>NC_090924.1:925218374-925843374 GCF_040938575.1 Ambystoma mexicanum
GTGGTGAGTGCACTTACAGTACGTTGGGAGTTATTGTGAGAGTTATTGTGATGAGGGCAGTTACAGTACGTGGGGAGTTGTGGTGAGCACACTTAAAGTATGTGGGGAGTTGTTGCGGTGAGGGCACTTACAGTACGTGGGGGGTTGAGGTGAGTGCACTTACAGTATGCAGGGAGTTGTGGTGAGCGCACTTACAGTATGTGGGGAGTTGTGGTGACCGCTCTTAAAATACGTGGGGAGTTGTGGTGAGGGCACTTGGAGTTGTGGTGAGGGCACTTACAGTATGTGGGGGGTGTGGTGAGCACACTTACAGTACACAGGGAGTTGTGGTGAGCGCACTACAGTACGTGGGGAGTTGTTGTGGTGAGGGCACTTACAGTACGTGGTGAGTTGTGGTGAGCACACTTAAAGTATGTGGGGAGTTGTTGCAGTGAGGGCACTTACAGTACGTGGGGGGTTGAGGTGAGCGCACCTACAGTATGTGGGGAGTTGTGGTGAGCGCACTTACAGTATGTGGGGAGTTGTGGTGAGCACACTTAAACTACGTGGGAAGTTGTTATGGTGAGGGCACTTTGAGTTGTGGTGAGGGCACTTACAGTATGTGGGGGGTTGTGGTGAGCACACTTACAGTATGCAGGGAGTTGTGGTGAGCGCACTTACAGTACGTGGGGAGTTGTTGTGGTGAGGGCACTTAAAGTATGTGGGGAGTTGTGGTGAGCGCACTTACAGTTTGTGGGGAGTTGTGGTGAGCGCACTTACAGTATGTGGGGAGTTGTGGTGAGGGCACTTACAGTACGTGGGGAGTTGTGGTGAGCGCACTTACAGTACACACTTAAAGTACATGGGGAGTTGTGGTGAGGGCACTTACAGTACGTGGGGAGTTGTGGTGAGCACACTTACAGTGTGTGGGGAGTTGGGGTGAGGGCACTTGGAGTTGTGGTGAGGGCACTTACAGTATGTGGGGAGTTGTTGTGGTGAGGGCCCTTACAGTACTTGGGGAGTTGTTGTGGTGAGGGCCCTTACAGTACTTGGGGAGTTGTTGTGGTGAGGGCCCTTAGAGTACATGGGGAGTTGTGGTGAGGGCACTTGGAGTTGTGGTGAGGGCACTTACAGTTCGTGGGGAGTTGTGGTGAGGGCACCTACAGTACCTGAGGGAGTTGTCGTGAGCGCACTTACAGTACGTGGGGAGTTGTGGTGAGGGAATTTACAGTACATGGGGAGTTGTGGTGAACACACTTAAAGTACGTGGGGAGTTGTTGTGGTGAGGGCACTTACAGTACGTGGGGGGTTGTGGTGAGCCCACTTACAGTACGCGTGGAGTTGTGGTGAGCGCACTTACAGTACGTGGGGAGTTGTTGTGGTGAGGGCACTTAGAGTACGTGGGGAGTTGTTGTGGTGAGGGCACTTACAGTACGTGGGGAGTTGCAGTGAGGGCACTTACAGTACGTGGGCAGTTGTTGTGGTGAGGGCACTTACAGTACATGGGGAGTTGTGCTGAGGGCACTTACAGTACGTAGGGAGTTATGGTGAGCACACTTAAAGTACATGGGGAGTTGTTGTGGTGAGGGCACATACAGTACACGTGGAGTTGTGGTGAGCGCACTTACAGTACGTGGGGAGTTGTGGTGAGGGCACTTACAGTACGTGGGGGGTTTTGGTGAGCCCACTTACAGTACGCATGGAGTTGTGGTGAGCGCACTTACAGTACGTGGGGAGTTGTTGTGGTGAGGGCACTTACAGTACGTGGGGAGTTGTGGTGAGGGCACCTACAGTACATGGGGAGTTGTTGTGCTGAGGGCACTTACAGTACGTGGGGAGTTGTGCTGAGGGCACTTACAGTACGTAAGGAGTTATGGTGAGGGCACTTACAGTACGTGGGGAGTTGTGGTGAGGGCACCTACAGTACGTGGGGAGTTGTTGTGGTGAGGGCACTTACAGTACGTGGGGAGTTATGCTGAGGGCACTTACAGTACGTAGGGAGTTATGGTGAGGGCACTTACAGTACATGGGGAGTTGTGCTGAGGGCACTTACAGTACGTAGGGAGTTATGGTGAGCACACTTAAAGTACATGGGGAGTTGTTGTGGTGAGGGCACTTACAGTACATGGGGAGTTGTGGTGAGGACACTTACAATACGTGGGGAGTTGTGGTGAGGGCACTTAAAGTACATGGGGAGTTGTTGTGGTGAGGGCACTTACAGTACGTGGGGAGTTGTTGTGGTGAGGGCACTTACAGTATGTGGGGAATTGTGCTGAGGGCACTTACAGTACGTAGGGAGTTATGGTGAGGGCACTTACAGTACATGGGGAGTTGTGCTGAGGGCACTTACAGTATGTAGGGAGTTATGGTGAGGGCACTTACAGTATGTAGGGAGTTATGGTGAGGGCACTTACAGTACATGGGGAGTTGTGGTGAGCACACTTAAAGGACATTGGGAGTTGTTGTGGTGAGGGCACTTACAGTACGTGGGGAGTTGTGGTGAGGGCACTTACAATACGTGGGGAGTTGTCGTGAGGGCACTTACAGTATGTGGGGAGTTGTTGTGGTGAGGGCACTTATAGTACGTGGGGAGTTGTTGTGGTGAGGGCACTTACAGTACGTTGGGAGTTGTGGTGAGGGCACTTACAGTACGTGGGGAGTTGTTGTGCTGAGGGCACTTACAGTACGTGGGGCGTTGTGCTGAGCGCACTTACAGTACGTGGGGAGTTGTGGTGAGGGCACTTACAGTACATGGGGAGTTGCGGTGAGGGCACTTACAGTACGTGGGGAGTTGTGCTTGAGGGCATTTACAGTACGTGGGGAGTTGTGGTGAGTGCACTTACAGTACATTGGGAGTTATTGTGAGAGTTATTGTGATGAGGGCAGTTACAGTACGTGGGGAGTTGTGGTGAGCACACTTAAAGTACGTGGGGAGTTGTTGCGGTGAGGGCACTTACAGTACGTGGGGGGTTGAGGTGAGTGCACTTACAGTATGCAGGGAGTTGTGGTGAGCGCACTTACAGTATTTGGGGAGTTGTGGTGACCGCACTTAAAATACGTGGGGAGTTGTTGTGGTGAGGGCACTTGGAGTTGTGGTGAGGGCACTTACAGTACGTGGGGGGTGTGGTGAGCGCACTTACAGTACGCAGGGAGTTGTGGTGAGTGCACTACAGTACGTGGGGAGTTGTTGTGGTGAGGGCACTTACAGTACGTGGTGAGTTGTGGTGAGCACACTTAAAGTATGTGGGGAGTTCTTGCAGTGAGGGCACTTACAGTGCGTGGGGGGTTGAGGTGAGCGCACCTACAGTATGTGGGGAGTTGTGGTGAGCGCACTTACAGTATGTGGGGAGTTGTGGTGAGCGCACTTAAAGTACGTGGGGAGTTGTTATGGTGAGGGCACTTGGAGTTGTGGTGAGGGCACTTACAGTATGTTGGGGGTTGTGGTGAGCACACTTACAGTATGCAGGGAGTTGTGGTGAGCGCACTTACAGTACGTGGGGAGTTGTTGTGGTGAGGGCACTTACAGTTTGTGGGGAGTTGTGGTGAGCGCACTTACAGTATGTGGGGAGTTGTGGTGAGGGCACTTATAGTACGTGGGGAGTTGTGGTGAGCGCACTTACAGTACATGGAGAGTTGTGGTGAGGGCCCTTACAGTACTTGTGGAGATGAGGTGAGGGCACTTACAGTACGTGGGGAGTTGTGGTGAGCACACTTACAGTATGTGGGGAGTTGGGGTGAGGGCACTTGGAGTTGTGGTGAGGGCACTTACAGTATGTGGGGAGTTGTTGTGGTGAGGGCCTTACAGTACTTGGGGAGTTGTTGTGGTGAGGGCCCTTACAGTACTTGGGGAGTTGTTGTGGTGAGGGCCCTTAGAGTACATGGGGAGTTGTGGTGAGGGCACTTGGAGTTGTGGTGAGGGCACTTACAGTTCGTGGGGAGTTGTGGTGAGGGCACCTACAGTACCTGAGGGAGTTGTCGTGAGCGCACTTACAGTACGTGGGGAGTTGTGGTGAGGGAATTTACAGTACATGGGGAGTTGTGGTGAACACACTTAAAGTACGTGGGGAGTTGTTGTGGTGAGGGCACTTACAGTACGTGGGGGGTTGTGGTGAGCCCACTTACAGTACGCGTGGAGTTGTGGTGAGCGCACTTACAGTACGTGGGGAGTTGTTGTGGTGAGGGCACTTACAGTACGTGGGGAGTTGTGATGAGGACACTTACAATACGTGGGGAGTTGTGGTGAGGGCACTTACAGTATGTGGGGAGTTGTGGTGAGCACACTTAAAGTACATTACATGGGGAGTTGTTGTGGTGAGGGCACTTACAGTACGTGGGGAGTTGTGGTGAGGGCACTTACAATACGTAGGGAGTTGTTGTGGTGAGGGCACTTACAGTACATGGGGAGTTGTGGTGAGTGCACTTACAGTACATGGAGAGTTGTGGTGAGGGCCTTTACAGTACGTGGGGATTTGTGGTGAGGGCACTTACAGTACGTAGGGAGTTGTGGTGAGTGCACTTACAGTACGTGGGGAGTTGTGGTGAGGGCACTTACAGTACATGGGGAGTTGTGGTGAGCACACTTAAAGTACATGGGGAGTTGTGGTGAGGGCACTTACAGTACGTGGGGGTTGTGGTGAGCGCACTTACAGTACGTGGGGAGTTGTTGTGGTGAGGGCACTTACAGTACGTGGGGAGTTGTGGTGAGGGTACTTACAGTATGTGGGGAGTTGTGGTGAGGGCACTTACAGTAAGTGGGGAGTTGTGGTGAGCGCATTTACAGTACATGGATAGTTGTGGTAAGGGCCCTTACAGTACTTGGGGAGTTGCGGTGAGGGCACTTACAGTACGTGGGGTGTTGTGCTTTAGGGCATTTACAGTACGTGGGGAGATGTGGTGAGTGCACTTACAGTACGTTGGGAGTTATTGTGAGAGTTATTGTGATGAGGGCAGTTATAGTACGTGGGGAGTTGTGGAGAGCACACTTAAAGTACGTGGGGAGTTGTTGCAGTGAGGGCACTTACAGTACGTGGGGGGTTGAGGTGAGTGCACTTACAGTATGCAGGGTGTTGTGGTGAGCGCACTTACAGTATGTGGGGAGTTGTGGTGACCGCACTTAAAATACGTGGGGAGTTGTTGTGGTGAGGGCACTTGGAGTTGTGGTGAGGGCACTTACAGTACGTGGGGGTGTGGAGAGCGCACTTACAGTACGCAGGGAGTTGTGGTGAGCGCACTACAGTACGTGGGGAGTTGTTGTGGTGAGGGCACTTACAGTACGTGGTGAGTTGTGGTGAGCACACTTAAAGTATGTGGGGAGTTGTTGCAGTGAGGGCACTTACAGTACGTGGGGGGGTTGAGGTGAGCGCCCCTACAGTATGTGGGGAGTTGTGGTGAGCGCACTTACAGTATGTGGGGAGTTGTGGTGAGCGCACTTAAAGTACGTGGGGAGTTGTTATGGTGAGGGCACTTGGAGTTGTGGTGAGGGCACTTACAGTATGTGGGGGGTTGTGGTGAGCACACTTACAGTATGCAGGGAGTTGTGGTGAGCGCACTTACAGTACGTGGGGAGTTGTTGTGGTGAGGGCACTTACAGTATGTGGTGAGTTGTGGTGAGCACACTTAAAGTACGTGGGGAGTTGTTGCAGTGAGGGCACTTACAGTACATGGGGGGTTGAGGTGAGCACACCTACAGTATGTGGGGAGTTGTGGTGAGCGCACTTACAGTATGTGGGGAGTTGTGGTGAGCGCACTTAAAGTACGTGGGGAGTTGTTATGGTGAGGGCACTTGGAGTTGTGGTGAGGGCACTTACAGTATGTGGGGGGTTGTGGTGAGCACACTTACAGTATGCAGGGAGTTGTGGTGAGCGCACTTACAGTACGTGGGGAGTTGTTGTGGTGAGGGCATTTACAGTATGTGGGGAGTTGTGGTGAGCGCACTTACAGTTTGTGGGGAGTTGTGGTGAGCGCACTTACAGTATGTGGGGAGTTGTGGTGAGGGCACTTACAGTACGTGGGGAGTTGTGGTGAGCGCACTTACAGTACATGGAGAGTTGTGGTGAGGGCCCTTACAGTACTTGTGGAGATGAGGTGAGGGCACTTACAGTACGTGGGGAGTTGTGGTGAGCACACTTACAGTATGTGGGGAGTTGGGGTGAGGGCACTTACAGTATGTGGGGAGTTATTGTGGTGAGGGCCCTTACAGTACTTGGGGAGTTGTTGTCGTGAGGGCCCTTACAGTTCTTGGGGAGTTGTTGTGGTGAGGGCCCTTAGAGTACATGGGGAGTTGTGGTGAGGGCACTTGGAGTTGTGGTGAGGGCACTTACAGTTCGTGGGGAGTTGTGGTGAGGGCACCTACAGTACCTGAGGGAGTTGTCGTGAGCGCACTTACAGTACGTGGGGAGTTGTGGTGAGGGAATTTACAGTACATGGGGAGTTGTGGTGAACACACTTAAAGTACGTGGGGAGTTGTTGTGGTGAGGGCACTTACAGTACGTGGGGAGTTGTTATAGTGAGGGCACTTGGAGTTGTGGTGAGGGCACTTACAGTATGTGGGGGGTTGTGGTGAGCACACTTACAGTATGCAGGGAGTTGTGGTGACCGCACTTAAAATACGTGGGGAGTTGTTGTGGTGAGGGCACTTGGAGTTGTGGTGAGGGCACTTACAGTACGTGGGGGTGTGGAGAGCGCACTTACAGTACGCAGGGAGTTGTGGTGAGCGCACTACAGTACGTGGGGAGTTGTTGTGGTGAGGGCACTTACAGTACGTGGTGAGTTGTGGTGAGCACACTTAAAGTATGTGGGGAGTTGTTGCAGTGAGGGCACTTACAGTACGTGGGGGGGTTGAGGTGAGCGCACCTACAGTATGTGGGGAGTTGTGGTGAGCGCACTTACAGTATGTGGGGAGTTGGGGTGAGCGCACTTAAAGTACGTGGGGAGTTGTTATGGTGAGGGCACTTGGAGTTGTGGTGAGGGCACTTACAGTATGTGGGGGGTTGTGGTGAGCACACTTACAGTATGCAGGGAGTTGTGGTGAGCGCACTTACAGTACGTGGGGAGTTGTTGTGGTGAGGGCACTTACAGTATGTGGGGAGTTGTGGTGAGCGCACTTACAGTTTGTGGGGAGTTGTGGTGAGCGCACTTACAGTATGTGGGGAGTTGTGGTGAGGGCACTTACAGTACGTGGGGAGTTGTGGTGAGCGCACTTACAGTACATGGAGAGATGTGGTGAGGGCCCTTACAGTACTTGTGGAGATGAGGTGAGGGCACTTACAGTACGTGGGGAGTTGTGGTGAGCACACTTACAGTATGTGGGGAGTTATTGTGGTGAGGGCCCTTACAGTACTTGGGGAGTTGTTGTGGTGAGGGCCCTTACAGTTCTTGGGGAGTTGTTGTGGTGAGGGCCCTTAGAGTACATGGGGAGTTGTGGTGAGGGCACTTGGAGTTGTGGTGAGGGCACTTACAGTTCGTGGGGAGTTGTGGTGAGGGCACCTACAGTACCTGAGGGAGTTGTCGTGAGCGCACTTACAGTACGTGGGGAGTTGTGGTGAGGGAATTTACAGTACATGGGGAGTTGTGGTGAACACACTTAAAGTACGTGGGGAGTTGTTGTGGTGAGGGTACTTACAGTACGTGGGGAGTTGTTATAGTGAGGGCACTTGGAGTTGTGGTGAGGGCACTTACAGTATGTGGGGGGTTGTGGTGAGCACACTTACAGTATGCAGGGAGTTGTGGTGAGCGCACTTACAGTACGTGGGGAGTTGTTGTGGTGAGGGCACTTACAGTATGTGGTGAGTTGTGGTGAGCACACTTAAAGTATGTGGGGAGTTGTTGCAGTGAGGGCACTTACAGTACGTGGGGGGTTGAGGTGAGCACACCTACAGTATGTGGGGAGTTGTGGTGAGCGCACTTACAGTATGTGGGGAGTTGTGTTGAGCGCACTTAAAGTATGTGGGGAGTTGTTATGGTGAGGGCACTTGGAGCTGTGGTGAGGGCACTTACAGTATGTGGGGGGTTGTGGTGAGCACACTTACAGTATGCAGGGAGTTGTGGTGAGCGCACTTACAGTATGTGGGGAGTTGTGGTGAGGGCATTTACAGTATGTGGGGAGTTGTGGTGAGCGCACTTACAGTTTGTGGGGAGTTGTGGTGAGTGCACTTACAGTATGTGGGGAGTTGTGGTGAGGGCACTTACAGTACGTGGGGAGTTGTGGTGAGCGCACTTACAGTACATGGAGAGTTGTGGTGAGGGCCCTTACAGTACTTGTGGAGATGAGGTGAGGGCACTTACAGTATGTGGGGAGTTGTGGTGAGCACACTTACAGTATTTGGGGAGTTGGGGTGAGGGCACTTGGAGTTGTGGTGAGGGCCCTTACAGTATGTGGGGAGTTATTGTGGTGAGGGCCCTTACAGTACTTGGGGAGTTGTTGTGGTGAGGGCCCTTACAGTACTTGGGGAGTTGTTGTGGTGAGGGCCTTTAGAGTACATGGGGAGTTGTGGTGAGGGCACTTGGAGTTGTGGTGAGGGCACTTACAGTTCGTGGGGAGTTGTGGTGAGGGCACCTACAGTACCTGAGGGAGTTGTCGTGAGCGCACTTACAGTACGTGGGGAGTTGTGGTGAGGGAATTTACAGTACATGGGGAGTTGTGGTGAACACACTTAAAGTACGTGGGGAGTTGTTGTGGTGAGGGCACTTACAGTACGTGGGGAGTTGTTATGGTGAGGGCACTTGGAGTTGTGGTGAGGGCACTTACAGTATGTGGGGGGTTGTGGTGAGCACACTTACAGTATGCAGGGAGTTGTGGTGAGCGCACTTACAGTACGTGGGGAGTTGTTGTGGTGAGGGCACTTACAGTATGTGGTGAGTTGTGGTGAGCACACTTAAAGTATGTGGGGAGTTGTTGCAGTGAGGGCACTTACAGTACGTGGGGGGTTGTGGTGAGCGCACTTAAAGTACGTGGGGAGTTGTTATGGTGAGGGCACTTGGAGCTGTGGTGAGGGCACTTACAGTATGTGGGGGGTTGTGGTGAGCACACTTACAGTATGTGGGGAGTTGTGGTGAGCGCACTTACAGTATGTGGGGAGTTGTGGTGAGCGCACTTAAAGTACGTGGGGAGTTGTTATGGTGAGGGCACTTGGAGCTGTGGTGAGGGCACTTACAGTATGTGGGGGGTTGTGGTGAGCACACTTACAGTATGCAGGGAGTTGTGGTGAGCGCACTTACAGTACGTGTGGAGTTGTTGTGGTGAGGGCATTTACAGTATGTGGGGAGTTGTGCTGAGCGCACTTACAGTTTGTGGGGAGTTGTGGTGAGCGCACTTACAGTATGTGAAGAATTGTGGTGAGGGCACTTACAGTACGTGGGGAGTTGTGGTGAGCGCACTTACAGTACATTGAGAGTTGTGGTGAGGGCCCTTACAGTACTTGTGGAGATGAGGTGAGGGCACTTACAGTACGTGGGGAGTTGTGGTGAGCACACTTACAGTATGTGGGGAGTTGGGGTGAGGGCACTTGGAGTTGTGGTGAGGGTACTTACAGTATGTGGGGAGTTATTGTGGTGAGGGCCCTTACAGTACTTGGGGAGTTGTTGTGGTGAGGGCCCTTACAGTACTTGGGGAGTTGTTGTGGTGAGGGCCCTTAGAGTACATGGGGAGTTATTGTGGTGAGGGCCCTTACAGTACTTGGGGAGTTGTTGTGGTGAGGGCACTTACAGTATGTGGGGAGTTGTGGTGAGCGCACTTACAGTTTGTGGGGAGTTGTGGTGAGCGCACTTACAGTATGTGGGGAGTTGTGGTGAGGGCACTTACAGTACGTGGGGAGTTGTGGTGAGCGCACTTACAGTACATGGAGAGTTGTGGTGAGGGCCCTTACAGTACTTGTGGAGATGAGGTGAGGGCACTTACAGTACGTGGGGAGTTGTGGTGAGCACACTTACAGTATGTGGGGAGTTGGGGTGAGGGCATTTGGAGTTGTGGTGAGGGTACTTACAGTATGTGGGGAGTTATTGTGGTGAGGGCCCTTACAGTACTTGGGGAGTTGTTGTGGTGAGGGCCCTTACAGTATTTGGGGAGTTGTTGTGGTGAGGGCCCTTAGAGTACATGGGGAGTTATTGTGGTGAGGGCCCTTACAGTACTTGGGGAGTTGTTGTGGTGAGGGCACTCACAGTTCGTGGGGAGTTGTGGTGAGGGCACCTACAGTACCTGAGGGAGTTGTCGTGAGCGCACTTACAGTACGTGGGGAGTTGTGGTGAGGGAATTTACAGTACATGGGGAGTTGTGGTGAACACACTTAAAGTACGTGGGGAGTTGTTGTGGTGAGGGCACTTACAGTACGTGGGGGGTTGTGGTGAGCCCACTTACAGTACACGTGGAGTTGTGGTGAGCGCACCTACAGTACGTGGGGAGTTGTTGTGAGGGCACTTACAGTACGTGGGGAGTTGCGGTGAGGGCACTTACAGTACGTTGGGAGTTGTTGTGGTGAGGGCACTTACAGTACGTGGGGAGTTGTGGTGAGGGCACTTACAGTACGTGGGGAGTTGTTGTGCTAAGAAAACAGAGCGTCAGGTGGAGGTATCCGGCTCTGTTTTGTTACTAAAGAGGTCGGCCTACAGTCGGAGCAAGGGTTGGTCATGGGTTGCCAGAGTGTTGAGTGTTTGACAAGCTGGTGGCGGGTGGAGGGGGGGAGTGCAGCGTTCAGATGATGATAATGCGTGCAGAACGGGACATTATTTGCCAGTGTTCGCCTATAGTGTGTGTAGCTAGTGGCCGTGTTAAGTAAGTGATGGAAAGAAGAATAGTGTGCAGAGGGCGTGCAGACAATCAATAAGCTACTTATAACAATAGTATAACAAATCACTTAAGGCACGAAAAGCACACAAGGTGGGACACAATGGCCCTCTCCACGCACCTGTGGCCTCTGTAGACCGCTCCTATTTTTATTATTTTCTCACTTTGTCTCTATCAAACCCTCTTTCTCTCTCTCTCTCTCTCTCTCTCTCTCTCTCTCTCTCTCTTTCTCTCTCTCTCTCTCTTTCTCCCCCCCTCTCTCTCTCTCTATAGATATTTAAAAACAGGCTTTCATTTTGAAGCTTACTTGGTTGGAAGGCAAGGAGCTATCTCAAATCTCACTCAACTTGCTCAGGTGCTGTACCCAGAAGACCTTTACCCTGATGACAACGCATTCGGGCAGCCAATAGTGTTTGTCAGGTAATCAGGGCAGGCGCCACAACGCTTGCCACTTTCTCCCAGATGTTAAATTCAGTTTTTGCAACAACCCTAGTCTAACCCATCAAATAGCACGCCAAGCCAGAGGTTAGGAAATACCCCCACTTCACTGGTGTAGAGGAAGTGTCAAAGCACAGATTTCCAAATGTTACCGAATCACTGCACACGTTTTTTCATGGGCAGGGTGATGAGATGAGGAGCAGGATAGATAAAATGGGGATTCAGGATCCCTCAAAATGTCCCATGAAGCCTGGGGAACCATCCATTGGGCTGACTGGGGTTCCTTGATATGGCAGGTGAGGGAGCATAGTGCTGTGAAAGAAAGAGGGCAGGGGGAGTAGACTGCATGAACTAGCAAGACTGCATTGTCAAATGTGTTGCATCTCTGGCCTCTTACTGGGTACTGGACTCTGCAATGCTTCATTGGAAATGTCCACCTAGAACAACTTAAGCCCCCTGGCACAAGAGGCGTGCTTCCATCGCAGAGAAGAAAAGAGGATTTTATCCCCACAGGCCAAGATCAAGGGATGTGAAGGCTGTCCGGGATTCCTTCAGCTGCCCAGGCATTCCCAGGCAAGGTGTTCTTTTTCCTTGGTCCCAGAAGCAATGGCAGGACAGTCTTCAAAGTCACATGGAGCTGTGTGCACCTTCCCACTGCCCAGGGTTCCCCGGTTCTCAAAAGACACACGCTGTCACCATGTGCAGTATTCACCTGTTCTTAGGGGGGTGTCTTTTGGGCGGTGGCAGGGGCTAGAGGTGGGTCTGAGTGTGTGCAAAGGGGTTAATGACCCAAGCTGCAGAGAGAGATGAAGGGCCGTCGGGGTTTATAATCTGCACAAGATATGATTTGTCCCGGCTGGGGCGTGGGGGGTTGCCCACATGAATGCCAACTTGCATTGCAAGCAAAGTGGGTGGGGAAGAGTGCCTGCGTTTATGGAGTAATCCTCCTGTAGGGCGTGTGGCATGGTAGTTTCTTGGCTTGAGTTCGGATGTCTTCCACCTGCCTAATATTTACACTTTTTCACGATTTCATATGCTATTTGGAGGAGTGTGAAAAGTGTGTCTGCATACCTTTGAAGCCCGCCCCAAAGGCTTGGAATGGCATATTGGCCACATTGTAATTGCGTGGGCATTGTTTAAGTCATCCTAAAAATAGCTAATCCTACCTCAATGCATTCGGCTCGAGTGGTGCAATCTCGAACATATCGACATTTCGACTCCCATGTCAGCAGAAAGTATGTGATTTGCCTCTCCCCTCGACATGTAAGGTAAGTATGCCTTGCATTTTTTAAACTCTGTAAGGCAAATTCCTATAACAATAAAGTTGGTCCATCTTGGAGGAAGTTGATTTTTATTGCCTTACTATCACACATGTCATGTGCCATTCCTCACTATTAGTTGATGAGTGACAGTTTTCTGGACCACAGCAATGTCCTCTCATACATTTTTGTGAGTTTCATTTTATTCATGTGTGTGCACTATTTCTTTTCATTACATATGGTGGCAATAGCATGCATACGAGGCATTAACTGGCATGAATTCCCATTACTGTGGCAGTCGAATCAGCACATGATCTATGATGGCAAGGCTTGCCTGTGTGAGGGTGTATCTTACATCTTATAGCTAGAGGTGGGGGCACCAGAGAAATCATGCCTAAAGCCAAACCATAGCCAAGCCAGCGAGTTTGGCTAAGCTCTTAGAACCAAACACAAGCCAAGCCAGCAATACTCCATCCCTGGCTTCCTGCCACTCCACCAAACAAAACCCCCAAACTGGAACCAGTAATGCAGTTACCCCCAGTACACAAGACCTGTAGCTGGCATTCTGCCTCCTCGTGCTCCCACCACTCGAGACCACATCCTGGCCGTCTGCGTTGCCACATTTCACCACACCACAAGGCCCAACCTGGCACCCTCCCTCCACTGTGCGGAAGTATGATACCTGGCATTCTGCCTCCCCACAAGACCCCTATTCTGTGTTCGGCTTTCCATTCCAACTGCGCCCAGCATGATATTTCTGCAAAAACTCCTCTACCCGTCACACTGCTTCCCCAATCCTAAACCCTGCCCAACATCCTGCCTCTCTACTTCCACAATACAAGACCAATACCTGGCATCCTGCCTCCCCACACTTGCTTCACACAAGACTGTTGCCTTACATTCTGCATCCACACGCATACCACACAAACCCCCTACCCGGCACCCTGCCTCCCCACCCCCACCACAAAAGCACTCTAACTGGTCCATGTACCCCCACTCCCACAGTACAAGACCAATACCTGGCATCCTGCCTCCCCACACTTGCTTCACACAAGACTGTTGCCTTACATTCTGCATCTACACGCATACCACACAACCCCCCTACCCGGCACCCTGCCTCCCCACCCCCACCACAAAAGCACTCTAACTGGTCCATGTACCCCCACTCCCACAGTACAAGACCAATACCTGGCATCCTGCCTCCCCACACTTGCTTCACACAAGACTGTTGCCTTACATTCTGCATCCACACGCATACCACACAAACCCCCTACCCGGCACCCTGCCTCCCCACCCCCACCACAAAAGCACTCTAACTGGTCCATGTACCCCCACTCCCACAGTACAAGACCAATACCTGGCATCCTGCCTCCCCACACTTGCTTCACACAAGACTGTTGCCTTACATTCTGCATCCACACGCATACCACACAAACCCCCTACCCGGCACCCTGCCTCCCCACCCCCACCACAAAAGCACTCTAACTGGTCCATGTACCCCCACTCCCACAGTACAAGACCAATACCTGGCATCCTGCCTCCCCACACTTGCTTCACACAAGACTGTTGCCTTACATTCTGCATCCACACGCATACCACACAAACCCCCTACCCGGCACCCTGCCTCCCCACCCCCACCACAAAAGCACTCTAACTGGTCCATGTACCCCCACTCCCACAGTACAAGACCAATACCTGGCATCCTGCCTCCCCACACTTGCTTCACACAAGACTGTTGCCTTACATTCTGCATCCACACGCATACCACACAAACCCCCTACCCGGCACCCTGCCTCCCCACCCCCACCACAAAAGCACTCTAACTGGTCCATGTACCCCCACTCCCACAGTACAAGACCAATACCTGGCATCCTGCCTCCCCACACTTGCTTCACACAAGACTGTTGCCTTACATTCTGCATCCACACGCATACCACACAAACCTCCTACCCGGCACCTTGCCTCCCCACCCCCACCACAAAAGCACTCTAACTGGTCCATGTACCCCCACTCCCACAGTACAAGACCACTTCCTGGCTCCTGCCTCCCCACACCTCTCCCTTACAGCGTGAGACCCCTTCCTGGGAATACCCCCCACCACCACCTCCACAAAATCCTGACTTCCTTCCTCTCTACAGCCCCACAACACAAGATCTCAAACTAGTTCCCTACCCTACCACTACATTATTATCTATCACAGCACCAGACCCCTACCTGGCATACACCCTCCCCACTGCACAAGTCCACCTTACACCCTGCCATCCGACCCTCACAACACAAGACCCCTACCTGTCTTCCTGCCAACCACCACATTCGCAGACAGCACAAGACACATACTTATTGTCCTGTCTCACCATCCAACATCCCACAAGTCTCCTACCTGGCGTCCTGCTTCCCCACCACCCCACACCATAAAACCTATACTAGCTTGGGGGAAAATCATCTGAAACAAGCACAGGGAATGTGCTTCTCAATTCAGTAACCTGATGCATGCATTGCACATTTATACAAGTTTCAGGCCATTTTCTCAGGGTATTCAGGCTTAATTTCTCATTTTCACCTTTGTAGCCTACTGCCATGGTTGTGTTTTGACACCCATTTTAGAAAGAGGGTAAAAACAAACCACTAAAAGCTGCAAAAATGAAAAGGGAAGCAGTCCTGAATTCTCTGAGAAAGAAGCCGAAAATCTCTAAAAACACAGCAATGCAGGATGGTTGCTATATTGAAAAGCTCATGCACATTTCGCAAAGTCAGGCAGCTACATATCAGATCAGATTTTAAAAAATTCTGTCTGGGGAGTAGTCTGAGGAAGAAGGGCTCAACTTATGTTTTGACCAGGCTCTGGCACATGCCCAACCTTGTCTGTTCCTTGCCTTGCTTGGCCTCCTCTAAAGGTGACTATATCATGCATATGAGGCATTATGTATCCTCAGATGTCATTAGTGAGGCTTTTCAGGCTACACATTGCATATGATGGCAGCACCTGCACATGTAACTGTGTAGCATGTGCTGATCCCAGGTGAGTCATCGAGCTCTGGTGTATGTGTGACTGGGGAGAGTGTACTGTTCCCAATTGAGGCACTCTGCCTCAGTGTATGTGTGTCTCTATAGACCAGATGCATATCACTTGTGAGGCTTTTCCTGGTTTAAGCACTCAGATACATGATATCTGGAACTGCACAGATCAGTATCTGCTTCCATGTGAGGCAGTCATGTACACGAAGAGCCAAGGAAGACATCCTTTAAAGCACCATACTCGAGTGTAAACGTGACTGTTCTGAGCAAGTCTTGATCCAAAGCGAGGCACTCCACTCCCTCAATGGATGTCTGCCTGTGCATATCAGAGCCCCCTTCCAGGTGATGCTCTCACCTCCATGCTATATAGGACTCTAGAACTCAGAGGCTGCTCGTAGGGCAGGCACTTCACTGCAATATATGTAGGACTTCTCAGAGTAGAGGCTAATGCCTCAGAGTAGAAGCTAATTCCATCTCAGAATAGAGGCTAATTTCTTCTCAGAGTAGAGGCTCCCTTTCTTTTGGAAGCTTTAGTCTGTATGGTATGTAGAACCACATTACGGAGGCTCCTTCAGGCGAGATACTCGGCTTCATTGTAAGCAGGACTGTGCGGAGCAGGTTCCACCACTTTCAAGGCAATCACATCAAAGGCAGGCAGAACTGCAGAGCAGGATTCGTCCCTCTCGCTAAGGTGGTCAACAGCAGGAGCAGAAGCTATTCCCTCATGGAGACCTTACCGTGAGTGCGCGTGGAGGAATGCTCCGCGTGGAGGCTGCTTACAGCTGAGCTATCCATATATGTTTAAGCCTGCAAAAACATTTCCACCATGCAAAGGATTTCAATTCAAATGTAGTTAGGATTCTGCAGAGCAAAAGTGTGTGCATCTGATGTCTTTAAGACCGTGCTTTTGCGCAACGCACTCATCTTTAGTGCGTACTTGAATGTGCACAGCAGTCTGCTCCATCTAGTTTACCTGGAAGTGAGCCCGTCAAGTCAAGCAGGCTGTGTAGGATAGTGCCACGTGGGGGCTACATAACTGTGGGGGTCTCTGTGGCAGAGGGTGCGGTACATAGTCCCAATAGTGCTCCAGAGCCTTCAAGATAGTGCAGAGTAGAGACTGCCTTCGGGTGAGTTACTGAGCTCTCCTGCAAGTCAGACAAGCTGCCTGCCTGTGAGGCGCTCCACTGCAGCGCCTGTCGAAATATGCACCACAGAGGCCCCCTCGATTTGAGGCAATACTCTACAGTGTGCTCAGTATTGAGGAGAGCCTGCTTTCAGGTGAGGTTTCCAACTGCATTGTATTTAAGGCAGTGCCGAGAAGTCTGCGTCCAGGTGAGGACTTCAACCCAGGTGTATGTAGGAGGGTAGAGACGTGTTGATTCCCTCTGAAAACCCAGTTCCGCCATTTGGAGGCAAGTGCAGAATCTGAGGTGGCCTCTACTTGAGGAATTTACTATTTAGTTAGGATTGTCCACAGAAGACGCGGCTCGTGTGTGTGTCCCTCATTTCTGAGCAGAATCAAGGCTGATTCCAGGCGCTCGGATGTAGGTGCCTTTATTGGACGCCTCGCAACCAATCAGAATGAAGTCAATAACTAGCAGTAGTGATGATCTCCTACACACTTTCCAGCAGCGGACTGAAATGTAGTGGTCGAGCAGACGACAATTGACTTTATTTTCAATACCAATCAGAATATTTGTCAAAATGAATAAAAACTAAGCGTCCCCAAAGGGAAAGCATGAAGCATCTGAAAACAAAAAGACATTGCACAAATAATTTTTCCAAAAAGTGCTACAAGCCTTATAGGTTCTTATTACTTGGGATAATTGCCCATCCCAAAATAAAGGCTCTTGGAATCGCCAAAGGCCATAACGTGGGGGGAGTAGTTATCCAGAGATAATGGTCCCTCTTAAAGCCTATAATTAATTGTATACGTGAATCTATAGCGCACATTCTGCTAGCAGGTGAGGCTCTCAACTAGAGTGCAAGCAAGTCTGTGCAGATTAGAGGAGGCTTTAAGGTAAAGTACTCATCTCTTCTGCATGTAGGGCTGTGCACAGCAGAGGTTTCTTGCAGGTGACATTCACTTGCGCATGTAGGACTGTGCAGATTGTAGTAGGCTTTAGGTGAAGGCTTCATCTCTTGTGCATGTTGGGCTGTGCTCCACAGAGGCTTCTTACAGGAGACATGCACTTGTGCATGTAGGACTGGTGTGACGATTCAACTTCCTGAGTTCCAGTGTCCAAGGGTGAATATCGGTTTCTAAATCATCAGCCCCACACCTCTTATGCCCCAGAAGGGATCCAAACAGATTAGAATAACAAACACATTATAAACCTTCTTGGCCAATTTTGGTAACGTGGACGGAACGGCAGGCTTATCTCCGAAAGGTCATGGATCGTTGATTAGTTGTAACACTGCGAAAATACAATAATTACCCAATGATAAAAGGGACTGTCCAGTCAAGGTGGTATCAAAAATATCTACTTTATTTATATCACAAAAGACAGCATAACAAAACTACGAAATACAATCCACCCTGTAAGGGAATGCAGAGGGCCGACAGAAAATTGAGGCACTCTGGATACTAACAGAAGGGTAGTTTGTATGGTTAATAACCACACCAATTTAAGGTTTCTTGGCTTTAGCACAAAGATGGAAGGCGGATAGAACCACAATGTACAGTGTGCTGTGGGTGTTCTTGGTGCTCAACAGGGTGGAGTCTGCTTCATGGCGCTTTGCAGGCTTCTGTGACAGAGTTCTAGATGGGAGTCAGCTGCTGGCATCAGGCGGTAGGACGGTGCGGTGAGCAAAGCTGGATTAACGGCTGCAGGCTGGCCTACACGGTAGCTTGGGGTCAGGAATCGTCGTCTCAGTGCTGATCAGCAGTTCAGAAGCACTGGTCGAGATGTCTCCGATGTCTTTAAGCAACAGCGGCTTGACACCAGTCAGCATTGCTGTCAGTTACAGATTGAGGAACTCGATTTGCACGAAAATGTCCTTTAAGGAGGACGTTGGTAGGTGCTCATCGAGGCACTTCTCAGAGCTTCTTCACTGGGCTTGTCGTCCTTGAAGGTTGAGGGGCCAAAGCTCGGGAGTGTGTTGCAGGCAGCTGCCTTGTCCTTGGTTGTAGGTTTAGAGACCTTCTGGCACCTCTATTCAGGAAGCTTGCTGCAGAGCCTAGCAGGGCACGCTGTGTGCTGGCTGGGTACCAATTCTGGGTCAACAGGAGGGTCCACTGAGCTCTGTATCTCCCTTTGTTCCCTGGGAGATGTTTAGGGGAGGGATCTTGCTACCCTCTTTGGATATCCTGGCCTTCCATCACTGGCAGAAGAAGTAAGGAAGACTGTATCTTCAGCCAGGATCCATGGTTGAGTTCTTCTTTGTTACTTCTGGTGAAGTCATCAGATGATCTGCTTAAAGAAGGACTCCAGCCCACCTTTAAAGCCAAGTGGGCCACAGTTATTGTTGTAGGCTAAGACTACCTTAGTGAACCAATCCTGGGGTCCCTACCAACAATTTTCTATATGCATGATGTCATAACCAGAGTGCTTTGCAACAAGAAAAGGTAAAGCAATGGAAACAGGAACCAGGGGTGTCCCAGAACCAATATGGCGGAAACCTTCTCTGCAGAAAGAGCTCTGGGCACACTTCCTTGTGATACTAAGTCCCACCTATCTTCCTGTCTGTTGTTGATCAAAGAGTCTCTCTAGTTAATGGATCTGTCTGTGGGTTCTGGTTAAAGCAGAAGGTCTCCCTTGAAGCTGTTGGGAGACCATACTCTTGGGCTCTTGCAAACCACATTCTCGTACCCTATGAATGGGGTCCCGCTAGCGGGGTGTCCTATTGTAAAAAACAGGCCCAGACATGACAGTTCACTGTCATTGTTACTGAGGGCGGGAGCTGGCTTCCGGTTGACAAGGTTACATATGAAAGGTTGCTGGGTTTCTGGTCTCCTTTGTTAACCTCTACAGCCAGGCCACATGTGGGCCAGTTTGAAGTACCCTCTGTTGATACATTAATCGCTGCCACCATCTGCAGGCCCTAACAAAAGAGCAGGCTGGTCGCTAGGGGCCGTTATCAGTTAATCAGGCTGACCATGGCAGGGGGAAGGTGGGTTGTCACCCTTCCTGGAGATTACATTGTGCACTCCTGGCTGTCACATTCCAACTAAATATCACAGGGGTGGATTACAACTGTAGGCTGTGTCCCCATCAGAGTACACAGATTGATGCATTTGTCGTGGTGTTAGCATAGGAACATTTGTGAGGATTAGCCCCACACATTTTCGGAGGTTGGTCGACCATCATTCCATTTAATAAAATATTTCAAAACAGCACAGGCGAGTGCACGCCCACTATGCAGATGGTCAAATTCCTCACAACTGCGCAGAACAGATGATTTTAAGTGAAGGCATTATCTCTTGTGCATTTGGGGCTGTGCTCAACAGAGGCTTCTTACAGGTGACATACACATCGCTTGTGCATGCAGACTATGAAAAACAGACACTGCTTGTAGGTGAAGGCCTTGTCTCTTGTGCAAGGTGGATAGTTGACAACAGAAACTTCTTGCAGGTGGCATGCAAATGGCTTGTGCATGTGGGGTTGCGCAGAATAGAAACTGCTTGCAGGTGGCATACAGAGGCTTATTGCAGGCAGAACAGAAGCTGCTTGTAGGGGAGAGCCTCATCTCTTGTGTATGTGGGTTTGTGTGAAATAGAGACTGCTTGCATATGAGCTCCCCGACTCTTTTGTGTGCAGTAGTGTCCACAGCACAGTCTGCTTGCAGACGAGTTATTACTCTCTTGTGTCTGTATGGCTGCACAGAGCAAGCACTGAATGGCTCGAATACAATACTCTCTAGTGTATCGATTGTTGTGCACACCCTACTCCACTATATGTATGAGTATGCAGAGCAGAAGCTACATCCAAGTGCAACCGTCAGACTGGGTGAAGCAGGGACTGCCACCTGGTAAGGCCCCTCAGCAGACCTCATGTAGCCAGTAGCATTAGGTGGCCCCAGGCCACTCAGGCCGCTAATTTGAGGTTGCGCACGGTTGGGGCTGCTTCTAGGTGAGGCACTCATAGCTAATATTAGACTGTGTTGAACCGGGTCTCTCCCTAGTCTGCACCCTCAAGATCTCTATATCTGCCTCTTTTCACATATCACTAGTGTGTGTGTGTGTGTGTGTTTGTGTGTGTAGGAGTCAGGCCCAGGGCAAAGATTTGTGCTGCTTTATTTGAAGTGCATTTTGGCCACCAAGCCTCATATAGGAAGGCCAAAGTTGCTGTTTGTAAGGATAATCAGGTGCCCCACTGGCACCCTCTGATGGCAGTTCTGTGCTGCTCAAAATGTAGATGTCCCTGGTAGCACTGCGTGTGTGCATGTGTGTGTTTATGTTTGTATGTATGGTATGGATGTCTTGGTTACTTACCGGTAATTGTATTTCTCCAGCATTGATATCTTTCATAGATTCACATGCTTGAATATTTCCCGCTATCAGACTGGCCCTCCTCAGTAATTAAGGCACCCACTTATGTAGTCTTTCCAGCACATTCTGGTCCCTTTTGACCCTAACCAGTGAAGTGGCAGGGCTTAAGCTCCACCCCAGGCAGCCATCTTCAGATTTTGAGCCCTGACTGTGACTGCTACAATGATGACTGCCTGCCGAAGGGGCAGCCTCATCGGGGAGGGGGGGGGGGGTGTTGCACATGAATCTATGAAAGATACCTATGCTGGAGAAATACAGTTGCATGTAAGTAACTAAGACTTCTCCAGCATTGGATCTTTCATATATCCCCATGCTTGAATAGAATACCAAGGAGTGGATGCATGCCATCTACTTTACTGAAGCACACAAAGGTCAATAATAGTACCCATAGAGAGTACCCTGAAACCATTATGCATGCTTGAAACATGAAGGGAAGGAGGGAAAGGACAATGGCTGCTCCCACCTCACGCAGAAAGATGTCGTAGGACTGCTTGTCCTACATCTGGCTCCCTTTCAGCATTTTCTTGTAGACAGCGTACTTGGCAAACAAATGCAGCGTGCTCCAAGTAACCGACCTGCATATGACCTTCATGGCCACTCCTGCCTGGAAAGCCATTGTAGATGCCCTCCCTCTGGTTGAATGGACAGTAGCTGGACAGGTAATCGGGTTGCCTTTGGTTTTGTGGCTATGGGTAATGCAATTTACCAAATAGAGAACTAGAAGTAAATCTAGTCCTAAGCACACTCACTTTCCGCTCGCCGATGGAGTTGCTGTGGTATTGTAGTTATATGTACAATATTCAGGAATCAAATAGACCAAAGGTATGTTGGTGTAGCCAATATCCAGAATTTAATACATGAAGTGCGCCCAACTGTCCAGTGCCAAAATGTAGTTGTGCCAATGCATTTCTGACTAGGTCCGTCATCAGGGCTTTAGGGCACTGAGCACCTTGATTCTAAATGTAACGTTGGCATATCTCGTTACGTGACATTTTTTAGCCAAGCTGTGATGCTAAACTCGCTTAGCAACTGTATTGCACGTCGCTACACCAAACATACCTTTCGTCTATTTGATTCCTGAATATTGTACATATAACTACAATACCACAGCAACTCCATATGAAACAGTAAAGTGAGCGTGCTTAGGACTAGATTCACGTCTAGCTCTCTCTCTATTCAGTATTAGTACCCATGTGCCAAGGCCTCAAGGTGCGCTCCGATACCAACTACTATACATACAAGAAACTTTGAATAATTAAGTGGTGCCCACCCTTACTCTCCTGGATTTTTTATTGCAATTTACCACCCATTTGGCAAGGCCTAGATCAGAAATTCTTTGGTCCTTACACAGCACCTTGAGTGAAACAAACAATCTTTGAGACTCTCTAAAAGCACTAGTGCACTGTAAGTAGAATTTGAGTACTCGTGATAGATCTAGCGAGTGCAAGGAACACACCGCGATGGAGGCATGATTGCCAAAGACAGTTGGAAGTACAATGCGTTCAGACATAGTCATATCTGACACCACCTTGGGGGTTGGTAGTACTTGGCATGCGGTCTGAGGACAACTCAGTCATTTAAGAAGACTGAACAGATGATCTGTAGATAAGGCTTGTAGTTCACTGATTCGTCTGTTGATGTGATCGCCACTAAGAAAGCAACCTTGTCACAGAGGAAATTCGATCGCATTTGCGGATGGGCTTGTAAGGAGGAGACGTTGATGTCAAAACTGTGTTGAGGCTCCAGCTTGGAGTCGGTGCTGGCCCTGGTGGGAAGGTCATCGGCAAACCCTTCATGAAGGTTTTAACTGCATGGTGTGAGACAGAGGATGTAACTCTGGGACCTCTGGAGTATTGGGTGATGGCCGAGAGGTAAAGTGTGACAGAATCCTGTGAACGGACAGCTGTAGATGCACGTGAATCAGGTTGGGCAACAATTTGCTTACTGTGGTTGGCCGTGGGTTGAGCTGCTGTGCCTGCACCCCAGGTTGCAAACTGTTTTCCTTTCTTTGCATATGGCGAGCGTGAGGGCGCCCTGGATGCTCGAATAATATGACAAAATCCGCCTGGCAATGTTAGGTTGGTTTGTTTTTGTAGTTCAACAACCAAGCCCTGAGAGAGAGAACAACGCCAGGTTGTGGCAAAGGATTTGCTCATTCTGTTGCAATAGTAGTGCTTGGTGAGCTCTCATATGGATGGGCGTGGGACTCGCCATGTATTGGAGACTTGCCGTGCTGCCCATGCCGGTGTTATTAAAATCATACTGCAAGGTTGTTTTGGTAATCGCCTCATTACGCTGGCAACCCAGGTTATTGTCTGGAAGGCGTCTAGGTACTTGCCTGCCCATGCGAGGGAGAAAACAACACCCAGTGAGTCCGCTTCCTGGTACATTGATTCAAAGAGCGGGCATTCGCTGTTGTGCCTGGTGGCAAAGAGATCAATGTGGGGGCAACCCCATCTTTTGAAAATTCATTTGACCTCTGCCCATACGATTTCCCATTTGTGGGACGTGGAGAAAGTCCCTGCTCAGTTGATGTGTCAGAATGTTGCTGTGTCTCTGCAGACCACAGTGTGGATCTGTTACCTTCTTGCTTGTTGGTGTATTGCATTGTGGTTGTGTTGTCCATCTGTACCATGATCACCTGCCCTGTGGGAACCAGTTGAAAGGATTTCAGCACCCATCAAATGGCTCTGGGTTTGAGGATATTGATGTGCAATTCTGACTGTTGCATGGACCATGTACCCTTGGCCTGCAAGACTCTGAAATGGGCTCTCTACCCTGACGGGGACTCATACTTCCTGAGAAGAAGCATGCAAGTGGGCACCTGAAAAAGGCATGACTTGGTGTAGGATTTTTGTCCACCCACCACCAATGCAGAGCTTAGGGGAAACTGGTGCACAATGTCTTCACAAAAGCCCGAGGCTTGAATCCATTGTCGGTTGAGCTCTTCCAGGATTGATCTCATTCTCCACCTGCAGGTAGGAACCAGCAATATACATGATGACAACATTTCCCGCAGGGATTTGTAGTGATGCACCATGTTCGTGCGTGCGTGTTTTTAAGAACCCAATGCACAGTTGGGAGAGGTGTTCTTCCTCTGGATGAAGGTCTGACTTGCGTAATGTGGGTATCTAGTTCTGCCCATAGGAAGAGGGAGTTCTGCTCCAGCATAACTACTGACTTTTCGTGATTGATGGACAAAAACTAGATTTGTGATGATCTCTTTCATCTGATGGACCACTCTGGTGGTTGTCTGTAGCTTAGAGTTTGCTTTGATGACCTGCTCTTGTTTGGTGTACTGCCACCAGGGCAAAACAATTGGTGAATATCCTTGGGACCGACCGTAGGCAGAACCACCCAGAACTGATAATGCGTGTCTCCTACTGTAAACCCTAGGTAGCGCTTGTGCATTTGATGAATGGGTATGTGGAAATACGTATCCCAGAGGTCGATTGTATCTAGAAGATCACCCTTTTGGAACCAAGGTAGGCCCTGTTGGAGTGTGTTCATTTTGAACCTTATGCGCTTTACCTATTTGATCAAAACGCACAGGTCTAGGAGTGGCCAACACTGTCTGTCCTTTTTCTTTACCGGAAAACAGGTGTGAATAGAATCCTTTACCTCCTTGATTGTGAATAACAACCTATATAGTGGCTTTTTGTAGCAATATGTCCACCTCTTGCTTGAGCTGGCCCACGTAACTTGTATTGCATGCACGTGGAGGTAGGGCTGGTGGCCATGTGACAAACTCAATGATATGTTCTTCGTTTATTATTTGTAGCACCTACTTGTCTGATGTGATCTTTTGCCATTGATGCAGGTGGTGACTGATCCACCCACCCACCAGCGTGCAATATGGCAGGGGATGGTGCTTCCCATCCATTTTATTTGGATGACTGTGCCCTTGTCTGGGCCGTCCCATGCCTGCCTCTCTGTGTCGTGTATCTGGAGGACGACTGTTATCTGTCAGGGGATTGATTTGATGACCTGGCCCCTTGTGTGGAAAATGGCTTGTTTCCCTGATCTGCCACAAAAGGAACAATAGGTACGCCTTACTTTGTCCTTGTCTCTCAGTGAACTGATGGCCCTGTTTGTATCAGTGTCCGATTTAAAACCCTTCAGGTGATCGTCATCCTTTTTGCCAAAGGGGCCTTGGCCTTTGAATGGCATATCCAGGATCTGAGCCTGCTCTTCAGGTCTGAAGTTGGTCACCTTCATGCATGCATGGACCCTGCGGACCTCTCCATGAGACATCTGCCTGACCCAGAGTTTGCGGCCTCCACCGCTCTTTTAACCATGTGGTCAGATCAGAAGTTGTTTCTCCATCTCCAATGATAGCCCTTGCTTCGTCTTGAAGTTCGGCCAGAAGGTGCTCCACAATCCTGGACCTCTTTTGCTACAATTTCCTGTCATATCTCACTGTCATGGTGAGGACATTGGCTGTCCTAATACAGAAGGATGTAGATGCTGAAACTTTCCTGCCTACAGTTTAGAGTTTCCTGCCTTTGTCAGGCAGGGCAGTAGTTGTGAAGCGGAATTCTAAGTTTCTTCCTGGTGGCCACAGTGATGACTGAGTCAGGTTTAGTGGGGCCTTGTATTTCTTTCCCGGCCTAGTCATAGTGGAAAGATTGGAAAGTGGTTTGGCCAGGATCTTCTCCCCTGCTTCCCATATGGTGTCTAGAATTGGTATTGCCATAAGCATCCCCCTTATCTTGTCTCTATGCTCATAGAGCACTGACTTCTTCAATGTGCAAGATACTTGGAGATCATACATTGTTGTTGCAAAGATTGTATGAAAGGAAGCAATGGCGTCTGGCAATAAAGAGCTTCCAGGGGAGTCAAGCCGCTCTTGCTTCTGAATGACGTAATCCTCCCATTTGTCAGTATCTTGTTAGGGTGAGTCTTGGGGGCTTTCCCTCTCTTCAGGATCGTCTGACTGCGTGTTCAGCTCTGAAAAAACCCTGTAGGGGCCATCAGCTGGATCTTGCCGGTAAGTCAGGGACAGTAATAAAGGTGCCTTTATGGACTGTGACAGAGAGAGACACTACTTTGCCTTTGTGGCAGTGAAGCACCCATCCGTCCGCGAGGTGGGGAGATGTTTCTGTGACTCCTAGTTGGAATCCTATGAATATCTTGGCTAAGTGAGCCTTTTGCCTCCTCTGAAATTTGTCCAGGATTTATTTTTCTTTTCAATTGACTGTATCATCGAGGGGTGAAAAGGGTGTGAAATATCTGCTGTGGGCAAGTGACATGGAGGGCTGTGCACTTTGGGCACAGACTGGGGCTTGTATTCTCCTATGTCAGAGAATTCCTCTTGTAAAATGATGTCTTGCCTGAACGTTTAATCAGTTGTAGATGGGGAACGGGTTATCATTAGTTACTGAGACATGTGGCACTGGCAGTTTGGGATTAGCACTGTGCTCAGTTTATCACTGTGCTCCATTGACAGTAGAGGTAGAGGATTTGCTACTATTTTTCCTGTGAGCGTTGGAGTAGTCGTGGATGAACGGCCATTAGACAGTGATTTTCTTCCCGTCTATGTATTTTCCGTTTTTAGCTGTGGACAAGAGTTCCTTCTTGGACAAGGAAGTAGTCATGGATGGATGGGCCTTTAGAAATAGCCGTGGCTGCGTTTTTTTTTGTATACAGTGGGTTAGCCATGGACGGTACTCCTCCCATCGATAGTCGTGGATGAGGGCTCTTGTGGACGAGGGCTCCTAGAAGAAGTCGTGGATAAGGGACCATTAGAAATAGTTGTGGATAAGGAATTTTCCGTGGGTAACGAGTTAGCCGTAGACAGGGACTCTTCCCGTTGATGAAGGTGGCTTTGTAGACAAAGACCGTTCATCTATCCGTGATTGCTCCCTCATAGACGAGGCACTCGTTGATGGCAATTTAGCTGCAAGGATCGGCCCGTGGACACTGATATGTCTGTTGTAGAGGTCCTTGTGGGCAATTTTCCAGTGGATGATGACTTGGAAATGTGGTTGACGAGGGGGGTTTCTTACTTGCCGCTTTTGATGTTTTTGAAACAGAGAGTGGGTTTCTGGATGTCGAAGTCATTTCACATGGTGTCTTTAACTCCTTCTTACCCCTTTTCTTCATTTTTGCAGGTGGTGCTGTCCCCTTTCCACTGATTAAGCTCTTCTCTTTGAAGAATACTTCTCAGCGCTCCTGAAGGAAATGCCAGGAGCTATTTTGACAGATTCATCATACTCAGGCGAATAACACTTACACTCCAGATGAAGGGAAGGAGTCTCCTGTGCCTGCCCAATAGGGTCTTCTGTGTGAAGGTTTGACAAATGTGTCATATTAGAATGCCATGAGGGTAAATACAGTATTTGCTGGAGTCCCCCATGGCCATGAGGGGCCAGATATGGGCTCTGGGCTCAACGATTTCCAGATGAAGACACACGTTTCCTGCTCTGCAGAACACAGTGTGTGTAGGTCAGAAGAAATTCTTTCCATTTGTAAAAGAATGGCTTGAAAATAGATTTGAAAAGATTGAATAATAAGACAAAGCTCAGGATAGTTATGGAGGGTTTCCTCGTTAATAGACTTCAGTGAAAAATCTAAAGATGGTTGCCTGAGGTGGAGCTTAAGCCCAGCCACTTCACTCGTTAGGGTCAGAAGGGACCAAAATGAGATGGAGGAACTGCATAAGTGAGTCCCTGTACAGTCCTAAAGGGCAAACAGTATTACATTTTCCTATGGGGAAAAAAGTATATACATATTTATTTTTTAAATTACTGAGGATTCCCAGTCTGACGACCGGGAATACTCAAGCTTGTGGATCTATGCAAGATCGAATGCTGGAGAAAAAGTGCAACCCAGCTGGGAAACAACCGAGCATTGTAGATAGGGGACTCACCTGTGACTTTCCAAGCAATGGAGTGTTCCTCCACGTGAGGCATTCCTTTTTGGATTACAAAGGAACCTAAAAAGGAAGAAGGATTTAAGGTGAAACACTCACCATCACACTGTTTTTGTGCAGAGCACAACTTTCCTCGCTTCAACTGTAGTTTACTTATCGTCTGTGTTGGGCATGAGTATATGCCAGGGGTGCACAACTGATTTTGACAGAGGGCCGAAAGTACCTTACATGAGGGCTATAGTGGGCCGAAAAGTAAATGTGGGCGGGGCAGTAGGCGGGGCGTGGCAGGAGGCTTTTTAAACCCCCAATTTGTACTAAACACATGGAAAAAGAATGTTTTTGAGGGGTAACGATTTTTATTTGCATTTCAAACTTACATTTTGTACTACACATTTTCCATTGTTATAATTTATTTCTATTTAGTTATTGTATCTCGCCTGTTTAATTAACTTATATATATTTTATTGACCCTAGATACACTATGCCCCATGGCCCCCTCACCCCAACCAAACACTATGCCCCATGTCCCCCTCACCCCCAACCAAACACTATGCCCCATGGCCCCCTCACCCCCAACCAAACATTATGCCCCATGGCCCCCTCACCCCAACCAAACATTATGCCCCATGGCCCCCTCACCCCAACCAAACACTATGCCCTATGGCCCCCTCACCCCCAACCAAACACTATGCCCCATGGCCCCCTCACCCCAAACCAAACACTATGCCCCATGGCCCCCTCACCCCCAACCAAACACTATGCCCCATGTCCCTCACCCCCAACCAAACACTATGCCCCATGGCCCCCTCACCCCAACCAACACTATGCCCCATGGCCCTCACCCCCAACCAAACACTATGCCCCATGGCCCCCTCACCCCCAACCAAACCCCCCCAACTCAGCACACACACAAACATGCACCAATACAGACCCGAACCCCCACCCCCCAACTCAGCACACACACAAACATGTACCCATACAGACCCAAACCCCCCACCCCAGCACACAAACATGCACCCATACAGACCCGAACCCCCCACCCCCCAACTCAGCACACACACAAACATGCACCCATACAGACCCGAATCCCCCCACCCCCCAACTCAGCACACACACAAACATGCACCCATACAGACCCGAACCCCCCACCCCCCCAACTCAGCACACACACAAACATGCACCCATACAGACCCGAACCCCCCACCCCCCCCAACTCCAAACCCCCACCCCAACTCAGCACACACACACTCAAGCATGCACCCATACAGACCTGAACCCCCCACCCCCCCAACTCAGCACACACACAAACATGCACCCATACAGACCCGAACCCCCCCACCCCCCCAACTCCAAACCCCCACCCCCAACTCAGCACACACACACTCAAGCATGCACCCATACAGACCCGAACCCCCACGCCCCCAACTCAGCAAACTCTCAAACAAGCACCCATACAGACCCGAACCCCCACCCCCCAACTCAGCACACAAAAAACATTCAAATCAAAACATTCATACACATCCGACACCTCCCCACCCCCACATCTCAACATATACACAAAATACATTCAAATACAAACATTCACACCCCCCCCACATCTCAACATACACACAAAATACATTCAAATACAAACATTCACACACCCCCCCACATCTCAACATACACACAAAATACATTCAAATACATTCATACACATCCGAAAATTCCCCACACCCCCGCATCTCAACATACACACAAAATACATTCAAATACAAACATTCACACACCCCCCCACATCTCAACATACACACAAAATACATTCAAACACAAACATTCATACACATCCGACACACACCTCCCCAACCCCCCGCCCCCTGCCCCGCAACATACACACACAAACATAAAGCAAAACCAACCCGACACACAAACACAAACAGACCACTTACCGGAGACGTGCTGGAAGGCAGGTAAGCTGGAACGCTGGAATTGCACTGCGACTGGCGTGGTCCAAGGCTGAAATGCCTTCCGGCATCAAGCCTTATGGACCACGCCAGCCATAGTGCTGGCCCTCCATTGGTGCAATGCTCTATTAGGACACTTGGACATAGGGCATAGAGGACTGGGCATGGCAGAGGATGCCCACACTTTGAGGCACTTCGAGCCAGGCAGTGTAGGACTGTGGATAGCACAGGCTGCCCTATGTAGGAAACTTGGACATAGGGCATACAGGACTGGGAATTTCAGAGGAAGCCCGCAGTTTGCAGCACTTAAGGCAGTGCCTGAATGTGGATAGCAGAGGCTGCCCTATTTAGGACACTTACACATAGGTCATAAAGGAATGGGGGTGGCAGAGGATGCCCACACTTTGAGGCACTTAAGGCAGTGCCAGACTGTGGATAGCAGAGGCTGCCCCATTAGGCGGACCTCGGATATAGGACATGTAGGACTTCGCTTGGGAGGTAGTTTGGGAGGTGAAACCTTTCTCTGTGGTACTCTGATTCAGAACATGCAGGACTGTGCAGAGCCGTCACACTCTGAGGCACTCACATCCGGGGTGTGGAGCATTTTGCATGGCAGATGCCAGGGTTCTATTGAGAAGGCTCTTAGTGGGATATGTACTATTCCACGAACATCCCTGTGGGTTTTCTGCATTAAGTGGGTGTGCCGTGTGCTCAGACCATTTACTGCATACAGAAGGGACCCTGGGAATAGCCCAACTTACACCAGAGGTTAGTCTCTCACCTAAAACCATCTGCTGTGCACAGGCCTGCATGGGCTCCGGTGGCATGTTCATGCGCTCTCCTCAGACCCCCAGCAGCGGGTATCTTAAGTGCCAAGGACGAGTATGCTCGTCCTTTTTACATAGACTTCAATAATAGCCTGGCACTTAAGGGGTGTTATTAGCTGTGCCACCTAATATTTGCAGTGCACATAGTAGTTGTCGTCACACTAATGCCAGTAGTACTAAAGCAACTACTACATGCACTTTTTCTTTTATAGGCACTGTGCCCATGGCCTATAATTATTACTTCTGATATCAAATATATTGTTTCAAACGGCGATATTTTTGTTGCAGGAAAGGCCGCCAGTACTGATAGTCTACTGCCATCATGAGTGCTACTACTCACAGGATTACTGATACCACTACTACCAATATCTTTATTTTACTACTTTTGTTAGCAGTAGTAACACTCATATTGGAATCAGTAGCTCTAAAAGTGCAAGTAATGCATGTCAAGCCCATTTATCCACAGTGCTGCTAATGAGAGGGGGCATTAGTAGCAAGTGGCAATATTATTACTGTGTGATAACATCGGCCAACTATCTGTTGCAACCTGTTTGACTTGGACACACTTTCATTCCCGCAGCTGATATCGATCCACGCTGCACAAAGCGCAGGCGCAGGCTGCCTCTGTCAAGTGCACAGCACAGAGTCCATGTGGGACCCCTGCCCAGCAAACAGAGTGCCTCAGTGCATATGGGACTGCGCACAGCAAGCACGGCTCAACTGTGAGACCAAAGCACCAAATAGCCATGTGTCTGGGGCCAACGCACTGCTGACCTGATTTCTATTCCATAAGCTTTACTGCACACGGCAAGCACACATCACAGATTCAGTGTTTGGTATGTTCATTTTGGTATACGTTTATTGGGTATGCGCTTAGCTCCAGGAAGCAACGAAGCACTGTACGCTGGCTGGGGTTACAGGCATATATTTCATGGTTATGGGGAACCGTCCGCACAATGTAGCATTTATCGTCATATGATATGTTATTTATAACTTGCTTAATACCCAAAGGTTTCTAAGCGCTACCCGGGGATCAAACCTGTGCTGCTCTGTGTCGTCTTGCTTCCAAGGTGAGAAAGTTGCCCCTGAGCTATCCTCCCATACAATTAAGGTTATGGGTAGCAGGGAATAGTTAACATTTACAGTTAGTGGGGAACACGTAACAGGGGTAAGTAAAGGGGTCTTTTGGGGTTCAATGGGCTGTAGCAGGAGACCCAGGAGAGATTATTGGCTACATGGGAGGGCTATTTTATGGGGTCTGAGAAGCTGCTCCCTGAAGAGTAGGGCCTTAAATTCTTATCTGACTTGCGGGAGAGTGGTGGCTAGTTTGATGTTCATAGGCATGAAGTTCCACAGTGCTGGTCCGCAGACTGAGGATGTGTGTTTCCTTTTTCAGTTGTGGCTGTAAGGTGGCGCGTAAGTGCTACCTATAGGCCAAAAATATTGCATTGGAATACAGCCAGGAAGGACATTACTTGTGGGTTAGGTCACGCAGCTTGTGGGTGTCGTTTGATTATTTACCCGCCCATGGCCCTGCTCATCCCCATGGTGATTGCCAGCCCCTTCCCTGCCCAAAACACACCCTCCTAGGATCTCTTAGATCTAGCTCTGTCAAGGTGATCTCAAACTTTGGACTGCCAGTGTGATTTCTAAGCAGTTTTCTGAGAGTTAATGACTTCATTGTAGCTGTATATTTGCTAAAGGTGTAAGAAAAATATCTTAACCAAGGGTTCCTTTAGTCACTTGATTTATATATGTCATAAATGCTGTTAAAAACAAACATTGACAAAGCCAACAGTTTTGACTTGTGTATACGCATAAAGTAAGCATTTGCTGGGAACTGCTGTGCCATGCCCAGGTAATCACGCCACTTTCCAGATGTTTCCAACGTATGGCCAAGTAGTACCATTGTGGTAGTGAAGGCAAATGGCTAGCCCATGCCTACACAAAAGCTAAAACTGTTGGTGTTGCTGCGTCTTGACTTTGTTTTGCATTTCTGCTGCACTAGCCTGTTCAGGACCTTCCCTACTGGTGGAGTGTTGATGACAGGCCTGGTGACCGCTTTGCCTATTATGAATCTAGCTTTGAAGATGATGCGGCCTTGCACGGATAGCCCGAGAGGTTGGATGAGTGTGGTTATTATATGATTATAATTGCAGAGACTTTGGATGGCGTGGACAGTGGCACGGAGGACGCTTCCCGCTGGTGCTAGAGTGGTGGTGGGTCAGCCAGTGAGCAGGGCGTTTTATCCATCTGGTGGATAGGAAGTTGTTGTCTTGTAGCAAGAGCTCAATTTTCTGCAGGCAGTATGGTTTCTACCATGTTGTCTTGTCAAAGCTTTCTACATTCTGTGTATTTAATGTGCTATTTCGACATTTGTAAAGTGCTGAACTGCTATGGGTGTGGCCTTTAAACAACACTGCTCACCTATTTGTAGAGCATATTTGCACCTAATTGGGATTTCTATAGATCATAGTATGGCATAGCATACATAGGATAAATAATTATAGCAGTAAAACATTGAGAGGCGGCCATATGGTTGCGCACTAGACCTAGTAATAAACCATGGGAAGGCGTTATCTGTGGGTTTGTAGTGTGATATCTTGGCTAAACATTTAGCTAGTGTTGGTTTGCAAGGGATTTGAAATTGTTTTAATATCCAGCAACAATGCATGTGACGCTGTACAGGGAAGCAAGTCCCAGGATGCCGGTAGTGTGCTTGCCATCCAGGCAATTGTTGCAAATTGTGGGCTCTGCCTTTCTCTGCTTATCGTAGTGCATAATTTTATACAAGGTACCAATGAAGTGATATGTGACTTACTATGTGGAAGTCCGTCGTCAAGTGTCAATGGAGGAACATTCCCGAGAAGAGACTCGATCCTGTGATAGGTTTGGGAGAGATGGGTTGGTGGAGGAAAAGGTTTGATCCTAGACAGGTAAATGGTCAGTAGGCTGCATAATGGCAGAATATGTGCCCTGTGCAAAATAAGTATATGAATGATGCCCTGCACGCTATTTGCTCTCATGTACAACTGAGTATCATCCACGTATTTGTGGGTGGCTATATTGGGATCTTTGAGGAGAGTGCCCAATGGCCCCATGTAAAGGTTATAAAGGATTAGTGGGAGGATAGAGCCTTGGGGACTCTGCACGAGACCTGGAGTCAGTAAGAATGCAGTAAGCTCAGTTGAACAGCCTGGTGTCTGCCTGAGAGGTAGGAGGTAAACCAATTCACGACAGTGCCAGAGAATCCCATCCTGTCAACAAGGAGGAAAAGAAGGGTGCAGTGGTGGACAGTGTTGAATGCAGCTGAGACGTCAAGAAGGCATGAGTCGCCCTTATTTATGATTTGGAGGGCATCATCCACCACTTGGATGGTGGCTCTCTCAATTTTATTTATTAATTTATTGTGCATTTGTAAGGCGCTTATACATCAAGGAATTGTATTTCAAAGCGTCCACAGGGCAACGGGGAGGGAACATGGCAACAAAAGGCAAATATAATAGCAATGAAGAGAAAGAAAGAGGCGGTCCTACTAGGCCTTGTGAGCATTCAGCGCGTGCAAATGCAGAGGGAGAGAAGGGACTAGGGAGGGGGATAAGTGCTAGGAGTTCCGCAGAGGGTAGTGCAAGGAAATAAATTGCAAGCAACTGTTAAGTACCTGGCAGAGATCACTTGGTAACAGTGGACAACTGCCAATACAATAAGTGCAGGCATGTGAGACAGCGCAAGCCAGTGGATGCCCAAAGGCAATTCAGTGCTACACTTGGGGTGGAACCCTGACTGATAGTCATTTAGGAGGTGGAGATGTTCGATTCTGGTGAGTATTTGTGTCGCAACTACTTTTTCCAAGATTTTGCCAATAAACCGGAGGTTCGTAATGGTCTGGTAGTTGGCTAGATCGTCTAGATCGAGGGTTGATTTTTTCAAAAGAGGTTGTATGAGACCAGTTTTGAGGGTGTCCAGGAATTGTCTTTCTGTGAGGGAGGCATTGATGATGCTGAGGAGGGCATTGAGCGCCAGGCCCATCAATTGTTTAATGAAGGAGGCTGGAATTACATTGTCAGAGTTAGAAGAAGTAGGTTTCACATAGGCCATAACTTTTAGGAGATCTGGGGGAAGAGAGGAGAGAATTTGGTCCAGAGGGGCAGTGTGCGTGCCGGTGTGCAGGGGATGCTTATGCTGTGAGAGATTGATTTGATGGTCTCTTGGATTTTGTCTATTCCCAAAAGTTTTGTTGATTCCATGGCCTTTTTTCCTGACTTGCTAGAACCTCAGGGTCGGGCGGGTGGGTACAAATCTTAGCTACTTCAAAGAGGGCTTTGCTCCTGTTGAGGGCTGGCTCAATGTTGGTAGAGTATTAAGCAACTTTGGCGTCAGTATTCAGAAAATTAGGGTTTGCGCTGCGAGATTGGAGGTTGGTGAAGTCTCCCGAGTTATGGTTTTTAGGCCACCATTTCTCTGGGGCTCTGACTGAGCGTTTGTTGGAGGTTAGCTTTGTGGGTGTACCATGGGGTGGATGGTTTGGTCTTTGGCCTCGCTGGATTTTATGTGGGTATGAGTTTCCACCAGTTTCATTGCAGAGTTGCTGGATAATTCCAGGAGGCCTGAGGCATCCCCTGTGGTGGGGAAGTCTGCAAAGTTTGCTTCCAGCTCAATGACTGGTAAGGTATTGAGTGAGGGGGTGTTTAGCCGAACCTTTGTGAGCCACAATTCAGTGGGTGACTGATAATTGCATGGTGGCGTGGTCAGACCAGTCATGTGTGATTGGGTCTACACAGGTGATGTATGAGGATGATGTGAAGACTAAGTCCAGAGTGTTGCCTTTGTTGTGCGTGGGGGATAGCACAGTTTGCTTACTGTCCATGGAAGCAGTCAGTGTGAAAAGCGTGTTTCAAATGTGGTTGTCAGCCTGTGACTCGCGGATGTTAAAATCACCATGAAAGGTATTACTAGAATGTGCTAATTTGGCAGAGGAGAGTAAGTTGGAGATGTCTGCAATGAAAGAGTCACTCCTGGGGGGGGTCTTTAGATGAGGTGAAAGGTGATGTATTCCTTGTGTGATAGAGGGGACCGGCAGGCAACTGATTCAAATGAGCTTGTTCTGGGAGAGCGGATGATGGAGGATGGGGTAAACCATGTTTTAGTGATGAACAGGGCATCAAGGTTGTTGTGAGCGACTGCTGCGCGAGCACTGATCAACATGAGAGGCAGTGTACATGTGGTCCATGGGCGTTGGATAGCAGCAAGGGCAATACTGATGAGGTTTGCTAGGTTAGCTTGCCAGGGCTCCCCAGGCCACATGACCATTCAAACCCTAGTGAGAGTGGAGATTGGCTGTGGAGGGAGCAGACATATTGTGGTGTCTTTTGGTAAGTGAAGTGCAGGACAGCGGGCCAGGCCCGAACTGGCACAAGCGGTTGAGGTCCTTGTCTTTTTCCATCTTTTGCTGAGGACACCTAAGGAGGACTGATTAAATAGATGGTGGGCAGAGCAGCAGAGTGGCAGGGTCTGGTCACGCGACCAGTAGCCTACTCAATGCATTCTGCCTGCAGCTGGCTGAGAGTCCCTAAGTAGAGGCTTGGAAGGCATGGAAACTGGAGGTGGGAGGAGCAGCTGAGTGGCAGGGCCTGGTCAAGTGGCCAGCAGCCTACTCAATGCTCATATGTCTGTATGCTGTAATGGGTCTGCCTACTGATCATCTAATGGAAGGGCCCTGGATACTCCAGACTTCATGATGGGGATTGAATGCAAATTCTACAATGGCTTTGGGCTGCAAGGAGTGCACACTGTGATGGTATGCATACTGTGCATGTGCAGTGAAGATCCCACATAATTAATTTTTTTAGGTGTTTTGTAGAGCACATCATATCACTTCCATACCACATCAAAGAGCGTTTCTGAACGGTGTCATGGTGGAAGCTCGGGCTTCATGTTGGTTGGTCGTTGTGATTGTATGATCAGGCAAGGTGGTATGCCACCTAACGTGTGAGGGAGAGTAAGGGCGGAGTGATCAAGGAACCCGGTCTGGAATCTTGAGGAACAGACTATGGTTCAGCTGGGCTGTCTGTAGAAACAAGAGAGATAGAGATAGGACAACTGCCAGAGTTGAGCACTAGAGGACATCTGTGTCTGTATCTATTTGTAGATTGACACATTCATACTTCGAGGCAGAGGGAGGAGAAGTAGGACCATTACTCACCTCGCCCTGCATATACATGCGCTTTATTCCAGAGGTGGGCCTTTAGAAAGCCCAAGAGAGGGTACAGTACCCACTCCCCCTTGTTATTCACTGTCCACCTCCTGCAGTCAGGGGAGATAGCTGGAGCTCAGGACACTATCAAATGAGGGTGGGCTTCAGTGTGTGGCTGCTCTGAGTGCAACGTCCTGGACCTGGCTATGTGGAAGTTCACATGGCTCCAAATATTGCTCACTTCCAATATAGGTCGAACTGCACTTTCAAGAATGCGCTACTATGTGGTGCACAGGGCCCACCTCTACTGTATGTGGGACTGCACTCTGCAGGGTTACGCCTACCAGTGACTTATGTGTCACTGCACAAAGCATAGGCTGTCCTTACCAGTCAAACACACAATGCCCTCTTTTTGTGCCTGTATGTGGACTTTCCTTGTGAGCCACCAAGCACTCTGCTGTTGACAGTGTGTGTGGAATTCAGCTCCACGCAGTGTTACTTCCATGCAGCCCCGTGAAGCGCAGCGGTCTTTCTTTTCAACTGTTCAAGAAAAAGGTTCCTGGACAGAAGTTGCAAAAAAAACCAGATAATGTACACAAAAATAACATATTTTCATCTCGAAAAAGTGCATATTTCAAAATAAGAGAATACTAAGCATAACATAACCAATAGTACTATTAATTGCAGTACTGTTAGTATTAGCATTAGCCCTACCAGCAGATAATTGCAGTAATAATAGTAGTACTCATTGTATTAGTATTGAAATTAGCAGTAGTGTTGTGCTGTGGCTTGTAGCATTATCATTAGTTGTACTAAAATCGACATTTCTAGATAAACCGGTATCAGGTAATATTATCTCCACCAAAAATATTGCTGTATATATATGGTCGTCGGGAACGGCCATAGGCAATATTTTTAGTGGGGATCATATTTGGGGTTTTTGGGAGTGGGGGTTGGGAGGTGTCCCCCGATCCCTTTAAAATAATATGGGGGTTACAGGGGTGTCCCCCGCAGGTTCCATGCGTTAATATTGCTGCAAAAGTAAGGCGATATTTTTGAATGGCGATAATTTTGCTGGGATATTAACACATGGAACCGATAAGCCCTTCTCTGAGAGAGAGAAACAGAGAGAGAGAGAGAGACAGAGAGAGAGAGAGAGAGAGAGAGAGAGAGAGAGAGAGAGAGAGAGAGCGAGAAAGAGAGAGAGAGAGAGAGAGAGAGAGAGAGAGAGAGAGAGAGAATCTAGAGACATAGGCCAATTTCAGGTCAACGTTCTACTGTTTTGTGCACTGATACAATGTGGCCCTGTATGGCACAGATACATTCTAAACTGCCTACCCTCAGGAGTATATTTGAGGGTTAAATTGGGGGGCTAATTTACATATTTACATGTGGTCTAATCATGGGCGTAATTTTAGGGGGTGACGGGGTGTTTGTCCCCCCCCCCAACTTTCATGGCACACCATTTTGTCCCCATCCATATGGCTGGGGCACCTTTTCTTCAGATGTCATGTCCCCCCCCAATATTTTCAGCAAAGTTACTCCACTGGGTCTAATGCTATTCTTTGAGGTGCCCTCCGCGGCTAATTAAACGTTTTTAATACAATATGATACATGACACCACTCCTGTAACCATACGTTCGGTGATTTAAGGTTTTCTTTTTTAACTGTTTGTTGCAATACGTTTCTCTTATAAACGTGTTCATTCGTTCAGTTAGCATGGAAGAGGAGTGCACACCCGAAAGGCTCAAATGTTTGCCAAGCTGTGCACCAGAATCCCGAGTATTTGCTATGACGATAAACACGGCACATGTTGCTCAGTCGCACAACCCCCAGCCAGTGCGCATAGGAACACACGCAGTGGCTTGGTGGGAGCCACAGAAACCCAGATCCAGAGTATGTGGGACAGTACACGAGATACGCTTCATTGAGCTGCACAACACTGTGCGGGCGAGAACGTTTCTCTTGTGAGGTACACCGCGAAGCTCCAGTGTGACTTCACAGTGTAAATATGGCTTCCCGGTGAAGGACACAAAAACCCACGTACAACGTGTTTGCCTTTGCACACATCAAAATATGCGTCCCTGTGGGGGACGCAGCACCCACCTCCCGAGTGGTGCCGGAATGTTAACAGTAAACGTTGCATCACTGCGAGGCCCCTAGCAACCAGCTCCTGTGTGTACTTGGCTGCAGGCAACACCGGATGGCTTCCTTTATTACACAACGCCCAGTTTCGTGTATACGGCTGCGAAAAGCAAAGAACCCTCCCTGTTGTACACAACATTCAACTCTCCTTTCTGGGGGGCTACGCAGAGAAAGGGGGCTTTCCCACCAATCAGACAAGACCAAGTATGTGTGCCAGGCTGAATATTCTGCCCTATGTGGAGCACTGCACTGACGCAGCTAAACTGCAGACGGGTGTGCACACAGCAAAAACAGGACACACACCTCCAATGCACACAGAGCTACACACAAGCAAGGTTGTTTTGCTTCCTTGCATATGCGTCCATTTGTGGTGCACAGCTGCAGTCTTTTCCTGTGGACTGATTATGCAGCGATCACTTCCGTGTGATTCACTCCGGGTTCCGCTCACTTCCCTGCAGGCTGCTTGCGTTCATTTTCCTTTCATTTTTAGCCAGCGTGGTGACATTCGGGTTTCCCAGGAAGAAATTAAAAAAGTTCAGCTGATCTCCGGGTGTGTGTGCATAGCAGGGGTTCCATCCATGCAGGCACCCACAGTGCAATGCATCTCTCCTACAAGTGGAGCTGAATATCAACGGACACTGTTCACCGGAAGTCACACTGTTCACCGGAAGTCACCCTGAATTGAACATGTTTTGAAGGCATGAAGGGTCAGGCAGTGGGTGGGGATTGTCTCCCGTGGAGCAGTACACCAGAACATAATGGACACCTCTGTGAAGCGAGGGTGACTCCATTAGTCCGGTTCCCCCATATTGGGGGGTGGGAATCAAAGTTCGAAACCCAGAGGTATTCGAAGGGCGTGGCTGCACCGCATGTGGCACAGTAAAGGTGGCTTCCTTGTTAAATCATATACATTCAGTTCCAATGTACAGTTCCAATTCAATTCCAATGCACAGTGCCCAGTAGAGTGTGCTTGCATGGGGTAGGGCATGCACTGCACTGCTTGCTTTTGGCAACACCCTGAGCTCAGTAGATGCCACAAGTATGGAATATACACTGCATACTTTATATACGCATAGGCACTATTACAATACACAGGGCCTAGAGTGACTGATTCCGCGGTAGGTCCACAATGAGGCACAGTAGAGCATGCTTTTTGTGGTATACAGTGAAGGCAGACGATGCTTCCCTGGAGCATATACTGAATGGTTATACAATGTGCAGGGCATAGTAGAGGATGCGTCCTTGGGGTACACGCTGCATGCTTTTATAACCCACAAGGCACTGTAGGGGATGATACCCTTGGATGTGCACTGTATGCTTTTACAATGCACAGGTGACAGTAGTGACTGCTTCCCTAGTAAATGCACAATGATGCTCATGGAACAGTGTAGGATGCGTCCTCTATATATACTGATTGCTTTTACTACATCCCGGCCACTGTATTGGATGTGTCCTTTGGACAAACTCTGTGTGCTTTTACACCCCACGGGCAGTACTAAAGATGCTTCCCTGAAACAGGCACGGCATGCTTTTACAATGCACAGGGCCCAATAGTGACAGCTTCCCTAGTACACGCACAAAGCTCAGGGATGCTTCATTGAGATATATGCAGACTGCTTTTACAATGTACAAGACACAGGCGAGGATGCCTCTTGGACCATACACTAAGTGCTTTTACAATTCACAGCAGTGACTGCTTTTCTGTAGATGCACATGACACAACAGCGGGTGCTTCCTTGGAACACATAGGGCCTCATTACACGGAAGGCGGTGAGCCATGGTGCTATTAGCGCCATGGCTCATGCCGGTAAAATACCGGCACCGCCTTGGCGGAAAGGGGATTTACCGCCCCATTCCAAGGTTGGTGGGGCGGTAAATCCCCCTTCCGCCATTGCCCTTCCCCATTCCCATTTCTGCCCCATAGGGCTCTATGGGAATGGGGAAGGCGCTAACTACGGCACCGCAATTTTGCGGTGCCGTAATTAGCTCCGAGGTCCCTTAGCGGGTTGGTTTTTAACGCCTGCAAAAAGCAGGCGTTAAAGCACCAACCCGCTAAGGGACCTCGTAGTAAGGCGATAATGGTTAACGGTCACCGTTACCATTAACGGTGGCCGTTAACCATTACCGCCTTCCTTGTAATGAGGCCCATAGTGTGTGCTTTTACTATGCACAAGGCACAGTAGTGACTGGTTCCTCAGTGGATGGACAGTGATGCACATGGCACAGCAGGGGATGCTTTCTTGGGGCACACTCCGTGTGCTTTTACACCCCGCACAGGGCACTGCAAGGGATGCTTCCCTGGAACATGTGCTGCATGCTTTTACAATGCACATGGCACAGTAGTGACTTCTGCCCTGGAGTTGTTAAAGGATGCAAATGGCACAGTAGTGACTTCTGCCCTGTAGTTGTTAAAGGATGCACATGGCACAGTAGTGACTTCTGCCCTGGAGTTGTTAAAGGATGCACATGGCACAGTAGTGACTTCTCCCCTGGAGTTGTTAAAGGATGCACATGGCACAGTAGTGACTTCTCCCCTGGAGTTGTTAAAGGATGCACATGGCACAGTAGTGACTTCTGTCCTGGAGTTGTTAAAGGATGCACATGGCACAGTAGTGACTTCTGCCCTGGAGTTGTTAAAGGATGCACATGGCACAGTAGTGACTTCTGCCCTGGAGTTGTTAAAGGATGCACATGGCACAGTAGTGACTTCTGCCCTGGAGTTGTTAAAGGATGCAAATGGCACAGTAGTGACTTCTGCCCTGTAGTTGTTAAAGGATGCACATGGCACAGTAGTGACTTCTGCCCTGGAGTTGTTAAAGGATGCACATGGCACAGTAGTGACTTCTGCCCTGTAGTTGTTAAAGGATGCACATGGCACAGTAGTGACTTCTGCCCTGGAGTTGTTAAAGGATGCACATGGCACAGTAGTGACTTCTGCCCTGGAGTTGTTAAAGGATGCACATGGCACAGTAGTGGATGCGTCCGAGGGATAAACACTGATTGCTTTTACAATGTGCAGTGCACAGGAAAGGTCCTTGAGGCATACCCTATGCTCTGTGTCAATGCAGAGGGCACAGTAGGGACTTATTCCCTGGTAGATCCGCTCACTGTTCCAATCTACGTGACATAGGGCCTCATTACTCGGAAGGCGGTAAGGGTTAACTGTCACCGGTAATGGTACCGGTGACCGTTGATCCTTACCGCCTTACTACGAGGTCCCTTTGCGGGTTGGTACTTTAACGCCTGCTTTTTAGCAGGCGTTAAAAACCAACCCACAAAGGGACCAGGGTGCTAATTACGGTACCGCTATTTGCAGTACCGTAATTAGCACCTTCCCCATTCCCATTATGCCCTATGGGGCAAAAATGGGAATGGGGAAGGGCAATGGGGGAAGGGGGAATTACCACCCACCAACCTTGGAATAGGGCGGTAATTCCCCTTTCCTCCAAGGCGGTGCCGGTATTTTACCGGCATGGACCAAGGTGCTAAATGTACCTTGGTCCACCGCCTACCGTGTAATGAGGCCCACAGTGTAGAAGGTGCTTCCCTCGGACATGCACTCCATGGGCTTACAATGCACAGGGTTCACTGGGGATTGCTTCCCAGAAAGATGCACAACTTCTGCCTTGAAAGACTTTCGTGCGGTTTATAGGTAATCACACGCACTCACCAGTGGAGGATTCCTTTCAGCAAGGAACGCTGCCCTTGGCTCCACCTGACTAGAAGCAGTAGAGGTTTCTTCCTAGATTTATAAAATGTACTCCGCTCCAAAGCACGTGCATCAGCACCGGTTGCATCACATGTGGCATAGGAGAGGCTGGGCCCTGGGAGAAACAGCAAAGGATTATGGTTCCCTGGGATAAACACTGGGCTCTACTTCGATGCAGATTAGTTCAGGCTTGCTGCGTAAATAACCTGTATTCGGCTCCAAAGCAGAGGATACAGTGGTGAATGAGTGCACTCTGGAGCACGCTAAAGGTAACAATGCCAGTGCGTCCCGCCCCCCTTGTTTTAACCAGTCCCCAACCCCCTTTGGGTGAGGGAGGGCTCTTGTTAAGGGACATGGACTGCGTACACCCGTTCTTAGGCCACGACCTCCAACGAGAGCCCCCCCTCTATTTAGCACCCCACTTAAGGCACAGTATAAACTACAGCGCTCTCATGTACAAAGAGCTCAGTAGAACTGACACCCTTAAAATACGCTGCACTCAGCTGCAATGCACGTGGCACAATTGAGATATCCCGCATAATGGTATGCACTGCTCACAGAAGGGGCCTGCTTCCCTCAGAGATGTCATACGCTCAGCATTCAAAAAAACATGGCCTAGTGTGAAATACTCTGAATTTGACACATCGAATTATAAAGGCTGCATCCCTTAGTGCTGGGATCTGCAACCTGTGGCTCTCCAGATGTTTGGAAATACGACTCCCATAATTCCTCACCATTGACAATAATGGCTACAGCTGATGGGAGTTGTAGTCCAAAACATCTGGCGAGCCAAGGATTGCAGAGCCCTCCCTGTACTGCATTCAACTCTAGTTCACAATGTAAAATGAGAAGCCTCACCCGGTTCAGACGAACTGCGCGCAACTCCATCGCACAGTTCACAGCAGTGACTGGTTTACTGGCTGCAAGACACATGACTGCAACACACGTTGGACCTTCATAATTGTTCTTTTATATTTTTTCTTTTACAATGCGCTTTATACCACTGAGTGGTTTCTAAGCTCAGGATTGGGATTCAAACCAGTGTTACGCTGCGTTGTCTTGCTTCCAAGACAAACACGTTGCCCCTGAGCTCATTAATAGAAGGCTGCGTGTTAAAGTGTTGGCAATGGAATTACCTCTACTTTTACAAAGGAGACAGTTTGGACCCTGTTCACCTGGGTGATGGTTTACTGATTACAAAATAAATGGATTCAGTCCAATTTAGTTTAGTAGTGCTGTATTTATAGATAGATGTCAGCCGACACGTGTTTCGACCATCAGGAGTCTTTCTCAAGGCATGTAGATAATAGATGCAGTCATTGCTGGAGTGAGCCGTCCTATGTATCCTGCTTGGGATGGCTGGTCTATTTATTGGTCCAAGTGGGAGCTTATGGAGGCCTAGTAGTCCATGGGGTTCTCTTTAGCCTGTGAGCCCGGATGGGCTTGAGGAGTTCCTGTTGTGCTCATGGCGATCTTTCAAAAGACTTGTACGTGCACCACTGGTCCAGCACTCCCAAGCAGGATACATAGGACCCCCCACTCCAACAATGACTGCATCTATCATTTACATGCCTTGAGAAAGACCCCTGATGGTCGAAACACGTGTCGGCTGACAACTATCAATAAATACAGCTCTACTAAACCAAATCGGATTGAATACATGTATTTTGTAATCAGCAACTCAGCGCTCAGGTCAACACGGCCCAAACTCTGTATTGTGCAGACATACGACGCAGAGAAAGAAAGGCACTTGCTCTGGGAACACAGTCACCAGCCGCAGGGCATTTATCTAAAAACAAAGATCAACTGCAATGATCAGCGAAATTCTGGTGCCGCTCTGCTATTTTACACCTCTACTTTTATCACATGTCCATATTGTGCATTTGGAGGTAATGAGGAGGAAAACCTCATCACTTGGCAGGATGTTTGTCCTTCATATTACCGCCCGAAAATCGGAGGATTTATTTCGGGCAGAAGTACCGCCCACAGGAAGTGCGCCAAATCACCACTGAAGTCCAGGGGAGCTCCACGAATGGGGATTAATACTGACATTTCACCTCTCGCGATCTGGTGGAGTCACTGCCAGTGCGAGGGACGGTGATGGTATTCCAGTTCTAATGAGGCCCATGGTATGGTAGAGGGACCTTCCTCCAAGATTCTCTGCACTTGGCTCAAGTAGGCACAGTGGCGACTGCTTCTCCTGAGATATCGCACTCTACTCCAGTGCACACTGTGCAGTGTGGGATACACCGCGCACAGCCACAGTAGATGCTGCTTCCCTGAAAGAGGGTGCACACTCAACTTCAATGGACAAACGAGAGGACACGCCATAGGCGATGCACACGGCACAGTACAAGAGTCTCGCTGCAGGAGGTAACGCACATTGCTCACATGGCACAGCACAGCAGTCAGCCCTTACAGTCTCTACCCTGTGAGGTACAATTCACTCATCTAAAACGCCTGGAACTGGAGGTTGTACCCTGTGACGTACACCACACTCTGCTCCATTGTATTTGGATCAGGAAATGAGAGTCTATACTTAGCCCCACGTGGCACAGTGAATGCTGCTCCCTGGTAGATAACTGCACTTTTCTCTAATGCACATGTAAAATAAGAGCATTTGCCACAGTGGAGACGGCAGCCTGGGAGATGCACTGCACTTTCCTCTAACGGGATTGACACCGTGGAGACTGCAGCCTAGGAGATTAACTGCTCTAAAACATCTGTGTTTTCAGTTATTAATATGTATTGGAGTTGGTGTAGAGTGCTTCTAGTAACTACGGAGAACAGAGAAACCCTGTGAGGGTGCTTTGCGTTGGTCGGGAGAATGGTACGAAGTCCTTTCATCGCCAGGCATTTCAAAGCATGCAATTTAAATGTGCACAAAATAATGTGAAAGTCCATAGAATTTTTTTGGAGGGGGGTGGGAAAGGGCAGATAAGTGGTTGTTGGTTCGGATATAGTCAAAAATAGGCCCAGGAAGGCGGAATACCCCCTCCCCCCCAAAAACAATTAAACAATTCAATGAAATTTTTCGCTATTTCATACACATTTAAATTGCATGCTATGAAAAGCCTGACGATGAAAGGACATAGACCTGACTGCTCCTGGGAAATGCATGATGTCCTGCACTAGCACACATGGCACAGCATAGACTGCTCCTGGGAAATGCATGATGTCCTGCACTAGCACACATGGCACAGCATAGACTGCTCCTGAGAAATGCATGATGCTCTGCACCAGCACACATGGCACAGCATGCACCAGCACCCATGGCACAGCATAGACTGCTCCTGAGAAATGCATGATGTCCTGCACCAGCACGCATGGCACAGCATAGACTGCTCCTGGGAAATGCATGATGCTCTGCACCAGCACACATGGCACGGCATAGACTGCTCCTGAGAAATGCATGATGCTCTGCACCAGCACACATGGCACGGCATAGACTGCTCCTGGGAAATGCATGATGCTCTGCACCAGCACACATGGCACGGCATAGACTGCTCCTGGGAAATGCATGATGCTCTGCACCAGCACCCATGGCACGGCATAGACTGCTCCTGGGAAATGCATGATGCTCTGCACCAGCACACATGGCACGGCATAGACTGCTCCTGAGAAATGCATGATGCTCTGCACCAGCACACATGGCACGGCATAGACTGCTCCTGGGAAATGCATGATGCTCTGCACCAGCACACATGGCACGGCATAGACTGCTCCTGGGAAATGCATGATGCTCTGCACCAGCACACATGGCACGGCATAGACTGCTCCTGGGAAATGCATGATGCTCTGCACCAGCACACATGGCACAGCATAGACTGCTCCTGGGAAATGCATGATGCTCTGCACCAGCACAGATGGCACAGCATAGACTGCTCCTGGGAAATGCATGTTGCTCTGCACCAGCACCCATGGCACAGCATAGACTGCTCCTGAGAAATGCATGATGCTCTTCATAGACTGCTCCTGAGAAATGCATGATGCTCTTCACTAGCACACATGGCACAGGCACACATGGCACAGCATAGACTGCTCCTGGGAAATGCATGATGTCCTGGACCAGCACACATGGCACAGCATAGACTGCTCCTGGGAAATGCATGATGCTCTGCACCAGCACACATGGCACAGCATAGACTGCTCCTGGGAAATGCATGATGCTCTGCACCAGCACACATGGCACAGCATAGTCTGCTCCTGGGAAATGCATGATGCTCTGCACTAGCACCCATGGCACAGCATAGACTGCTCCTGAGAAATGCATGATGCTCTGCACTAGCACACATGGCACAGGCACACATGGCACAGCATAGACTGCTCCTGGGAAATGCATGATGCTCTGCACCAGCACACATGGCACAGGCACACATGGCACAGCATAGACTGCTCCTGAGAAATGCATGATGCTCTGCACTAGCACACATGGAACAGGCACACATGGCACAGCATAGACTGCTCCTGGGAAATGCATGGTGCTCTGCTCCAGCACACATAGCACAGCATAGACTGCTCCTGGGAAATGCATGATGCTCTGCACCAGCACACATGGCACAGCATAGACTGTTCCTGGGAAATGCATGATGCTCTGCACCAGCACACATGGCACAGCATAGACTGCTCCTGGGAAATGCATGATGCCCTGCACCAGCAGACATGGCACAGCATAGACTGCTCCTGGGAAATGCATGATGCCCTGCACCAGCACACATGGCCCGGCATAGACTGCTCCTGGGAAATGCATGATGCTCTGCACCAGCACACATGGCACGGCATAGACTGCTCCTGGGAAATGCATGATGCTCTGCACCAGCACACATGGCACGGCATAGACTGCTCCTGGGAAATGCATGATGCTCTGCACCAGCACACATGGCACGGCATAGACTGCTCCTGGGAAATGCATGATGCTCTGCACCAGCACGCATGGCACAGCATAGACTGCTCCTGAGAAATGCATGATGTCCTGCACTAGCACGCATGGCACAGCATAGACTGCTCCTGGGAAATGCATGATGCTCTGCACCAGCACGCACGGCACAGCATAGACTGCTCCTGATGCTCTGCACCAGCACACATGGCACAGCATGGACTGCTCCTGGGAAATGCATGATGTCCTGCACTAGCACACATGGCACAGCATAGACTGCTCCTGAGAAATGCATGATGCTCTGCACTAGCACCCATGGCACAGCATAGACTGCTCCTGGGAAATGCATGATGCTCTGCACCAGCACACATGGCACAGCATAGACTGCTCCTGGGAAATGCATGATGCTCTGCTCTAGCACACATGGCACAGGCACACATGGCACAGCATAGACTGCTCCTGGGAAATGCATTGTGCACATGGCACAGTAGAGCCTGTGCCTTAGGCGACACACTGCACCACCAGCCCTGGCAGATGCACTGCACTTTGTTCTTCTGCATTTGGAACAGCACCGGCTATTCCCTGGAAGATGTACGGCTCTCTGTTCTAACACACATGGCACGGGCACAGTATGGAGTGTTACTGCACTCTGCTCTAATGTACCTGGCACAGTAGAGCCTGTGCCTAGGGTGGCACACAGCACTCTTGGTTAACTCTTGGTTGTATGTAAATATGTGCTCTGTAAAGCGCTTTGGATTAAGGTGCTATATAAATAACACATCATTATCATTACCTCACATTTACGGTACAGACACTGACCCACCAGATGCAGTGCGATCTACAGTAACGCACATGGCACAGTAGAGCCTGTGCCTAGGGTGGCACACTGCACTCTTGGTTAACTCACATTGAACAGTACAGACAATGCCCCCACCAGGTGCAGTGCGTTCTACAGTCACGCACATGGCACAGTAGAGCTTGTGCCTTAGGCAATACACTGCACCACCAGCCCTGGCAGATGCACTGCACTTCGTTCTTCTACACTTGGAACAGCACCGGCTATTTCCCGGAAGATGTACGGCTCTCTGGTCTAACACACATGGCACGGTCACAGTATGGATTGTTACTGCACTATGCTCTAATGCCCCCGGCATAGTAGAGCCTGTTGCCTAGGGTGGCACATTGCACTCTTGGTTAACTTACATTGCACAGTACAGGCATTGCCACACCAGATGCAGTGCGCTGTACAGTCACGCACATGGCACAGTAGAGCCTGTGCCTAGGGTGGCACACTGCACTCTTGGTTAACTCACATTCCACGGTACAGACACTGCCCCTACCAGATGCAGTGCGCTGTACAGTCACGCCCAGGGCACAGTAGAGCCTGTGCCTAGGGTGGCACACTGCACCCTTGGTTAACTCACATTCCACGGTACAGACACTGCCCCACCAGATGCAGTGCGCTGTACAGTCACGCTTATGACTCAGTAGAGCCTGTGCCTAGGGTGGCACACTGCACTCTTGGTTAACTCACATTCCACGGTACAGACACTGCCCCACCAGATGCAGTGCGATCTACAGTAACGCACATGGCACAGTAGAGCCTGTGCCTAGGGTGGCACACTGCACTCTTGGTTAACTCACATTGCACGGTACAGACACTGCCCCCACCAGATGCAGTGCGCTGTATAGTCATACACATGGCACAGTAGAGCCTGTGCCTAGGGTGGCACACTGCACTCTTGGTTAACTCACATTGCACGATAAGGACACTGCCCCACCAGATGCAGTGTGCTGTGCAGTCATGCACATGGCACAGTAGAGCCTGTTGCCTAGGGTGGCACACTGCACTCTTGGTTAACTCACATTGCACGGTACAGACACTGCCCCTACCAGATGCAGTGTGCTGTGCAGTCACGCCCATGGCTCAGTAGAGCCTGTGCCTAGGGTGGCACACTGCACTCTTGGTTAACTCACATTGCACGGTACAGACACTGTCCCACCAGATGCAGTGCGATCTACAGTAACGCACATGGCACATTAGAGCCGGTGCCTAGGGTGGGACACTGCACTCTTGGTTAACTCACATTGCACGGTACAGACACTGCCGCCACCAGATGCAGTGCGCTGTACAGTAACGCACATGGCACAGTACAGCCTGTTGCCTTGCAGAGCTGTAAAGCAGAGAGAAATGTAAAGATTGTGCCTTGGGCAGTGCACTGCATTCCAATCGATCACACGACACAGCACAAGCTGCACCCTGGCAGATGCAATGTGACCCCTGGGTAAGGAAGGGGGTGCTGAGGTGGCATGCGTGGGAAGGGAAATGGGGCCGAAATGAATTGTGTGCCTGGGTCTGGCGACATTGTATTCTCGGCTACAGTGCATCATAAGTCCGATCAAAGTGGTGCTTGAGCACACTGCATGCATGCAATGGAGGTGCCAGCGATCAGATTCCTACTGACGTATGGTCTGTGCCGTGCCGCCCGGGGACACGCTCTGTGTGAGGTCTCCAGCAAGGCTGGCACGTTAAGGCATTGATAGCAGAGCCCAAAATGACTACGCCGCCGATAAAGTAACTATTACCACTATCCACAGGTTGATCGCCGCCATGATGGCCACGGCCTAACAGCCACGGTGAAGGCAACTGCATGGCACAGCCAGGCCAAATACACGCTGGAGGTAATACTCGCATGCACACACATGGCTTGCTCAAGAATGTCTGACATGTTGAAAAATTAACCTTGTTAGTGAAATGTGGTAAACTGTCATTCCAGGATGTGACGTATCCATGCAAGGGTAGCTGTGTGAAAATAGACATGTTAGATAAGCGGACACAGGTCACGTGCCAGCCCTCCGAGCTTTGACCTGGGAAGTTACGTTGCTGAAGTTCCAGAACGTGAAATAGATGTACAATGAATGCCCTGTTCCACGCCAGCAGCACCTAAACATATTCCAATCCAGTAAACAGTATGTGCAGTGGCCGTTTGCATCTAGTCGCATGAAGTATGTGGTTTAAGACAACTTTGGGAAAAAAAACATATGCCCCCTCTTACAGGACACCCCCATTGCCCCGAAAGAGGCATCCCTGCTTTTCTTCTGCCCCTGCTTTTCTTGTTGACCTGCGGCCAAGAATGTGCAGGGCCGCTATGCGAGCTTTGTGCGCGCGGATAAAGGCCGCGAACCGATGTGCGGACCTCAATGGTGGCATGGGGACCCCCGAAATAGCGTGTGGGGTACAGACGAGAGGGTTTGGAGGGGCTGTGAGGGGCCAGCCTCGAGGGCCGCGTGTGTCCCGCTCTCCTGTGCACTGGCACAACATGGGCCGCCTTCGCATGGAAGCTGAACGGGGCCGAGGCCTGCTCTTGCGTGAGCCCGCGCCGAGTGTTGCCGGCGTTTCTCAGTAGAAGCGTCCGGTGGGAGCTGGGCCGGGACAATGGCCGGAATCCGCTGTGCTGAACAGTGCAGCTCGAGGGCGAGAAATGCGGGGAATGTCCCTTTTCATAAGCCTACGTTTTCTGGAATGTAAACCCGGGGGTCCCGTCACCCATGAGAATAAAACAGCGACACAGAGGGGGCGACAATGTGGCCAGCGCATTGTTTCGCCCCCTTTATCGACCAGCGAAAGTGCCTGCTCTAAACACTGGCTGCGTTTCTATTTTCACAGGTTCTCATTTTATCGAACATCACAAAAGTTCAAGTCACTATTTTAGCAAGATTGCCCAGGTGCTTATTTTGTTAATTCTGTTCATCACGTTTTAATCCATATAATGCTGGCTTTGTTTAGTTTAATGTCTACTTAACAGGAAAATAAACGTCACGCCTTCAAATTTCGGAGCAAATTGAAATTGTATTTGTGTTCCAATTTCAAATAATTATAAACCACACTTACTTTGTGCTTCTCACTGGGGTGTGGGGGCGGGGGGGGGGGTTAGAAAAGAAAAAAAATGCGAGGGGAAAAAGTTCACGCGGCTGGGAATCGAGCGGCGTCATCGGCAGCTGAGCCAAGCCGCCGTTGTTTTGAACGCGGCAATAAAAATGAATTATGGCCGGCCCCCTGCTGGCGTAATGCTTGTGGACGGGGGATCCCCAGGAAGGCGCCTACGTAACATGTGTTACAAAAAAAATAAATGTATTCGGGCATCGGGTTCTCTCCTCGATGACATCCTCATTCCTAGAAAGCGTTTGATTTGCGAGTTTAGAGCGAATGGGACCCAGCACCCTCCCCCCCACCCCACTCCGCCATTATTGCCCACGCAGTTTCTCGGCGCGCTGCTGTGCTTGCAAAACAACACAACCTCTAGCATAGGCACTCAGTAAACAGACGTGCGCAAGCGCGCGTGTTGTGTTGTGGGTGTGAGATTGCGGGCCTAATACACAAAAGCCTTTTCCTATGAGGGCGAAACCAAACTGGAAAACGATGTGTAAAGCAGGCCTTCTGTGTGTAATAAGATAGCCTACACGCGATGTATTTTTAAAGGGCGAAAAACGTGCACAAGTACAATTCTTTGGAAATCCCACTCGTTCTTTCGCGAGGATCATTAGTATACTAGAGTTCTACACGGTAGCACAATATTTGCTTTCCTCTCTGCTTAATTCTTGCTGGTCTTCGAATCTCACCCTCCCCCACACACTAATCCCCAGAGAGCAAGGCACCGGTTGCACGCAGATAATAAGTGTGCGTCTCAATTAACGTTAGGGAAACGCGTTTTCAAATTAAACCTTTTCGAATTGCTTGAGGAGGCAATAAATAGTCCTTTGCTAGGTACTAACAAACTTTTCTTTTCCTGTTTTTAGGATTTTTGTGGAAGTACCTGTTGGCAGCAGCGGCGCGCCTGGGTTTATTCAGACCGCACTTATGTGATTTCTGGAAGTTCTAGAACATTCCGCGCAAGATAGCCTCAAACCAACGCAGCCATCTCAAAGTACACTTGTTTTTAGACTCGTCCTTTTTTATTGCAACAGCTTACAATAGTGGTAGGCACTTACTTTCTCCTGTCAGTGGGTTTTCTTGAAGATTGTCCCATGTGCATACACAAATAACATCACAATCGTGTCGTGAAGGTTTAAACATCGCTAGTTATATTTACATGTCCGCACCAAAATATATAATTGCTATAATAAAACATTTTCGAAAAGTTAAAATACTTTTTTCGTTTTTTTTACCCGCCTGGAAACCCACTTGTAATTGTTAATATATGTTATTAAAGGCGTGTGAAACTTTTTCCAGAATGTGTGTGTGTTTCTCTTTGTGATTCTTTGAAGTGGTGCCGTTATTGCTCGGAAGACACGAGCACATAAGAAAAAATTTGAGAAAACCTACTGGTAGCAAATAGGAATTTATTCTAACAAAAATATTTATGACAATGCACCCTAATAGAAAAATAAAAGAAAGTGCAAATACAGTCACTTTCTAGCAGGCCTCGTCTATTGCTTCAGTAAGTTGTTCCGGAGTTAACTGGGGAAACAACGCCCCAAACGTTTTGCTCTCTGAATTTCAGAAAAATCAATGAAAAGTACTGACCAGTAAAAGAAAGCAACACACAAATCAACTTCTTAAAAAGAGCCAAGGCGTGGCTGTTTAAGGGGTGGTGGGGTGCTGCGGTGACTCTCAGTAAGTCAGGTGCTGCAGGTCAATTGTAGTGAAGGTGTCCGTGAAAAAGTCGAAACTGTCCGCGGATATATCCACGGGGCTGTCGAGGGAGCCGGGGAGGCTGGGGGAGACGGCGTCCGAGAGCTGCAGGCAGGAGTCCGAGGAGAAAGCGTGGAAGTCCTGCAAGGAGGGCACGTCCAGGGCCTCCGGGCTGTCATTGTTCAGGCCAGCTGCGCAGTTCTGGCCCATTGTGGCCAGGCAGTTCGCCACAGTGACCGTCGAGTGCTGGAAATGTTTGAGATGTTTCTCGCTGCCGCTTAAGGGCGACGTCGGGTAGCCCTGGGAGTCGCCATTGTGCCCGTTCTGGGGCGGCGGCTGCTGCTGCTGCTGGGTCTGCGGCAGCGTGTTCTGCTGGAAGGTGTAGGCCTCCCGCTCCAGCAGGGCGCCCGAGACGCTGCTCAGGGCTTGCTCGAAGAGCGACTTCTCCTCGTCGTCGTCGTCGTCGCTCTTGTCGCCCTCGTCCAGGCTCTTGCACTTTCCGTCGCCGTTCTGGTTCTCCTTGCACTGGGTCTGGCGCTTGTGCTTCATCCTGCGGTTCTGGAACCAGACCTTCACTTGCCGCTCGGTCAGGTCCAGGAGGGCGGCGATCTCCACCCTCCTCGGCCGGCAGAGGTACTTGTTGAAGTGGAACTCCTTCTCCAGCTCCAAGAGCTGGGTGTTGGTGTACGCCGTCCTGAGCCTCCTGGAGCCGGCGCTGCCGTTATCATGGATTTCCAGAGCCTCTGAAAAAGTACCGGAGGAAAAAAAACCACAGTTAAAACCCAAGCACACACAAAATGCGGAATAATCGCAGAATTGCTCCGAGCGCTGCCACAAAATGGCCGCCTGGATGCAATAAGCGCCATTGTTGCGACCTGTCCAGCCTGAACTGTGTGCCCCACTTTCGCATAAAAATAAAATAAAACACATATATTTACAAGCTCAACACACATTTCAGTGCCAAGCAAACTTGGTTGCTATATTAGCCAGGCTTACAGTTGCTAATGAATGCATCAGCTGCTTAGCCGAGCCAAGGCAATCTATCACTCTTCATTACTGTCAAATATTAAAACTCGCGGACAGCGAGACGCGAGGGGGTCAGCCGCGGCAGCAATAAATCACCCTGTCTCTGGCAAGTTGGGCAAAGTTTCGGCGCAGTCCCGGGGCCCTGAACCCCCCAATCCGCAGAAATGTGGGGACCCTGCGTGCGTGTGTTGTTGTCCGCGAACTGACTGACCTTTGTGGCCGAGGCAGGCGGCAGGTCCGGTGGCCGGCACGGCGGTGGCGGGGGGCGGCGGGGCTCCCTTCTTGCACGACTTCTTCTCCTTCATCCAGGGGTACTCCGGGGCCAGGGCTCCTCCGCCGCCATGCAGGCTCGCCTTGGGGCGGCCGTGCCGAGGGTGGCTGCCTGGGTTCAGGCTGGGGATGGTCTGCTCGAAGGGAGGAGGTAGGAGTGTCGAGTGTGAAAGCGTCGAGTTCTTGATTGATGAAGACTGAAACGTTTCACCGACAGGGGGGAAAGATGTCAGGCACTCAGCAAGCGACGGCTGGCTATTGATAAAACCAATCTCTCGCTCAAATTCGAAATTCATGGCCGCCTCCTCCGAGCCCCTTTGCAAAGTTAGCCCTTATTTAGTGCCTCGCAAGGCCGCGGCTAACAACAAGAAATTTCATAAAATCTCGGCGAGTGTTTTTTTTTTCTAATTCACTCATTACAGCCGTATGGGGACCTCGCTACTATTAAACTATTGAATTCATGGAGACAAGGTTGAAATTGGACCGAATTGGTTGTCACATGATCTCCGCTGCCCAATGACAATTTAGGGTTTAATCAAAAGAAGCCACTGTCTGCGTGATTGATCCAAAAAAGGCCAGGAAGGAACGCCTCATTCTGCGCCAGCGCGGGTTTATTTACACTTTTTTTTCAAACGCATGCCTCGCTTTCACCAGCCGGCTTATTGTTATGATCATTGTGTTGTACGTTTCTTGCTGCACCGCCGAGCTCGCTTCGCCCAGTGCCTCGTGCGCACGCTCCTTGCTTTGTGGCTGCTGCCGGAGAGGACTTTCTCGCCTTGCACATCATTTAATCACCTAAATCTGACGCCATTGAGTCATTAACAAAAGTCACCCATTAATCTTCCAAGTTTTGACACCGAGGACCCCCACATCTCAACGCACGTTTCCCCCCAAGCTCAAAATAGGCTGATTTACTTGTGTTTTTCCTGCACTATCAGTGTACCCGCTGCCCTCTTGCTGCTGAATCTCTGTTTGTGTGTGTGTGTGTGTGCATTTTTTTTATTTCTCATTATTATACAGTAAGCAGCAGCGCGCATTGTCCGCCCTGTCCATTGTGAGCAGAGCAGGCAGACTTCTGGCGCATCAGATGGGAAGCGTGGGGCATTCGGCAGCCCCGTAGCAGGGCATGCAACTATGCCAACCGAACCCCAGAGCCGTACTGTCACATACACACCAATAGTGGCACGGCCGACAAAGCGCTTTAAGGCCGCGCCATTGCACAAGAAGACGCTGTCATTCTTTACATGCACCTTTAGATTGGACCCGGTGAGTATATTTTTTCTGAATTCGAATCACAGGTGATGCAAAATAGGGTTGATTTTTAAATCGGTCTGCATATGTGCTCTCTGGAGGTTGTGCGTGCGCACACGTGTACACGTTAGGGCGTGCATTTGTTTTTTTTAAACTGCTTGTGTGTATCGCAACATACATGTTCATTCAAGTTAGTATCAGCTGTTGGGGGAGGGGGAGACTACACCATAAGTAGCTACTACAACGGAGGGAAATCGTTCATTTAAGAAGCACCTCGTTTTAGGAGAAACGATTCACGTATTGTTTACTTGGCAGATATGGAGACGTACTATGATAATGTATATTTAAACATGTGCTTGCGCCTGGCACGTAGGTCGTGGTGCAGATACGTTGCAGTTTGCATTCCAGACAGACTTTCCTATAAGTGGAACAGTCTGCCGCCTTGCATGTTGCTGGTTAGGCACACACCGCGACCCTTGCCCCGCGTGCACATCTGCGCCCCCGGAGCCCGCATTTCCCACCCGTAGGTAGCGCGCCGCCAAACCCCCATACCTGGGGAAATAATACCGCAGACGGTAATCGCTGCCCCTGTTTATAGAAAACACACTAAAGTAGTTGGTTATATAATATCCAAACACGGGCTCTCAGAACGAAAACGTTGGAAGGTAAAATGGAAGCGTCTTAATGTTCTTGCTTTTATTCCAAACAAAGCTCCGAGGAAGCCGGCGCGTGATCAATCTTCCGGGCCGAGCCGGGCTTGACAGCTCCTAGAACGAAAAGATGGCCTTTAAAGCTTCTGGCTGGCTCCAGGATCAAATGTTGCTGGGGGGGAGAGAGGGGAGACGAAAAGCAGGCAAACAGGCAAGGGAAGACGGCTCGCCTTTTTATTTTCCGCAGCTCGGGTATATTTCTGTTTAGCCGGACAGGTACGGTACACCTTTCTTTTGTTTCGTGTGCATGCTGTGGGTTTGTGTGTGCACCTCGGAGCACAATGCTAAGAGAATTGCGCGTGTGTGTGTGTGTGAAACAGGGGGCCGTATAGGTTCCCAGGGATTCAAGCCAGCTATTTAAAAAACATGTGTGGGTGTGAGCCTTCGGCAGCCCTTCTCCCCTTTTTTCTAGTCCTAATTCCAACCCATCTGGAACGGGATACGCTGTCCTCTCCTGTCGGCACTGGGGGTTCTTGGGGGGCGCCTTTGCTATTAGGGGCTGGGGACGCAGTGCCACAGAAAAGGCGAACATTCTGCCGAGTACCACCAAAATAGCATTTCAACAAAATCAAGAAGGTTTGCAGGAAATAGCGGAGAGGGGCAGGAAGACCCGCTAATGACAGCATATAGGCGCATTTGGCGTAAATGTGAATTCATGACACGCGGGCGCCGTTGGTGCAATGGGGGCTCCAAGCCTTTGTTCTCGGGAGTACAGTGAGGCTGGCATCATTCGTTCAAGGTAGATTTTCTCGGCAGACTTTGCTGCATCTGGTGGCCAATTTTGTTATAAATCCAATCGAATGCTACTCGAGTTCTGCTATAAATGTTTTAAGATCATGTCTATTTTTAGCGATAAGATTAAAAGGTGCTCAATGTGGATTGCAATGGCCCTATTTCGCGATTGTTCACCGGGGAGTGGGTGGTTATTAAACATTGGTCTATGGGATTTTCAATCCCTTGCTACAGATTTTCCACCACTGATCAACTGTAATGAATGCATGGGATCCGACCTAAAATGGCGCCTGTTCTCTGCTCTATGGGGTATTTTTAAAATTCGATACACGATTATTTGCCCTTTGTGCACAAGACGGCTAACTAGCTCCCAGAAATGATGTGGCTCAAAAATACACAATGATTTCATCTTGAGCACCGGGAAGTGGTGCCAACCTCGCTTTGCCATGACCCGTTATTGTATAGAAGCAAGGGGAATTTGAGAATAACCGGCAATAGATATGAAATGGCCAGCGTTACACGTCTTCAAAGGGCTGCCATCTTCTGCCTGCCTGCCTACATGCCAGCCCCCCTGCCTTTCTATATAGCTACTAGGCAATGGGTTACTGCAATCTGGCAAGCAGTGTCCACCTGGGGTCGGTTTTATTCTGGAAATCATTGGCTGATATTGAAAAATGATTTCGCAGAATTTACATGTCTCCCGGTTTCATCATACCAGAGAGTGGTGCTCCAATTTCTGAGGGGGTAGGTCGGTCTAGACTCCACGGGGTCTGATTTACAAAGCGCTTTTCGATGGGACTGTGCCATTGAAAAACTCTATTGTAAATCAGTCCCCATCTTGGCGCATTTAGGTGGTTCAATACCCACACCCTTTTCGGGCTGTACAGCCCATTTTGTACCCTAAACATAAAAAAAATAATTGGGCCTGCTTCGCAAAGCGTTTTTCAATTAGATTTTACCATTGAGTGAGTCTTTGAGAACCAGGTCCATTCTCTCGACCCATTAATGCACATTTGAGTGCCTGGTTTTTAATTCGTCAGATGGCGACCGAATGTTGTGTGCGCATGTCATAAGCAGAAGCCTGGGGCTTTGAAGTTTGTTTTCCGCTGCCTTACACTGGGGTGGGAGGCAGCCCGTGGGAAGAGCCGCTCTGTGCCGCCCAAAGTGCTTTGCTGCAGAGGCGGAAAGACCCGTTCCATTTGTTCGGGCGGATGTTTGTGAGCGGGGGCTGCTTGAAGCCTTCAGAAGAAAGGAGACTCAAAATGGCGTCTCAGGGCAATCCAACAGCCAGGCAGCAGGGCAGCAGCCCCCCCCCCTCCCCCCCCACCGAATCCACTACCACCTTCCGTGACTCCCAGTGGCCTCCCAGAATGAAGAAAAAAACCTTTCTTGCAGGAAACCAAGCATACAAAGCTGAAGAACACACCGGGAAATTTCTAAACATTACAATGCCTACACAACAGACCTGGAATCCTCGAGCCACGGAAGAAAAGCAGAGGGAACTTACCAGAAGGAACCCCTTTTACCACAGAGGCAGAGTGTATCATACATGCGTGTTTTCTCCCACTGTTGGGTAATTCATTGCACATTTTTCCAATAAACTTGCTTTGAGAATTCGTTATTCAGAATAAAAACTTTATTTGTTTTCAGATTTTGCGCGTTAATGAATGTATAATCTTGAAATCAAATGAAGTATGCGAAGGCTTATAATGTTTGAACAGACGGTGTCGTTTTCTTTCTCATTTACTACAGGGGGTGCTGTGTAGCTCCAACCGAAGGCCCCAGTAATTCCAATATGCCACTGGCCACGTGGCCCCGACACTGTGTCCGTCTATTCTGCCTGTTTTATCTGCTTATAAATATGAAAGATGCCGATAAATAATATTTTGAACACGATTGTTTCCTTTTTTGAGATGTAGGGCAAATAATAAATACATCCGACTGTTCACCAGCATTCTCGCCCTGGGAGGCTTCGGCCCCTGTCCCAGCGCCTTTTCACCTTCATGTCGTCTTTTTCGTGATTTTGTTTGCAATTTTTTAAAAAAAAGTGCAATAACATTCTTAAATTGCTTCCCTGTTTGTGCGTACAACTTCACCAAGAAATGTTGTTTTAAAAACAAAAAACAACAATCATCAAACATACCCTGTTTTCATAAAAGTGTGCAAGGCAAATATAGCGCTGTGTGAGACTTGAAGTTGGAAGGTTGGGTTCAAGAGAACATACCCGCACCTCCCCCCAAACAAGAAACCAATTCACGCAATAGAGATTGCTATGAAATAAGAACTAGTAAAAAAAAATGCGATGCAAAAGATTAACAACAACAAAAAAATAACACAGAAGGTTGAGCGTGAGAGTACATGGAGTGAGGCTGCCCTTCGGGCGCGGCCTGGCCCATCACAGGTGCGTCAGTTTGGGCGCCTCCTGAATTCGTCCCTGAGAAGGATGGTGAGAAGACAGGTCTGTGTAGGTTGGGTGCGGGTCGCACTGTCCGTGGTGGTGGCTGGAGCCCATGGGCCCGGGCCCGCCGTAGTCCATGTTGGCCGAGGAAGGGTGGGAGAGATGAGTCAAACCGAAGATGGATGGCCCCGAATTCGTCATGCTCTCCACATAGTTCCCCCCCACATAGACGGGGCTTCCATGTATGTGCGCATTTCCATAGCTATTGTTCCCCGGGAGGGTGTGGGCCTCGTACTCCGGCGTGACAGCTGCTGTGCCCGCGTATCGCTTCTGGGGAGGCGGGCAGTTGTTCAGCGGAGGCGGGTATGGGGTGTGCAGGCCGTAGGCGTTCTGGTGAGCCTTGTTAAAGGACGGGGGGGACTGGGGTTCGTACGGGACACTGTTTACCAAGGAATGCATGGAGTTGAGGTACCCTCCGCTGACCGATTGCGGCACCGGGCTCCTGCTTGGGGAAGGGCCCCCAGACGAGGTCATGATGCCTTTGCCCTTCTGGTCTTTCTTGTACTTCATCCGCCGGTTCTGGAACCAGATTTTGATCTGCCGCTCCGTGAGGTTGAGCAGGTTGGCCATCTCCACCCGGCGCGGCCGGCAGAGGTAGCGGTTGAAGTGGAACTCCTTCTCCAGCTCCACCAGCTGGGCGCTGGTGTAGGCGGTGCGGGCCCGCTTGGACGAGGCTTGCCCGGGAGGGCTCTTGTCGCCGGCGCAGCTCTCACCTGCAGGGATGGCACAAAAACAGAGCGAGTGGGTAAACACGTGGAGGCAGGCGGGCGGCAGAGCAGTGCAAACACAATACAGGCATGCATGGCACATCTGAACACATCAGCGAAAAGAAGCAGAGCCGGGCCTGCAGGCTGCTCCTGTGACAGCAGAACAGGGCCTGTTATACCTATGTTATCTGTAGGCTTGAGATATCAGCGTTGTTTATATTTCAAATTGTGGCTTTTAAGACTGTGTACAGTACATCCCAGCAAGCCTTTGCCCCCTAAGATTCATTGATTTTTTTGCACGGCGCAAAGTGACTTTTCACTGGTGCAAAGTGAGTTTGCACTGCAACAATGGAGTTTGCACTGCTTCATGAATCAGGGGGTTTGTTGGAAGTGCAACGTCCCTTTGCACCAGTGAAAAGTCACCTTGCGCCGTGCAAAACACTCCATGAATTAGGCCATTAATGTTACCATGTACAAGTTTGAAGCAGTATCCCGCAGTGATTAAAACAGTAACACGTTTCAATAATTTCTTTCCATGGAAAACACGGTGGACGATATTTAACAAATATACCTTTGATCACATTAAAATCATTCAAATATATCAGCCCCTTACCGAACCCCCCTGCAAACGACCTCGCTTGTTCATTTCTATGTACGTTTGCTAACCTAGTGTTTTATGCACACTATGTTTGTTCCTCCGCCTTGCACTGATGACAATAAAGTGTTCATGAGTCTGAGCCTCAAGTGTCTGCGGAATGTAATGGTTTCTAACATAAATGAGGTGCGGGGCTCGAGAAAACACACGTGAAGCGCTGGCTGTAATCCACGGGGCTTGCACTTTTTTTGGGTGACGTTTTGATGGCCCAGAGAGCTGGAGGCATCACGACAGATTACAGACACGACTTGTGATAGACATGAACAGCCAGCTCTCGTGGAGACCTGGCGCAGGGTTCAAAAGAATCACTTCCGGGATTCGCTGCAGCTGTGCTTCCCACGGAAGTGCTCACATGTGAAACGGCAGTATCCGCGGGTGGGTGACGCGTGCGTGCCATGCGACTTCAGCACTGTGCAACAGAGGTGTGCAGACACGCTTAGCTACACACACCGTGACCGAGCAGTGTCACCGACACTTGGATTCCATATGTGCAAAAGCTTGCTGCATAACAAGGCCGAGCCTACTTCCACCTGCGCCCTCCCTGCTCGGGGCGACGCCACTACACCGCTGCACAACCCACCGCACTGGAGTGGATGGCTCGAGCGGAGAGGAGCCCGTGAAGGCGCACCTGGCAGACCTGCAAGGGGCGCTGATTGTGTAACCAGGGCCCCGCAGGCGAGGCTGGGGAATTGCATTCACAGAATAACGGGTATTACACAAACCCAGACACGTGCAGTGCTCGTGTTATTGATAACTAATCGGTGTGTCTTCCGTCCTTGCAGAATCACAAACATGTGTACTTGACTTTAATTAGACAATATGAAGACGCTGGGGTGCGATTCGCGTGGGCTTGAGAGGGAGAGAGAGAACGCTGGGCAAGAGAACCTCGGCTAACTCAGCAGCAGGCCTGGATGATAGCCTTCCTTCACAACAAGATGGGACCCAGCCACGACACTTTCCATCATAAAGATCTACCGCCGGTACGAGACTTCCCATCCCCAAGAACTACTACCGCAGCATACTTCCCACCACCTAGCACTACCGCAGTATACTTCCATCACCTAGTACTACTACCACAGCATACTCCCCACCACCTAGCACTACCGCAACAATAACACGTCATCTAGAGCAACCACAGCCAAGTTACTTCCATGAGAGAATGACCATCTACGATACTTTACATCACCTAGCACTACTACCGCAGCATACTTCCCACCACCTAGCACTACTACCACAGCATACTTCCCACCACCTAGCACTACCGCAGTATACTTCCCATCACCTAGCACTACTACCACAGCATACTTTCCATCATCTAGCACTACCGCAGTATACTTCCCATCACCTAGCACTACTACCACAGCATACTTTCCATCATCTAGCACTACCGCAGCTATAACACATTCCATCATTTATAAATACTGGAGCCTTCGTACTTTCCATCTAGAACTACCAGAGGCAACGAGACATTCCAGACCAAAATATTAGAGGAGGGGCTTTCTTTTCTAGTGGCACTACCACCTTCCCACCCCTCCTCAGAGTTATTAGCTAGATTCCATGGCATCAGTTACCCAATCCAGTCAAGTTGTTTTTGCCAACAGCAAACTGAATGCTGGGACTTGTAGTCTTGCCTTCGCCATTATACATTTGTGGATATAAATCACACCTTACTACAGTTTGTTGCCTAGAAGTAAATAACTGGAGAGTAAAGAGGACTCTAATGACACGGGGCCTCGAAAACTCGCCCCAGGCCATCAGCATAATCATGCCTGTGTACTGACACGCCCACAAGAAATGAGCACCCAGTTACTCACACTGGATTTCATCAGCACCAAAATCATCAGAATGTGCTGCACGGGTCCCTCCCAGCACCGTATCAAGAGCCCACCAACCCAATGCCCTCTTCATGTCTGTGGCATGTACACCCCACCGCCCCCCGCAAAATACAAAATACAAGAGAATGGCAGATCAGATGAGCATTTGCGGGCGGGCTATTAGCACACGAGTCATCAATCTACATTCCAATGGCACCTGCGAGCATTTCAGAGGCCCTACGTCTTGATGGCCACTATGATAAAGTACTTTGGGCCTGATTTACGAAGTCTTTTTTTCAATGGGGGGTATCCCATTCAAAAAGCCATTGTGTAAATCAGGCCCTTTAAGACACAGGTCCCGATTCATGGAATTGTTTGCGCGGTGCATTTAAGAAAAATCCATGAATCAGGCCCTTTATTTCCTAAAAACTGGAGGTTGTTTCTACAGAGCTACTGTGGAGGATATTGGATTAAAATAAGGCTTCTGGAGCTAGCAAGCTGGGAGTGGCCTATTCTGCAGATCTTGAGGTACAAATTAATTTTATTTTTTACATTTATTTCTTAAATGACACTTTCCTTAATACAGTTTTTAGAGCTTCTGGGCCCGATTCCCCAATCTTTTTTTTTGTTCTTGCGGAGGGAAACCATTAGCGCATTCACCCCTCCGCCTCCCCCACTTCCGTAAAAACAAGTTATGCCGCATTCAAAATGGATATTTGAACGCGCACAAAGATGCCCCCCCTCCACCTGTTTAGGAAAAAACCCATTTCTTTCCTAACCATACCCAGCTGGCCAACCAACACTACTGCAGCAGCTTGCAAACCAAGTGCAGCCTACCATATCTTGACTCCCTGTAACAGCGCCTGGATGCCCATGGGCTTTGTGCGCTACTATAAATGCAATAAATCAATAAAATGCGCAATTGCACAAACGAGGGGCCTGGAGGCTGTGCTCGTATCCGGAATTCACAAAGAGGAATTGCGCACTGCATGGACGCGTGCTTTCTGAACCTTTCATTAATGTGTTCATGCCGTTGCTGTCCTGCTTGCCTTTCTACCCATCACACAGAGAGAGAAATTTGTTCATGTCATTTTATAAGCAAAGGTCCGGTCACTGTAAAGTGCAGCCCCAGCACTCAGATGAGTGCGAGCCAAACATGCTGTTGACACGCGTGTTTGCAAGGGTTGCCGGTCAGGGCATGGCTTGCACTGGTGGCCAGCGCCTCACATATGTGCATGTCCCCTCTGGGAAGAAGTTGGCCCCAGCATTTCTTAAAAATCACAAAAGTAAAAACGAAGCTCGTCCTCTGCACTTTTTTGGCATGATGTTTGGGGGAATCAGACCATATATCTGTGTTTTATAAAACAGGTGCATTTCAGCATTTTTTAAATTCCAAAGACACTGTAGGTAATATCGTGCGGTCTGTTTTTTATGTATATAAATGTGAACCTAGCTAGCCTATCACCACCAGTTTACATTATGCCTTTGTGTGCATCATTTCTGTTCTGCAGCAACCCACGCAGCCCACCATTAACAGCTCACATTAGTGCCATTAATAAATTACCGTATGGCCACCTAGTGACGGAAAAGTAATCACATAACCCACAGTTACACTCACAGGGCCTGATTTACCAAAGTGTTTTACAATGACACAATTCCATTGAAAAACACCTTGTACATCAGGGCCCTTATCTCAATTACAGGTATTCCTACTCTCAGACACTCAAGCCATCACTCTCATGCACACTCACTATCGCACTCATGTTGCGGATTGTCATGCGATTGCGAGTCAAATTAAGCTCCCATTTCCAATTCCACTTAAGATACTTGTTTTAACTTTCTGTAAAGACGGACATTCCCAGTAGTCTCCCAGTATGACATTCCCAGAAAGCCTAACATTTATAGGAAGCTGCCAGTTTGACACTCCTTATAAACTCACAGTTTCATATTCCCAGTAAGAACCCAAATTAACAATCCCAGTAAGCAAGGATTTATTAATTAATATTTTGACCATTTTTATATGTATGTTTATTTGAACCCAGTTTTAACATCACTAGTTTGCATCGTGCCTAGTAAGCACATAATTGCCAGTTTGAATCTACCCACGTAGCACACCATCCATCACTCGTTTAAATCAGGCCGGGTTAGCAAATGATCTTGTGCATATTTACACACAGCACAGCATTCAAAGCACACACGCTCTCACACTCAGCGTGCCACAGTCACTCTCACACACTAACCCTAAGACTAAAACTCACTCACACATTTAGTCACTCTTAGATTCACTCTTACACCCACTCCCTCTCATAATAACGCACCCACCCTCAGACGCACACTTACTCCCACGGGAATCACCACACCCGCCCACAGACTCACACTTACACCCGCCCTCAGACTCACACTTACTCCCACGGGAATCACCACACTCTCCCTCAGACTCACACTTACACCCGCCCTCAGACTCACACTTACTCCCACGGGAATCACCACACCCGCCCTCAGACTCACACTTACTCCCCCAGTAATCACCACACCCGCCCTCAGACTCACACTTACTCCCCCGAGTACTCACCACACCCACCCTCAGACTCACACTTACACCCGCCCTCAGACTCACACTTACTCCCACGGGAATCACCACACCCGCCCTCAGACTCACACTTACACCCGCCATCAGACTCACACTTACTCCCACGGGAATCACCACACCCGCCCTCAGACTCACACTTACACCCGCCCTCAGACTCACACTTACTCCCACGGGAATCACCACACCCGCCCTCAGACTCACACTTACACCCGCCCTCAGACTCACACTTACTCCCACGGGAATCACCACACCCGCCCTCGGACTCACACTTACTCCCCCAGTAATCACCACACCCGCCCTCAGACTCACACTTACTCCCCCAGTACTCACCACACCCACCCTCAGACTCACACTTACTCCCCCAGTACTCACCACACCCACCCTCAGACGCACACTTACTCCCACGGGAATCACCACACCCGCCCACAGACTCACACTTACACCCGCCCTCAGACTCACACTTACTCCCACGGGAATCACCACACCCGCCCTCAGACTCACACCCGCCATCAGACTCACACTTACTCCCACGGGAATCACCACACCCGCCCTCAGACTCACACTTACACCCGCCCTCAGACTAACACTTACTCCCACGGGAATCACCACACCCGCCCTCAGACTCACACTTACATCCGCCCTCAGACTCACACTTACTCCCACGGGAATCACCACACCCGCCCTCGGACTCACACTTACTCCCCCAGTAATCACCACACCCGCCCTCAGACTCACACTTACTCCCCCAGTACTCACCACACCCACCCTCAGACTCACACTTACTCCCCCAGTACTCACCACACCCACCCTCAGACTCACACTTACTACCACGGTACTCACCACACCCACCCTCAGATTCACACTTACTCTCACAGTACTCACCACACCCACCCTCAGACTCACACTTACTTCCCCAATAATCACCACACCCAACCTCAGACTCACACTTACTCCCACGGTACTCACCACACCCACCCTCAGACTCACACTTACTCCCACAGTACTCACCACACCCACCCTCAGATTCACACCTACTCTCACAGTACTCACCACACCCACCCTCAGACTCACACTTACTCCCACGGTACTCACCACATCTACATTTATTCTCAAAACTCATACGCACTCTCAAACACACTAGCTCACTCACACATGGTATGATTTGCTATTTCATGACAGGTCATGTGAATGCATGATATGTATGTCATTTTATAGCATGGCGTCAAATGTAATTTCAGGGAAGCCTGACCTTATCCCAGTTCGCCCATTTCCGTGAGCTATTACTTTCACATCCCCACTAGGTACGACATTCCCAAGAAGCTCCCAATTTGACATTTCCATTGGGCTATCATTTTCACATTCCCAGTAAGCATGGCACGGCCAGCAATCTCCCAGTTTGACTTTCCAAATAAGCTCTCAGTTTAACATACCCAATAAGTTCTCAGTGAGCTTGACATTCAGAGTAAGCTCCCAGCTACCAACATTCCAGTAAACTGCACTGAAAAGGTCCAAGTTCTCCCCAAATATCACAGAGAGAGCATGACCCTAATAAAGAAATGTTGCTTGTCCTACGCAAAGGGAAACGAAACAGAAGAAGTCCCTAATCCACATAGAATGTGAGGGCAGGTCCCGGCAATCATCACACCAAGCCTAAGCTCTCCAAACTCTCTGCACAAAAGGAGTGCCTTTGGTCACATGACATGACAAGAACTTTTCAATTGACTCCCTAATATGCAATTGATACATGGACTGATTTTTATGCAGCAAACACAATCCTTAAGCTTCACAGCCCTTATTGGATCTCAAGTTTCCATCATTATAAGTCACGCTTGCCCAATTAGTAACATTGCTTAAAAAGATCCACACGCGGCACTGAAAAGCTTTGCACAAAAAGGAGACAAGCATATGTTCTCTATCTTTTAAATTATTTCTCGAGGGTTTAAAATAGATGCCACTTAACTCGGTACTGTTTATTAATCAAAGTGTCATTATACACAATGCCTATTTCACACTATGATAATAAACCGCTGTCAGTAAAATCTTGCAGTATGGGCAACATGCCTCACCCCACTGCAACATTATGTAATTCTTAGATCATACTGAAAGCTCAGGCAGGTGTGGCAGCGAGGATCTGCTTAGCCCATCTGAAGACCCTTAATAAGATGTTCCACATGTTTGCGTTACCACCCAGAGGTTAGACCGTCACGGCAATGCTTTGGCCAGTGTAATATTCTACAGGGATCGAAAGTAAGGTTGGAAAGCAGGAGCTAAAAGCAGCTCCGGGTAATCCATCATTAACCAGTGAACAGGAGCTACCGCTGGGGAAGGAGAAGCTAGTGCACAGCTCTCTGCAAATCTAACTTCTATATAAGATGCAAACTCCTCATTTGGTCAATTATTTATGACCCTTTATGCTTTAAATGTCACATAGATGTGTCCTAATGTTTAGTTATAGATTGCCCCATGCACAGAATTCAATTCACATTGGTGTGTTTGGTTGGCATTATTTCGCCTGAAGAGCCAAAACTAGCGCCTGATAGCCATTGGTTGCAAGCTAACCAGGCTCTTCTAGGTTACAAGCAGAAGCTAAATACCCCCCAGCTCCCCTCAATTTCGGACCCTGAGGTTTAAACTCATGAACAAGTTCTACTGCACCAAAAATGCTGCAGTCTGGATCTCAACCACGACAACCGATTTACGAGTGCTGCCCAGCCATGAAACAATCTCAATGATTTCCAGTCACAAAGCATGGTTACTTCAAGAGCCTGTCTTCTCCAAAATGCCTACTACCCTACAGGGTCAACATTCATTCTCAAGACATTTAATAGATGCGTTCTACTCTGCACTCCACAAACACTTTCTTGGCTTGGCTGTAAATCTGTCCATAAGTCGCCCCCACCCTCTTTGAAAATGACTCCTGCTCCTGTGGAATTTACCCCTAATTCCTTCAAGTCAATTGCAGACCTCCTGTCCATCCATCCAGAAATCACGGCTGCTTCCGACTCATCCTTAATGCACCTTTATCACTTATAATATTGTACCGAACAGTTCTGGCAAATCAGGGCCTGGCCTAACTGTCCCGGCCGAACGGATAGATGGCAGGCTTGGTTGTGATGGGGCTAAAGAGTCACAACAAATATTTTGGGGCAGGACATAAAAAGTATCTGGCAGAATAGCAAATAACTAAGGGACTTTTAAAAGACGTGGGGCGGGGCCCCTATAACCAAAGGAGTAAACAAACTTACGAAAGTCGAGTTTTCAAGGGACTGAAATCTATTTTAAAAGGTGTGTTGAAGTGAAAAATGGACTACAATAATAAAAAAATATATATATATAAAAAAGAAACCATTTCATTACAGGGCAGTGCAGGTTCCAGTCCGTCTGTTCGCTTGAAGAAAAGCCATGATACTTATGTGCTAATTCATTTAATGAAATCAATCTAACGATAAGTCTTCAATAACATGATCTGTTGCGGTAAATGTTCTAAAGTAATGTAAGATTGAGTTATACTGCCTAGCCAGTAGTGCAGTGAAACAATGTTTCCCCTCGTCTACTTCCAGGCCGGATGTAGCCTCAGCTGAACAATGGCCGGGTTCTAAGGCTGGCAACTTTCGCTACAGAGTGGCAGATTCATTCTAAAATGGCCCCGACAGCTAGGCACGGGAGTCAATGCCAGGACTCATTTAGCAGGCTACTAAACACAATCTATTGCAATTCTCCACTGGGCCACTTACGCTTACTTCAAAGCTTCATGCAAAAATAAATGCTGCAAAATACCACCTTTTAACAAATACATATACACAAGTTAGCATTCAACATGTTCAAATGGCCAATAGGTTGGGTATGTTCTTAAGAGCAGATGTGTTTCACTTCATTACTAAATAACAGAGCTAGGTTCCAAATGAGGCATTTGGCCACTGGAATTGGCCAACCTTAATTTCTCATTCTGGCAGAACCAAAACGTGTACTTCTGTTAATGATCCTTGAGTATCTCTTGGAGATTTGCCTATGGATGTATTCTCCCGTGAGCTCCATCTCCATCCACGCAGTGAGCAGCCGGCGGTGCACAGCACCAAGTACACCTGATCATTAGGTACAACTATCTTGTGGGGCAGTAGATCCTTTCGTGTGGAAGGGAGCAGTAGGAATGCTTATGGATAAAAGCTCTGAAATGCAGCGCCTCGACACTGGCATTGTTGCTTAACGCTAATCAATGAACCACGGGCCTTCTCATACCCACTCACGACGAGAAGCCCATTTCCCCTATGCAGAAGACAAGGAGGATTTCTGAGAATATCTAGATTCTGTCACCCACTCAGATACCATTAACGTTTATAGCTGTGAAAATGCCTCTTCTCAGCGTCTATTTTTATCATTATTTAAACCAGCTAAAAAAAAAATTGGATAGAGGTGAAATATGGAACTTCTGCGCAAAAGGCAAAAAGGGATTATTTGGTACTTTTCTGGCACGCGCGTGTTTACCTATAACCGCACTGGATATGAGTGATACGCTTTACAGTTAGTACACGAGAGTAGCAGGTTTCCATCAGAGCCAAATCACTCATTCCCAGTTTCCTGGACTATTTATTCTACACTGATGCCCCTTAACAGCGGTCCAATGATGTAGTTCCTTTACCTGCCCTTCAAGGTGTGTCTGGGTGGGAGTACCATGTTATATAGATCGTGTAATGTATGTAAAAGGAAAATAACTGAAATTATGCATTTCCCAATACCACACAAATCTTATATACTTAGAGTGATGACGAGCAGCTAGAATGTAAATGTTGGAATTATACTTTATATCTCTTCATCATAAGGGAGAGGGAGGACTCCTCCAACCCCACAGATAGTCACACTTATCTCAGACTCCCCTGACTCTACGCTCATCACCTATAACACTAGAATGCAGCTGTCCCCCACGATCAATATGGCCTAGCTGCACACATAATGATACACCACCTTGCACACTTCAGCAACCTATTCAACCTACAGCACGTTGAGACCATACCAATGGTGAAAGGCGCTCTACAAATGCCCATTAGAATAACAAAATACACATGATTGGATTATGTTGTGGAGAAGTCCTTTCTGCTTGTGTTTCAAACACTGGAGCTGGTGGCTTCTCGCAGGCTCATTCTAGTGGCCGCGTTGAATCCGGGTGTACGAGTACGACTGATTGCGCATCTGCACAGCCAGATTCCTCACCCACCTGCCGATTGGGATCGATAGTGGAGCAGATGTTGAGGTGTAGGCACCTTCCACTGGCAGTGGATCTAATGGGATCTTTATCGCACACATGTGCAGAGCAGAAGATCTGAAATGGCGACCGCTATATCAAGGTGAAAGTCATCATTACCGTGAGGACAACAATTTAATGTGCCTGCTTTTCCCTGGCGCTGGCAAAGTAGACACACTATGTTGGATTCATGGGAGTAGGAAGGGATCAGAAGACTGTTTCTGTACGGTGTTCCCGCAAACTACACAAACTCCTTACCACCCTGATCAGAATGGGGTGCCAAGAAGCATCTCAAGGAAGAAAGTGTGGCCAAATGCGTAGCACCAACCCCACATGTAACAGTGTTCCCTCTTGTTGACAAATGCGTAAGGCCAAAACAATCAAAGAAGGACCAAGGTTTTTTGGAAAAAAGAGGTTGGGAACATGCCATATGATGACCTTAAGTATTCAAAAAAGGATCCCAACACCTCTTGACTGATGCCCAATGTTTTACCCAGGGTATAGAACCACCAGTTGCAACTCTCTAATCGCTAGACATACTTGGGTCCCACAACATACATGAGATTACGTATCCAGTACAGACAGGATCAAAACATTATACCACGATCCTCCGACTAATAATCACTCATTCATATATTACATTCTTTATTTATTATTAAAAGAAGAAAAACGAAGACATAAAATTCATTTATATAAAACACATTCAAAAGATATATATTTTTTAAAGTGACATGTGCAGAACCATTTACATGGTGCAATATTCTCAAGTGAGAAATTCTGTTTTCTCAGAAGAACATCAAAATAGGGTTAACATCACCTTTTGAAATGACACTTAAACTTGCTAGCATTCAATTAGCTAGTTGATATGAATGTCTGCCACCCAAATGCGTAAGGCACCTGATATTAAATTATCCACTTATGAGCAGAAATTACTGAGAAGCTTTTTACAAAATGTGTCAATAGTTTGGAAGAACATGAACTCATACAAAACATGTAATGCTTCTGACAGAGGGCTAAGTCTGACAGAAGTTTGCAAAACGTAGTAAATATGACAGACTGACTTAGGCTACACTTACAAAGCGCAACCCCTTTAATATGCAAGTTTCTCCAAATCTGCTAATTTCACACTTCTCCAAAGGCCATTTATTTTAACTTAATAGATACTTAAAATGTTAAAGAAGACATCACTTTGCTAATTACTTTCTGATGCTCCCTGGGATCCAACTGGCGAAAGATCCCCGCTAGGGAAATTTGTGAGACATCATACTATGGAAATGTGTAAGGCATTTGCTATGCAAGTCTAGAGTCTAAGCATGGCCATGAGAGAGCGTGGAGAGGCTGAGGACATGTGTTTAATTCCCCTACATTATCCCTCACTAATCCTTCACACGATGATCACCCACTGCCCCCCCGGCCTCTCCTGCACAGGCCGACGTCTGGAACTAAAAAAAGACACTTATGACTCTTGGCAGTGGATCACTCGGCTAGCGCGTCGCACGTCGATGAAGAACGCAGCTAGCTGCCGAGCATTATGCAGTTATTTAACCCACACTATGATAGGCATTAGCGCATGATTATTGCCTGCACGGAGCCGTAGCCCTATAAACAATATTCCAATATGATTTTGAAGTGGGAGCATTTTACTCCCTATTTCGGAAAGTTGGGAGTAAAATTATTTTTAGGGAATAAAAAATGTAAGTCACATTCCCAATGGGAGTATTTTATAAGTATTTTATAAGCAAGCAAAAAAGTTTTACCAGTGAAACAGAAATTATTTTGTAATAAATATGTCTGCACCTAGTCATTCGTGCACATTTAAAGTTGCATTTTTACCTCTTCATATCAGGCACTGATAATAGTAGAGTGTCTTCCTGTAGCTCTGCACACACTACGCGTCCAAACATATCAAGGAGATGTGTTGATGAAAGCACGGGGGCAGTCTCCAATACGTCTCTTTCATATTGTTTTGGTAGTATGTTCACTCCTATTTTTCCTTTTTTGGGAGTATTTAGCTATTTTAGGGAGTAAAAGTGTATGACACCCCTTATCTGTAGGGCTGCCTACAACCGAAGGTGATAGACATATACCGGAAAGGGAAATCACCCAAATGATCATAACGGCTTTCAGATCAAACCGCTATTTTCACATCAATATTACCTTACACCAGTATAGGAAAATGCTGCAAAGTCATGCTGCACCACACCACCACGCACAAACGCCCCTTTGCACACCCCTTGCGAGAGTGGGTAGAGTGGCCTTTGTGCAAGGACACACTCTGCAACAGTAGAGAGACAGGAAAGACAGGAACATCCCAGACACACACACATGCATTGAGTCTACACATTCACTGTCTGGTTGGCTTTTTTTTTGGCTGCCCCCTCGTCCTCTCCTTTACTCTCAGGACTGGCTGTTGTGGGTTCAGTGGAGGGTGTGTGAGCAGCAACTTGCTATTGACACTGCAAGCTGTGTCAGAATGATTGTAATGTCGTCAAAACATGTGATTGTTGACCACATTCCAAGCATTCCGATTGGCTACTCAGTGGTCTATGTGCTAATAGATGGAAACCAACAAAGATTTGCATTTCACCACCTTATATATTTTAGGAACACACCGTTTGCACATTGACGCCCTTTGTCGCGAAAGCCACAATGCAAATCTTACTGCTAACCTGTTTACAGATTATAAACTAGTGTTTTGTGAGTGATTTATGCCCCAAAATAACAGGCACCATTAAAAAAAAAACCTCTCTTTCAGGACCATTTCAACTAATCCACTTTTAAATCAGGAGTACACAACTCGGGACTTCATGCAGTCAGGTTTGTAGGATATCCAACATGAATATTCATGAGATGAATTTGAATTCAAAATACCAAATGGGAGCTCATTTACAAATTCAGTATTTATCACGAAAATCCCAGATAGTGGGGTCTAGAGGCACGCAGTGCTGTTTTAGGTGGATTGGTAATTATGATTGTTCTTTAATAACGCGCTTAATACCAGCGAGTGGTTTCTAAGCGCGGGATCGGGATTCAAATTTTACTCTGTGTTGGCTTGAGGGCGTTGCCCCTGAGCTATCCTACCTAAACATATCATTAAGAGCAACTCATTCCAACAATAGCTTGCAGGTGTATATTAGATTGTAGATGTTTGGAAATGTGTATTTTGCAAGTGTGGTGTGTTTGTTTCAACGACACGGCCCATGATGTTTAAGCACCTCTACACTGAAGCAAGTGTGGCGGGAAGGCCCATTTCCACTCCTCTTATTATGATGAATGCTTCGAAGACACGAAGAAGACGCTACATCTTGATGCGTGTGCCTCATGCACAGTGAACAATTGGAAACATGTGCACTGCGATTACCATAACTTCAGCATATGGGATGGTTTATCACAGCAAACGAACAGACAAGGGGCCGGTTCACCCAGCTGAATTCCTGGATCCGTCCAAGGAAAATTGCACTGTTCAGATTTGTGCACACTGCTCAGAAAGCATTGGTTATGTTATTCACAAACTGGCACACTGTGCGGGGGTTGGTTGTTTGACATGCCTGACCCCCCCCCCTTCTCCCGCCATAATCATTGCTCCCCCCAACTTCAACAGTGGTGTGCTGGATACTGCATTTCTCCATCCGTGGTGGGTAGAATCACAAAGACGGCGTTAAATTCGGATTCCAACCCATGTCTCCAGATTGCACGGGCATTTACTAACCACTAGATCAGGTCATGCCTAAGCCGCGCCCCACCACTTTGCAAATTACTCAATTGCTCAATTTTCACATATTCCAAACTGTGCAAGGGCAAATTTGAGCATTTGCTTCATTGATCAAGTTCAACTAACTGACTAGTAGGCCTTGCAAGTGTTTTTCTCGCGTAAGGGGGCCTGCGTCCTGTACAACACATTATATGGGTGTAACAACAAAAGTGAACGACAAAGGGATAAACTGAACATACAGGGATAGATTCTCAAAGATGCACAGTGGAGCAAATCGGGAGATGCAGGTGAGCATGTCAGATTTAAACATGGTACCTTTTACCGGAGTCCGAAACCTTAAAACTGGCCATAACTGGAGATGCTTGCGGTATCTCTGGAATGCCTTTGAGCAAAACGTTATGAATCACATTTGCAGTGAGGCTTGTGTGAGTCATGTATAAGAAAGCAGAAGCACATATTAGATGCTCGTGACATCTCCCCATTCACTCCACAGAAAACCTTTGAGAATGAGACCCCTGTCTGTATGTTTCATAAACATCGGCCAAGCAAGCTGGACTACACCGGTGAAACACCCAGGAAATGACCAACTACAATGCAGAAAGTGAAGCAGCATCATGTCTACCTTTCACGGCTTAAATACCTTGCTGCTTATTACCTGAAATAAATAATAGTGGTTATATTCAGGAGATCATCGGTTTGCTGAACAAAACTGGCAGCTGAGTTCTGAATTTGTTGGAGTCAGCAACCAGCAGGATGGAAATGTCTACATGAATAAAGGGCGGCAGCAAAATTCCAATTGAAATGTAAGTGATTTATTACCCGGTTGCAGGTATCAGCACGTAAGAGTGAAGGCGCGTGATGGGTGAATTTACACTCATTGACACATGCAGTAACACATTTACTACAATGAGAATTGATTATTGCGAAGAGGAAAACAGTTTAGTTATGTGTCATGATGCATGCAATCATTGTATGTCTACACGGCACACATATACAAATCTCTATATAAAATGGTCTCCCTATGAGGTGCGCACCCGTCTTGTACCTTTACACCCAATGGCCTGGTCCACCACAGGTTTACTTTGATCTGTCTTGTGCCCTGGACCAATCACATCTCATCTCTCTGCTCTCAACCCTGCAAACCCTTCTCCACCCTCTAGGCCATACTGCCAATCCCTTGCCCTCAACCTATCTCATCTTCTCTCTCAGCCAATAACTTTCTCTTCTAATTAGCCTCCGATATATTGAGCGTCGTAGAGCCCCTCAGTTCCCCTGCTCTCTATCTGCACCTTCCCTCCGTCTACTCAGCAACACTCCCCATCCCACTTTAAGCATCTTCCCCCCAACTACTCAGAAGAAGATATCACCTGTTGTACAAATGGCCTAGCCATCCTGTGCCCCTGGGGAATGGTGTGTCCTTGGACTATCAAAAAATAACCTGCTTCTTCCTCCCTTCTCTCTTTAAGCTCTTTCTCAATGCTGGGACCTTACCCACCGACTTTATAGCTGCCAACGTACTACCCATCTTGAATAAGCCTTCCGCTAAACTTCCTGCCAACTCGTGGCATTTCCCCCTTGTTTCCCAATTACTCTAGAGTCCTGGGGAGGGACATCTTTAAGAGCTGGCTGGAGCACAGCGGACTCTGAGACCCTCTATGTCCCAAAGCCAATGCATTCCTGACCAGGTCTCCATCTTCCTCCCCACTGCTCATCACCATAAACGCTCCTCCCTGCTTCATGACTGATCTGGTTCTATCAACATTGTTCGTCATCACACTCTACTTCTCACCCTGTCCACCTCAGAATTTAGGACTAGGAATTTGCCTGAAATCCTTTCTACCTTTCTGATCGATGCTTTTCCCTTTTGTGGAACACAAATAAGCCTGCCACCACCCCTTTGCCACTGGGGATTGCTCAATGTCCCACGCTCTACCCACTACTCTTTATCCTCTAGATCTGCTCCCGGCATGCTAATTCCCTCCTTTGGATTTTCTTGCAGCCTATTTGCTAATAATATACATATTCTCTTCTCTTTTCCCACCTTCAACAGCAATTTCTCTTTGTGGATCTACAATTGTATTCTGGCACATCTCCACAGGATAGTCCTTTGTTATCTTATGCTAAACTGCTCTAAGATCGAAGCTATCGATTTCCCAACATTTAAACCCCTTCCACCCAATGATGAACACTCACACCTATAGCTTTACCTCCTGACCGGTTGACCCATTCCTCTAAGAACCACATCCTTGGGGTCTTCATCTGCTTTCTTCAGATCCACCAATTCACCACCTCTACTGCCACTAGACTCCTCTTGCTGAACATGCACATTTTAGCCTTCCCACCTCCCATATCAATAAGACTCTCATGTATACCTGTGTACTTAGCCACCTTGAGTGCTGGCCAGGCTCCCCCTGGGCCTTCCTCTTCTATGTCTTTGCCACACTCAACACAATTTTCAACTTTACACCTGTTGCTCTATACAAACTTCTTATCGCCCCTCTTAACATCCTTTTCCCAACTACACGCAGGCTGACTCTATATGCAGCACTGATCCCTCATCAAATTTCCACTGCTCACCTATGTGCTATCCCCAACCTGGCTCCCTCTATCATTACCTACACTTCAACTTGCATATTCTGCTCCCGTGCTCTTCTCAATCTTTGTCCACCAACAACTTTGCATAACACCTCAATTGTGCTATCAAAAGCATCATCCACATTCTTGCAATAAGGTCCAACTCCAGGCCTCAAGGGCAGGATTTATGTCGGATTCTCAGGATACCCTTCATTAATATTCATGAGATGAATTTGCATACAATGATTCTAAATCTATGCCCTGAATATGGATATCCTGAAAACCGTCAGGTTTCTGACCCTCGAGGCCTGGAGTTGGAGAACCTAAGCTATATCTCCACTCCCTGGAAGGGGCACCTGCACTACCCCACAACAACCTCCCTCCCTGATGTTCCCTCTGTACAATGCTTCTAGATCTTCCCCTTTCCGTCTAGTCTCCATGTCATGTTCCAACATGATAATGGTCCTCCCAACAATGTCACCTGCAAACCTACTTTTATAATGCCCCAGGTCAAATGATTGCTTTAATTCAAATACCTTGCTATACAAAGGTTTCTGTTAGAAGCATTCAACTTTCGACAGACTCGGGAGAAGGCGAGCCAGGAGGTGGCGAAGTTTGGAAGCTCTGACAAATAGGCGGAATGACAAGGTGGAATGACTCACATCAGGTGCTGCACCTTTAATGCAATCAGTGGTGGCGTTCAACACATGTAGCAGTAACGGTATTGGTGGGTAGGCGTACAGGAATCGACTTTTGCATAGGATCGAGAAAGCATCCCCCAGACTCTTTGCTTGAGGGAACCTGCTGTTCAAAAACGCTGGCAATTAGTGTTGTTCACTGTAGCAAACAGGTTGATCTGAGGCTGGCCCCATCTGCTGACAGTCCGAGACACTTGAGCTAGATGGAGGTCCCATTTATGGCAGGACCGCAGCTGCCTGCTGAGAGTCTGCAATGGTGTTTTTTACGCCTGCCAAGTGGAACAGGACTAGAAACATCTGCTGAGCAATGGCCCAGCACCACAGTTACTGTGCCTCCAGAGAGTGGATGGGATTGTTCCACCCAGCTTCTTGATGTAATGCATGATGGTGAAGTTGTCAGTGAATATCCTGACCAATTTTCCCAAAAGCTGCGGCTTGAAAGACTTGAGAGCCCAAAAAATTGCTGCAGTTCCAAGACGTTGATATGCAATGTCTTCTCTTCTGGGCACCATAGTCCCCTGGTGTACAGTTAACCCATTTGGGTGCCTCAACCCTGCAGAGAGGCGTCAGTAGTGACCATTTCCTGATGCGCCGGGGTCCTGAAGGGGGCCCCCATGAGATGTGTAGGTGAATGTACCACCACCATCAGGGCTTTCCTCATCGTTTGATTGAGGACTATCTTGTTGTTCCATGAGCGGGATGTCTGTTTCCACCTGGTGTCAAGGTACTCTTCAAGAGGCCTCATGTGCAGCCTGCAATGTGGCACCAGATAGATGCAGGGAGACATCATCCCTAATAGGGATTTGATGGAGTCGGCACTCTGACGGAGGTTAGTCTTTGGACCTTTCCTAGGATAGCACATATTGTTTCCTCCGGTGGGGCCGCCATGCACAAGATTATGTTGCTTCAGGCCTCCAGGAACAGAGCATCTTGGGACAGCACCATTCAGGATTTGGGATAGTGTATGGAGAATCACAGAGAGGTTAGAGTCTGAACCGTCTATGCAGTATGTTGCGCTGCCTCGGCGTGAGAATGAGACCGGGTCAGTCAATCGTCCAGGTAGGGCTAGCCATTTATTTATTGGGTATTACACTCCATTCTGACGAAGGAATGCTGGAACTGTGCCAAGGCGTTGGGTGAACATCCTCTGGGCTGATTTGAGGCCGAAGGGTAAAGTCTTGAATTGGTAGTGTCTTCCTTGGACAACAAACCTTAGGAACCTCAGATGTTTTGGGTGAGTGGGAATGTGGAAATCTGCATCCTCCAGACCCAGTGTCGCCAGAAAATCTCTCTCTTCCAGTTGGCTGAGAATGTGCTGTAACGTGAGCATCCTGAATTTCTGGAACTTTAGTAATTTTTTGAGACAACGCATGTCCACAGGATGGGTATCCACCTGCCTAACTTCCTGTGAACCAGAACATTTCTGGAGTATACTCTGGCACCATGGAGGTGCAGAGGGACAGGCTCTATTGCCCTTTTTAGCAGCAGATCCTGAACTTAATTGAGGAGTTGGGCTCTGTGCTTCTTGTCATCACGGAAGTTATGCGGGGGCACTTGTCTTGGAACTCCAGTGAGAGTCCCTGCTCAATGATGACAAGCAACCATTTGTCCGTGGAGATGTTGCACCACATGTCGACAAACTGAGATAGCCGGCCTCCCACTGTGGTGCTTAAATGGGGACTCGGACCTTGGCCTGGTCAGGTTGCATAGTCAGGTGCCACTTCCCCCTCCTGAAAGATGGCCCTGGCTTCGGCCTTTTTGTCCTCTGGCATGAAATCGAGAATGGGCCCCAACATGTACCAGAGTTCCCTGTCATAGCATGCAAGGATGGCAAAGGCATTGACGGCCTTTAATGTAGATGCTGCAGTGGTAGTTATGCACTTTCCAGCCGCATCCAAATTTCTTCCATCCAGATCAGGTGGGCCCGAGCAAGAGGATGATGGATTAGACAACCTCTTTCTCATAGCAGACTATTGAGTTTGCTATTGGATGGTCTCTGAGGCTTTTAGGAGCCATATCCAGGACTCTTCTCCAACCTCTCCTTTTTAGTTGGTGCAGAAAGGGTGTTTGCATCACCACCAACCCGTCCTCTCAACTGTGATCCAGAAGCAGGACTGGGACCACAGTCTTACTGGAGGATTCACAACTCTGGAAAAGGAATCCCTCCTTTTCTTTTCCTCCGGTTGACAAGCTTAACTGCCTGGGAAATTATCACCTGGAAAGATCCCACTTCATCCGGGGGAGAGTCCCTAGATGGTAGCTCTACATCTGGTGGTTCACTGTCTGCAGGGACATAGTCCCTGAAACTCATCTGTACCCTGGATGCCATCTGTATCCGGGTTGGTGTCTGTATTAATGTCAGTTCCTGTCAGGTCCAACTCCTCTACAATAGGGGACCGTGGAACAGGTGGTGGCGGCGGGATTGCAGGCAGAGGAGGAAGTGATGGCAGGTGCGGCCGAGATGGTATTGGTGGACTGGCCACTGGAGCCAGCCCTGGAACCACAGGAGGACCAGGAGTCACAGGTGGTAGGCGCTGCTGAATCCCCATGACCACACTATGGAGAGTTGACAAAATGTCCAAACATCACGTCTCTTGGAGGTAGATCTCCTGGAGCCTGCGGCGTCAAGATTGGTGTATGAGGTCAGGGGCTCGTAAGGTTGAGGCAATTTCACAGGCCATTGAGCCGGTTGTGCTAGCTGGCCAACACCATCCACCATTGGGTGTGTGCTGGCATCTTGAACAACTTCTTCCTGCTCTTCCTCCTCCCACAGGATGGAAGGAGCGGAGACATGGGCTGGAGACACAACCCTGAGAAGCCTCACAGGGGATGTGGCAGGCTGCTGAGAGGCCCTTGTGGGCTTTGGCAGAAAAGAGAGGTATGGTGGTGCTTCACACTCTCTACTTGAACTTCTCAGGAAGGTGCCTAGCACAGACGCACCTGGAGAAGGTAATACAGATGGAACAGACCCAGCCGGAACTGACCGAGGCCTTGGGGGAAATGCTACCCTTGAGATAACCGTAATTACTGAAGAGATGCTGCCTGCAGTCACCGACGAGTTTTTATATGTGACAAAAACCAGTACCGCCAGCCCGGTGGACGGTGTTGTCGATGATGTTGTCAACAGAGACTTAGTCGACGATGATTTAGTCGATGGTCTTGGGGTCATTGACGAGGACGCCTTTGGGGCCCTTGACGATGATGCTGCCAACGACGATGAACAATGCTTCATCGACAGGGTCGATTCTGAAGGAGTGGACTATCTCTGACTGTCCAAAGACGGGGTTCCCTTTGTGGCCGTCGCCAATCCAGACTGAGACACCGCGGCCGCAGTGCTCGCAGATGAGGAAGTCAGAGCATGTGACAACTTCACCTTTTTAGGTACCTTCCCTTTGGAAGCATCCTCAAAGGATCATGACCTCTTGCCAGAGGGAGTAGGCTCCAGAGGCATGACTGTGCACTGATGCCGAGTCAGAGGCCTTACCATCGTCCTGCCATGAGGCCAGCCTCTGATGGAGATTATTTCTTGTCTTAGTGGAGAAAGACTGGCAGATGGGGCATCCCTCCACATCGTGGTCCGGGTGCAGTCAGTAAATACACTTTTGGTGGCAGTCTTCGATTAAGACATTCTTCTGACCGCATCTGGAGAAGGCCTTGAAGAGACTCTTTTTTCTCGGCCTGTGACATGGCGTGTGTACTAGGCCCAAAACTCAGCTCTCTGTCTCACACGTCTCAGCAATCCGACAGACGGTGGGACCGAGACCGGCAACAGATGCCCCATGCCGACAAGTCACAAAGGTGACGATTGAAGAAAATTAGGCTAATACTCGAGGACTCCCAGCACAAAAACATGTGGTAAAAATATGAAGATGGCCACCAGGGGTGGAGCTAAGGACGAATGTCATTGATTAAAGCAGTATGACCCAAAGTGACAGCAATAGGCTATTTATGCGACATTTAATTTTTTAGATTAAAGCTAAACTGCTTTATTTTACTGAGGATTTCCAGCCTGAAAACTGGGAATAGTCGTAGCATGTGAATCCATTTAAGACCCCATGCTGGACAATCATGTCCTATCATTTGCATTGTATGTCCTTCATCACTATTTTTAATGCAAGAAATCTACCTTAATGTACTGGTGACTGTATGTGTGTATAAATGCAAATAAAGTTACGCTGTATGCACTCATTGAGTGCTTTCAGCTAAAGGTTGGAGGACCTGTATCTAGGCCAATAAGCAATGTCCAGACCCTAGGGAGTTCAATCAGCCACTGCTTTGGTTTTTCTGAATTGGCCACAGTGTTCCCCTGCACCCTCCAGTGGGCCCTGCAGCAACGAGTATCCAATTTAAGGGACCTTGTGTTGTTCATCGACTCCTCCAAGAAATATCATTCGGTAGGACAGGGCTGAAGGTTCTTTGGGGCACGCACTTGGAACTCATTGCCGTCCACCCTACGTTTCACTCATTACCATCAACCGTACTATTAGTTGAGTGCCAAGCCACCAGGAAGCAACAGGGCTGGGACCATGCTAGGAGCGCATGAATACAAAGTGCAAAGAGCACAGCCATGGTCAATAGTTTATACATTGTGACGAGCAACACGAGGTGGTTGAGGCAAAGCATTATGCAAGCATGGGAAGAGTAGCAATGTGCCCTTCCGGTCTGTTGCCTCCTGTTATTTTAGGAATACCAATGCCACCAAATACGTTTTTTCGGTATTAAAATAAATACCTTCTTCCTGGACTAAGCTCATTGTGCTGGGTACTTTTTTTTCCAAAAAAGAAGAAATCATATTTCTATTGACTGGAAATCCTATACCACTGCTTTGGCAGGAGCGGTAGTAGCCCAATTGATCCGGCTAAGCAGCGGCTGGTCTTTACAGTAGATGTATTGCTTTAAGGCTCCATGTCTTCCACCTTCGTAAGTAGCAGAACTCGAGCTGTGTCTTGACTGAATGGTGAACTAATGTATTGATTGAATTACATTAGGGGGTAAAGACAGCTTTCAAAGGTCAAACAAACATTTAATGTATAGATAAACAGAGGTATTGCTATGGATCGCTATAGATGACGGCCTAACGACTGCATAAAGTACACTAGACATGTGCTTCTTTAAGCTAATGAATCAGTTCGGTGGCAAGGCCTGAAGAGCATGCAAGTATATTTTAAATAATGGATGAGCTGTGATGGTAAAATGAGACCTCCGTCAATTCCAGCAAAGTGCACGGGATCTGTGTGGGATCTCAGAAGAGCCAGCTAGTGGAAAGGATACTGACATTGGAGTTCTAATTCTAATTTCTGCGTCCCTAAACAATGCATGCGGCCATCTCAGATAGAAAGCGAAAACAGACTCGGACCCTTATCAGAACATTGTTTGACGGCTAAATAAACAGACGAGAAAGCTGCTTGTGTACATCTGTGGTTTCCTCAATTCTGAAAGAATATATAAAGATAAGACGCTGAAAGTGAACCTTGCAGACACTGCGAGAAGTGTGTACCATCCCATCTGCCCAGGTTGCAAATGTCTACGCAGATAGGCAATGTGCATATAGTGTACCAGGGTTTAATATAAGTTAACGTCGTTCGTTCACCCCCACCCTCTGTTCTACTCTGAAAGTGGATCTAGTGCAATAACTATGTCAAATAAAGGGGGAAATCAATAATCCATGCAGGAAACATGTAAACAGGGGTGGGGAGGAGTCAAGGGGTCACATATCTATGATCCAAGAAAGCAAAGGAGGGGCACCAAGGCGAAGAAAGCACCTAGTGGCCTCTTCCTCATGTGACAATTAATATATGGAGGCAATACACCAAAATATCGTTTAATTGACATTTTCCTTTCTGCGATCAGAAGGCATAAGGCATAATGGCTCAAATACTGAGGGATCAATGCATTGCACAGAAAGTGATTTGCCTAACTCAGAAAGCATGCTGGGATGTTTACCATAAAGGCCTTTCTGGTACTTTTATACCCTGAGCCTCGACCACAACATTCAGAGCATCGCTGACTATGCCACTGCAGTGGAGAGAAAAGCAAGAGCACCGCAACAAGCTCGAAATTACCTTCAACAACAAGCCCCGGACTGTGAAACAACCTCACAATCGATTTGGAATCAAAGATCTCGCTAAATTGAAGAGGCTACAGAAGAAGAAAGGGTGCCACCCATCCAATCCCAGAATGTGATGACACCCAGTCATGAAACGAGACAGCTTTCAGCATGCAAGGACCCTTCCAGGCAGTGAGGGCAGCATGAAGGTTGAGACTCGGCTCTACCTGCAAATGATGCTGCCCTGTTTCTGTTGCCACACAAATCCTGCCACCCGTTTTAATCCTCCCCGTAGCCCTCCCCCAACACCTCCCCTAAGGCCACTTTACTTCAGCCACCTTCTCTTGCTCTCCACTTCTTAGCCTCTTTGGGCACCCAGTAATGAGCTATTTTGCATGTCTGGAGTGGTGTGCATCACCACTAAACGAAACAAAATGGGAATAAAGAGTAAAAAAAATATATATACCACTGTGCAGCATCTGCACCGTGCAGTATTTAGGGGAAGATCAGAGAAGCAGCGAGACACAGAAATGAGAGGGGGCAGCTGTACACCTGCTAAGCACTGAGCATAAACTCGTTTGGTTACATGTGGTATTTAAGCTTAGTAACATGTTAGTATCCACTTTGCCATAAATGAAGTGATATTTTCAGAATGTGTCTAGAGACACATAGTCCGCACTCAGAGGCTTAGTAGACAGTCCAGGGTTTGAAATTGAGATTCGAAGAGCAGGAGCTAAAACCAGATCCTGGGTGTTAGGCATCGCCCTGTAGGCAGGAGCTACCGCAATGGAACGAGGAGCTACCAGAGATGCTCCTTTAACTTTTCGCCCATTTTGTATGAACCATTGCGTTTAAATGTGTATTAGATGTGTTCTAATTCTTCTTAACATTCTCAAATTCTCCAAATGAATGTCACATTTACATGTTTGTAAGTCACCAGTTGGCCCTACGAGCCAAAAGTAGCTCCTGGTAGTTGTTGTTTGTTGGTTTCAAGCTACCCAGGCTCCATTGTGCTAGAAGCAGGAGCTAAACAGACACCTCTTCCCTCAATTTCGACCCCTGAGACACGATTCATCCCATACAGCACAGAGGGGGGGTACCCCGCATAGGCCCAAGGATAATTATTTCTATGTGCTGTGGGAATCAGAGGAAACCTTCATTACATTTTGCAGCCTCCACCCCCCCCAACATTTAGTTAACACCATTTTTTATACTGCATGGCTCAATATATAGCTGTCCTTACTTGCCCTGACACCTATTTTCCATGTACCACCTGGGTGACCTTCGCGAGGTTTTCAATTTAGTAAACCGTATAAGAACAGAGCATTATGTTATTCACTGGTTTTAAGGCTGATCTAGTTTCTTAACCACTAGCCTTGCAATAATGTTTCTACTTAAATAAATGTTTGTCAAATTAGAAAAAAATTGGTTCATTTTTTACAGGTGCATCAGTCGTAAACAAAAGGAAGCACATTTTGACCTGATGTTGACAGCAATGCCCGGGCCTTTGTGGAGGAGTTGCATGTTTTGCTTTCATTATTGTGCGTGTGCCAAATTGCATGAAGACCGCTACGCTCCTTGCAATGTTATAAGGTAATCAAATATTGATTTCACGCTCACCGCAAGTCACTGGGCCACAAGGTTGATTTTGGGTAGCTTTTTATTCGGCTCCGAAAGTGTCTTTGAGTTTATGATGTAGATGCCTGTCATAGATTTTAAAATGGCAGCTGGGATGTCAGTATCAAAAGCTGAAATGATTTTGGCAATTACATTTCCATTGGCTGCAATTAGGCGGATGCCAATATCATGATAGCCTGACAGGGCTGCTGTCAGTGCAAAATGCATTCTGCGATTGCCGTCAATCAGGCATCAGTCTCCATGCTCTTAGCCACTAAAGATTCCGGCAGTGCAATTCCCTGTGATCCTTTTTCTACTGGGTTGCTTTTGCGTTTAGCTTCTGTGCCTGATAGACAGCGGATTACAAACACTGGCTGTACAATATATTTACACTTTCAGATTGTATGACCTAAAGTAAACATTGAGCTCCAAATGACCTGTTGACGTACAATGGCAATAAGACCACTGCAATATACGTTTGACTAAATGTAATCAATTGCTTTGAAATGTAGCCTTTTATTGGATTTAATTCCAAATATTGTTTGAAAAAGGTCAAAGATATTGGTTTGTTGAAGGGTCACTTTCAATCATAACATGTTTGCTTTTTAACTGAATTCTAATTATGATTTTCAAATTAAAAACAGTGTCCTCTCTGTGCTCAGTGAGGATACATAACTTCAGTAGTATTTGAAGAAGGCTGCGAGCCGAAAGAAAGATCATTTCTTAGATGAGTGTTGATATTGATTTGCAATGAAGCCTAACATTCAGGCCAGGCCCTTGATTAGATGTCGCCAAGTGCCTGGTCCTGGATCCATCTAAGAGGTCTAGTTCAGACGGCTTCCCACAGCTGCTAAACCCAAACAATAATTGCCATGTCAGGCAGAGAGGGTATTTATTGGCTGCATTTTAGTTTGCCAAGACTGCTAAGGGTGGGTCATTATATGGAAATCAAAAGATGGGATTTGACACCCATTGCATTGCCTTCATTTTACTATGTAATATACACAGCAAGGAAAACAACACTGGGTAATGGCAACTTTGATATTTTATTAACTGAACCGATATCACCAAGGTGATCCAAGCACAAACGTATGCTTTTGTGGTGTGAGATAGCATGAGTGATATCACACAATCGGTGCAATACTCTTTCCTCACTCTGTATAAAGGCTCATTTTTTCGGATCAGCTCAGTCTTTGGGTGTTTGAGCAGATGCTTCTGGTCCCAGGTCAATCTGGCTTCTATTCTATGACACAGACTTGCAGATCCTGGATGATGTGAATCACGTGATTGATGCCGGGGGACCTTGCGTACTGAAACGCTCAGTGACGTTTGATACGATTGACCATGGGGTGTCCCGGGAGATCCTGCACCAGCCAATGGGAATTGAAGGAACAATGCTATTCTGGTTTCACTCCTTCCTGGCTGGAAACCTCATCTGGTGATGCAGGGTGCAGCTAGGACAGAGGCTCTCACTAAACGCAAAAGGTCCCCCAAGGGAGCAGTCCTGTCTCTTTTATTGCATCACCTCTGCATGGAGCCGCTGGGGGTCTGCTGCTGGATGGGGCAGCCCCTGCATCAATACTCAGGTAACCCCCAGCTGTAACCGCAGGTGTCATCTCAGTGCATTATTTGTCAGCTGGGGACTTCCTTTGGGTGTTTTGAGGGCTCAATAGCTTCAGCCTTTTTTTAATTGGTCATTATTATATTGTCCTCATGACAATCAGAGAAGTCTATTTACTCCTGGTTATGGAACCTTTTGGGATCCGGTTCCCTTTCTCTTTTTCCTCTTCAGTTAAATATTGGGGTTTTATTTTACATTTTTGTTTCTCTTTTCCATTCTACATAATGCCCCAGTAAACTCAGATAATTATCATCCTTTTTCTTGTAAATCTAACAAAACGTGTGTTTCTTGGTCCATTTGTGATCTTTTAGCTCAAGCTTCAGTCCTATTATGCAGCAACATGGGAAATGAAGTATGTGTAGACCTCCCTTAAATTACCCTTGCTCCCTTGAGGGCTGTCAGCATGTGGCCGCTATTTTGGTAGTTGGGACCAAGACATTTTACCACATCATCGTATCCATTGGCAGCTGCAATGGTTACCCGTAGGGCCCACAATCCAATTTAAAATCTCAAACCTTGTTCATGAGGCAATTAATTCCAAGAGCCCAATTACTTGGCCTCTACATTAATCATTTCCGTTGTTCCAAATGTCTTAGTAGAATTTGAATTTTGTGTTTGGGACCCTTCACATTCGAGCCAGGTATTAGAATGAGAATGAGAGCATGTTCTCTTAGAAACTAGTCTTGTATTTAAGAATGCAATAAGTGTTTATTTGTGTAGCCGACACATGTTTCGACCCTCAGGAGTCACTTTCAAGGAGAGTTGAGGTTGGTTTAGACTGATTAGATAGTCTTGTGCTGGGCTGGGGAGGTGACAGAGGCTGTAAAGTGGGTATTCCACAGGTTCTGCTGTGCCGAGGAAGCCTGACTTGCTTGGTCGGGCTCGTTCAGTATTCCAGGCGGCCGCACCGCGTTCAGTTAGAATGATTCTTCGATTGGAAGTACCAACAGCCATGCCTCGATTCTGAGACCATCTTTTTCAGCTCCAGCTGTGTTTTATTGGAATGCCCTCCCTTTACATCGCCACAAACATACAGATCTTCGACAGTATTGAAAACTTGGTTATGATCTAAAGATTTGTTACTTTTGTGACATTTCTTTGATTTTGTCTTTTTTATCTGTTAAATGATTGCTGTTTTGCTCATATTATGTAGGTTTTATTGTATTGCCAGACTGTACAGTACTGTTGTTTGTACCAACCTTTATGAACACTTAATAAAATAAATTAAAACAAATAAAAACAATCTGACTCCATTATTTCAGAGATTCTTTCACCACAAACATTGTGTGTAAAGCATCTTATTTTGGGGCAGTCATGCTTGCCAGGTTCATTGATTTTTTCGGGGGATTGCGGGGGGGGGGTGAGGGGGTTCAGGACAATGGTTAGCTGAAAGGACGCTGAAAAGTATATGCCGCAAGATACTCAAGCCATTGCCAAGGCACTCACTGACATATTCTGCCAATATTCAAAAGCCCGATGTCAGCATTACAATTTAACATGTTGCACAATTTACAGCCGCATCAGCCGTGGGAACCCGGCATTGAACTAAGGGAGGTAAAGAGATGTTTACTCACAATTGCAGTCCCATAATGCATAATTACATCACATTTTTATAAATGCATGTGCAAGCAAGCATCCTTCCTGGGTAAAATGTGTCAAATATGACTTTGAGAAGAATTCCTTGCGCAACCATAGTGTATTAGGTACAGATGTGGCGGGTCAGAACCCACACCTGCACCCACAGAGCTCCATAACAATTTGATTGCCTGCTTACACAATCCCTCAATGAGACCCCCGAGTTGGGCGCTTAAACCCTGTGGCTACACCCTCAAGTCCTCCAAACACCCTCCCTCCACACAGACCCTGGCTGATATCAACACACATTGACCCTACACCCTTCGCAACCACAAAGTGTGGTATAATTGAAAATGTTGATGCAGGTGTTTATTTTACAAAAATCCCTGTAAGACTGATGGGTAAACTGTGCTCACACTATGCAATAAAAAATATATATATAATTGTTTTAGAGATTCTCTCTCTCTTGCTCCCCTTCTGTCACCCTTTCTCTGTTTCTCTTCCTCTATGTCAACCTAGTTCTCTCAACTGTGTCTCTCTCAGTTTCACTATACCATCCTGCTCACGTCTTTTCTCACTTTTCACAGCTAATCAAATGCAACAGTTTGTTTCGATCCATGGCGGCTAAACTCTACACCGCTGGCGTTTCTCCTACTTCACATAGCAAAGGTTAGGAGTCTAAGCTAACCCGTAAAGAGAAGGCTTGCAAGTAGCCCTTCTCCTGCCACGCCCGACCATCTGCCACTCAATACTGGCAGCAGCTCGAAATGCCCCTGCCATCCTCCAGTTCCCCAAAACAATAACAAGGTTGCTCCTCCAACTTCTACAGCGGATGAAAGAAATCCCTCTCTCCCTCCACAAACAGCGCTGCCCTACTGTATAACATTCTGGCACCCACCTGTAATAATGGCCCTCGCTACTCTTGATCTAGGGCTGCCCCATAAGCAATAAAACAAAAATTAAATAAATAAGCAAATGCCTTTCTAGCACATCCCTCAAAGTGAGATTAAAAAAAAGTTCTTTGCTGTAAACTCATGGCCCGATTCATGGAATTTTTTGCATGGTTCAAAGTGACTGCACTGCCGACACACACCCTGTTTCATGGAACTGTGCAAAGTGTATTTTTGCGGTGCAAAGTCAGTCCAAAGTTCATTTTGTACTGCAAAAATGACTTTGCAAGGCAAAAATACACTTTGCACAGTTCCATGAAACAGGGTTTGTGTCGGCAGTGCAAAGTCACTTTTCAGCAGTGCAAAGTCACTGTGAACCGTGCAAATAATTCCATGAATCGGGCCCACAATGTCTAGTAGGACAGAGCTACTGTACCCTATTCTTATCCCATGATGCCATGCAAAACTTCCGTTTGCTCCCTCCACAATAATGAAAAATACAACACGTGTACGTGGCACACACACAGGAGTGATGGTCTCAAGTTGCCATCTCAGACAATCTTCAACACACTTGCGTCCAGAGCTGCATGCCGATGCTAATCCATCCTGAGGAGTGCAAGCATTTACTACACTTCACATCTAAAGACTCCACTCTGGATGGGCCACGACTAGCAACGCCTCAACTCTAGGCGTGACACACATCTCGTTGGTGTAAGCAGACCACTAGCCTTTTTTCTCATGGTAAAGCCTTTGAGAGGTCTAAGTCCTTCACTTAACAAGGATACTTTTTTCTCCAACCAGGATCCAGCATCTGTTAGCAAGGCATCTAGTTAGATAAACTGTATTATGTATGGTAACGTGCAACCTTTACAATGCATAAAACAGAATCAAACATGCAATGAGTTTAAACATGGAGTGCCCAAGATAAAAAAAAAAATCGAAAATCATTGGCAATCAGCCCCAAATAAAATACATTCAGACATAAATGTCTTAACACAAATGTTCTCCTTTCCTCATCATATTTATACACTTACAAAATGTGTACAACTCTTGACGGTCATCAAGAAATATTTGACTGCATAGCATCTCTCTGTGCGTTGACTGGCCAATAAGAATGTTAATGTCTCCGAAACCTTTCTTGGGCCGGATTTAACTAGTACAGGTTTTGAATATCATGGGCGCTCTTTCTTAAATAGAGGCCAGAGGGGCATTCAATAAATGTAGATATTAAAATCTTCTCTGCCATGAACACAGACCCTATTGCTTACCAGAGGTTTATTCCAAGCCCCTCAAAATATCTGTATAGGAACAAATCAAATGCTTTCTTTTCATTATTTTCTCCTTATGTCACATATGTTTGAATAAAATCATTGCAGGGAGTCGGATTGTGGCAGGGAGTCATACAACTGCATTGAGCTACACATACCTTACATTTGCTTAAGTCCACATTCTGCTTGGGACACATAATATAAGCTGAAAGGCAAAGCTTGATAGACTTCCTACCACCATTAGTCACGCCGCCAACGCTTGGGTAGAGGACTAATATTGTTTTCATTTGGCAAGCTGGCACCATATTAGAATTCCTCCATACTTCCATGATCTTTCTCACATAGATTGACTAATAACTCCCCAACTTTCCATTTTTTCGTCTATAGCCAGATTGCTTGTTCTCCAAATGTCACAGGTAACTATTTCAGCTGAAGCCTCTTCTGGAAAATCCTTATGTGAGATACCAGGCAATCAGTCTATATTAACTTGGTTTCTCCGACTATCTATGAATCCACTGCCAGGATGTACACATTCTTGATTTCAGCTTCTGTGAGACAGGTTTTGACCCAGAGACTAGGAGAATAGAATCCTAGAATAATTAAACTGTGAGGAAGATAGCATATACAGGCTTCGTTCACATGTAACCCAGTTACATGTCTGATCCCTCGCGCAGTTCACCATTTTGTTGGAATATGTATTACTGTGAAAGCGTATAAATACATTTCAACTACATGGCACATCCTCTTTTCTTGGGGGATAGTTCATTGCCAGGGTTGCTTTCCTGATCCATTATGCAATCAGAGATGCTTGATGCTATAGTGACATCTCTATTAGATATACCAGAGAAGATGCACCAATGGCAGCACCACACATATTCATCATTTTCTTGTACTTATCTTGGGTCATCATGCATCAGACAACTCGAAAATGAAACTACCCCATACTGGAAAAATGCATTGTGTGCCTTTCTGTTTTATGTCACAAATGATATTCCCTGTCGTTGCCATAGGTCACTGGCTCCTGGATGGACAGATCGCCCTTATGCTTATCCTCATGAATGAAAATCTGAACCCAGATCAAAGTGGTATGAAACAGACCTTTGACATGCCATGTTACCACCCTATGCACATGAGAAAGAGTCATGTCGTCTGTGGCACCCAGATTACAGCCCATTCCCTCCAGACCACTACAGGATTTGACCTTATGAATTTAAATTAAAGACACAGCCATCTTGATAGTGCCCTCTAGCCCACCCCCTTACACCACTTTCTTGCTGGACCTGGAATCAGAGGTGACGGTGCTGCAGTAGAAGTATACAATATGTCATCTTGTGCACACAGAACACATACTTTGGAAGTTCTCATGAAATATTTACCCATGCCCTGAACTCCTGTCCCTTGCTACCTGCTAGTCCTGCGCTGCCACATTTCCTGGCCTCACATCGCCATTATAACTATAGACTTTGGCCTCCAGCCACACTTGTTCTTCAAACCTTTCTCTTGCTATAATGCAACGGGTGCTGTGACACCACAGCACTTATGATAAGGAAGGACAGCTGCCAACTCCTTGCTGCTTGACACCAGGCAGGGGATTAGAAAGATAAGGAGAAGAGAGGTTTCTCGCGGTCCTCCTCCCAACCCAGGCAATACATGCGGAGGGAGTAGCCTAGCACATCAGGAGCGCTGAAAGTTAATGTGGTAGAACCTAATGTTCAAGAGACGTTGCCTTGCCCACAGAAGCAGAGCAACTCCCTAAATTCCCGTCTGGGTCCTAGAAAGAGGAACAATTCTGCAATTACTTTTATAAAGGAAAGGGCAGACTGCAAACTAACTCTCTCCAATGGAGTGAACAAGCTCATCTCAAATGAAGGGGCAACCTCAGCAAGAAAATTCAACCCCATGGATTTCATTAAGATCCAAAGAAAAAAGAAATACAACGTGAACGTGGAATTGCACTAAGGATTAGATTAAACTTGAGTTTGTCTGTCATCGGTATTGGACAACATTTACAGACCAATGTAATAGTTGAAGAGAAGTCCAAGTTTAATTTGGATATTTAACTGGAGCAAAATGTAGGAAAAACACCCAGACGACAGACGTTGTTGAAATCTTGAACCATAGGGCCTCAACACGTAGGGTGAGAAGGAAAAGCAGGGTGTGATCTTGGTGCCTTACTTGTTTGGCAGCACTACCGTGGAACGATGAAGCAAAACACAGAACAGTGACTATGACTACCTCTGAAATGCTCCTGCTAATGTGATAGACATTGAAACTTCTTTCTGAATCACAGAGCTCTCTCCTGGTGTATAAGTCACATGTAAGCCTGAGTTGCTCATTGGTACTTCTATGTGAACTCAATAGCCCTCCCCAAAGTAGTTCATGGGTAAATCAAAGCTACTCATGGTAACTTCTTTGTAAATCGAATAGCCCTCCCCTAGATTACATAAAGGGTAAATTGTAGTTGTTCATAGTAACTTCTTTGTGAATCGTAGAGCCCTCCCATAGAGTACATCATGGGTAACTCATAGATAGTCCTAGTAACTTTGTTGTGAATCGAATAGCCCTCCCGTAGACGGGCCAGTCAGAGTTTCTCATAGTAACTTCTTTGTGAATCGAATTGCACTCCCAAAGAGTACATCATGGGTAAAACATAGATAGTCCTAGTAACTTTGTTGTGAATCGAATAGCCCTCCCATAGAGTACATCACGGGCCAGTCAGAGTTTCTCATAGTAACTTCTTTGTGAATCGAATAGCACTCCCAAAGAGTACATCATGGGTAAGTCATAGATAGTCCTAGTAACTTTGTTGTGAATCGAATAGCCCTCCCGTAGAGTACATCACGGGCCAGTCAGAGTTTCTCATAGTAACTTCTTTGTGAATCGAATAGCCCTCCAATATAGTACATCATGGGTAAGTCATAGATAGTCCTAGTAACTTTGTTGTGAATCGAATAGCCCTCCCCTAAAGTACATCACGGGCAAGTCAGAGTTTCTCATAGCAACTTCTTTGTTAATTGGCCCCATTGCCTTTTGTATCATTTCTACAACCCACACTCAGGCAAACTATCTCAAATATAACCTCTACAGTATTTCACTATTGCTCTGATGTATAAACGATTTGCAGTTCTGGTAACACCTGGGCCGGGGTTGCTGTACCCAGTTTACACCAGTGAAATGGCTGCAATTATAAATTATAGCAGCATCAGACTGGCAAAAAATGTAAGGCTTGGTCACCAAAAGTTGCCCATATTTAAACATTGCAGATATGCTTGTTTTGTGTGACTAGAAATGGGGATGAGGCACAATTAGGGAACTTTTATGGCAGAGGATATCTTTTAATGCATACTGGGCTGGTAGAATTGGCCGAAAGTTTCCAGTACATAGCACACAAAGTCATTAACCTGGCACACCAGGGTGTTGCACAGAGGTCTGGCTGGCTGGCACTTCTGCTGTTGCCCTGTAGCCAAGTCCGAGACTGAATTTAAGAGATATCCAATCACAGAAAAGGGTTTAATCAATCAAGTATTCTGAATTGTTCATTATTTGAACTGCAACTTTGTCAGTCAGGTCAATTAAAATCCCAACAGGGCACTCAGATATATCTTTCTACTGGAAAGTCACACATACTAAAATGACTACGCAAATCTGACAGCAATCCTAAAGAAGCAGAGTGTGCGATATGACATTGTTTTAGAAGCTGTCTCTCCAGCTGTTGAAATACAATCAGTACTGGGTAGGGAGGAGTATATACAGTCATTATAGTCAGAGAAATTGCGAAATGCAATGACAATTACTGCTCCCTATATCTGTATAGTGAAGGAAATAGACAAAGAACTAGCATGGCCGCAACATAACAAATGCCAGACCTAAAAACACAAGAAGCACCTGAATCACAGATGCAAAGTAGCACCAAACCAGGGACACAAAAGTGGGACTACAAGTGGGACTACGGCTGCATCTCTGATGCTATTGTCCTCACTTACAGGAACAGAACAACCTGAAGTGCTCCAAATGTTTTGGATTATGACTCCCATGATCCCTCACTATTTACTATGCTGCCTGTAGTTGATGGAAGTTGTACTCCAAAACATCTGGAGAGCCAAATGTTTCAGACCCCTGCAATAGAAGTAGGACTGGAGACACCTTAAGTTTCAGTCACAGTGAAAAAATGTGAAATAAAAGAACCATTACATTGTAAAATCCTTGAATTGAAATAAGGCATAACAAGTCAATACACCAATGTATTTGATGAATAAAGTACACTGAATAAAACACATGAACATTATTTTAAAAGATACTGAAACAAAATGGCCCCTAAACATTTCAGAGAGGAAATTCTCAGTGCAAGTTACAGTATGTGGTAAGGGTGAAAGCGTTGCCATCCCTCCCTCCCAAACACTTTCGTCCCAAAAATATGCCAGTGCCAATAAGTGGATCCTAGTCCCGGACACTGAAAAAAGTCAGGCGAGTCTGCAAAGTGGAGCATGCATGTTGCCTCACATGGGAAGCGGCGTGCATCTGTGGTGTACACCGCAACACAATGTTACATATGCAGGCTTTCAAAAAAAGGGGGAGGGTGAATACTAGTGTCCTAATTCTTCCTCAAGATCCAAACAAGTCAGTGAAAAGTGCAACGCGCAAAAGTGCAATACTGACAGAATTCAGTGTGTGTGTTTATTCCTTATAGAAAATCTAAGATTCCTTTAAAATCGAAATGTCAAACTAGTCTGTGTCTATACCCATATCTTGCCATCCAACAATCCATTTTTAGATGATGTATGTAAGCAATGTGCCATCCACTCCAGGGCGCCTCGTTGGATTAGTTGATATGTCTATGTAGCTAAATTGCACATCTCTTGGAGTTCCGTTTTTAACAACCGATGGCTTACTGATTGGTCAAAAATAAAAACCCATTTGACTGCAAGTTTGGGCAATCCTCAGAAACTCGGGTGCTGTTTTTAAAACCGAATACAACAATTTGGAGCACACGGAGCAGCACTTGACTTCTTCGGTGGTGGTGGGGGGTTGGAGGGGCAGTGGCGATGAATGTGTGCTCCCCATGTCAGAAAGTGCCCCCCAGCCTAACGTTTTATGGAGGGCCAAGACTGTTATCGCGGCAGCTTTTTTGTGTATTAAAATGATAGCCTTCAATTACATATAAACAGCCTATGGACATGCAATGCGTGCCGTGAGTGTTTAAACAGGGTGTGGATATATATCTTGGCAGCTTCCAGTAATGGACCTGGCATTAAATCTGCACGCGATAATGCAAGGGCACGTGTGGGTAGGATGTCCAAAGTGTGTGGAATAAAAAACAAGTCCGAATCTTGGGGTCGTCTCATATGCATGTCACATTAAAATTGAGAGGAAACCTAAAAATGAACAGTAACTTCACAGAGCCTTTGAAAAAAAATCCCCCAAATCGTGGATGTTTATAATCTCCGCGGTGTAACGTCTCTTGCATGATATGTGTATCTGTGGGGAGTGTGTGCGTGTGTGGGGGACGGGGGTGTACTCTAACTCCGTGTGATTAGATGGATGTGCTTTCCGGGCCCTTTCCATGATGTACTTGGAAAGTTCTCCCAAGCCTGCTGCGGCCACGGTACCCTGGCCTGCCCCCTGGCGTGTGCGCCTTCCTGGGTCAGCAGACTGTGCGGGGAGTTGCGGGAGACATTAATCAAGTCGTGCAGGTCCACAGGCGATGTACATTCTGCCACAGTGCACTTCCGCCCGGCAACGACGCGGGCACATGAACACCCCGTGGCTCCGGCGAGGGAAGGGCGCCTGGCTGTTCCCAGGCTCCAAGTTTGGAGTTGCCGGTTTCCGCGCTCTGAGCAGACCCGGCTGCCACCGCACACACAGACACGTGCTGAAATGCTCGTTTGGAGGGGCAGAGCATGGAATTATGTACCTAGTGCCATCTATGTACCCCCAACGAAGGCATGCTTTAGTGTGGCAGCGCGCAGAGGCGGGGAAAGTGTTATCGATATAAATCATGCCACCTTTTTGCTCCACTCACACCGGAAAACTCCCAAGCATGGCCCAACTTTCTAGGAAATGAATAAAGTGCCTCACCTGAGCTGGAGCTGCCCGTCTTGGGCTTGGGGTTCTGGCGGGACTCCTTCATCCAGGGGAAGATCTGCTTGGAGGCGCTGGGCGACGCCAGGTTGCTGCCCTTGGCCGAGCTGGCCGGGCTGCCGGCGGCATGCTGGGGCGGCGAGACGGAGGGCGGTGGCGCGGGCTCCTGCGGCGCTAGAGGGGGCATCGGGGGCTGCGGTGGCGGCGGCGGCTCCGGCTGCTCCGCGATCAGTCCGGCCTGGTTGGCCTGAGCGCCCAGCGCCCGCATGCAGCTCTCGCTGATGTCATTGGCTTTGCGGTGGTGGGGCAAGGCGCCGCCGGGAGGCTGCAGCGAGCAGGCCGGCCGGTGGTAGTCGCTCTCGGCGAGGGCTGCCGGCTGCGGGTATTGCTGCTGAGGCCCATTGTAGCTGAAGCCGTTTGCTCCTTGGTAGGGGTAGCCACCATAGACTGCAGCGTTGTCGTAGTAGGTCGCCTTTTGCATTTCGTTGTTTCCCAATATTTATTTCAGAAACTGACAGGGTCTTGACACCCGTAAAGAGTAACATTGGCACCCCTCTGTCACGTGATGTTCCTCCTCCAATGGGCTCCGCCGGCGGACCTAGGGTGAACAGAAAGCATAGCACAGTGAAGAAATCGCACGAATCCATCTTACTTTCCAAAGCTAAGTGACAAGGAAGCGATAGAAGAAAAAATGGTCAGCAATATTTAGCAGCGTGAGAGGGCCTCGGGCCCTGGGTATAAAAGCCTGTCCAAGAGCACGCGGGGCTGCAGAGCTGTGGGTTGCAATCGGCGGGATAGGAGGAGAGCTTATCTATGGAATAAAATTACCCATATAGCACTTAAAAGCCGGAGAGCCGGTATATGCTATGAGGGCTCTGCCGCCTGGACGCCCGTTTTACGCGGCAGTAAGTGACACATTATATGCCCGTATCTACGAAATGTGTCAGTGCAGGGTGACTGGTTAAAGGGAGATAACCCTTTAAAAATAGAGGGTGCCCTTGTACCCCATGCCCTGTAATAAGAGGGAGATAAAGTAATCGTATAAAGCAGGGCAGTGCGCGTGTTAAATGCGCCTAGTTTGCTGGATTTTGCTGTGCTTCCATTTAAAATGAGTCTGAGCAGTAATGGGGTACATGGCGAGGCACACGGCGTTGTGTGCAGGGAGGTTCCTGTGACAATAAACGCTCACACTGAATGAGTACACGCATTTTATACAGAAGGGCCACACGGGGTGAGCTGTATCAGAATGCACACACATTGGTTTACATGGTTCTGTGAGAAGACACACATCACACTTTTATACAGAATAGCCAGGCAGTATTTGGGTATATCGCAAGGCACACACATTGGTTTACATGGCTCTGTGGGAAGACACAAATCACACTTTTATACGGAATAGCCAGGCAGTATTTGGGTATATCGCAATGCACACACATTGGTTTACAAGACACACATCACACTTTTATACAGAATAGCCAGGCAGTATTTGGGTATATCGCAATGCACACACATTGGTTTACATGGTTCTGTGAGAAGACACACATCACACTTTTATACAGAATAGCCAGCAGTATTTGGGTATATCGCAATGCACACACATTGGTTTACATGGTTCTGTGAGAAGACACACATCACACTTTTATACAGAATAGCCAGGCAGTATTTGGGTATATCGCAATGCACACACATTGGTTTACATGGTTCTGTGAGAAGACACACATCACACTTTTATACAGAATAGCCAGCAGTATTTGGGTATATCGCAATGCACACACATTGGTTTACATGGCTCTGTGAGAAGACACAAATCACACTTTTATACGGAATAGCCAGGCAGTATTTGGGTATATCGCAAGGCACACGCCTTTGTTTACAGGACTCTGTGCGAATAGATCGGAATAAGCAACCAGGAACTAACTGAAAGGCCACCCCACAACCAGCACACATTAACGAGTTATGCTCTGCACGGTGTGAAGGCCGTTGTTTGCTGTTCCTGGGAAACAGACTGGTCTGAGATGTACACATGCGAGGAAAAGTCATATTTTGCCAACTTTTAAAGCTGCATGCATTAAAACGAAGGCGCGCTGAAACATGAACATCATATCACTGCCCAATCAATGCACGTCAATTACACATTTATGTGCACGAGTGCCTGCAAGGGCGCATGCGTGACTTTATTACAAACAAGGGCCCGACTAAATCCGAAATGAGGCCACCCCGCACCCAGCATTAACCCCACACATGCCCGCGTGTTTGTAAACACAGAAGCTGTGCGGCGGGGAGAGGCCTACGAGCAAGAAGTCCAGGCGGTGTGTCTTGCAAGCACATACGGCCGGGGTCTGGGCCCCGCGTCGCACATGTTTCCCCATGATACTTGCCGTGCAAACTAGCAAGCTCTACCTGTTAAAACATGATGGATCGAGGGGGTAAAACACACCAGGAACCTGAAAAACCAGCGCCCATCACCATGACCACGGCGTGAACTTTCCTGCCGAGCGGCCCATAATAGCCTCTGTCTCTGGGGCTGCTGTTCGCGTGATGTATGGGGGTCACCGGGCTGCGCAGAGGAGCTGCGAGCGCTGCCCGCAGAAAGGAGCAGGCATGCGCGCGTATCCCGCCATCTCGCGCTGTTTACCTGTCCTCTGGTGACCACCCGGAGACCCGGCTCTAACAATAGCGGGCGGTGGTGGCTCGGTGCCCACGAGCGAGGCGCTAGAGATAGCAGAGGGGCTCGCTCCAGCCGTGGCCGGTGCTTTGGCAAAAACACGTGCATGAGTGCTTGTGTGTGGGTATATGTACTTGTTTCTCTCCAGGAAGTGTGGCTGGCTATCTATTTAGCTATATCAGATAGAATATTAGAACAATTCAAATGTCACACTAGAAAGGACAACAGACCATGTTCCTGGCCCTTACACAAACACGAATAAACCGCCAACTTGTATAATACAATTATTGACTCGTTTCCGGCTCAGAAATGTTCACTGAAGATAATAGCATTTTTTTTTAAATAAAGGCCTTCGCTATAGCCACTGTGCAGGCTGATACTGGTATAGTGCATTCATTTATTTAATATTAAAGCCCGTGCATAAAAACTGCAAGCCACGCTGTTACTATGGTGGTAAACATACTATGTGGGGCGGTGCGAATATTACGCGCACACAGAATATCGTTAAGTACTTTTTTACTTTCTACATATGCCATTTACGCTTAAATGTGCATGATCTTCAGAAAAGTTTCATTTTCACTCGATTTTTTTCGGCGACCTGTGTACAGATGTACCTTTATTTATATTAAAATCTAGGCGAATGTTTAACAATCGTTCTCTAAATGCGAGCCCTCGTGTAAGCACTGCACAGGCGTTCTCCCCCAAACAGCGAATCCGCCGGGTATTTGCAACGGCAACGCACTGTGTAGTTGACACTTTTAAGTACAGCCAGTCCGTGTGAGCGTTATATTAAACACATGCAGTTTGACACTTTAGATACGGAGAAGCCATTGCAAATATTTGCCATGGCCGCGGCGGCCCCTCGAGCAGAGCGGGCACCCTCTGTTCCTGCGCCTTCTAGCATGTGCACGACAAAATTCAGATTCAGCCGGCAACCAGAAAAAGAGCAGAAGAAAGAAAAAAAAAACGAAGAGAATCCCCTGACGATTTCATGAAAGATGGGCAAAAGTTCAGGGGGACGAAGGGGGAAGCAGCCTGCACTCGGCGCGCTCAGGGTATCAGTCACTGGCTGAAAGGAAGCCCGGCTTGTGAACTCTTCCTGAACCGACATGTAAGTCTGCGCTCATAAATCACCGAGACACATAAACTCCAGCATTCACGAGTGATAGCGGATTTCTGGCCTGCTTACCTTGGCTTCTGACGACTGAGGCGGAACACAACAGACCGGGCTCCCACTCCGGCACGGGATCAATAGCACAAGCGCGCCCCCCCAAAAAAACTTCTGTCTGCAGCCCGGGCTGGACCCGCCGCCACTCCGGCTACCTGCGACCGCTGGACGAGCAAGGGCAGGGGCCCGGCAGGAATCCGAGCAAGAGGTGCCTGCCTGGACATACCCCAGGGAAGGAGGGCTGGGTGCCCCCCCAGTGCCCGCCCGGAGATAAGAGGTAGCGGGACTCCCGGGTCTCTCTGCCAGTGCGCGGCCAGGGAGAGAAAGGGCACGGTTCTGGTGAATATTCCACTGCTGGAAGGCAGAACCCCTCTCCAGTGGAAGTCTGGGGTAGGGAGCTGGGGAGGGGAGGGGGAGGGAGGAGAGGGCGATAGAGAGAGACAGAGAGAGAGAAAGAAAGAGCAGAAGGGTGTGTGTGTGTGGTGGGGGCTAGGGGGGGGGTTGAGTATACCTCGAACCAAAGCGTCATCGAGGTCCAGGGAAATTATGGTAATGAAGACGAACGGCACCAAACAAAGGGGTCAAGCTGGCGAGGCGCCGCCTGTAAATGGCTCCGTTTTCTCTAAATGCTCGAGTTTCTGCAAACGGGACCCCAAAACACCCCAAAAGCGTTAGCGAGGCACGGGTGGGCAGTTCCCCCGATTGACGTTAAAATCATGTCAGATAATTGTACACACTGTTTGTGCAACAGAGCTGTACAGTTAGCACCCCAACGCCCCCCCCTCCCCACCCCCCAAAATACAACAGGACAAACAAAAGGCAGAAAGCATATGGCAGATAGTGAACAGACTAAAAATCTCTTGCACTCTATTCCCCAGCCCCAAAACATATTGCAAGATGCTCCCTGCAAATGGACATTAATAAGGCGCCAGGCGAATTATCAGCGACGTAGCGCCACATGCAGACACCGCTTCTGCTTCAAGGAGTGCTAATAATGCCCCCGCCTTTTAAAGGGTGTGCGCCGGACACAGGTAGAAAGTTTGTAGAACAGCGGGGGCTGGGCTCGGGTGCCAAAGCGAAAGCTGGCAGGAAGGCCGGCGTTCGGCGGGGCTTGCAGGCCGGCGAGGCCCCTTCTGCATACCAATGCCTGGTGTCAGCCCTGGCCGGCCAAGATTTATGAGTCCATGAGCGCAGGCTGTAAACAGAGCGCAGAACACAGAAAACACTTGCTCCTTGTGGCACATCCCGGTGGCAAGACATGAAAGGGGGACCCGGGCCGCGTAGGAGGCGCGAGGGGGCACCAAATTCGCCCGTATGCGTTTTCCAACAAACAAGCCAGTGATGAAAAGACGCCCTGGTCAATGATTTACCCCCGGCCGCCTTCTGTCCTGCTATCTGCTGACCCGAGCTTCTTGGCAGGGTGGGAAGGAGCCGAAGAAAGAACGGGGGGAGCCTTTCTTCTCGCCCCCAGCCGAGGTCGGGGAAAACGCAAGCTCTGCTAAACCTACGCCCCCGAACTGCGCGCACCGTTCTCGCCCGGTGCCGACCCACACACAGCTCCTGGAAGACGAAGGGACTTCTGCAGGCGAACCGCAGCTCCGCTGCCAGGAGAGGGGTAAAGGGGCACAGGGTGGATGGCTGGGGGTTATCTGCTCTAGCTGCTGGCCCGCGACCCCCTCTGTATTCCGTTTAGAAAGAGCGGCTGTGTGTATTAATGGTAGCAGGTATAATATTAGCCCGTACTCATACAGCCACCATGGTATTACAATTGTTAAAATGTGTCATATTTTAGCTGCCAAGAATATTGCTTTGAAAAAACAGATATTTCCAGGGCCTTGTGCGCAGTCGCAAAGGATTGTTAGGCTAATATTAAAATACACAAAGGCCTTCTAAGTGTGTCTGATATTTCTGACAGGATAGTTTATGTTTTGCTCGGAGGAGCCTCTCTCTCGCTCTCTTACACACATGTATACGCATAGATATGGTTTAGCTGCGGCGAGCCTTTGTTCTGGTATCCGCGCCACAGTGGCAGGGAATATTCTCTGCACGTGTCCATATTGGGCCCCGTATTTGTTTCTGGTATGCCAGGAGGAGTGATACACGGGCCCTGCATGTTTGCACACACTTGTTAAATGTGTAAAAGATAAGGAAAGGACCCGGGGAGCCGCCGTGGAGACAAAGGGCCCTCCACGGCCTTTGCGTGCCAATATCGCGCCTCATAGGGTTATTGATCAAACGATGATACCGCGGACACGTTGAGTGGAGCCCTGCCAATGCGCCATTTCCCGGTTCAACCGCAGCGCAAAATACGGGGCTTGGCTTGCAACCCACTTTCCAAAGAGGTTTCCCACTGAAAACCGCGTGTGTGAGGATTACTAGTAGAGCCTTGTGTGTGATACACAATAGCGGATCCGCAAGGACTGTCCACGGGTTGTAGTTGTCTTCCGGGGTTGCCGTTTTATGTTTGTATTTACCTTACTATGGATTATTATTTTTTGGGTGTTCAAATTCCATTAATTATTTTTGCCCCGTTAATAAAAATAATCGTCTGATCCCCTCGCCGTTTTTGCGTTCTTTATGGCGGGCCTGTATTATTTATGAGTCTTTTAACTGGGTCAGGAGGCACCAGAATGGGATCATAAATCACGGGCAATGTTGACAAGTAATTGAGCTGCAATTAAACCCCCAGGATTATTTTCTAGACGAAATAAATAAAACCAAAACAGTTTAAACGACGTCGCATTACTTGCCGGACAAAACAAAAGTAAATACCACAAACAAGAACGAACGCATTTACAAATACACGCGTGATTTTACTATTGCATTGTGAGCAGCTTGGAGCCATCGGATTGGACGTTCTGTATTTTAAAAGGGATATCCGCGTTAACGAAAGACTGGTGTTTTTCCCCTCGAAAGGGCTATTTTTCTTTGTCGAACATTAACTTGTGGCCTTTTCTGCGATATCCGCTAAATTCTCCGCGTGTACCCCCGATAGCTTGCACAGTGTGCGCGGTGTTCGGTGCGTTCAGTGCCAGGCCAATTGGGGGTTGGGGGGGTGCACGGAGTTCCTGCCCCAGCTCTCTGGGAGCATAAATCACTGCTCGGCGACCTGACCTTATGCAAAGCTGCCTGCAATTGTATGCAACATCTGCCCCCTCCTCAAAACGGGGAAGAGCCTCGCAACCTTGGTTAATCAACAGTCGTATTTATACGTAGGCACTGTAAAGCGCTAGAAATGGAACAGATGTTATGGGGAATTATTTCAAGCCAGTGTCGAACGGGGGGAGGGGGGTCTGCACTCCCCTCGCCAAGGTTTTAAATCGAATAGAATAATCGTTGTTTTATATATGTGTGTATATGTATATATATGGTGTGTGTATGTAGTGTATATATATATATATATAAATATATGTGGTGTTGGAGGGTGTGTGTGTGTGTGTGTGTGTGCGCGCGCGCGCATTGCCGCCTACTGCTGCGGGAATCGCTGGAGCCACACGCACGCGAGAAAGCCCCCACAGGTCTCCCGCTTTAGTTCCACGGCGGTGGGAGCCAGAACACGTACAGCGATCGGTGTACTCCTCCACAATGGAGGCAGTCAGGCAGGATCGCAGGTGGACTCTGGCTACCGTGTATGTGCCTTTAAATCCACGCCTCTCCGGCATATCGCTGGACAGTGATCGCCGAGATGACGACTAAAGTCGTTTCAAATACACACAGCAGTCCATTTGGTGGGTGGCGAGAAGTAGCTGCAGTCTCAACAAGACACGGGGGGAGCAGGTTGTTTCGGGCCCCCCTGAAGCCGGTAACTCACCGACTCACAGGTGCCTGGGCGTAAACTTCATCCTCTAGCGGGACGCTCCGCGTACGTGCCCGCGGTCAGGAGGTGGGGACGCTCTTGCCGGAGGAAATAGCGAGCGGAATCCCTGGCCCTGGACAGAGGCGGGAAGGGCGTCCTCCCGGGCCGGGCCAGCCTAGCACTCGGCTCCGAATGCCTCCATAACTCGCTCCCCCCGTGTGCCCACGTGGTGCACGTCAACTTTAAGCTCTATATTTGAAAAGGGTGCTCAGAGAAACTGCAACGGGCCTCTCCGTGTCCACGTGGAGTCTTGCTCCGTTCCACCTTTTCTGGGAAATGCGCAAGAACAGACACGAGGCGAACCAACCAAAATCGCATTTAATTTGCATAATGGTGTGTATTTTTTGTATGATGTTCACTATCAGGGAATTTTTCGAAGACTCCGGTGGGGACATTTCACCCGCATCGGCCTGTTCTCGAGTCGCCCTCCACCCAAGCGGTGCACACCGGAAGCCTGGCCAGCGTGATTGAATAAGGGGGCCTTTGTGGTGGCGCTCGGGGTGACTAGCCTGCTTCTCAGCGCCGCGATTGTGTGCGCCTTGCTCGGCACCCACGCGCTACACCAGTACAGCTGTAGCAAGCCTAAAGGGCCTATAATTACCTGACAAAGGCAGGGCAGCCTCTCCCGAGGACAGGCGATTATTGGCGCTCACGCCGTGTGCACGAGCCGCTCCACTCCAGTTTGCTGCATTTGAATTTCGCGAAGTCTCCAGGGACAAGGCGGGCTTACGTATTTCCTACATAAGCAGTTGAGTGATGCGCTAAATTATAGGGTTCGGAGCTTTTTTGGGGGCGGGGGGATAAAACTGGTGCGCAAAGAAAAGCGCGCATCTTCCAAGGCACTTGCAAGGCGCGTTGTAATTCGAATACCGATGCCCAGTCTCCTTGTGTCACACATATTGTTTATCGGGATCACGGTGGCCCCTGAGTGCACGAGAAGGCGTGACAAGTAACATCATATATGCGGAAGTGCTTCTGCAGTCCCCCAACTTTCCAATGTTGCCCGGCCGATATCTGGCCTCAGGTGCAGTCTAACTGCCCGGCGTGGTTTCTACTTTTGCTGTAGTGTAAGTTTCAACAAGGAGCCCAGTGCAGTTATGTGTGGTTTAAAAGGCTCCCTTTCCTATTTCCAGTCACCTTGTCCTTTTCCAATCATACCAACATCAGTGTGATCAGTATCCTTCTGTTGCATGCAATGGCAGTTGCTAGCATTAACAGCCCCACAGCGAGGCAAGTAGCCGCCTCGGCCTTCTCCCGGAGGAGAGGCGAGATTTACGGCCTGTGCCATCGCTCTGTAGCTTTCGCACACTTACAGACGTGTACCAATTTGTGATCCTTGTCACCAGCCAGGTACATCTGCATGTAGAATGCACAGAGATCTAACCTTTCATAGTGCGCAAACACCAGCACACGCAAGGGCCAGGGGCCGTGGGCATTTTAAAGCACGCTCCTTTAAAATACGATGAAAGGAGCTGGATCAAACAGCCCCGCCCAACAATGCAACAGGAATTAATGGATAACCGAGCAAAGGTGGGGCCAGCATGTGTGAAAGAGCCCACTACTCCACTTCCAGAGCAGAAGGGCTCACTCACAGACTCCGAGAAGTGGGGGGTCAGGGGACACAGCTACATGATAGTGAGATACCCAACACATAGACCGGGCTGAGGAGCACCAGCTCCAGTCGGAGTAGCATGAAGAATTCAGACCTCACATCGCCCCCATCCACAAACACCACGCATCTGCCCAAAGGGCCTGGAAAACGGAGCGCAGCAGGCTTTGTATCAAAAGTAATGCCCAGTGCCAGACGATAATACTAGGGTCCCGATTCACAATGCGTTTGCCAGTGGGTGCATTCCATTGAAAATGAGGTTGCGAATCAAGCTCATTGACTTTAAAGGGAAGCGCATGTTTTGCAGACTTCAGAATCAAAATGGCGCTGAATATGTCACTCTGATCAAGCTACGCATGCGCACATTTCTGCAAACAAAAACCCGGGTTTAGGCTTTTTATTTCAGTGCACTTCAAAACATTGTTTTAAAGTAGATAGTCAACTTATTTATGCACATGTGTGAAAACTTGAAACAATTAAGACGTGCATATAACGATATTAACTTGTCTTTAACTGCCGCATATAAGTGAGGGCAATTCAGAGAGTCCCAGATAGACAGGTAGATGGTCGGATAGGCAGACATATAGATGGCTAGATAGATAGATAGATGAACGGGTAAGGGATATATAGATGGGTAGATAGATGAACGGGCAAGACAGATATATAGGTAGGCAGCTGCATAGATAGATCGATGGAGAGACAGGCAGATGCATGTATAGACGCACACATATCCAGAGACAACTAGAAACTAGGTAGACAGGTGGCTAACTATATATATATATATATATATATATATATATATATATATATATATATATATATATATATATATATATATATACACACACAGATAAATAGCTACATGCATAGATGGGCATACAAATCGACACACAGATACATAGATGGATAGTTGCTAGCTATACCTATGTAGAACGATCAATAACAGATGCAATGAATGATACCTCTGTATGTAACTTTGTATGCAACATGTACGCAAAACTTCCTGTAACTGCGCCCAGATACCTTCGGTTGTGGAACGCCATATAAATAAATAAATAAACAAATAAACAAACATGCCTTACACGCGTGGAATGACTGAGTTTTATAGTTTTAGCACTTTAACACGTAAGCCACATACACCGAGATCCGTAGACGAGCCCACCTAGGATACACAGGGAAGATATACTGGGGTGGACTGGTCACCGAACCCACCCAATCACAAGGGCCAAAGGATCAAGGGACCTTGGCTGCAGAGCTCCGAGGACGGTGGCAGGATGATACGCACTGACGTGGCCTCAGACACAGCACCAAAGAGCAGCCTCCCTGCAGTAGAAACTGTGCGGACCAGTCCAGGAGGGGACGTCCGGCTCACAATGGCCTGCTCAGAGCACCCCCCCCCAAAAATGCCCAACATACCGGCTCCTAATGGCCTGCTCAGCCCCAAAAATGCCCAACATTCCGGGGCACATATCCACGCGGCCTTGCAATCCAGCAGCCTGGATATGCTTACTATGCTAAGCCGGAGAGACCACCGCGATAGCAGAGGAAGACAGAGAGGTAAGTGATAGCTAGACGGGCTTTTCTTTCAAAATATAACGTTGCCTAGTATCACCCTCATACCCCTACTCCTTCTTTTTAACATAGCTATCAGGCCTCGACTTTAAAAATAAGCAATAAAAACAATTTCCAAAATCAATCTCGTACATTTGAACTTGTGGCCCTATATTATTTGTATTGGGGAAACACTTCAGCGGCCAGCATCACCCAAGTGGTCCTTTTTTCTAAATTTCGGAACTATCCCCTTTCAGGTTGAGAAGCTGGGGGTGAGCAGGCCGGCGACTGGCCGGCGACTGTCGTCTTTTGTTCCTGGAAGGACTGCGAGCGCTGGGCCGGGTTTGAAGAGATGGATGGCTGCACCCACGGACAGCAACGAGGAACTGTTTCAAGCCGGAGAACTGCATCCCAGTTAAATATTTATCAGCGCGCCTCCCTGCATTGGAGGAAGTGTAACTGGGCAGCCCGCAGAACAGAGCGCCCCCCCCCCCTGGGCGCAGTGTTAAATCACCATTAAAACTGGCGTTAATAATGCATTTGCGTGGAGAAGGTGATAATATATGTTAGCTTTTCAGATCTAATGCCAGTGATTAAATCCCCGCTCACTTTGCATTACTCCGTAAAGCCGCTGCTTCGGGCACCGAAAAGTGTTTCCAAAAAGAGGGGCCGCCGGCGAGGTGCAAGCCCCCTTCTGCCCCCGAGAGGTGCTGGGGCGGGCGGGGCCTTCATGTTCTTGTGTAAGAAACTCGCTCCATAGATGAACATTATTGTCCCGTAAAACAGCGCCCTGGATTGGTGAGTTTGAAATGCATTCTTAAACCTCGAAAAAAAACGTGTGCTTTGTTCCCGTTCCCCCATTGCTGAGACGTGCTGCACTGAAACCCGCGGCGTTTTCTGACATATTTCACATTGTGACCTATTTACACACCATTGCTGTCACAGTACTGCCCACCACGGCTGGACTGACTTTCCTTTCTTTCTTTCTTTCTTTCTTTCTTTCTTTCTTTCTTTCTTTCTTTCTTTCTTTCTTTCTTTCTTTCTTTCTTTCTTTCTTTCTTTCTTTCTTTCTTTCTTTCTTTCTTTCTTTCTTTCTTTCCAAGCTATGTGCAGCCTGGCCGGCAAGAACAGTAAAGGCTTTCGGAACTTCGGGAGAAATCCCAATTGTAGCAGCAGAAAAGAACACCCCTGCGACAAACCCTTCTTTGGTGAACATATCAGCACACACACCCTTGCCTCTTGATTCTCTGGGGTGAAGACTCGGGGTAAAGGGTTGCCACGTGTTCTATTGCACGTTGAAAGAGACGATGTATCCCGCACACACACACTGGTACCCATTTGGTATGTGCGATGATTAACGTGTGCAGCATGCTATTTTTTATTAAAATGGGCCTCCTCGTCTTACTTTTATTGAGGGGTATGGTCTGCTTTTTACAAGGTGCCTGTTTTCTTAAGGTCCCTTTATGATATAATGGCGGCAAGGAAAGCACGAGAGAACACTGTCACACTCGAAAACCAGATTTCACTAAGCAGGCTGCTTTTGTTTGCGACCAGTCCATGAGCGAGTGAGAGAGCGGGTTAAGAGATTTGAAGAGTGCGAACCACTCCATCGCCTCTAGGCGCTTCCGGGCAGAAGAGGTGCCAGCAGCAAGCCCAGAACCACACAAACAGCGGAGTGGGTCATGATACCAATATATGGCGAAGTAGATTGCCAGAGCTGAATAGCTGCTATAGTGGCTGCTTTCTTCATCACTGGAGAAGCTATCACCATCCTTATACTCAGTAGCGGAGGGTGTATTAGTTAATTGGGGGTGCATACATATTTCCCACAAATACGCTAGAGCGAAGGAGGGCTAGCAAGGAAGCCTCTGCCTGTAGCAGCTAAGGGAGTTTCTCTCCTAGAACATTTTTTGAATAATGGTTTAAAATGGTTCATTATAAAGCCACTTTCTCTGTAAAATTGGGTATGAAGCCAGTCAGTTTTCAATCGGTTTTGTTGGTTAACTTATGAAAACAAAAATCCAACAAATGCAAGTTACCAACAGTGCACAGGATCCCAGTGCATTTTCATGATGCCTTTCCCCACAACATATTGCAGTATAAAAACATTTTCATGCTGGCGGTGCCCATACTTTTCAATTGTAGCTGCACCAATATATGCCAGTGTTCCTATTTAAAAACATACTCATGTTTGCTTTGGGCATAATGCCAGTAATGATACCATAAGAAAACACGTCAAATATATACCAGTATATGCTAGTCTAGACACGTATTAACACTTGTCATGTTCGCTTCATCATAGATTTGCAGTAAAAAATGGCATGCCACAGTAAGAAATTATAGCTAGACTGTTTGCACCAAATGCCAATGTAGCCACATAATAACACTTGTCACTCTTGCACAGATGTCCTGTAACAAATTTCATGCCACAGTAATAAATTATAGCTAGGCTGACTGCACCAAAATCTGCCACTCTACCCACAGAATAACACTTAGAAGACTTTCTTTATCATCGAGACCTAGTAAAAAATGTCATGCCACAGTAATAAGTAGCTAGACTGGCTGCAGCAACATTTAACATGCTTGTTTTATCATAGAGGCTCAGTAAAAAATGGCATTCCTCACTGCCACCAAAATCATCCCCATGGGTCAGCACAAACAAAAGCACAAACACATTTGCTTGCTCATTCTCAAAGCAAGCACAGGACTGGGAGCAGCGTGGGAAGAGGCAGCTGTGGTGGAATTGGAGCAGCACAAGCCAGGATGCCAGCAAGCTACCGAACAAATAACAATACAACATCAAGATCCAAGCGAGAAATCGAAAACTAATAACCTCTAATGTAAACTAAAAGGACAAACAGAATAGAATGAGTAAAGTAGATCAACACAGTGAAGTGGATAAAAATAATTAATTGTACGAAAGCAGTAAAGCAGTTGAAATTAATGAAATGATTGCAATGGATGAAAGGAACAAAATGGACGAAACGAATAAAGTGAAGAGGATGGAAAGATGTATACAGGAGACAGATGAGTACACAGACAGATGGCATGGAATTTATGAGTGCATGTTATAAATCGAAAGTACAGAATAGACGATTCGAGTACATGAGACGGGTGTAGTGCATAGGACAGATGGAGAGCACGGAACGGATCGAGTGCGCGAGACAATTGACATGGGCTGAGCTGATAATGCAGGATGAATGAATGAAGTGAGTGGAGCGGATGAGTGCCTGGAGCGGATGAGAGCGCAGAATGAATGAAGGCATGGAGCGGACGAGAACATGGAGCAGATAAGAGCGTGGTGCGGATGCAGGTTGTGCGGATGTAGGGTTTGAGTGGATAATAGAGTGGAGCGGATGTAGGGTGATGAGCAGATTTAGGGTGTTGAGCGGATGTAGGGCATGATGGTGTTGAGCAGATGTAGGGTGTTGGGCAGATGTAGGGTGCAGTGGTGTTGAGCCGATGTAGGGTGTTGAGCAGATGTAGGGTATGGTGTAGAGTGCGGAGCGGGTGTAGAGTGCGGAGCGGATGTAGAGTGCGGTGCAGGTGTAGAGTGCGGAGCAGGTGTAGAATGCGGAGTGAGGAGCGGGTGTAGAGTGCGGAGCGGGTGTTGAGTGCAGAGCAAATGGGTGATGTATGTGGATGGAACGGGTGATGTGGTTGGAAGGAACGGGTGAAATGGTTGGAAGGAACAGGTGTAGTAAGTGGAAGAAACGGGTGGGTGAAATGGGTGGTAGGAACGGAGGATGGATATGGAAGAACGGGTGATGTATATGGGCAAGATGGGTAAAGTATGAGGAAGGAACGGGTGAAGTATGTGAACAAAATGGGTCAAATTTATTGAATTGGGTGGAACGGATGAACTGGGTGGAACGGGTGAACAGGGTGGACGGAAAGGGTGAAGTATGTAGATGGAAAAGGTGAAGTATGTGGATGGAACGGGCGAAGTATGTGGATGGAACGGGTGAAGTATGTGGATGGAACGGGTGAAAAATGTGGAAAGAACGGGTGAAATATGTGGAAGGAACGGATGTAGTATATGGTTGGAACGGGTGAAGTATGTGGATGGAATGGATGAACTGGTGTAGAATAAGTGAAGTGGGTGGAACAGGAGAAATGGTAGAACAGATGAAGTAGGTGGATGAACGGGTGATGTGTTTGGAACCAGTGAAGTGGGTGGAAGCGGTGAAGTGGGTGGAATGGCTGAAGTGGATAGAACATGTGAAGATGACGTATGTGGATGGAGAAAGGATCACGTGGGTAGAACGAATGAAAGGAGCAGTGCATAAAATGGTTGGAGTGCATAAAGTTGGCTTGGAGTACATGGAACGGATTGGAGTGCATGGAATGGATTGGAGTGCATGGAACGGATTGAAGTTCATAGAATGGCGTGGCTTACATGGAATGGTTTGGAGTACATGGAATGTTTGGAAGAACATTAAAGGGACGGTTTTGAGCGCTTGAAATGGCCGTATGCATGGAACAGTCAGAGTACATGGAACGGATGGAGTACATGGAACGATTGGAGTGGACTCGATCCCATGCACCTAAGATAAACCACCATATCACATCTCCACGCTTACTCTCTTCTTTACACCACCACTCAACTAGAACACAGCGATACTATGACACCATTCGGTATAGCTGTTCTCATACCATCATTTGCCTCATACTCCCAATCACCCTAACTAAACACTGTTGGTTACACACCCTCCAGCCTAGGCGTTCTCCTCAGGCCTAATGCAGCCAGAATCGGTCTGGATAACAACCTGCCAGAACAAACACATATTCTTGAGCTCTTAACCACCACACCTACCGCTAAGAAGCAGCTATCACACAACTGCCACACCAACTGCACACATATCCGGTGCTCACTCGTACCTTTGACTCTCTCTATTCTCTCTACTGACTTGAACTTCGGTTCCCGAGGGGGTTCAACCTACCAGCGCCTTGAGACCATACCAATGGTAGATAAGGCGCTATATAAATGCAAAGAAACAAAACATAACAACCACTTGTTAATTCACACAGCATTCCCTTGCTCATTCACACGTGCACCTATACACCATACACTCGCTAATTCAGTGCACCCAGACACCCATAGGAGCGCTCCATATGCTGCAACAAGCAGCAGAGGGAGCAATCAATGTTTTCAATGGGCTGGCTCGGATCCTCCACAATGGGCAATAGCTAAGGCGGGTCAGCATCCGTCTGCCATTATGAACAAGCTGCTCCTCCTTGTAATGCCAACAGCACACACTCTACGGGCTACTATGGAGGACTCATGCTCACATTTATTTGGTTAAACAAGTTACGAAGAACCAGTTTAGAATTCATTTTTATCTTGAACGATCACCTAGCTTGCATATTCTTACAGAAACAGAAATAACTGATAAAAATGAGATAACTACAGTATAAGAAGTATAATAAATACAATTACAGATTCCTAGAAAGGAAATGTCATTTACGAGAAGACTCAATAACAAAAACTTAAACAAAAGCAGTGATTGCAATTAGCCCTGAAGAAGCACACTTCATGTGACATTACATTAAGCAACACATAGTGTGAAACATGTGTAGGCTGCTAGCTTGCACTAGAATTGTAATCAAAGCATATCTATTACCCCTTTGGAAGGAATACATACCTGTGTAATACAAAATTGATTTTTGGAACTATGGGGGTCATTACAAGGTAGGAGGTAACCATGCCGCTATCAGCGGCATGGCTACCCTCTTACCGGGTCCGGGTTCCTTGAATGAGGAATTGCCAGGCCATTCCGACCTTGGAGGGCAAGGTAATTCCTCATTCAAGGAACCCATCCCCATTCCCATTTGAGCCCCCATAGGGGGCTCAAATGGGAATGGGGTTAATAACAGGCCCGTTGTTAGCACCCTGGTCTGCTTGTGGGACCCGTTATGGACGCCTGGTTTTATCAAGCGTCCTTAGCGGGTCCCGCGAGCAGAACTCGTAATGAGGTGGTAAGGGGTTGACGGCTCCGGCACCTTTACCGGCGCCGCTAACCCCTTACCGCCTACTTCGTAATGACCCCCTATGATTAGAAGAAGTATGATGTTAATGCCAGACTTTTTCTTTCTGTTACTAGAAATTAAAAGTAAATAATTGTGCATATACTGTCTTGAGTATATGTTTTTCTATCCAGCCTTATATTGAGGACTAATATAGAAACAATAAAGAGTTACACATATTGACAACTGAGTTTAATATCGTTTTTTAGCAGACGGTCATACTGTGATTGTAATTAAAGTGTGCTCTGTATGGGAACAACATCATGAGTGGCAACCGATGCAAAATGATTCCAAAAATTCTTATTTGTGTTACTTATATTTTCGAACAAACGTCCATTGAGAAATAACAAAAGAGAAAAAAAAACGGATGAGATAGAGAGTTACATTCAGGGAGAGGAAAGCAGACCGTGAAGTTGTTGGGAAGGAACCAGGGTCCTCCCAAGCCCCCAAGCGCTTTAGAGTTAGGAAAGACCTCATTAAGGCACTATAATGGACTAGGGGGAGGAGGGGCACTGGGAAGCTTCTCTCATACAAATGTAATCACATACACAGACATGGGTAAGCACTGAAGAAGGCAATTATTGTCTCAATATAAGGCACAATTAACTTTGAGCTGGATAGATCTGTAATGTCAGATCCCAGGCATTGTAAAATCTTAACTGGTATAGAGGATTCAAGCTCCTTCCCAGAAGAAATGCAGCCTGTGGTATTCAAAAAATGGACTGTAGGCCCGTTTGCAGTGTTTGTCACTATGGCTAAGCACTGGCGCACAAACTAACTCACCAGCTGTCTACTGTCCATCAAGGGTCCATGTAGGTTAAAAATAGGAATTACATGTTCTGTGTGACAAAATGCAGAATGGGACAAATTATAAAAATAAAGCGTGAAGGAGACTACGGGGCCCAGATAACAGTAGCAGGAGGAGTGAAATATGGATTGATTGAATACAAATTGTTTATAAAAATGTTTTGTTTTCCCTTGGGCTAGGCCTCAAGGTTTGTAAAAGTCTGCAGAGCTGCAGTGTGTTTTTCCATAGGAGGAAAGCATGAGCTACAGTGTGTTCTTGCAGAGTTAGCAAAATGTAGAACAGCATGCCCTGACAAAACCACTGACAGCGAAGAAAGAAGGCTTTGGAGCATCCCTATTATGGAAAAAGGACGGATGGGGATGAAGCCATGTTCCATACATATCCAGTGACGCCACCACAGCAAGACAGGACTATATAAATCCTGCCTCAAACCACTTTGGCAGAAGGGAACGGGAGAGGGACAGGAGAAGACTGTTAAGGCAGCAGTGTCTTTTGCTAGCATCTTCGTTTTGTAAGATTAAACTTGTTATCTTTACAAGATCGCTTTTTGGCCTTATTCCCCTAGAGGGATGCCTTTATTCTGGTGTGAGCATAATTTGGGACACGCTTACAAGGTACAGGAAGACAGAGAGTACGGGAGAGTGGGACAGGCAGTAACAAGCACAAAGAGAAAAAGGTTACAGCAATTCAAAGTATTTGAGACAAGGCGTCCAATTCCCTGACATATATTATTTACAGAAAATGACAGATAATGCAATTCTGATATATTCTGTAAATAACACCTATTCTCCTGAAGTGGTTATTAGGAGATGGTGCAAGTGATCAGCCACATTTCCCTTCAGGTGGACAGTTTCCTGCATTGCCTGTAAACCATCCTGATTGACAACTGGCACTATCGCTAATATTCAAGGACCACTCGTTTCCTGTTTGTGCTCCTCCACATTAGCGAAAGTGCAAAAGAGAGGGGCAAATGCGGTACCCCCTGAGGTGGTGGTACAGCAACAGAAAAGAGAGGGCATTGTGTACCTCTTGTATTTGGTGGTACATGCATTGAGGGATAGAATGGCGAGGGGGAGTCAAACACTTTTTAAATTATATATTAAAAAGAAAGCAAGAACCCTCTCTCCACCTGAAAAGGTCCAACATGCATATACCATTTAAAACAAAATGGAAGGAAGAATGGAGAAGTACTGCAGAGCATGGGTTTGGCAGGCAGCATTGTCGGTTCTACTGCTTTTGGAGATGGGGCATAATGCATTTTGAATAAATGTTAAGCAGAATGCCTAAAGTATCACACATTTTTGGCGCCAGGTTAAAAAGATATACATTAAAAAAAACTTTCCTGCCTAGCTGCTCCCGGCCGTGATCCCATCTAATATACCTTACACCGAAAATATCAAAATTCTACGAAAATGTTATACACCAGAAAACATTTGGATTTCGGGCAGTTTGTGACATGGGAGTGTCACACTCAGCGCTGACACCCAGGACCCCCTGAGAGTAAGGGCGCTACTTGGGCATCAAGAACTGGGCCATTGAAGAGTAGTGTTTTCCATGCTCACTGCACCTTACTCAGAATAGGGCCCGGGGTGTGTGTATGTTTGAGGCACAGCACAAGGGAGAAATCTATGTTAAAGGTGCGACCACTTGCTTGTGTATGTGGTTTGTCTTTTATGCAAGCAAACATTCACAGAAATGTGCTCAGAACTACAACTATACTATGGTTCCTGAATTGCCTCAATGTGTCTCTTTTTGCCTTTCCTCCACCCATCTGCCACCCCACCCATGTCCAGTTCACTCACCCATTCATCTACCCACTCATAATCCACCAGTCCCTTTCCCTCGGCGCAAATTCGTTTTTCGGTGGATGAAAGTAAATATTTCTAGGGAATTTGCATTGCCAACCAAGCCTATGGATATGGAGGAAGCCTGACCCAACTAAAGGTGGTCAGTGTTTTTTTCTGTCCAATATCTATTTTAAAACATTCATCTGATTTTATGTAGTGCACGGCACAATTTTTTTTTAACAAACGCGTGGGTTAAAAGTCATAACTTGCATACATCTCTGAAGAGTAAGACATGAAAAAATCCAATAGGTTCCAGATTACAAACATTACACAGGTGCATTTTACTGCATATTTTAATGATGTCTGTGACCACAATACGTGCCCAATTTATCACTTTAACATACAGATCATAAAACCTGTGCACAGCAACTGTAAAGCAAATGTTCATGATTCCTGTGCCCACAATAAATGGCAGCATTGCTACTGTAAAACACACTTCAGGATGCTCATGCCCACAATATATTTCAACATTGCCACTATAAAGCACCTTCAGGATGCCTGTGCCCACAATGTATGCCAGCACCGCTGTTGTAAAGGACATTTTCTTTCCAACATTGACAACACAAGAACAGACTCCTGCTGCTTTTGACCACAATGTATACCTTTACTCGCACCGTAGGAACAAATAATGGAGGCAATCACTTTCATTCAATTTGTGAAAGTCTTAATTCTGTCTCTATGGTAAATCCAGATTAAGGATATATATATTCACTAAGTACTCAACAGAAACGGCTTCCTGAGTGATGAGACAGTTCTGTTTCATGCAATAAATGAGCAACCACTTAGATCTTTGCAAACAATTACTATTCTTTTATCTCCTTATAATTGGAAATTGTAATCACATAATGAAAATTGATTAGGAGTTAAGACAGCCAATGAGAGTCACATACCACAACATGCACATGTTTCAATCCATGCAGATCAAGATCAGGTGGCAGTAAAATGTTAAATTGAGAAACAAAGCTTCAATGTATGAATGTACAAACACAATTTTCTCTCTTTCACTCTGCTATCACTCTCTCTACTCGTGGTGTCCCCCGTGGATCTAATCTATCCCCCTGGTTCTTTAAAGTCTACATGGCCCATTTGGCCCACAAGATCTCTACCTTCACCTCCAACTTTCAGTGTTTTGCCGATGACACACAACGCTCTTTCAGGTTACCCTCGGCCTCTTCCTCCTCCGCGCTCCTTCCTGACTGTCTGTCCGCAATTCAGTCCTGGTGTGCTGCAAATGAGCTCTGTCTTAATGCCAGTAAGACAGAGATCGTCCTCACTGGGAGCCCTGCTCCCACTTTCCCACTCTCACTCTGGCCGGCCTCCCTTGGTCCTGCGCCCTCATCCACTAGTGAGGCACAAAATTTGGTGGTTATTGTCAACTCCACTCTCTTCTCCTCTTCTCTGACATGTCCGAAAAGTCCCAGTACCAGCTGAACCTCCTCAGAGGTATTCTACCTTTTCTCACCTCCCCCAGAGGCTCACCGTCTCCATAGCCCTGGTTCTCTCCAGACTAGACTTCTGCAACAGTTTCTTTCTCAATCTTCCTACTTCTACACAGACCTCTTCAACTTATTCAGAACAGAACTGCAAGACTTATCCTTGGCCTGAAGTCCAGTGACCACATCTCTCTGGCGCTGAAATCCCTCCTCTGGCTCCCCATGGATGCAAGGATCAAGTTCAAGTCCCTCTGCATAGTCCACAAGGCTTTCTGGGGCCGGGGCCCTTTTTATCTACAAGGCTCTCTTCCTAAATACTCTCCTTTTAGAGCCTGCCACTCAGCCTCCTCCAACTCATTGCGGTAGAACCTCCCCAAGACCTTTCTCTTCTATTCCTCTTCTCTTCCTCTTTCCCTCTCCCTCGCTAACCCCCTTTCTCTTCTCTCCTGCTTCCTCTTCTCCAACCTGCTCAGTTCTCTGACTGGTCTCTTGGTGCACCTCCAGGGGCTTACAGGTCCCAGGTTCCCCTGTCAGTCCTGCACTAGCCTCCGGTTCTCTGCACTCTGCTTGGCACTACTGCACTTGGAAGACGTTCCATGAGAGGGGAAACCATTCTGCACTTAACCCAGGTCCCTGCTGAACTGGGTGCACTTGTCCCCCTCCCTCATACTTCTTTGAATGTACTGGGCCTAGCAAGTTTGTCTGTCCTGTCCTCCCTCTGTATCCCCTCCCTATCTTGGTTGTGCCTGAAATACTCATGCATAGCCACATTAAATGACCAACCACCAATCAATCTGAGATGTCAGCAGGCCTAGTATGGTAGTTTACTGTTCTGTATGACCTCTTCCCTCCCCCCGCTTCTCCCCCCACTCTTTGTCACACACTTACACTAGAAGATATGCCTCTGGCCTAGTATGCTAGTTATTTTTTGTTAGGTCATTCGGAATCTTCAAGGCCTAAGAATGACGCCTGTATTCCCTTGTGCCCTTTTCACCTTGAAGCGCTTTGAAGCACTTCACTCGTGTATAAGCGCTTTACAAATAAACAATTACAATAATTCCACCATAATCTCTTACTGGTGTATACATATTGCATAATCTGGTGTTATATCACAAAAAGGAACGCTTCCAATATCACAGAAACGCTCTAAATCATTATTGTATCTCAGCTGGCTCTGTCAGCATGAAAAATGCTTCAGCATGCAACAAATGTCAACATCAAATTAAAAAGCATCTAGAAAGTTAACCAGAGAATGCCCAGTATTACCTAGATGTCATCTATTACATTAATCTCAAGTGCAACTGAAAACCTTACCCTTATTGTAACAATGTTCCCTTCCTGAATGCAGTAACACATTAATGTGGTGGGAGTCGTTCCATCCAAGAAATATGGTACTCTCTCCTCTATTTCAGACAATAGCATTGCCTGTTATTTCTATGACATTTCCAAATATGCGATCTACACCCTGCCCTCTGCTCTCTCCCTCCTCTGCCTGCTTCCACCACAACAAGCTTGACATTCAACAGCCACCATGTTAGAACACTCATCAGGTTGACTTTGCCCTTAATACCAGTAAAACATGCAATGCTACATTAAGGAAACATTTACTTGCTGATTGTACAAGTTCCCCCACCCTCCTCATGTAAGAACACACATCAAATTGGCCTTGTCCCTTACATGAGTAAAAAATGCCATACCACAGAAAGAAAATGTTCAGTCTGCCTGCTGAATTGCCCTGTAAACCCATCACCCCAAGCCCTCCTCCATGTAATACCATCCATCAAGTTGGATTTGCTAAAAAATGCCAGCTAAACATGTAAGAAAGCGTCCATGCTCTAATGTCCATTGCCTGGGCCTCAGTCTTGCATGCACACATTCATACCCACTCACCCATCAGTTACTCACCAAGCCGTGGATAGTGTTTTTTTTAAATTGCAGGGGCATACCTACTTCCCACAAATATGCCAAAGTGACCGAGAATAGTGACCCTGAACCAACCAAAGGTGGTGTGGGGGGTTTGTTGGGGTCCCTCTGAGGAACATTTTTGAATAATGGATTAAAACATGTCAACTGTGCAATGGGAGAATATAGTCCAGTTGGCTTTGCCATTAAAAAATGTCATGCCAGTGTAGAGGAGCAGGTGAATGCCTCTGCAGGAAGTCCCGCCCCCATTCTGCCTATATGTTGCAAGCCGGAAATTGCGACATGCGCAACACCAGTAATTGTGCCTATTCCACAAAGAGCCTTCAAGAGAAGGTATCCATTGAGAAATCCCTGCATGATATAGCCCCGTAGAGAGGACAGCCTCTTGGAGGAGGTCCCCGAAGGAATATGAAGATGAGAGAAGAAGAGGCTCGTGACGTCACAAGTAATGAGCGTGACGCACTGAAAAGAGAATGTATAGACCGTATAGAAACTGATGACAAAGTAAAGAATCGAGAAGACTTTCACATGCAGAATGAAGATTGCAAGTGTGAAGAAGCACTGCAGAAAAGACAAGCCATTTTATTACTGTACAGATGCTGCAACGCAAGTAGACTAAGTAATCGTAAAGGCTGGCTATATGTAGGGAATAGACTGCAGGCAGTGCCGCCATTATATAAAATCTGGATATTCGATGTCACAATTTTAGTAAGCTCAAACCCATGAAGAAAGAAGGATTGATAGCTGTGTGTGTGTTGCAGCAAAGAACTAAGCTGAAGCTCTAAGGAAGACCAAGAAAGGTGGTTTGGCCTGGTGTCAAGGAATGGAGCAGCCAAGAACTGGTTATCTATCCTTAGAGAACAGTAAGAAGCTGAATCAGCCCTTGTTAAGGTGTGAGGAAAGAACACCATGGGGGTCATTCCGAGTAGGGCGCAAAGGGATACCGGGCACCGTTAAGGACATCGGTGCCGGTAAACCCTTTGCGCCCTACTACAAGGTCCCTTTGCGGCCCCGTCCTTAACGCCTGCTTTTACCAGGTGTTATGGACAGGATCCGCAAAGGGACTTCAGAGCTAATAACGGTACCGTAATTTACGGTACCGTTATTAGCACCCTCCACATTCCCATTGAGCCCTATGGGGGCTCAATGGGAATGGGGATTGAGATTTTCAATGGGGACTTACCGGTCCCGCAAAGGTCGGACTAGACCGGTAAGTCCCCCTTGAACGAGGGCAGACACGGCACCGGTAATGGTGCTAGTCATGGCGCTAAGAGCGCCATGAATAGCACCAACCTCGTAGTGAAGCCCCATGAGTGCCAAGTTTAATAATGTAAGACAATTAAATGCTGCAAACCAGGCCGAAATAGGTCTTCAGTCATGTGAGCTGGGGATGAAAATAGGAGTGGATGTGCAGACCTGAGCTACGATAAGGATGTTCCTATACTCTCTTCTATTCTCAGGAGCAGTGATACTTTGCAAGGCCAAGTTCAAAGACAATCTTAATGGCAGACGGCATGAGCGATGAGAGATAGTGGACTAATTTGGATGGGGAGGCATGGTCAAGTCCACCCACCAGCACCTGGGGTACCAGCATACATGCTGCTAGTGAATTGAATGTTCCAGAAGGGTACAAACGTGCCAACCAAATATAGAAGGCCATATAACGAAGGGCCTTATAGTTTGAGAGCCAATGGTATGCCGTGTATTTATAACTGTTGAAGATGACTTGCACTAGGGGTGGGCATAAGTTGTCCACCCGACCCAATCACTATCCAATCCCTTATAGAAAGTATACTTAGATATGCCCCTTGAATCAACCACAATCTCAATTAGGTTTTTCTTAGTTTGCTTGTAGTGTGACAAAACATATAACACATTTTTGTTATAAAAGAAGTATTTTTACAAAATGCATTGAGACTATGCTGTACGACGTCCGTTGATGCCCGTTGTAACTCCCTGTTTTAGACAATTGAGAATAAAACAAAGACATTTTGCCAACTTCCTGGGTCGGTCTTATTATTTGGTGTAAGAGTTATTCTGCAATCCATTGATCGTACGATGTGTTACCTCGATTACAAGGACCATAAGGGTTCACCACAATAGGAATACATAACCAAACTGGCTGCGCAATGTAGGCCAGTCTTTCTAGACACATAATAACACTTATGAATGCATTAGCCTTGATGCCCTGAAAAGAATGCCATGCCAGAGTAAGAACAACCAGGACCGGCTGCATCAAAAGGCCAGTCTAGCCACGTAATACCACTTATCATGCTTACTTTACCATAGATATCCAGGATAAAATGTAATGCTGCAGTAAAAAAATAGCTGGACTCGCTGCACAAAATGCCAGTCTAGCCACATAATAACATTTATCATGCTTACTTTACCATAGATGCTGAGAAAAAAGTGCCATGCAACTGTAAGAAATAGCTAAACTGGCTGCATTTAAATGCCAGCCTAGTCACGTAATAACTCTCATTCTTGCTTTACCATAGATGCTATAGGCCATGTTAAAAACAAACATGTAAACTGCGGCCTGTGCCACAGCAGTTGGAAAACACACGTGCAAGCTAAATTTGCAATATTTTCAAGTCCTCACAAATCAACAGTGACACGGCCCGGGATAAGCAGTTCCAAGGACAAAGAAAGCACTCAGCAACTTGTATTAAAATGTAAACTTAGTCAATCCAAGGTGAAAGCCCAGCAGTTGAAAGTGACAGGAAAAATGGACTTGGGCTTGTATTTTCTGCTGCTGTTTGTGTTTATTTTCCTTTATAGAATTCAGGGGTCATCGTTATGAAACCCAAAGATGTCGAAAATGTGGACATTGGATAGGGGTTTTTTAATCCAATACAATGGATAAACTGCTATGTTATGAAAAGGGAAAAACAAGGGGAAAAAGAAAATGTACATTGAAAAGTGGCAATTGTGAATGAGTACAAATTCCAATGAAGCCAGGACAGAACTCTGACATCTGATATTCTGTTCAATTCACCAGCCACCCAGCAAAACAACAATGGAGCCAATATGCCTTACAATATGAAGAAGTTGGAATTCACCTGAAACTCAGCAATAAAGATAATTACAGTCTGTGGGACTAGGTCACAGGGAGGCTGAATTTGTAATTCATACTAAGGGGGATTTTTATGGGCTGCAGCTAGGTGGGCGGGGGGGCTTAATTTTAAAAGAAATAATAATAGGAGTCCAGTTTGAACAGTGGCTCTGTTTAACCAATTTGTAGTTTCAATCTCCCAGACCTTCCTGACAAAATGTATCTTGATAGCTAGAAAAGCAAAGTGTTTATCAGAAAAACTCCTAGACCCAGGAACTGGTCCAGGAGGGGCCGGAATTAGTGCCATAAAACCCCAAGAACTTCCAATTCAAAGTCTGTACCACAACCAGGATGAAGACACAAAAAACATATAGCCCTTAACTAACAGCTAAAGAACTAAAGGCCCCAGATGCTCTGTTAGCAGACCTAACTGCAGATGCACTATAATATTTTGTATACAAAAACAACTCTATATTGAATTAATATTTCTGGTGATATCTCCCAAACTGAATGTCATAGCAAGCACATTTGTGGGGGACGGAGGGGAGCGTTCAGTTTGCAAATATCTATCATATGGACCAAAACATGTTTTTGCAAATGTGATTTTTAATTATGAAAATGAGGAGAATTTGCATTCTGTCACACAGAAATGGCAAAGAGCTTGTTACTTTAAGATGGGAATACAATTTGTATACGAATGTAGAAGTGAGTTAAATGGAAAAATCTATAAGTCATTAACCAATAATGCTATCATGGTGAAAATTACATTGTTTGATTTGTGCCACAGAGAGAAATCCGGTGAGCCAATTAATAAAGTGGTCATATGTGTGGAATTTACTGTTTCAGAATGTTACAATGTTTAATGCAAGAAATCCCTAAGATGATATCACATCAAATGGGAGGGAAACTGGGTGTAGAAGTCCCATAAGAGTGCCCCCTTCAATAATATGCCCAATGGCCGTGGAGTGGTATGTCTCCCGTGATGTCATTTTTGAACACTGTCCAATCCCATAAATTGACCAATTCGATTGAGAACATTACATACACCTCAGAAAGGTGGGGTTTTTGGTCTATAAAAGATTGAACACACACTAACAAGTAGAGACACACTTGCTCACTCACTGACTGATGGAGAGGAAGAACAGGAACGGAAGGAGAAGGAGCAGATTGCTCTCCTTTTGGACCCATTTTAGACTATTGCAGGAGCCCTGTAAGTGGATTCTAGTAGGAGTTAAAGTCCCAGGCCATCTTCAGTGGGAGAGACAGCAGACAGACTGTGGAGGAAAGCTGATCCAATCTTGCTGACCGATGCCCACCTGTTCCTAGAGTGGGAGAATTGAACCAGTCCACAAGAGGGTTCCCACATTTTTTGAGACAGGCAATTCATTTGTGAGTATAATATAACAGGGAAATTATCCTGAGGGGAACAATACTATAAAGGGAATTAGAATAAATCCTGGCCCAGTTATTTGTAAATACTGAGCGGCTGGTTATATAAATTGACTGTACATCCTGGGAATTAAGTAAATATTTCATGAGCGTATGTGCTTCTGGTATTATACATATGATTAAATAGATCCTATGGTGTTTATATGGGGAGATCCCATGCACATAAGAGCGTAGGACATCTCACTGTGGGCACATCTAGACAAAGAAAGTAATTGAATTTATTTCCTGGATCCGCCATCAAGCAGAATACTGTTATTAATGGTAAGTTGCTCAAGGTAAAGGGATAGGGTGATTATTTGCTACCATTTACAAGTTTTTAAGTTGCCCATTGAATGGGAGAAAGGTACGCTTCCACACATTAATAAAACAGAAACACCACTGAATGGAATCTAGCAACTATACATGCTGAACATACATGTTCTCTTCTACAAGGCATTTACATACAAAAAGGTCCAGTAGTTTGTTGCAATTAAGTTTCATAGAATGATGTTGAAATTTAGACATGTCTATTGAGTAAGGGGTTGGTATCTACAATAAAGGGGAAGTAGAGAGAACTGGATAGGCACGGATGTTTAAAATTAATTTGTTTTGTTTGAATGTTTTAACAAAGGAAAGCCTTATCCTGGCCTCTAATGCATTTGAATGAATGGTGCATATGAGCAGAGTGTAAACAAAACATATAAGTGGTGATGTCTGTGTTATAAAAGTCCACAGTTCTATAACTCCAGCATTGAAAATGGAGGTGAATAGTTTGCTGATTATTTTTCATTATTGGCATTTCATGTATGTATAACTTACTTATATTTAAATTGATTCAATTGTTTCTATTTGGTTAATAAATAACCTTCTCTGCAACCCTGTGTGGTTATTGTCCAGAAAGTGGAGGGAGTCTGTAAGGAATCAATTCTGTTAAATTGAGGGTCCCAGATTCATAAAAATTACTTTATTAAATAAAGTAAAATTGTGTGCGCCTGGTTAGTGGTGGGTATAAAGTTCCCCTGAATTAGATGTCACCCGATTAAAACGTCCTACAAGGCCTGGTAAAACATGTCATGCCAGTAAGAAATGATTAGACTGGCTGCACCAAAATGCCAGTTTAGTCACGTAATAGCACTTAGCATGTTTGCTTTATCAAGGATGACTGTTAAAAATGCTGTAGGAGTGCAACTCCCACCTGCCATCTGCCAAAACCAACTTCTCGGCCCAGCATGAACACAAGCGCATACACGTTAACACAACATTCACTCGCACATTCGCAAAGGCACCCATACACTCACGCATTCATACACACCCATACACTTGCTCATTCAAACGCTCAGCCAGCCACCCATACATCACACACTCACTCATTCACACCTGTTTCCAGAATCCATTGCCCCAAAGGATACTCTCAAGGCAGATCTTTGGCTCCCACAGTCCACACAAGACAGGAACCAGTGAGAGCTGACATGTGCAGTGGACCTGGAGTGCCTCCATCTTGCACTGGAACTGTAATAACTTGTTTCTAAAATCAGAGTGCATGCAATCTGACTATTCTTTCTTTGTGAATGAAATGATTTCTTTCAGAAATCTGGGGTGCCTCAGAGTATGGAGAGAGACTACGTGGACTGAACAGTGCCCCCCCCCACTATGCCAGTGCCATCCGGTTCTTCTGCAGCCTTGTTTGCATAGCAGAAACTTAAATCTACTGGCACCCCAAACTGCTCATATAGATTGTCTCAGTTTAACCTCTTTCACAAGGATTTTACCAGCCTCCTTAAATGTTGGCACAATCATACACATCTTGAAGAAACCACTGTTGACCCCAACAAACCCGATAACTATTCAGCTGCACTGCCCTCTATGCCTCACACACTCACTAATCCAAAATCTAAAAGCATGTGGGATTCTACCAGGGGATTCTACCAGACCTCCACCTATCCGAAGGTTAACACCCTCAATGACCCCCTCCAGCCCGGATTCTGCAGCAGTTACGCCATAGAGACCACCTTCACCCATGCTTGCAACTACTTCAATACTGTTCACTATTTTGAACATTGCTTTACTATTGTGTTTCAGTTCATTACTAACTTTTCACAACATTACCATAAAACATCACACAGTATAAAAATACATCTATAAAACATAATTTTAAACATTCATTTTAAAAGTTTGTCCTACATAAAAGAAAAGAAAAGAACCAGCATTCAAAAACATAAACGAAAAAGAAAGATTAGCCTACTGTTCACTATTGCCACCTTTTTTTCATCTTTTTTCTTCTTTATTTCTCTGCTACATTTGAAGCAGTTTATTATATCATTCATATCCAAACTCTCTCTCACCTTTCATTCAGGACACTGTCCTTGCGTGAATTGCCCAATACCTCTTTGACCACTCCATCTGTCTCCACTACCCAATCGTAGTAAGTGGACCCAAAGCAGCTGTCGTTGGGTAAACTCTTCTCCATCGTTTGATTCGCATATTACCTTCTTCCATATCCTCCTTATTCTTGTTTTTCACACCAGAGCAACCCCCCATCTCGAACTGTGCATCTGTCATCCAAAACGGCTCTATTATTAATTATCTCTCTCTTCTCCGCCTCAAAAAATGGCTTAAAAACCAGTCAAATTAAATTGTAGACACACGTAGCATACACTTAACGTTTGCTCAAAACAAAAACTACAGGCATTCAATCTTGTGCCTTCACAGGCCCAGATTTCCTTGCATGCACAGGCATTGAACCCTCCTCAACTCCACCCGATCCCACAAAAGGAAAAAGTTACTCACCCGTAACTGCTGTTCTTCAGCTTTGGTATCTTTCATTGATTCACATGCTTAATGAATATTCCCAGTCGTCAGGCTGGGAATCCTCTGTAATATTAAAGCAGTTTAGCTTAAAAGCTTAAAACTGGCTGTCACTTTTGTAGTCTACTACTGTCACTTTGGGTCATACAACCCATGCCAATGACAATTGTCCTCGTTAGCTCCATCCCTCGTGGCCACCTTCAGATTTGGAAGGGCACATATTGTGGAAGTAGGAAAAAAGAAGAGCCAAAGAAGGGTAGGAGGGCAAGTTGCATGTGAATCCACGAAAGATACCAATGCGCGAGAACAGGAGTTACAAGTACGTAACTTCTTCCTTCTCCAGCATTGGATCTTTCATAGATTCACATGCTTAAGGAATTCGGATTATACAGCATTACATATACACAACCAATGGGAGGAGGTACAGCTCTATAGAAGCAACTGAACTCACTTCTGGAACACTCACCTCATGCAAACAGGTTTCAAAGGACTGCTTGGCCGACTCAGGACTCCTTCCTGGAATCCCTATCGATGCAGTAGAACCTTGTGAAGGTATGGACAGACCTCCACATGGCTGCCTTGCAGATGTCGAGCAGGGGAACACAAGACAGGAACGCCGTAGATGTTCCCGCCCCTGTGGTCGAGTGTGCTCTCGCTATTTTTTGCAGCGCCCTGTTGCCTAGCTAGTGGCAGTATGAGATGCACCTAATAGCCATCTGGAAATTGAAGGCTTTGCCTTTGCCCACAGGTCCGGGTTCCACAAACAGTTGTGATGACTGGCAGAATTCCTTTGTGTGTGCGACACAGAACCTGAGGGCATGTGCAACATCAAGAGAGTGCAAAGCCCACTCCGCAGGAGAAAAAGGAGAACCAAAGAAAACAGGCAGCAGAAGCAGTTCATTGAGATGAAAGGCTGAAGGGACCTTTGGAAAGAACAAAGGGTTATTAACTTGTGTCACAACTAGAGAAAATTGTGGAGATTAACATGTGTCACATCTAGATAGAACTGTGGAAATTAGCATGTGCCACATCTAGATAGAATTGTGGGGATCAACATGTGTCATCTAAATAGAACTTTGAGATTAGCATTGCATCAAATTCTAGATAGAATTGTAAAGATTAGCCATGCATCACATTCAGATATAATTGTGCAGATTAGCCTTGCGTCACATCTAGATAGAATTGTGGAGATTAGCATGTCACATCTAGGAAGAATTCTGAAGATAAGCATTGTGTCACATCCAGAGAGGATTGTGAAGATTAGCCCTGCAACACATATAGATAGAATTGGAGATAAGTCTTCTGTCAAAATCTAGATAGAATTGTGGAGATTAGCAGGCGCCACATCCAGATAGAACTGTTGAGATTCACATGTGGCACATCTAGATGGAATTGTGGAGATTAGCCAGCGTCCCATCTAGATAGAATTGCAGAGATTGGCATTGTGTCACATCTAGATAGTGGTGCCAATAACCAACCCTACTAAGAAAACTCGCCCTCTACATACACCTCTCAAACTGAACTAAACACAACCTTGCCTATACAGCAAAACAAACCCCACGCACTTCACTACACTGCAACAATGAAACAAACCACAGATAGCCTCGCACAACAGCACATGACGTCTACCAAATTAAAATTCACACCTACGCTCAGCGAATGGTGTAAACCAAACAGAAGCTGCCAACAGCACAGGACAGCTCTCTTGCTCTTTTCTCCTGCTCAGTCCTAGTTACCCTCCCCCACCTTCACCCTCCTGCTTTACAGATCTGCCAGAGCGCCAAGGGACCATGTGATAGTGCACAGTATAAATAACCTTTAACATAACAGAACTTTGCACTGGTAAAAAGTTAGGCATGACAGTTTGGAGGATAATGCTTGCAACTCCGCTACTTGTCTAGCCGAAGTGATGGTGATCAGGAAGGCTGTCTTTCAGGAGAGAAACTTCAGCGGAGGAAGATGTAGAGGTTCAAATGGAGGGCCAATTAACTTGGACAGGACTACATTCAGTTTCCAAACAGGGGCTTGTACGGGGGAAATGCTCGAAATAGTCCCTTGAGGAACTCATAAATAAAGATGTCTGGTCTGAGGTGCGTGTCAGCAGGAAATGTCTGTTAAGTGCACTTTGATGGATGAGTGTACAAAGCCTGTCTACGCTAGAGACCAGAGGTATGGCAATATCTGAGCCGCTTGGATCTGGAGCGGGATGAGTTGCTGGGATGCACACCAAGTTGTGAAATGTTTCCACTTGTGGTGATAACAAGATGTGATATGATATGGCATTTATAACGCGCCTATACACAGGTGTTTCAAGGTGCGACAAGGAAAGGGAGGACAGACAACGATCCTACTAGGCCAGGTGTCATTCTGATCGCACAAGTGCATGAGATGGGGGACAGGGACAGTGCAGTACATGGGAATAGATAATAACAATAAGTAAATTAATGGCCAGCAAGTGGCAAGTGCAAGGGTAAGTGCAGACATCAGGTGTCAAGTGCTGGTAGGGGGACTGTAGGGATACAGAACAGTCCCCAGGTGCGGGGGTTGCCAGGCAGGCAGTGCAGGTGTGTGTGACTGGTGGGGGGAGGGACCAGGGCCAAACGGTGTCCAGGTAACCGGTGCAGTTCTGGGTACAGCCAGGAGGTCAGCAGGGGAAAGGAGGAGAAAAACCAGAAGCAAAGAGAAAGGTTTTGAGGCGCTTCCAGAACCAGAGATGGTTCTCCTCAAGTTTAAGGGAGGCAGGGAGGCTGTTCCAGAAGGAAGCCCCAGCTGAAGAAAGAGATCTACCACAAACTCATTGCTTGGAGAAGCGACTGACCTTGAGGGAGTTGGAGGTGGATGAGCGAAGAGCTTGGTAAGGAAGATATTTAAGAAGCGAGAGTTGAAGCTATTGAGGTCCCTTACCCCAGAAGGCTTTGTGGACAATGCATAGGGTTTTGAACTTAATCCTCGCAGCCACTGGGAGCCAGTGCATAGATTTCAGTCCTGGGGAGATACGATTCCTGGGCTTGAGGACAAGGACAAGTCTCGCAGTCCTTGTCCTGTCCTGTTCTGGATGAGTTGCAAAGGGCGGAGAATAGAGGCAGGCAGATTTAGAAAGAGGCTGTTGCAGAAATCCAGCCTAGAGAGAACCAGAACTCTGGAGACAGTGAGCTTCTGGGGGAAGGAGAGGAAAGGAAGAATACCTCTGAGGAGGTGCAGCTGGTAGTGTGATTTCTTAGAGACGTCAGAGATGTGAGGAGAGAAGGAGAGTGTGGAGTCGAAGACCCCAAGGTTTTTAGCCTAGCAGGTGGGAGCAGGAAGATGGCCAAGAGAGGCAAGCCAGAAGGTGACAGGAAAGGAGGGAGTGGGTGTGCCAATGAGGAGAATCTCAGTCTTACTGGCATTAAGGCAGAGCTCATTGGCGGCACACCACTCCTGGATAGCAGACAGACAGTCAGAGATGAGGGACGAAGAAGAGGTGGCCGAAGGAAGCCTGAAAATGAGCTGAGTGTCATCCGCATATCACGGAAAGTTGGGGCAGAGAGCGGCAATGCGGTGGACAAGGAGTGCCAGGTACTGGTTGAACAACCAGGGAGAGAGGTCTGACCCCTGGGGGACACCACAAGTGGAGAAAAAGATAGCGGAGAGGAAGGACCCAAGTTGGACCTGGGAGGGTCAGTCAGAGAGGAAAGAAGTCAGCCATGCCAGGGCCTGACCGGCGATGCCCAGGTTCTCACAGAGACAATTGAGCAGGATGGCATGGTTGACAGTGTCAAAGGCAGAAGAGAGATCAATCAAGATGAGGACACAGGGGGTGTTATGTTGGAGAGCATCTTTTCACGGATGTTCAGGAGAGCAGTTTCCGTGCTTCTAGCAGCTCTGAAGCCAGACTGATGGTCATGAAGACAACCAAAAGATTAAGTGTGTATATTAAGCTGGGAGATGGCAAGTTTCTCCAGGAGCTTGCCCAGGAAGGGAGTGATGGAGATTGGGCAGTAGTTAGCAGGGCAGGATGGGTCGGCAGAGGGTTTCTTAAGCAGAGGGTGCACAAGAGAGTGCTTCAGGGGGAATGGGAAGACTGCAGTGGTGAAGGCGTGGTTGCAGAAGTCAGCCAGGGCAGGATCCAGGGAGTCGATGTGGCCCTCGATGGTTTTGGAGGTACAGGGGTGAACCTGTTTTGATGAGACTTTCATAGATTGGACTTGTCTAGAAACCTTGTCTGCGGAGAACAGGGGAAAGGCAGAGAAGGAGGGAGGAGAGGTGGCTGCAGAAGGGCCAGAGGAAGAGCAGGGAGTAGAGGGAGGGAGGGGAGGGGAGGAGAGCGATGACAGGGTGTCCTGGGTTTTACAGATGAAGTGAGAAGCCAGTGCCGTGCAGAGGGCCTGGGAAGGGACAGGAGAGGTAGAGACTGCGGCAGGACTGGCCAGTTCCTTGCAGATTTTAAACAGTTCAGCCGAGTTGTTAGATGCCGCAGGAACACGAGCTTGGGTATTAGCTCTTTTCTTGGTGAGGACAGAGAGCCGGTATTGCCTTTGGAGCAGGCGGCAGGCCACTTTGTCAGAGGAAGTACATGAAGCACGCCATTTCCTCTCGGCCACCCTGCACTTGCGTTTAAGGGTGACGAGGTCTGAGTCATACCAGGAGTTGCACTTGGCTTTGGGCTTCAGGTGGATTCTCATGACAGGGGCAAGGATATCAAGAGTATCAGATATAGCAGAGTGGAGCGTGGAGAGGGCTGTGTCAGGGTGAGAGTCAGCCAAAAAGGGGTGTGGGGGGGGTGAGAAAGTTGCGGCAAAAGCCTCAACTGATACGCGCTTCATGGGTCGGATAACCAAGAAGGTGGATGGCAGTGATGGAAATGGCTTGGCCTGTGGGGTAGAGAGGGTGAGATGAGAGGAAAGGAGAAAGTGATCACTCCAGGAGAGAGGAGTGGTGAGAGGGACAGAAATGGGAAGGTCTGAGGAGATCAGAACATCCAGAGTGTATCCTGCAGAGTGAGTCGCACAAGAGGGGAGAATAGTGAGTGAGAGAGAGTCTCAGAGGTCGCGAAAAAGAGTCCAGAGGGAGGACAGGAGGCATCCAGGTGGATGTTGAAGTCACCAAGAAGGAGGAGGTGAGTGGTCGATGCCAGGAGTGAAGAGGAGAGGTCCGCCCACTAAGAGAGGAAGGAGGAAATCTGACCAGGTGGCCGATAGATAGTAGCCACAGTAAGGGAACGGCTAGGGGAGAGAGAGAGCGTGCAGGGAGGACGCTTTAGCTCTGGCTAGGATTTGTTTGCATTCAGCAGGCAATGGAATGTGTCTGCATTTTAGGGCTGCAAGAGCCAAGCCATCAAACTGGGGGACGCCGTATTGTGGTGTAGCACTGACCCGCAATCTCTGGATAGCAGGTCGGGAAGAGGTGGCAGCCTGATCTATGGTACCACCGACAGGTGGATCATGTTGGACCACACTGTGGACCAATTCTTTAGTTTTTATTATTTAGGTGTTCCTAAAGTTAGGGGGATTTTTTGGTCCCACAGTTCAATCCCCCAACCTCTTTTGTGTACATTGCGGATCATGTTGGAGTACCAAGTCTGGTGTGCCCATGCAGGAGCCACAAGCATCATTTTGCAGCAGTTCCATTTGAGTGTGATTAGAACTCGAAGCATTAGCAGAATCGGTGGAAAAGCATAGAGTAACAGACCCTGCCATGGGAATGAGAAGGCATCCATTAAACTCCCTGTTTGGGGATATCGACTGGCAAATTAGGTGCGCTTCCTGTTGGCCACTGTGGCAAACAAGTCGATCTCTGGATGTCGCCACAGAGAGAAGAGGTGGAACATTTGGCTCTGATGAAGCTCCCACTCATGGTATGATTGGAGCTCCCTGCTGAGGGAGTCCGCCATGGTATTGTGAATTCCCTGCAGCTGGAAGTGGATGAGAAACATGTTGTGTGCTATTGCCCAGTGTGAGAAACCTGAAGGTGTCTCCCTGACTAGTCCCCAGGGATCTCTCATCCAGGTGGCCAGGACACGGCCATCGCATTAGGGTCCAGTTCCTGGGGGTGGACCAATGAGGGAGGATCACCTGGATGGGGCGTCCTCGGGGGTTGGAAGTTGGACACCGATGGATGAGACGCGGTATCCCCCTTTTCCTAATACCTTTTCCCCATCCTACTATAAAGGAACATCAGACACTCTACCCCTGACCCTCTTTCCGACACAAACACTTTAGCACATCACGAAAGAGGACGGACAAACACCAAAGCTGTTTACCTAACATGTTCCAACACAAGGGTCAGGCAAAGTCAGGCAATTGACCAGGTTCACACACACCTGACGCCCCTTTCCCTTCCTCATAGGGATAAAACGTGAAGTACGCAAGCACAAGACGAACGAGACAAACCGCAGGAGGAGACAGCTATCCAGGCACAGCAGTTCAAGAGGAGGAGAAAGACGACGAGAACCGAAAGGCTGATAAGGAGAGAAACAACCTTGCCCTTTCCAACCCAGACCCGTGAGATCTCTTGTCTCATGGGTCTCATGTGAAGCGCTTTGGCGTAAAGCTCTATATATAAAACTAATAAATACAAATACAAATACCTCCGCAGAAGGAATGGTAAAACAATAGCTAAAGTGTGTTGCAGCAGATGTCAGCGGTACACGGAGCATGCCTATGGTGATAAGCAGGACCGAGTGAGATGCCTGCTACCATGGTACCAGCCTTGACTCCAGATACAAGGAAAGCCAAGCAGTTCATCGCAGCCGGTGAGTCGAGCGGAGAACTAATAGGAAACCGAACTGTGTTGAATGAAAGGCACATTGAGAAAAGTTCAAAGAACTGTAAATTGTTAAGGGAAAACCAGCTGCAGAGGGAATCTACACCACGTGGGTGCTCACTCAAGAGACTCTGGTTAATCCCATGTTGAGTGAAACTACTGATACCAGAAGGCCGTTGGAGAATCACCAAGTTAGGTCAAAGTGGTAATACAGGGGTCTAGCAAAATCCCTGAACAGTCAAAAGTCTTTGACCGACAAACTGTTGAGAAAGCAAGGGAAGTGAAACCCGCATCAAGAGAAAGCAAAAGGAAATATGAAGTGGCAAGAGTGAACCCGAAGGAGGTATGCCAAAAAAGAGGGACGCAGTCTCAAGTCCCAAGAAACAGTGTGTTGACAAAAGTGAACCCGGCAGAGGGAGGTTCACGGGAAACTGTTTAAAAAGACATTAAGATTTGTGAATGCCAAGGAGAAGGTATCTGTGCAAAAGCCAGAGTGAACCCGGAGGGAGGCAAACAGTCGTGAAGGGTCTGTGCCCAGAAGAGGGGGAGCCAGGTGTGAAGGCATCACCCAAAGGTACATTTGAAAGGAACTTTCTGTTTGTTATTTTGGAGCCTATCAGGTCCTCGGAGGCAAGAGACTTTTTGTAGAAATGAGACTTAACCAACGATGGCTATTATTCTTGAAGCAGAGTTGTCGTCTTGTACTGGGATAGCTTGAGCGTGTGCTGTGCTCAGGGGTCCCACCTTGTCCTGTGCTCAAAACGTGGGGAAGGAAGACACCCGGCTACCATATCCTGACTTATCATTCGTGAACACTTCTTTCTTTCTTGTGAATCCTATCCCACACTGTTTTTGGAGTTTAGCTGTAAAGATTGGCAAGATTATTTTAGTATATGCCCCTTTGACAAGATGCCCCTAGGACTGCCTTATTTTGATTTGATGGTGTTAGCTTGCTCCCATCTTAGATTTAGGTTTACAGTAGGTGTTTTTCCACCTTACTTATATAATTTAATAAACACGCTTGAACTGTGATCACTTGTGTCTGTCTATTCTTGATACCAGGCCTTCTTTATACCAGATCCATAGCGCTTGTGCTTCCGCAGACAGGACTTGGGAGCTTGTATCGTCATGTTTCCTGATGTAGAACATGCTGGTGGTATTGGTGCGAAGATCTGGACCACCTTGTTCTGAAGTGGCAGTTTGAAGGTCGTCAGGGCCCAGAACACTACCCTTAACTCTAGGAAGTTGATGTGAAGGGTTTTATCTTTGGGTTGCCATAGTCCTTTGGCATGGTACTCCTGTGTGGGCTCCCCTCCCTACTTGGGAGGCCTCAATGGTTACCATAGTCTGGTGTATTGGAAGGCAAAACGGAGTGCCCTGTATGGGATTGTTGCGATGGCTCCACCAATTGAGAGGTTTCCAGAACAGATGTGTGACAAAAAGCTTCTCTTCCCAGGACCCTAACACTTGCTGCCAGCATGTGTCCAGAAATTCTTGAAGAGGATGCATGTGAAGCGTGCAGTGCAGGACGTACGGGATGCACGAGGACGTCATCCATAGTAGAGACTTGATGGTGCAAACTGATGCTACCGGTAGGTTGGACAGTCGATGGACCTTTTATAGGACGGAGTTGCCCGTTTCCTCCGAGCTGGTGGCGAGACATGCTAGGGTGTTGAGGCGTAAGCCCAGGAACACTGAGCTTTGATCAGGCTGCATGCAAAATTTCAGAAAATTGATGGATAAACCCAGAGAAGTTAGACAACGGATGGTCTGTTCGGTTTGTTGTACTGCCAGTGGTAAGAATGGAGCGTGCACTAGCCAGTAGTCCAGGTAAGGGTAGACGTAGATGCCTGCGCAGTGGAGGTGGGCTGTCACTGGAGCTAGGCATTTTGTGAACACCCGAGGAGCTGATTTTTGGCCAAAGGGTAAAGCTTTGAACTGGTAGTGCTTGTCTTACACTACGAACTACAGGAAGCGGTTGTTATGTTATGTTATGTTACCTGAATTTGTAGAGCGCACGGTCGCCCTAGGGCATCATGGCGCTGATGAGGAAGCTATCAAACGGGGAGCACAGTAGTGGTCAGAGAGCTAAAATAAGGTAGTTTTCAGTGCTTTCCTTAAAGCCAAATGATTGGAGATAGATTTGAGTAGCAGTGGGAGGGAGTTCCACAGCCTTGCCGCACCAATGGAGAAGGCTCTGCCACCGAGTCTTTCCCGGGTATACTTAGGAACCACCAAGAGATTGGTGTTCAGGGAACGAAGGTTGCGTTCCGGAATATAGCGGACAAATTTAGTTTGAAGAAACTCAGCACCTAGGCCATGGATTGCTCGGTGGACAATACACAGTGATTTGAACTTAACTCGCTGGGCCACTGGGAGCCAGTGGAGTTGGCGAAGCACTGGCGAGATATGAGCTCCATAGGGGGAACCTGTGGCCAGTCTAGCTGCCAGGTTCTGTATACGTTGGAGACGTTGAAGAAGGCCTGTCGGCTGAGCGAGGTATAAGGAATTGCAATAGTCCAACCGTGAGAGGACTAGTGCAGCAACCACAGGAGGGCGCATAGCCTCTGGGATCATAGGAAGGACCCTCTTAAGTACCCTAATCTGGTGGTGGGCGGATTGGCAGACCGTAGAGACCTGATTTGTCATGGACAAGGAGGTGGAAAGAATGACTCCTAAATTCTTTACTTTGTCCACTGGACAGGGCAAGGGGCCCAGTGAAGTAGGCCAAAAAGCAGGGGTCCATAATGACGGGCAGGGAGGATAGCCCACCATCATCACCTCAGTCTTGTCGCCATTAAGCTTGAGCCAGTTTTGGTCCATCCAGACACCGACTGATGCCAAACAATCATGAAGAGAAGCTGAGACCTTAATATGATCTTGATCCAGGCGGATCAGGATTTGGGTATCATCCGCGTAGGAATAGCAATTAAGTCCATACGAGCGGATAAGGCAGACCAGCGCCCATATGTAGATATTGAATAGGATAGGAGAAAGAGAGGATCCCTGGGGGACGCCACAGGTGAGGGCACAGGGGACAGAGAGAAAAGGGGGCATAGCAAGGGTCTGAGTGCGGTCTGCAAGAAAGGAGGTAAACCAGGCCAGGACTGATCCAGAGATCCCGATTTGTGCTAGACGTGAAAGGAGAATAGGGTGGTCCACCGTGTCAAATGCGGCGGACAGATCCAACAGAATCAGAGCTCCAACACCACCTGCATCCGCAAGTCTGGACATGTCATCTTGCACTGAGACAAGCACACTCTCTGTTCCTCTTCCTGGACTAAAACCTGCTTGGGCAGGATTGAAGATCTTAGAAGATTCCAGAAAGGAGGAGAGAAGGGGCGTGACCAGAGATTCCAGGAGTTTAGACAGGAACGGGAGCAGGGATATGGGGCGGAAATTAGAGGGGATAGTGGGATCAAGAGATGGCTTCTTAAGCAGGGGAATAACCCTAGCAGATTTAAGTTCCGGAGGAACCAGACCAGACTGGCATGAGTTGTTTATAGCCGCTGTGACGTCAGACAGAATGTCCGGGGCAATAGTCTTCATCATACTTGCCGGAATAGCATCCTCTGGGGAAGCGGATTTAATTTTAAGAATCGCTGCTAGAACCTCTACCTCCGTGAATAGAGGAAAGGTAGACCAGCTGGCAGGGGGGTCAGTGAGGGTGAGTGGCACAAAGCTAGTGGTGCCAGAAGATTGCATAGCAAGAGATTTGGCGATGTTAGATCGTATCACATCGATTTTCGTAATAAAAAAAGATGCTAGGTCATTGCATAGCTTTTGCGATGGTTTGACCATCGAAGTAAGGGGTTCAGAGGAGGAAAGTGATTGAACAATAGAAAATAGTGTTTTAGGTTTACATAGAGCACTTTCAATTCGTTGGGCAAAAAAAGTGGCTTTAGCCAGCTTGACATTGGCTAGGTAGGTGGAAAGACTGAGCTTATACAAATCTTTAAGCAGAGGGTCATAGCTAGCTCGCCATTTGCGTTCGGCTTGTCTGAGTAACAGGCGGGCGTTTTTAAGCTGATCTGTAAACCAGGGCTGAGAGAGTAATCTCCGACTCTGGGTAAGTTTAGGTGGGGCGAGAACATTGGCGGCGGATAGCAGCGATGTTGAGAGCGTGGATAGAGATACAGGTCCCAAGGAGGTACACTTAGAGACGATACAGGCCCCAAGCGCCTTGGGATCAACTGATCGCCAGGAGCGGTGCAACATCTTGGGGGGGAGAGCTTTACAGACAGGAGTGGCTAGGATAAACGGGCATGAAATCAGATGATGATCAGACCAAGTCACTGGCTCAATGAGGCCAGGGCCGAGTAGAGCATCATTGGCAAATACCATGTCTAGAGTATTTCCATGAAGGTGGGTGGGTGCTTGGATCAAAGAACAGAAATGAAGATCAGAGAGGCTATCCAAAAGCAAGTTTAGTTCATCTGATCTTGGGGGGTTAAAATGCAGATTAAAATCGCCTAATACCACGAGATTGGTATACTGCAGGTTTAGGACGCCAATAAGGTCGGCTAAGTCCTTCCCAAAAGTTCCCATAGGGCCCGGGGGGCGGTAGATAAGCAGAAGGTGGGTGGCACATGATGTCGATAGCTCACATCGACAAAGGAGGGCTTCCATATTGAGTGTATGTGAGCAAGGTAACTGGCTAACTGTGTACTTGTCTCTAGAAATAACTGCAATGCCTCCACCGCGCTTGGGGGGCGGGCGATCATAGTGGGTGATACGGTAATTGGGGGGGAGGGCTTGCACTACCGTAGGTGCTGAACTCGGTGTCAGCCAGGTTTCGGTAAGGCATAAAAAAGCTGGTTGCCTATTTGTTAACAGGTCCCAGATTTCACCCGAATGGGCGGGAAGGGACCTTGTGTTAAGCAGGCACAGGGTGAGGGTGTCCAGCGTGCACTCAATGCTATGGGTGCTTCTAGTGGGGGAGGGGGTAAGTGGGGCTGCGTTGTGGTTCCAGCCAACTGGCCACCTGGTGTTGGGGTGAGCCAAGGAAATTAGAAATTTTCTATCTAGGTAGCCCTTCCAACACGTCCCCGCACGGACGGGCACAGACGGGCTTGCCTTAAGCGCGCCGAAGCGCTGGCGGCGCGCCCGCTGCGCCCGCCCGCTGTGCGGGCGGCCGATCCAGCACATAAGTGCCTGGATCGGGATGGAAACGAGGCGGGAGGCGGAGGCTGAGCCCAGGGCAAAGAAAGAGGACTGGAGAGTCGTCTGAGCCCAGGGGATTCCCCTCGGCACTGCCGAAAGAGTAAACAGTCACTCGGAGCCTTCAATCGTTCGAAATCTTCATTCATCCAGGCATGTTAAACACGCTATTGCACAGTTATAATTACAGGAAAAGTAACAATAAAATCAATAGCGCAATACTAAAAACAGAATACTTTAAACATAATCGTTTAAAAACCGATTTTAGGAGCTGTCCTCGAGTGGAGCAGCTTCCTCCTTGATTGTGTCATCAATGGACTTAGAGGATGTGTATTTCCACATCCCGATGGATGTGGAAATACGCATCCTCTAAGTCCTGAGAGGAAATGAAGTCTCCTTGTTCCAGCTGGTCGATAATATTCTGTAGCATGGCCATGCTGCATTTTTTGGACTTTAGGAACTTGTTGCGTTTCCTTAGGTCCAGTATGGGTCTCCATCCTCTGGACATTTATCTCACTAGGAAGGATCTGGAGTACACTCCAGAGCCCTGGAGGTGCAACGGGACAACTTCTACAGCAACCCTTTTTAGAAGAGACTGAACTTCCTATAGAAGGAGGGACTGGTGTTGCTTCTCTTTCTATACTAGAGGGATGGAAGGGCACTTTCCCATGAATTTGAGGGTGTGACCCTGACGAATGATGTTTAGCACCCATTTGTCAGTGGTGATGTTTTCCCACTGTGTGACAAAATCGGACAACTGACCTCCCCACCGGGGTGCTGAAGCGGGGGTTCGGGCACTGGTACTGGTTAGGCGTGTTTAGGGGTTTGGGCCCTTGGAGAAGCTCTGCCTCACTGCTGTCTTCCTCTGCATGAGACTGGAGGCATTATAGAAAGGTGTTCAGTGAACGAGCAGTGTCTGTATCAGACTTTATAGCCTAAAGGGTTTCATCCACCTTTTTCCCAAAAAAGGTCTATTCCATCAAATGGCATATCTACTACCCTTGTTTGTACTCCAGGCCTGAAGTTGGTTGCCTTCAGCCACCATTGGTGTCTCACGACCGCTACATTCCCAATCTGCCAAAAACCAGTGTCTGCGATGTACAAAGCAACTGTGATGGCATGGTCTGAAGCAGCATCCCCTTCATGTAACAGTGCTAGAGACTCCTTATGTTTATCATCAGGGGGAAATTCCAGGATGGGACCAATCTTATACCACAATTCGCGGAAATAACGGGAGAGGATTGCCACAGAGTTTACAGCCTTGATAGTAGTAGCGGCTGTGGGAATAACCCTCTTTCAGAAAGTGTCAACCTGTTTTCCCTCCTTGTCAGGGGTGGGGGCTTGGGTTTGTCAGGGGTGGGGGATTGCTTCCCCGCAGCTGCCAAGACTACAGAGTCTGGGTAGGGCTGTGTGCGATCCGACGGACAGCAGGGACATGCGTTTACAGCGCTCGACACAGGTATTCACCTGCTTGAATACCAGCAATCAGTTTATCTAACCAGCAATCACCATACAACCAAGGGCACTGCTTGACTACAGAGCCAATTTCTCCTCAATCCAACTTCATTCCAACCAAAGATAAACACCCACCAGCCTTGATAAAGACCTTGACGGTCGAAACACATGTCGGCACCACTTGAAAACAATGTTAAACGCACCTTGACACATTTCTGTACTAAGAGCAGTGAACCCAACAAAAAAGTGATTTAACCAAATAAAAGCTAAAAAGGATCAATTAAATTTGTGGACTCTACCTACCTATTCACCTGATTGTGAAAAGAAGTGTCTATGTATAAATTCCAGCACAAGTGCCAAATGAGTAGGAACTAAAACCAAGCTACTTAGGAGCTGTATCTGTAAAGTTATACTTTTTCTCCAGGCGGTCCTTCTTGGGTGGAGCTGAGAAAGGGTTCTTCATTACAATGAGGCCATCTTCCCAGATATGTTCCAGCATCAGGATTGAGACCGCAGACTTCCTGGAGGTTTCATGCCTTTGGAAAATAAAATCTTTCCTTAATCAAACGCATTCAACCAGTCCATAATGTCATTCTTCTCATCATACACACTGAGCAGATCTTTGGGAAATCCTGGATGAGAGGAGGACCCAGACCCAGACCCATGTCCAGGTCCCTGGGATTCTTTTGAAACTTGAAGCTTGGCCAGTTGCAACTGGTGATCCCTGTCTTTCTGTTTTTCGGCCTGCTCGACTTTCAGCTTAACCATGTGAAAGTCAATCTCCTTCTGCTTAAAGAGCAGCTCTGCTTCTTGAATTCCAGCATGGATTCAGCGTCAGCACTTGCAGAGGAAACATTAGACAATGCATCCTCTCTATCCTCATGGGCACCATTGATGAGGGCAGCGACAGAAATGTCAGTTCTGCCAGTGGAAGCTGCTCCACCTCCTTCTGCACTCTCATCAGAGGTTATGGCACTGAGTTGTGACTCTTGCCATTCCATGATTTTCTGAATCATTTCCAATTTTGTACCTTGAGCAAGTAAACCTCTCTCAGTGCACATCTTTCTCAAGGTTTCTGACCTAGAAGCATTTAAGGTTATAAAGGTACTTGTTTCCATTATATTAGCTAGGTCTAAGGCCTTTACAGTTATCACTACTAAGTCACTAGACGGGCACTTCAGCACTTTGTACCAGTTACCGTCCTCACTGAGACCAGTACTGACGCTGATGATGACCTCACTGACTGGTCTCTTGACACTCATACCACAGATGAGTTTGACAACCTGGTCCCCGCCAGTAGTGAACCAGCAGATCTGCCCCCAGGAGACTCACCACCAGATGAGATAGGCTCCATCCACGCCATCATGACACGAGCATCAAATCTGTTTTGACCTCGTCCCTAAGGAGAAAAAGAAAGACACATCCTACCAATGGATTAAACAATACTGAAGGATGACACTGGGTCTTCAATCTGGTGCTGTTTGCTGAATGTACTGGTAAAGTCAACCTAATTCCAACTGCTCAAAGGGTGGTAAACATTTAGGGAGTGGAATGAGATGCTGCTGTAACTTTCCCTCATTTCTAGGCAGTCCGGCTGGTACCAAAGAGTATATTTAGTTGAGGCAGGTTAAACATACTTGCCCTGAAGCTTTCTGTGCTTTCATGTTCTGTAAAAAATTAGCCACAGCTGCCACTTGTCTGTCACGCTAGTGGTTGACCAAACAATGGTAAAATATAGATACAACATGAATTTGCTTTTGCATGTGAATACCAGAATTTCTTGTCTCGCCGATTAAAGGCCAAAACAAATCTGCATTCCTGGTAAAGTTATTTTGGATTAGAGACTGCATGTCTACCAGCCTAAATATCTACACATGCTTTAATGATTAGGCAAAGGTAGTGAAGGAAGCTCTTCTCTGAATGCAAGTACAAGATGGAGTACTTGCAAGGTCAAGGGACTCGCTGTGCACTGAACAAACCAACTGAGTACCATAGAATTTCTCTCTGCAGTATATTAGTGACACCAGCAGCTTCCATGCCATCATGCACAATGTACAAGCTGCCCTCTCATTTCAGGCATCAGCCCCATAATATTCGTAGGATATATAACACTACAGTTGGCTTCAGAGAGTAGACATCCTTGCTACAAATCAACTGCTGAGACTGGATCAGAGGGAACAGACAAGACCAGAGGTTTGAGTACCTCTCCGGATACCAGTCAGATGTTGGATTAATTTCAAGACATAATGTACAGCCCAAGGTGCCATCCATGGCACTATAATGTCAGCACGCTAAAGCATTTTATTTGCATGTGACTCAATACAAAACATAAAATAAATAGAAAACGAACAGGTACCCTAAACCCCAAACACAACCCCATAACTGCAAATTCCCTTGCCCTCGCCCTTACCCAAACCCTTGCTCTAATCCGAACCTTAGCATTACCCTAACTGCAACTCTAACACCTACCCTAATGAATATTCTACCCTAAACCTAAGGCTTATCCTAAACCCTATATTACGCCACCATCAACAGCCCTTTCCAACCTCTCCATCTTTCTTTAATACTTTCCCAAACCCTTACTCTGCTAGCCTTAGCCTTATAATAACCCCTAAAACGTACCCTAACTCTAAATTAACCAAACCCCAACATCAAAAGCTCTCCATAACTACACGGACACTTAGTCTAACCCTAAAACTAACCAAAATGTTTACTCTAAACCTAACCTCTAGCCTTACCCTTACCTGGAAACTTTTTAACTGCAGAGGTATTTTCACCAGAATTTGTTCACTGACTAAATTTGAGTTGGCAACATTTTTACTGGATACGAAATAACAAGAAACCTACGATATGATGTAATAGGATTCACGATGTTTGTTTCTTGGCCTGCTACTCTGCATTGCTTCCTCTTGCCCTAGGCTGTGTCAAGAACTGCAAAGAGTCCTGTGACACACCTCATTGCAACCTGAAAACTCTATTACATATCAGGACTCAATGTAAGGGCTGTATCATGCCACAGAGTAAATTGAAAGGCCATGCTCCGGTGCATGGAAATGCTGTATAGTACAGATACAAGCACTGACCAAAAACGGGAGCTTTGTGTAGTATTTGGGACATTTGTAGTATTATGAAAATGTGAAAAACCAATTTGCTGTTAAGTGCTAACTCTCAACCACCTACCTTAGCAGGCACCCACTCAGTTCCCCTCCACCTGGGTTTGTGCCACCTGACAACAAGCATCACACAAATGAAGCGGTGGCTAAACTTCCCTCCACCTCCACCCACTTGTGCCACCTTACCCACTGCTATGCAGCCCACAGGCTCCAACTTGCCGAGCACCAAACACACAGTAAAACCCTAATGCATACTGCACGCCAGCACACCCCGCATGTAGGCAACAAAAGAAAAAACATGGATTGTCAGCCACAATCTTATACCTTTTCACTGCTTCCTTTGCTCCCTCTAACCTACTCAAAACCCTACCTTTTTACTTGAAAGACATAAAGCTCCAGGAAGTCATGCAAATAGCAAAAGACATGCTATAACAAAACCCAATAAAAACCATATCATAAGCACAGTGAATCATGACATTCAAAATGCATTTTTATGAATGCACTTCCAAGATTAACCCAAGGAGGTGGATAATTATTCCTCATCAGAGGAAAAGGTTACAGATATATACTAGCTCACAGTCTGCTTTCATAATGGTGGCCTGATCCTTATTCAAGCTTGTGGAAACCACTTCAAAGCCCTTGACAAAATGTTCCAGAATTTAGCACATATCGGAGCTAAGCGTTTACCCCTCAGATCCTCTGCTGCACTTTAAACAAAACAGGCAACAACTAGACCCTATGCTAATTCCCAATCTCCAGGTATGATTATTATCTCCATAAAGATACATGAAGGCTACCAACGATGATAAAAGTGACCACTCTAGACCAAAGCCGCAGAGCAACTCCCAGGATGATCAACAATTGTTATGTTACATCCAAAAAATAGAATTTTGAATGCACTCCTCTTCCTTCCCAATATTTTGGGCGGAGAAGCACCCTACACGTAGCTCTGACTTTGGTGATCCAGATCCAGGACTAACTAACATAGAAAGTAATAATCCAAATAAATTCAGCATTCATATCAAGACCAGGACATCCAACACACTCAATATCTGTTGCCAATATCAAATTTTACATTAAAAATGCAGTCAGCATCTTCAACATGATGCAGGAGAAAAGTATTGACCTGTTAGAAAGGGGTGAGTTTGGAATCGAGCAGAGGAACAGTGAGGACCCGAAGCAAGGTACGGAGATGGGCATCTGCCGTGGCCGGTGAAGGGTTATGCACTGATGAAAACACCTGGATACTCTGCACTACCTGGTGTGTTATTAGAGTTACCCTTCCGGGCGTATACACCCTAGAGACCAGACTGGTGCTCCTGTCAGTGCTCTGGCCTTTTCGGAGGAAGGCCCAACAGGCATCGCCTGCCCGAGACGCTGGTGACACAGTAAAGAGTAGAGTAGGGCTCGGAGCGCTGGCCTGCAGCATGATCTGGAGCCAAGGTGCATGGGAGCAAGAGTGGCACTCTGAGGGGGCTTGCAGAGGGATGCTCTTATTAGTGTATGGAGGGATCCATAATGAGGGGGAATGTATTGGCAACTCCTCACCCCAGCACAATACCTCCTGGGAGGAAGGAAAGTTAGATTGGCCATGTATCGAGGGCAACCTGACCCAAAGGAACCTTGGACCAGCAGTATTAGGCATTTGTTGCAGCTCTCCCCGGCACATTGGTGTGAAAGGTAGTAGAGTAAATGTTCCCGCTTAAAGGTACTTACCATACTGTTTTGGGAGTTCTGAGAGGGCAATAAATACCTTGGAGGGGACAGTTCTTATGCAACTAGAATAGGTATGCATAAACCCTCATGGGCAGAAAAGGGTGATCCAGCTATAGGATTGCACTGAGGTTAATTCTAACCAAGCCATCTATGTCATATACAAGAGACCAGAGTGTCTGGAGAAATAAGCTGCAGGGTTTCGCTCTCTACACCTGGGTGGAAGGAATTAATAGTAAAATGGACAACCCATATGAAATGTGCAGAGAAGCACAGAAGGAGCTTACTGAGACTGCAAACAACTAAGACATACATTATGTTATTATGGAGATCAGAACAATGAGGTCAGAGGTGCAGGCCTCCCTCATTGAACTCAAGAACAGGGTGGAGAAAGCTGAAGACAGATCAGGAGCCCTGGAGAGTAATCAATAATCCACTGTTAGCAGAACTTAAGTATACATTGGGCCTCATTAAAAGTTTGCCGGTCCAGTAACTACAGTACCGGTAAGCTTGCTAGTACCGTAGTTACCGGACTGGCAAACTACGAGTTCTATTCGCAAGTGTTTTTTCGTCCACCAGGTCTGACCTGGTGGGCGTACCAACACCCGTGAGCAGAGCATGTCTGATGCAGCGGCACACTTCACGAATGGTGCTGCTGCATCCGACCTCCCCATTCTCATTGAGCCCTATGGGGCTGAAATGGTAATGGGGAGCATTTTATTCCGGCGCCCGCAAATGGGCAATTCCGGGTCTGGCGGGGCCGACTTGCCCATTCCCGGGTGCTGGAATATTTGGCGGCAGCCTGCCGGTTTTACCGGTAAGGCTATCGCCAAACTTGTAATGAGGCCCATTAAGATTGCAGGATTCAGAGATTCGTGCAAGATCAACAGAGAGGAATATATATGATTTAGAAAACAGAGAGATGAGATTCAACCTTTCCATCTTTGGGGAGCCTGATGTAGAAGGAGAAACCCAAGAGAAAACTGAAAATGTGTTCAGATATAATATGATATGATATGGCATTCATAACGCGCCTATACAAAAGTGTTTCAAGGCGCAACGAGACAAGGGAGGAGGAAAAGAGGGAAGACAGACTACGATCCTACTAGGCCAGGTGTCATCCAGATTGCGCAACTGCATGGGAGGCTGAAGGGAGAAAGGGCACGGGGATGGGGGAGGGGACAGTGCAGTACATGGGATAATGGAATAAATAACAATAAGTAAAAGTAAGGCCAGCAGGTGGCAAGTGCAAGGGTAAGTAACACTTATGTACGAGCGCGATACAAATAGAATATCATATCATATATATCATCAGGAGTCAAGTGCTGGTAATAGGACTGTAGGGATACAGAAAACAGTCCCCAAGTGCAGGGGTTGCCAGGAAGGCAGTGCAGGTGTGCAACTGGCGGGGCAGCGGACCTGGGCCTGAGATCAGAGGTTGGCCAGGTAACCAGTGCAGTTTCAGTTTCAGCCAGGAAGTCAGCAGGGGAGTAGAGGAGAAAAGTTAGAAGCAAAGAGAAAGGTTTTGAGGTGTTTCTGTAACTGGAGATGGTTCTCCTTAAGATTCATGGAGGCAGGAAGGCTGTTCCAGAGGGAGGTCCCAGCTGAAGACAGAGATCTACCACCAACTCGTTGCTTGGAGAAGCGACTGACCCTGAGGGAGTTAGAGGGGGATGAGCGAAGAGCTCGAGAAGGAAGGTATTTAGGAAGAGAGAGTTGAAGGTATTGAGGCCCCGAGCCCCAGAAGGCCTTGTGGACAATGCAGAGGGTTTTGTGCTTAATCCTCGCAGCCACTGAGAGCCAGTGCAGAGATTTCAGTCCTGGAGAGATGAGAGATATGATCCCTGGGTTTGAGGCTTAGGACGAGTCTCGCAGTCCTGTTCTGGATGAGTTGCAGAGGGCGGAGAGTAGGAGCAGGCAGATTTAGAAAGAGGCTGTTGCAATAGTCCAGCCTAGAGAGAACCGGAGCTCTGGAGACAGTGTGCTTCTGGGGGAAGGAGAGGAAAGGAAGAATACCTCTGAGGAGGTGCAGCTCGTAGTGTGACTTCTTAGAGACATCGGAGATGTGAGGACAGAAGGAGAGTGTGATGTCGAAGATGACCCTGAGGTTTTTAGCCTCACAGCTGGGAGCAGGAAAAGGGCCAAGAGAGGCCGGCCAGAGAGTGACAGCTAAGGAGGGTGTGGGATTACTGGCATTAAGGCAGAGATCATTGGCGGCACACCCCTCCTGGATGGCGGACAGACAGTCAGAGATGAGAGAGGGAGAAGAGGTGGCTGAGGGCAGCCTGAAAATGAGCTGAGTGTCATCTGCATAGCAGAGGCGTAGGCAGGGTAGGGCCTGAGCGGGCACGGCCCACTCAAAATCTGTTAATGCCCGCTCAGCAGAGCTTTGAGGGCATTTGCAGATGTTAATGTCACTGCAGTGGGCCCTACTTTATTAGCTTCAGGCCCCACTTGTTAGACAATCCCAGCTACGCCTCTGCTGCATAGCCCTGGAAGGTGGGGCAGAGTGTGGCAATGTGGCGGGAAAGAAGTGCCAGGTATTGGTTGAACAGCCAGGGAGGGAGATTAGACCCCTGGGAACACCACAGGTAGAGATAGAGATAGAGGAGAGGGTGGACCCAAGTTGAACCTGGGAGGGTCGTTCAGACAGAAAAGAAGTCAGCCATGCTAGGGCCTGACCGGTGATCCCCAGGTTATCATGGAGACGGTTTAGCAGGATGGCATGGTTGACTGTGTCAAAGGCAGAAGAGAGAGCAAGTAAGATGAGGACACAGGGGGTGTTGGAATCAAGGTTGGAGAGCAGGTCTTCACGGATGTTCAAGAGAGCAGTTTCCGTGCTTCTGCCAGACTAATGATCATGGAGACAACCAACAGATTCAGTGTGCAGATTGAGCTGGGAGATGGGCAGCTTTTCTAAGAGTTTACCCAGGAAAGAAGTGATGGAGATTGGGTGATAGTAAGCCGGGCAGGAAGGGTCGGCAGAGGGTTTCTTAAGAAGGGGGTGCACAAGGGAGTGCTTCAGGGGGGAAGAGAAGACTCCAGTGGCGAAGGAGTGGTTGCAGAAGTAGGCTGAAGCAAGAGCCAGGGAGTCAACGTGGTCCTTGATGGTTTTGGAGGAACAGTGATGAACCTATTTTGATGAGACTTTCATAGATCGTACTTGTCGGATTTGGCTAGAAACCTTGTCTGGGGAGAACAAGGGAAAGGCAGAGAAGGAGGGAGGAGAGGTGGCAGAGGAAGGCCCAGAGGAATAGCAGGGAGTAGAGGGAGGAAGGGGAGAGGAGGAGAGAGAGGACAGGATGTCCTGAGTTTTAGAGATGAAATGAGAAGCCAGTGCCTTGCACAGCGTCTGGTAGGGGACAGGAGATGTAGAGACCGTGGCAGGATAGGCCAGTTCCTTGCAGATTTTAAAGAGTTCAGCCGAGTTGTTAGATGCCGCAGAGGTGCAGGCTTGGATGTGAGCTCTCTTCTTGCTGAGGACAGAGAGCCGGTATTGCCTTTGGAGCAGGCGGCAGGCCAGTTTGTCAGAGGAAGTACATGAAGCATGCCATTTCCTCTCAGCCACCCTGCATTTGCGTTTAAAGGTGACGAGGTCTGAATCGTACCAGGAGTTGCACTTGGCTTTGGGCTTCAGGCGGATCCTCATGACGGGGGCAAGAACATTGAGGGTATTAGATTTAGCAGAGTGGAGCATGGAGAGGACCGTGTCAGGGTGTGAGTAGGCCAAAGGGGGAGGTGGGGAGAAAGTTGCGGCGAAAGCCTCAACTGACAAGCGCTTCATGGGTCGGATGACCGAGAAGGTGGGTGGCAATGATGGAGTTGACTTGGCCTGGGGGGAAGAGAGGGTGAACTGGGAGAAGAGGAGAAACTGATCACTCCAGGAAAAAAGGAGTGGTGAGAGGGATAGAAAGGGGAAGGTCCGAGGAGATCAGAACATCAAGAGTATGCCCTGTAGAGTGAGACAGGCCAGAGGGGAGAATAGAGAGTGAGAGTCGCAAAGGTCGTGAAACAGTCCAGAGGAAGGACAGGAAACATCCAGGTGGATGTTGAAGTCTCCAAGGAGGAGGAGTTGAGTGGTCGAGACCAGGAGGGAAGAGGAGAGGTCCGCCCACTCAGAGAGGAAGGAGAAGATCTGACCAGGTGGCCGGTAGATAGTAGCCACAGTAAGGGAATGGCTAGGCGAGAGAGAGAGCCTGCAGATGTGGCATTCGAAAAAAAGGAGTAGACCTGCATAGGAATGACAGAGGCAGGAATTCACTTGGGGAAGATCAGTGCTACACCCCCTCCGGATCGGTTGGACCTGGGCGTGGAGCGAATCTTGTAGCCGGTAGGGAGGAGAGTGTCAAAGCTTGCGACAGAGCTGGCCATGAATCATGTCTCAGTGAGACCGAGGACACCAAGGTCAAGTTCCTCCAGAAGGTGGCAGATGTCGGAGGAGTGTATGACAGCAGAGCAAGAGTTAAGAGTGGCAATATGGAGAAGGTTGCCATATTTCCGGGGAGGGGTACAAATCAGAGGTATGCCTTGCGGAGGTGTAGAAGAAGCCAGAGGGGGGAGAAAGGGAAGGAGGAGAGGGCAAGGTAGCCAACGAGGAGGCAGCAGGGGGAAGCAAGGAAGCCATGGAGGGGGCAAAGGGGACAGCAAGAGAAGAAAGGAAATTGATGAGGCGCGGGGAGGGCCTCCCACCGGGTGCCACCATTAAAGAGAGAAGAGAAAGGAGAGACCACAGAGACCATATGTAGGGTCCATAGATCTGGTGAGGGAACGACAAAGAGGATGTCAGTGAAAGTTTGCCTGGAGGAGGCACTGGTATAGGTGTCAGCGATAGGGAGGCTTTTTAAGGAGCGATAGAGAAGTACTTTTTAAGGAGGACCCCAACTTTGACTTTAAAAGGGAACAAGCATATTGGGAGGAACAAGATCTAAAATGATGAGATGCCAGCGTTTCAAAGGTTACGTTCATATTTTGAAGAATGCTCAGGAGGTGCAGTCCATACTATTGAAAGGCATCATAGTCTACTTTTTACAAGATCTGTTGAACTGGTTACAACATAAATAATAAAATATAGGTGGGTCCACTGTTTTGCCCTGGTTTTTGAGCTGGATAAAGAATTGTACTCACACTCCCAAATAGAAGATGGTCACCAAATACTCAGACTCTACTCAGAAAGGCAGAATATAAGGGAGGGAAGGTGAACAGAATTCCTGCACATCTGCAAGTTCTCAAGGGCGACCTAAGCAAGGACAGATTGAGAATCCCAGGATCAAGGAAGTTTAGAAGGTTAAACACATCTTTGATGAAGAAGGGGACAAAGGAATACGGTTCACCTGAACAAGAAGGAACAAGTTACTTACCTGTAACTCCTGTTCTCGAGCATTAATATCTTTCATAGACTCTCATGCTGTGTGGGGGGCGAGGCTTGCAGCCATGGTATAGGGCAGCTTAGAGGGGAGCTCCTGCCTGATCCTGCACCATCCGAGAAATAAAGGCAGACACACTGGTTTATAATGACCAGTGAGAGCACAAGATCATTGGGAAGGTGTGTGGAGCAGATGTCTGGTCTTTAGAGCTCTTGGCGATCAAGGTGGACTATGGAACGCAGCGCAACACTGAGGGACGAGCAGCCGGTGAGAAATGAAAAATGGCAGACGGAGCGAGATCAAAGCAAATCCGATGAGACCATTAGCTGGGAGAGGCCCAAATTATTCTTTGCGACTGAATCCACACCGCCTACGAAGCACGACCCAAGTAGAGAGCCCAGAGAGACAGCCTCTGTGGAGAAAGGGAGCGGTGAGACTAGAAGAATGGAGAGGCGGGTCACACATCAGAGAATTGGGTCGCGTTGCGACGCGAGTTGCAGATTCGGCCTGAGACCTGGGCCAGACAGAAAGAACACCGGAGGTGAACGGGAGAAAAGATTAAGTGCCAGCCGCTCATGTTCATTACGCCCATAATGAAGAATACTATCTGCAGGCTTGGAATAACAATAAAGGGCACTTATCCCTCACTGGCAGCAGCACCCCCACTGAGGCCGTGGGAACCCTCAGCTGCTGCCCGTTGGCCAAATCAGTCAAGGTCAACTGGTGACAGGGGTAGCCCAGAGGATCAGGGCGGAGCAGCCAGCGACCACAGGCACCAGGGGGAACCTCATCCACATTGGAATTCTACACAGACGTGCGTGGAATGCTCACCAGACCAAGTGGGGACAACGCTGCAGGGAGATGGGATGTCTAGCCGTGACAAAGCCATTCAAGCACTATACAGAGGATCCCTGGCCAGAGATTGGGGACCCTGCCCCAGGGCAGTTGGAAAGTTTCCCTGTGCAAGCGGCAGAGAAAGGGAACTTAGCAAGCACCCACTGTGCGGCGCGTGATTGCCATTGAGTCAGCTGGGAACGAACACCGCACTCACTGCAATACATCCCCCAGCTGCAAGACGCATCGTGCCAACCACTGGCCTACGGAATCGACCAGTTTGAAACAGCCGGTTGCCCCAAGTTCTGTGTAGCCATCTCTTTGTCCCCATTTGCCTTTGTCCTTGTCTCTGCCCACCTGGGATTTCCTGATACTTGGTCCTCTACGCTGGTGCCCCGGTGAGTGCAGCATCTTTGACGGGTACGTCTACCACTGTTACATAGCCTTGGTGAGGCACATCTATTTACCTGGCCCAAATACGGACATCAACACATGCTGGGGCCCCGACATCAGTGAGCCCAGTCTGAAAAGGGAGCGCAAGGTGCTTAACGCAATCAAGGGTGGATGCCTGGGTCGTAGAGAGTGGCACATCCTGTGGGTTCCTCTCAGCTGCTTCAGTTGCTGCAGAGGCAGAGGAAAAGCAGCTTGGGACAGCACAGGAGTCCTGCCCTTGCACCACACTAACAGGCAACTGCAGGCGATAGTCTCCTCAAAGCGTAGAGCCTACTAGAGGGACCGGAACATTTGTGCCTTCGAACAACTAAAGGAGAGTTAGTAGGGTCTGCAAACCTGAAACGCAACTGGCAAAGGCAGGCGAGAAGAGCAAGGACGACATAGATTTGCCTGCTACTGCACATAAATAAGGCACCTTCTGTTTGGCAGCCATACTTCCTTCAGCTGCCATCAAGGCAGGGCACCGCCCATTGGACACTGGGCGCAAATGCACAGAGTCACATCAGAAGGGCCAGAGGGGGCCCTACCTGCTTGTTGCCCTAGTGGGTGTACACTTGATCCTGCCGGGGGAGGACATACCCTGGTCACTCCACAACTGCTTCCTTCTTTTCTATCTGACAATGAATCCCAGGGATGAGGATAGGCCGCACAGGAGAAAGAGAGGGGATAGTACCAATATGCGGTATACTTGGAGCGCCGTTATTGGAGGCACAATCGAATAGACTGCCATCCCAGAAGCCCTACCATATTGCACTGAGAAAGCCGAATGCCTCCAAAATCTTCAAAGGTGAAGGGCAACCAATTGACACTTGACAGCTATACCGCTATACCGCTATCCAACAGCAAACACCCACGGACAATATGGCAACGTCACACAACAAGCCCAAAAAATCAGGAGACGCATACAGCCAGATCCAACAGGCCATTGCAGAACTACAGACCGTGCTTAGTTCAAAGATAGATGCGGTCATAGTCGATGTGGGACTTCTGCGCCAGGAAGTGAGGAAGCTGTCCGCGAGAACCACTGCGATGCAGGAGCAACTAAAGGAAAATACGGCGATGACACAGGAGCATGACACCCAAATTTGCATCCTGCAGCAAAAGGTCAATTTACTTGAGAAGAGGGCGGAAGATGCTAAAGGGAGAGCTCGACAGAACAACATCTGCATCATTGGCGATCAGCATTGGACTTGGACTGAGCCTTTCAGATACACCTGTTGACTGAAGGCCAGAAGATTTAATACAGATGCAGATATTTTCCATCTTATCCACAAAAAAGGGGGATAAAGAATCGCAAAGTTCCTGTGAGGCGACCACAGAGTCTGAAGGAACAGATGATAGTGAACAAATAACCTTGAATGTCTTTGGAGCGATTAATAGATGCCACAACATGATTGGAAAATTAGTCCTGTTTTCTGGCAAAGATAGCTCTATGGTATACCAAAGAGGCTTGCCGGAAGATTGCTTTAGCAGCAGATGTATAGTTGGGGTGCCATTTTAGCTCGGTTTACCTGCGTACCGGACAAAGGGCGTGCAGTTCATCAGAGTACCAGGGCTCAGATGGCCGGGCTAGCGGTTGGGAACCTTTAAGAGGGGCTAGCCAGTCAGCATGGAGGTAAATATTGTCCAGAGTTTCGGGGTCTAACAAGGGCAATCAGTCAAGAGGGTACCAATTTGGTGAATGTGGGTGATAGTATTTGTTTCTGCATGAATACACTGGATCTTAAAGTTGCTGTTTCAAGCAAAATGTAGTACTGAAATAGAGTGAGAAGCTGCGGTGCAAATACCCATAATGATTATTTTGGCAGCTCTTAATACTTTCTTTGATAGTACTTTTAGAAGGATGTGTAGATGAGTGATGGGATTCAAGATGCCCTCAATGTTTTCCATTAAGTGTGAGGGTCTGTTCAAACTGGGTTTGCATGCATTACAATTTCAAACCAAAGTGGCATATACTTGCTATCAGAGTTAAGCTAAGAGTTAATTATATAAGAAAGGCGAATAGAGGTATTGAGGTTGTACCCATCTATCCGAGTGCCAATCCAGGTATGCTACAGTCTGCAATGAATTTATCATGTTTGAAAGTGTTAGAAGTTCTGCCTAGCTCTTGAAGACTCACCTTGTGCTAGGGCTAACCTTCTGGTCTTTGCTTTATTTATTAAGTGCAGGTAGGCCGTACCACCTACCTGCACTTAAAAATGTTGAATGTTGGTTGTCCTTAGTTTCTTGGTTACAAGGGTGTTTGGTGGCCAGGGGTGGTGTTTCTGTAGAGTAACAGGAAGTGCGAGCAGCTCGATTTATTTCCTGCCACTGAGTAGCTAAGAATCTGGGGAAGAAAAATAAGACTGAAAGTACTGCAGCCCAGAAAGAAAATAAGCAGTGGTGATGCGAGTAAACAGCCATGTAGTATAAGGAACACAATAGATGATTTGTATTATTTACACTGAAGTCACAAAAGCAACATGTTATTTATTATTATTATCATTTTTATTTATGATATGATATTGTATTTATATTGCGCCCATACATAAGTGTTACAGGGCGCGACGAGGCAAGGGAAGGGTACAAGGGAAGACAGAAACAACGATCTTACTAGGCCCAGTAACATTGAGAACGCGCAAGTGCAGGGGAGAGGGAAAGGGGAATGTGCAAGGCGCAGGGGAGGTGTGGACAGTGCTGAACAAGTGATAAACAAACAAGAAAACGGCAGTGTGGCCAGCAGGTGGCAAGTGCATGAATGAAGCGTGAACAGCGGGTATAAATAAGTGCAGATAAGGAGACTGTAGGGTTGTAGCTACAGACCCAAGTCCAAGGGATGCAAGGAGGCAGTGTGGGTGTGCAGCTAGGTGGACAGGTATCTGTGCCCAAAATCACAGGGTAGCCAGATGCCCAGAGCAGAAGCAGACAGAGATCAGCAAAGGAGAGGAAGAGAGAAAGCAGAAGCAAAGAGGAAGGTCTTGAGGTGCTTCAGGAACCGACAATGGTGATCCTCAACTTTCAGAGAGGCAGGGGGGCTGTTCCAGAGGGAGGGCCCAGCCGAAGAGAGAGATCTACCATGACTCATTGCTTGGAGAAGGGACTGACCCTGAGGGAGTTGGAGGAGGAGGAGCGAAAAACTCGGGTAGGAAGGTATTTACGAAGAGAGAGTTAGAGGTATTGAAGACCCAGGCCCCGGAAGGCCTTGTGGACAATGCAGAGGGTCTTGAACTTAATCCTCACAGCCACTGGGAGCCAATTCAGAGAGTTCAGTGCTGGAGCAATATGATCCCTGGGCTTGAGGCCAAGGACAAGTCTTGCAGTCCTGTTCTGGATGACATTGTTATTTTGACATTTATATATCAGCCAAATCCTGAGGTATCACAGCATTCATTACATCGCAGAAATTTGGTTACAGACAGATATTGTTATTCATACTTATTGAAAAGCCATTTGTATGCACGTATGCAATTACAAATAACTTATAGTTAAGTACAGAATTTAAATGGGTGCTTACGTTTGGGTGGCATGTGCCTAGGGGCGGACTACAATTCTATACTGTTGAAGACCCAAGAATAGAAAGGCAAGAGGGGGGGGGAGAAATGTCCTTGATTAATGTGCGCCTACTTGCCAAGCATACCTTTCAGAAAACATTTAGACATTAATTAAGTGTAAAGTGGGTTATAATAGGAGGTGCATGAGGCTAGAGGAAATGTGGGCCCTGTTATGTTTGTGGGGGGGAAGGATAAGTGTAGTGTGTACCCAAAGTGGAAGAATACTGATAGGCAGAGGGGACGAGGCACAGGGAAGACATGCCCATGGCATAAAAGTTGATTCCATTATTAAAAAAGAGTTCTTGCTGTGAATTGGGGGAGGGCTTGGACTGTGATGCAAGGGGTATTAAAGAGTCAAAGCGAGGCTGATGGTGGAAATCACCTTGACTCTTCATTGCAGTCTACATAGGCTAGAGCCCTTTGATAGTAGCTATTCTTGTAGACCAGTATGGGAAACACCTTGACTCTTGAAAAGGAGGGTGTGTGGAGGATCATGGATTGTTCTGTGCTACCTGGAGCCTCCATTGGCATCTTTCCTAAGGAGTGGAAAAGTGATGATAGCTGTGTACTATTGTGGCATGTCTAGGAAGGAAGGATTTGTGTAATTGTATCAGGTAAGGTTGAGGGATCTGATGAGTTTTGGGCATAGGAGAGAAGACACTGAAGAGAAAAACAGGTGGAAAACATAAGGGGGATTCTTACAGTTTAGAATAGAAGGTTTGGTTTGTTACTCATTAAGTCCACCTCTTAAGGAAAGAGACAACTGTCATAATTCTGAGCTTCGAATGCCCAGATCAAGGCAAGTGCTAGCTTTAGGTGGCGAGGCAGCCAGAGCTGGGATGACGTCATTCTTATTCTTAATGATTTTCAAAAATCGGAGTATGAGGTTGATGGGGTTGGTAGTTTAGGAGGGGTACTATGAATGGGAAAAAAAGAAGATTGTGTAATGGTCTGCTCTTCGTAGTTGTCTTAATCTGAGCCTGGGAAGCCCAAAGGTGGAATCAAAGGTATGGCCTGCTCTATTGGTGGCTTCTAGCATAAGAAGGTATATATTTAGAGCCTCCAGGTTAAGTATAAAGCACTTTGAGTGATTGTGTGGGAATGTGGGATTGTGATGGAAATGGTCGGACTTGGTGATTCAGCCCCCAATTCTTTCTTGAATTTTGCACTGGTATGATATGATATGGCATTTATAACGCACCTGTACACAAGTGTTTCTAGGCGCAGCAAGCAAGGAGGGGGAAACAGAGGGAGGACAAAACAACGATCTTACTAAGCCTTGTGTCATTCAGATCGCACAAGCGCAGGGAAGGGGAGAACAGAAAAAGGGGGAGGTGGGATTGCAGGTAATCAAAAGGTTCAGCCACTGGGACGGCTTAGTGCAAGTAATCAATAGTGCAGCCAACGGGTAACTCAGAAGTGCAGGGAGAGGAGACTGTAGGGTTGCAGATATAGACCAGAAGGGCTGTGGGAGCCAAGAGGCAGTGCAGGGTGCAAATGGACAGGCAGGGACGTGGGCCCAAGGTCAGAGGGTGGCCAGGTGACCAGTGCGTGAAACAAATGGGTCATTAGCAGGTGAGAGGCCAAGAGAAAGCGGAAGCGAAGAGGAAGGTCGTGAGTTGCTTCCGGAACCGGAAATGGTTCTGCTCAAGTTTAAGAGAGGCAGGGAGGCTGTTCCCGAGCGAGGCCCCAGCCAAAGAAAGAGATCTGCCCAAACTCTCTGCTTGGAAAAGTGACTGACCCTCAGAGAGTTGGAGGTGGATGAGCGGAGAGCTCGAGAAGGGAGATACTTAGGAAGAGAGATTTGGAGGTAGTGTGTCCCCAGACGCCAGAAAGCCTTCTGGACAATGCAGAGGGTCTTGAACTTGATACTTGCTGCCACCGTGAGCCAATGAAGAGATTTCAGGGCTGGAGAGATATGATCCCTGGTCTTGAGGCCAAGGACAAGTCTCATAGTCCTGTTCTGGATATTTAGTAGAGGACGGAGAGTAGAGGCAGGAAGATTTAGAAAGAGGCTGTTACATTAGTCCAGCCTTGAGCTTCTGGGGGAAAGTGAGGAAAGGAAGAATACCTCTGGGGAGGTGCAGCTGGTACTTTGACTTCTTAGAGACGTCGAAGATGTGAGAAGAGAAGAAGAGGGTGAGTCGAAGATGACCCCAAGGTTCTTAGCCTCACAGGTAGGAGCAGGAAGAGGACCCAGAGTGGGCAGCCAGAGAGAGAGAGAGGAAAGGAGGGAGCTGGTGTTCCAATGAGGAGGATCTCAGGCTTACTGGCATTAAGGCAGATCATTGGCGCCACACCACACCTCGATTGCAGGCAGACAGGAATGAGAGAAGGAGTAGAGGTGGCTGAGGGGATCGTGAAAGAGAGCTGGGTGTTATCCGCATAACACTGAAAGTTGGAGCAGAGAGCAGCAATGAACAGCCAGGGAGAGAGGTTAGACCCATGTGGGACACCACAGTTAGAGAGAGAGATAGAAGACAGGAATGACCCCAGTTGCACCTGAGAGGTCAGTGAGAAAGGAGGTCAACCAGGCCAAGGCCAAATCAGTGATACGCAGGTTATCACAGAGTTGCTTGAGGAGGATGGCATTGTAGAGGAGGTCCCAAATATAGCCTGCACTCCAGCCACCCATTTTGAAGTACCAGGAACTTTCACACCGAGATATGTGACCAATGATGAGCAAATAAACCAGCAGAGAGCCGCGTTAGGGCTCTGCCCAATGCCCATCAGAAGAGCAATACCTATTGAAGTGCTGATAACCAGACAACCATGGACAGTAAGGTATCCATTGAGACAACCCTACCAACAAATGACACGAAACGAAGAATGATTAAACATTGTCCCAGAAGAAACTCAAAAGGCCTTAATGGAAGACGAATGGTGGCGACACAAGGGCCCGGACAGACTTACAGATGAAAGAAACGACAACCAAAAGATGACACACAAAGAAGAAAACGTCATGAATAAGAACATCATGAACTTGGAAGGAGAGACAATGTTGAAATATGAAGAAACTTAAATTGTAAAGCAGGATGAAGATATTCAACCAGCTAGCACCTGTACATATGCTTGTAACCGCAAGAAGCTAAGAAAACAGTGTGGCTTGCTATGCTTATTAGAAGAAAAGAGTGGCAAGCGCCAACTACATATCTACCTCAACGAAGCACACTATACAAGTGCAAGTCCACCTTGTACAAAAGCAGAATTAAAGGATAGTTCCGGGACTTTTTTTTTATTGTTCCTATGGTTCGGCCATGTGTTTTTAAACATAAATCGGTAGATCGTAGAAAACTTTCCTATGGACCTTACCCGACTTTTCGTCCATTAACGCACTCGAAAACATCCGCCATTTTATGATAATCCTCTCACTTGCCGCATCGCCCTGGCTCACCTGCTTTTGCGGCACTAAATCAAATCCCCCGCCCCTGAAACAGACTTGATCAAAACATTCATATTCCCCGCCTCTATCCGTGAGGTGACTGAGCTGCGTAGGCAAACGCGCCCAGGCGTCTTCTACGCGACTCCACACAGAACCAGGAAATCAACACAGATGAGCTCAAACAACACAGCGCGCCACAATTGGGAATATGAAACTGTACTTTTAAATTAAACCGCAAGATTGTAAATTTGGAAAAGTACATTTATTTGACATCAAATGTTTTGAGAATATCCTGCGATTAGCATTTTTATTTGCTCACGTTCCAAAAAGTTCGTTTCGAGGCACACAATGTTCCTTTGCTGTACACAGGGTCTTAGATCATCTCACAATACAGCGCCACAATTCGGAATATGAAACAGTGGTTTAAAAGCAAACGGCAAGATTGTACATTTGGCAAAGTACATTTATTTGACATCAAATGTTTTGAGAATAATCAGCGATTTGCATTTTTATTTGCTCACGTTCCGAAAAGTTCGTTTCGAGGCACACGATGTTCCTTTGCTGTACACAGGGTCTTAGATCAATGAATTTTTATTTGCTCTCGATCCAAAATATTTCGTCTTGAGGCAAGCGATGTTCGTGTGCAGTAGACAGGGTGTTGGTTTACGATAAAATAAGCTCTTCGGTCGCACTGATAATCGCATGGCTATTCCAACAACGAGGCACTAGGGCACTACAACGGTCTGTATGTTGCATCTAGCCGTTAGTACCGCGTAAGGGCATACTTGTACTTGGCGATCGTCCCACAAAATGGTCAGGGTGCTAACGTTGTTCACGCGGAGAAGCAACTGGCGGTTAAAAAACCCATCCGCCGGTGTCTGGTACTCGTGACACAGACAATAATGGACGATGTATCTATTTGAAAAACATAAAAAAAGGAAATTAGTCTCACCATCAGATCTTTATTAAAATTATTCATTTTATATATTAGGTCTGGAAATTATTTCATAGCTAGGACAGTGCAACTGGGTTTTATACGTCAAGGGGGGGCTGTAGGATACTGAGACAGTCCCCCAGTGCAGGGGTTGACAGGGAGTGCAGGTGGAGAGTGGAAGGGCCCAGGACCGAGGTCGCAGACAGTGGACAAGTTGTAGCAGGGGAGAGGGAGAGAGAAAGCAGAAGCAAAGAGGAAGGTTTGGAGGTGCTTCCGTAAAAGGAGACGGTTCTCCCCAAGATAGTGCGCGGTACAAAACAATATGCCACATAGAATGAACAAGTACAACTTAACCCGTCTTTAAAGCTACTGTATAGTAATTAAATTGCGGTATAAACTCATCTAAAGAGTTACTTACATTATATTTGCATTTTCCATTGTGTCTGTGCGTAGGGCAGCCCCGAAATACAACTCCTTCTATGCCGACGTTTTATTTCTTCTAATGAACGAACATGAAATGGCTTTCGTTTCTGAAATTATATTATTTATCGTTTCTTACGTGGTCCCGGCCTGTCAAGGTCAAATAACAATAGAACCTTATACTGAGTCGTGGGCCATTCTGGCACCTGAGAAAAAATCAAAGCAGCTGACCTTCACTTTGAACGAACACACATTCCTAGTTAGCTACATTCAGTGTAAGGCCGTCTTACAGGACTTGAAATTTACACTCCATCTTTGCATTTTGTCTGCGTGCTTTGCTGCCCCACAGAACCATAAATACGGAGACATTCTATATTTTTGGAAAAATCATTTATATTACTGTTTGGTTTAATTTAATGCGCAAATGAACAAGGTTGGATAGATAAACATATTCAATGGGCCTGCGACATGAGGAGACTCGAGAGAACAGACAATCACATTACAATCATTTAAACCGTGATGTGTATTTCTCAATGAGCTCTTCTTTAGGTGGACATGGAACAGAGGCAATTTTGGGTGGCAATGCAGTTGGGACGTCAACAATAAGTCTCTCAATAAACTCATATTGCATATCCTCAAACACTGGTTTGATCACCCATTGTTTACTTCTTTTAGTGAAGGCCTTATTGTAGCGAAGCGTCCCTAAAGTTCCGGTCGTCCTACTTTGTTGACGGCCGACATTTTGGTTATGTGCCAAGACCGCTAAAAGAGTCTGATTTATCATGCCCTCCATGCCAAAATGCAATCGTTTTGGCCTGTACTTTAGGCACATATTGTGGAACACCTCCAAATCTCCTGTGTGGCAGAATTCCGTGAGTCCCCTCAAAGCTTTTGTTATAGTTTTATCAAATACAATCTTTTCAATGGCTTTGTGAGTGGGTGATGAAGGAATCAACCACTTCTTCTTCCGTGCCTCCTCTGTGGACAAATGGCCATGTTCACAATTGTGGAAATGTTGGTTCGTGTGCCAGCTGTGCACGTTTGTACAGTGTAGCATTACTGACCGCCATTTTTCCAGTAGAATTTCCAACGACCCTCCACATGTTTTTGAGCTCCACCAAAGATGGTTGCTGATTGACTTGGACCACTGTGAAATACCTTGCATATCTTTTTTTTTACCTGCAGCCGACAATTTTTTATTGATTGTTTTTGCAAGATGCCAAACGTCAAATTGGTGATTTATATTTTTGTACTCTTCTCTCATTGTCTTGGCAATTGAAACGTGTCTGTCCGTGGCTATCAGGTCGATCACCATTCCCCGCGATTGTAGTTCTTGCAATGATGCTACAAAGCCAACTTTCTCCATGGCCACTGAGGATGTACTTTGTGACACCTGCACGACCACCGAACTCACAATTTTCTTACTTTCCATGTCCTGAAAGTGGTAGGTGCAGTACTTGGCTGAAAATCCTGGGCTTTCGCACTGTCCATCACCGGCTAGCCTGAACCGTTTGCCCGCGAATGTACTATCAATAGACATTTTTTCCATTCTCCAAGCTTCGCTAATGGCTGGAAATAGATAATCGGTTTGGTATTTGTAGAACTGAGTTTTCGCAATGAAACGGATTCCCACAAACTGAAAGAAAGACTCTAATTTTTTAAAACTTGAACCACTAAAAAGTGCAGCCGCTGCACAAAGTAGATTGCCTGCTGGCAGTTGTCCCAGCATGGGTTGTGCAGACCATGAGAAAGGATGATATTTTGTACAGGTGGCATGTATTTTAAGGTTAGTGCCTCGAATTGCACGAGTCACATTAATCAATGGCTCCCCACATACTTCCCCACCTACCGAATGCCCACATTTCAACCGAATAATAATATCAATCAAACAATTATCGAATACAATGAATTTGGCCTCTTTCCTTATACTGTCACTCTGCATCCCAGCTGGTTCGGCCTGTAACGTTGAGGACATGTCACTCACATGAAAGGTAGAATCTCTGATATCGTCTTCCGCTATGTTCAGTGATATTGAAGGTGTTTCATTGTAGTCCACTTCATTCTCTTCCATTGCAACATCTGTTCCTTCTCCGGCAATGGGTGAATAGGACAATTTCTTCAACTTTCTCGCGGTCTTAGTTTTTGCGGGTGTGGATTCTGTGGATTTATCTCCAACTGCATCCGAACTACCAGGAGGACATTCACTATCAATGGCTGGTGGTGGTATAGCTCCGTTGTCAATCACTTCATATTCTTCCCATTGGCACGATGCATCTCCAGTCTCAAGTCCCTGCCAAAAGGTTTGACAAGCAACATCTCTCGTTCGCTTCACTTTCTGTGTAGATCTAGTTCGTACACCCACTCGCAACTAGAGGACAGATTGGAAAAGGGATGTTCAGTTTAAACACAACTTACAGTATTGAACTATTAACAGTGAAAAACAACATAATATAGTGACCAGGACACTAACCTTCTTTTGCTTTCTTTTCTTTGAAACTTTCTTGCCTCGAACTTCAACATCAGGACGCTGTTGCTCCGACTCGTGTGTGCATGTCTCCACTTCCTCTTGCGCTGCAACGACTACATTTTCATGATAAGCACATCCATCACGCACTGACGCTCCATCGACTCCCTGAAACATAGAACTTTCATTAGTATGTATAATAATATCGAAAACACAAAATGTACTTGGGGACCAATACCCACGTACATCTCAATAGCAAAACACGAATGAACGCTTTGTGTAGAACATTCAAACGACAATTATTCACGCATTGTTGATCTAGTTAGATGGAACTGTCAAGATCCATACCTCGGGCTCCTCATAGACTTCCATTGATGATATTATTGAAGATGATGCTTCAGTAACTCCCTGAAACACAGTAATTGCATTAGTATGGTTTTCTATTTTGATAAAAAGAACAGAAACTTTGTGCAGGCGTGAACGGCTCATCTAAATAGACCTGCACAAATGATCAGTTGTCTAAAATAAATAATGGATATGTAAATATGATTCGATTTGCTTGATCGTTGGAAGTGTCACCACCTAGAGATCTGCATCAACTACTAGGGTTGATGTTCTTGTAGAAGAAGCTCCGTCATCTCCCTGAAACATAGTACTTGCGTTAATAAAGAAGGAAGTATAGCGGATGTAATCACGTCATATGATTTCGCTTGATCGAACTGTCAGTATCCATACCTCGAAATGCATAAGAACATCAAGGGACGATGTAACTGCGGTGCACACTTCTGCAAGCTGTTGCGCCGACCCGTAACTGCATGCTCCCCCTTCTTCTTGGACTAATGCTCCATCGACTCCCTGAAACATAGGACTTTCATTAGTAATGAACACAAAATTGAAAAAAGAAGACACATAGGAGGGCGACGGAACTGTCCTGAAACGTACCTCGAGCATCTGAGTGACATCAACGGTAGTCGTCAATACGTTGGACTCCTCAGCATCTCCCTGAAAGACAGTACTTGCGTTATTTTGGATAACAATAATTATAACTGAAAACAAAGACTAGAGGACGAGTACAAGGGTGTACCATTAGGTAACATAATTACACGATAAATTAAAACTATTGATTTACATGCCTAAAACAAGTCAGTGGCAGAATAGCCAAGTAAGATTACCCGATAGGCGCTTGAAGTGGCTGATGACTGCAATAACGACACGGATGGAGAATCTTCCGCCTTCATATTGAGTGGATACATAAATGGGGAAATTATTGTTAGCTAATGCTACACACTACCGCAAGGCCAAGAGATAAATACGTAAACTTGACTCACCAGTGGAGGGATGTGGACGAATAGAGTGGGAATAGCGGGAATAGAGTGGGAATAGCGGTTGAGAGCAATTTTTGCCTCTCTCGCGGTGTGTTCTTCTTTATTAGCAATGATGTGGAGTACATGTCAGAGGTAAAGTGCCTGCTGCAGATGCGGTATCGATCACCCCTCTTGTCCGCAAAGACCTCTAGGACTCTACTTTCAAGCTCAGACGGTGGATATCCGCAATATCGGACCCATTCTCTTATCTGATCTATTGTCTTAGGGAAAACATGCATTATAGTACCTTCAGATTTATTAATGGTCTTAGAAGGGCAACCGCCAATGGAACAGGCAGGCATTGTGGAAAGTTCTGAAAAGAAAAGATCAACAATTCTCTATGAATACCAATGTAAACTCAGAACATGTGACTAGTTCCTTGCATGTACTGTCTTGAACGAAAAGAAATTGGACGCAAAATGATTATGGTACATGGCCTTACCTTGACGAACAAACAGTTAGATGCAGGGATCAGAGTAGTTTCTTGTCGTAGAACAGGGAGCAGTTCACAGGTTGCAAACTGACGAGTTTCCTCGAAGTGGTCACGGAAGTTCACAGAGACGAAGAGCAGATAACCAGCACCTTCACGGGTTGACTAGCAAAGCGCAAAGAAGTGCTCATTAGAAATATGAAGTGGGTTATAAAGAATTCGAAACAGGGGTGTGTTTGTGAATGAATGACGTGTATATGTCGTGGCATTATGTGGATTGCAGGGGGCCGTCCAGCGTGAGGGGGGATGCTTGGCAGGAGACACGGGGTCTGGAGGTAGACATGGGAACAACAACCCATGCTCTATAGACCACTTTGAAGTGTACATGGTCTTTGGCACCTCTTGGCCTTTATCGCTCCCTGACTGCTCCAGTTGCCAGCACAAGTACCCCGGTGCGAACTGCCTTTGATAGGGCGGGGGTGGATTGGGGCGGTGGTCGTGCAGACAAGACACAGGAAGACTCGTGAATGGAGACACACTTATGTGGATTGCAGGGGGCCGTCCACCATGAGGGGGGATGCTTGGCAGGAGACACGGGTTCTGGAGGTAGACATGGGAACAACAACCCATGCTCTATAGACCACTTTGAAGTGTACATGGTCTTTGGCACCTCTTGGCCTTTATCGCTCCCTGACTGCTCCAGTTGCCAGCACAAGTACCCCGGTGCGAATTGCCTTTGATAGGGCGGGGGGTGGATTGGGGCGGTGGTCGTGCAGACAAGACTCGTTTGCCGCAGGGCCTCACCAAGGAGAGGCCATCTAACTGCATGTAAGAGGCTGGCTGCAGGATCTAGTACATGGAAGGCAGGGGGGTGAGTTTATAAATACCTCACCCTCCCAGGAGAATATATGGGTGCAGTTCACCCTGGAGACCCTGGATGCCTAGGCAGTTAGTCATCAGCAGGCTGGCCTGTGGTAGCAAGGCGGCACGGGCCAGAGGTGGTCATCTCTGTACCCGGTGCCCAAAAGGATGATTTATTATGATCAACCATATTTACCTATAACCATGTTTTGTATCAATAAAATACAACGGCCTTCCTTTTATTGCCAACGCTTGAACAAATCAAAACAACCATTGTTAAAATATATATTGGGTTTTATTTTGGATCTTAATTTCAATTGAACATAAATAATAAACATTACACATTGTAAATTTGCGGTTGCAGCACATCCAGGGAAAATCCGCGGTATTGTCCACTGTCGCTGGGGAAATGTTGTCTAATGGCAAGTACCGCACAGGCAGGTATTACTCTCCGAACGCGGTGTCCGAGCCTCCCGTGAAGCCACCAAGTGAAGCAACGATAGGCCACCAGCCTGTACCACCTGTGAAAATGAAAGATGCAAACTGTATTAAAATGACAAAACTTTCTTATCACTGTCGATTCAGGTAAAAAATGTCATTCTGCTTTGAAAAAAAGTCTATCTAGAAAATGCACAATATGGAACCAATTTACATGCATTCGAATGATATGTAGATGTAATTTTATATGTGGGAGACGACCATGACATAGTAGTGGCATCACTGACATCACAACCAGAGTATACTTACTCGTTACTCGGATTACGCGGACGAACAGTGCCGCGAAGTTCGTGCATAAGCACCATCATCATCCTCAACACGGTCCGTGAGAGGCAGGCTTCCCTGAACTCTGGCAGCTCGGTGATGCATTGCGGACTTGGCTCGCCTTCCGAAATGTAGGCCAGGCATCCCGAGTTTTCTCGGCAGCAGCAGTTCTCCTCCTCAGTTGGCATTAGCTCGCACCGATTGCACGTGCACCAGGTGGAGACGCCGTCCATGCGACATGGTCCAGGCTCTTCATCCGTTGACTGGTCCTCCCAACTGCCGTCCGAATCCCCATCGTTTTCGCGTGCTTGCCTTTCCAGTAGTTCTTCCTCGGTGTACTCGGGCTCGTACATATACGGCTTTATTGTAGCCATTATGTGGTAAAGAAAGTAAAATAATTTATAGCGGTGGTACTGGTATCTGTTCACACGGGCTACAATCAACGAAGGTAGCTGACCAGAGCACAGAAACGAGTCACAGAATACTCAAAGTAACACAGAGAGAGGAATGGATTCGAAAATCTGCTGCTGTGTGTTGTGAAACGGTCTGTTTATACTTATTGAGGAAAGAGGCGTCCTGCCATTTCCATGGCGACACTTCATTAGCTGAGGCGCAGCGATTGTTGACACGAAACGGGAAATGGGCGGTACGCGTCTGCTGATGTCAGGCTCAGGGGCGGGGGATTTGATTTAGTGCCGCAAAAGCAGGTGAGCCAGGGCGATGGGGGGAAATGATAGGATTATCATAAAATGGCGGATGTTTTCGAGTGCGTTAATGGACGAAAAGTCGGGTAAGGTCCATAGGAAAGTTTTCTACGATCTACCGATTTATGCTTAAAAACACATGGCCGAACCATAGGAACAATAAAAAAAAAGTCCCGGAACTATCCTTTAACCCAGGTTTCTAAGGGTCAAATTGGACAGGATTCTTATTCCAGCTAAAACAAGAAGGGGAGGCGGACAGGAGTCTTAGAGAATCGAAACTTAAGAGCAGAGCAGCCTGCCCCGTGAAGGTTCAGATAAAGAGGCCCAGGCAGGTGGCAGGCTGAAATAAGGATTAAATGCACAAACCGAAGGAAAACGAAGCAGATTCATGGTGTGCTAACACGTGACCTGCCAAGCGCAAAGAGGCACCAACGTCTGATGTCACCCAAACAGGAGATACCATAACGTTTCCTGACAAGAAGCTACAGTAGAGGCCGACCACAGCCAACTAATTGACACATAGCCATTTGAGTACTGATTGATTGAAGGGAGGCTCGGTGAATCTTGGGGCATCCTGAACCTGGTTGACCATTCTGTGTGCTGCTAATTAAAGTGGAGATTTATGCTTGGGGTTGTAGCCAACCCAATCACAACGGGCCAAATAATCTAGGGTCCTATAGGTAGTAGAACCAATGGGACGTCATACTTTTAGTGACTTCTACATGAGTAATGTTAGAGGGAAGGGTGAAGACGCCCACCTGATAAGGGTTAACCAATCCTCTCTGTTACCATATACTGATATAACACCTATACTTAAGTTACCTTTTCCAACCAATAGAATTGCATGATACATTTATAAGTGTTACACGTCAATGATGATCGATTTTGGGTATAACTGTTACTGTTTGAATGAAGATTGTTGGGAGTTGAAGCGAGACGGGCTATCGCATCACTGTTGATTTCCATGTTTCCCCTTTTTTTGTACTTGTCATTAAACGGACTCCCCTTTGCCAAACCATTGAGTTGTCCTTATTGATTGGTGTTGGAGTAAGAAATTCTGCACCCCTTTCACCTCAAGGTGCAGCTATCTCGTCTTAGAAGTACGACAAAGCGAGCTCTGACTCTATGGCCTGGTCAGGGGTCACTCGCACTCGAGTACACTTGGTAGCAGAGGATGGTTGGAGACCATCAATTATTTATTCAAATAAGACACCTATTGACCGTCGATATAAAGTAACTCTAGGTATTTGGCAATATCACAAGTCCTTCGCCATTCGGCTGAGTAGACTATGAAGCTCCACGTAGACAATGGTATTATAACTAACCCAAGACTGCAGTCGGGGCCTGAAAGTACCCGTTTTACAAACATATCCCTTCCCATTCCTACAGGCAGCTGATCGGACGAAAACATGAAGGAAACGGTAACGGAGGCAGTGATCGTGAGGGTCCAGAGACGAACGATGGGAACGGTGAGTGAAACAAAAAATTGAGTGCTTTGGCAAACAACGTACACCTTAGAACAAGTAAAGGGAAAAGGTAATGGACGGAGAAGGAAAAAACAAAATAGTCAGAAGTAGAGAAGACTGTATATATATAAGGGGATAATGACTCGAGAATAATTTAATAAATAGAGAATACCGGGGTGGACACCCGAGAAGAGAGAGGTTACCAGGGCGGACACCTGAGAAGTGAGAGGATACGCCTTATTCCTGCGCTTTAATATAGCGGTCAGAAGAAACGTGAACCCAGAATCCCACATAATGGGCCTCATTACACGGACGGCGGTAAGGGTTAACGGTCACCGTTAATGGCAATGGTGACCGTTAACCCTTACCGCCGTACTACGAGGTCCCTTTGCGGGTTGGAGGAATTAACGCCTGCTTCTTGCAGGCGTTAAAAACCAACCCGCTAAGGGACCTCGGAGCTAATTACGGCACCGCAAAATTGCGGTGCCGTAATTAGCGCCTTCCCCATTCCCATAGAGCCCTATGGGGCAGAAATGGGGAAGGGCAATGGCGGAAGGGGGATTTACTGCCCCTCCAACCTTGGAATGGGGCGGTAAATCCCCTTTCTGCCAAGGCGGTGCCGGTAATTTACCGGCATGGTCCAGGGTGCTAATAGCACCCTGGATTACCGCCTTCCGTGTAATGAGGCCCAATGTAGGGGTAATGATTAGAAGCAGAGATATTTGTGTCCAGCTGGTGTCCGTCTAGTCTGTTAAGTGTCTGTCCTATATGTTTTGTGTGACGTCATCTGTGACATTTTTATTAAGAAAACTGGTTGAAAATTTTGAGCGATTCGATAGCAGAGACAGAATCGCACATGAATTTATGTTTTGAGCAAAGTGGTGATATAAGAGATTTTTGGTGGAAAATTCGGATTGGAGCTTGCAGTGTTTGGTGCTCGCTCATATTGTTACAAGGTGTTTGAATCACACAAAGGTATTGACAAGTGTTGTATAAGAGGAAAGAGAACAGATTTAAACATGGAAGACATAACTTCATTAGCACACTTTGCAAACAGTTCCCGAAACACACACCCAAGCTAAAGAAGTATAGCACCGAGTGGGTTAAAGGGACTGCCCACAAGATGTTTATGCGATGGACACAAAATGGGTCTTTATCCAAAGCTGTCCTACAACACATGATGACATATTTGCATGCCACATATACAGGAAGAAGCTAGAGAAACGCCTTGCTGTTCTAGAGCTCTGGAAGATGTTTGAACAGATAAAAGAGGAAGAGGCGCGAGACGCCTACCGCGCCACCTGCCCCGCCTGAAACAGAAACCGAAGAAAGTAAGGCTGAGGGAATATACCCATTAAGAGAGCTTAAACCAGCCACAGGGTACAGCAACCCCGCATATGAGTCACCTAGATATAGTAGTGATGGAAATCAAGATGAAGGATAAGGACAAGAATCTTACCTCCGCAGTCCCAAGGGACAAGAGGAGACGCGATGATGAAAGAAAGGATCAGGCACAGACAAGTGCATCTCCCGACAAGGAGAGAGAGGGAAAGAAGTGGAAAGGAAATGAAGACAGAACTGATGAGATAGCATTTGCAACGGACGAATGGATGGGAGGACAAATCTTATTGAAACTCGATGGGAAAGGAAGTGATGACGTGAGACCTAAAGAGAGGTTAGATGAGGCACAGAGAAAGGAGAAAGAGAAGGAGCTAAGGGATGAAAGGATAAGAAGGAAAGATAGGCTAAGGCGAGAACAGCTATATTGCGAAGAGCAATAAAAACAGCTTGATCGCAAACCGAGAGCAGCCTATGATTAAGACAGACAGAAACAGCAAAGGTTAGAAGAAGAGCAAAGGGTACGTGAGAAAAGGAGGAGACGAAGCGATGAGGAAATTCAAAGGGCAGATGAACGTAGAAATGAAAAGAGAAGGGAAGAAGATAGGGTCAGAGAAGAGGCAAGGAAGCGCAAAGAATTCCATGATGATATTGAACGTAAGCGTAGACAGAGGGCACACGATCTCGAATATTTGGAGAGGGAAAGTAAAAAACCTGATCCAATTGTAGACTGGGAAGACATTGAAGAATTCTTTCCTGCGTACGATTCAGTACCAGGCATGTCTAGGGCAAATATTGACGATGACTTCGACAGCAAAAGCATCTGGGAAACGATCGATAAGATGTATGATGAAATGGGGCTAGAACAAATACCCCACGGAGAGGGGGAGGATGAACGCTTGGAAAGCACTCAGCTGTATGACACTGAGGATGTCACCCGAGGTAGCGGGAGTAGGAAACTGTCCCTGGAAAGATTAGAAATCAGTAGAAACGATGATGACACACAAAGTTGCGTGAATTGGGAACAAACATAGTATCCGCCAGTATGTTGGCTGTGTGGAATGACAGGGCATTTGGCGTGCACATGCAGAAGTCAAGGCATGATACACAGAATAGCCAATGAATGGGAGCAGGCACGTCGAATCCACCTGCAGTCTCACAACAGGGCATTGCACAGAATCACACGGTGCAGCAGCAAGCGCCAGGAGTGCAGCAAGGATCGCAAAAAGGGGTGCAACCACAGAACATGGGGAATTTCCCACAAGGACAATCCCAAGATGTACCACCACAACTGTCACAGACCCAGAACCCTGGAAGGGGAAGAAACACTGGGAATGGGTAAAATCCACAAGTGTACAGTGTGCCAAATCTATATATAAACTAGGACCACTCACTGGAAACCCTGATGTGCACTATCCAATCAGTGACACCAGACCCTCATTGGGGGTGGATGATGTTATAGGGGGTAAAGAATATTCCTACCTAGTGGACACGGGTGCAACATGCTCGTGCATACGTGAAGGCAGGTTTTCCTTGTCCGGCGAGGTCATAGACACCCATAGTTTTACAGGCGCTCACATTCGAGTTCCCTTTACATATGTTCTCCCAGTCTCCATGAGAGTGCCAAATTAATGTACCTTTATTGTATTCACGGCAGACCCCAGTAAACATTTTGGGTCGAGACTTAATGACAAAATTGTACATGACAATTTTGTTCATGGGGGAGGGCATAGTATGCTCCACACTAGGAATGCACTATTCAAATGTACGCGAAATGATTAGAGCATACTCAGGACATATAGCCATGAGGGCCATACCATTAGAGCCAGACGTTTTCGCATATGGCATGCGTGTGCTTATGGCAGGTTTGCCAGACCTTGCAGATAGAACCATGAGGACCCCTGATGAGTTCCTATTCAGACCAAGAATACCTATGCAGGAGGAGGAGGGACAAGTGTTTCCCTTGATGATACATACTGCAGCAGTGCAAGGGAAAGTAGCATTGGTTGACGGATACAATGATAAAGGCAGACAAAGGTGGGCGATTATCGCCAAAGAAGAAGGGTATCGGTGACTGACATCGCAGGTGATGCTCTGTTTGAAGAACAGTCAGACACGGAAGAGACAAGGGTGGAAGTGAGTCTCATATTTTGGGTAAAAATGATAAAAAGAGAAGTGCCCCAGAGAATGATGTTGGCGCTGAAGCGTCTGGAATATTTTGATGAAGATATAGCTAAAGTGCCTGTCTCAGTGTGGACTACAAGACCCTATGACATAGGCCTCTTGAAGGGGGTGGGAGAAGTGAAAATTAAACTAAGGCCAGGAGCAATTCTGCCGAGAGTCCGACAATATCCCATGTCCAGAGAGGCAGACGAAGGGATTTTTAGGACATTCTCTGCAATGATGGACCAGGGCATCTTAGTGACGTCAGGGTCACCATGTAATACAGCGGTTTATCCTGTCAAAAAATCAAAGGGGGGGGGTCTTGGCGTTTAATCCAGGATTTACGAGCACTAAATGATATTGTTGAAGCCGAGTTCCCTTTAGTCCCTAACCCATCTACAATTCTATGTAATATACCCATCGAGGCAAAATATTTCACAGTGATTGACTTGAAAAATGCCTTTTTCTCAATCACGTTGCACCGTGACTCACAAGATCCGACATCATTCACGTTCAGACAAATGCGTCTGAAAAGCACTAGGCTGCCACAGGGGTACTGTGAGTCCCCGTCCATTTTCAACAGAGTCCTGCAGATGGACTTAAGCAAGATTGCATTAGAAAGTGTCGTCTTGCAGTATGTGGATGACATCCTAATCTGCAGTACCACAGAAGAGCAATGCAGGCACGATTCTGTTCAGCTACTGACTATACTGGCTGAGAAAGGTTATAAGGCTGACAAGGAAAAGTTACAATATTGTCAACAGGAAGTGCTGTACATAGGCCAGCTGATCTCTCATGAAGGAAAGAAGGTGACCCCAGAAAGGGCTGAAGCAATATTGAACACAGCTAAGCCACACACGATAAAGGAAATGCAGAGCTTTCTAGGCCTGTGCAACTTTGTTAGGGCATGGGTTTTCGATTACAGCTCTAAGCCTTTACTTCAGGCTCTAACGAAGGCACAAGTGACAAAGGAAAGGATTGAATGGTCTGAGACGATAGAGAAGGGGTTTGCTGAACTCAAGAGAGTGATCTGCACAGCCCTAGTTCTCGGAATTCCCAATTATGCAGAGGAATTCTACCTGTTTTCGCACACAGATGGTAACGTTATGACGGCAGTGCTCGCACAAAGAACCTTGCTGGGGTACAAGCCCTTAGCATATTCCAGTGGGAACCTGGACCCAGTAATGAAGGGCCACTACCCATGCAAACAAAGTTTAGCTGCCGCAGTGTTCGAAATAGAGAAAGCGACAACCATTGTGATGGGATGTTCCATGACGTTATACATCGAGCACTCATTATTTGCCATTTTAGAGAAACCAAAGGGCATATTGACATTGCAGAGAGCTTCTGCCTATGAAGTGATCATATCAAACCCATCAGTTAAAATAGTCTGATGTAAGATAGTGAACCCAGATATCTTTATAGCAGAGCCAGTCACTGAAGGAGAGCCATTACATGACTGCACAAATAATGAAGAATTCTATGATGAAATCTCCAGGGTGAAAGAAAATGCCTTGGCAAGAGGAGAAAGTGTCTTTATTGACGGTTCTTCGAGGATCGACCAAAGTGATGGGCAAAGGTACACAGGCGTCACTGTGATGAAACACACAGCAAATGGAGAATTTTGAGTACTTGTTAGTGCATGAATACCATCTCACTACTCAGCGCAGGCTGCAGAATTATTGGCATTGATACTCGCCATTGAGAATCATGCAGACCAGGAAGTAACGGTGTATAGTGATTCCGCCTATTTGACGTCGACAGTGCACGCAGGCTTAGCGCGCTGGAAAAGGAGGGGCTACCTCCGAGTGGACGGCACGCAGCCTTATTAGACAGGCTGATAAAAACACTACAGCTCCCAGTGGGCATAGCAGTCGTGAAATGTGCCACCCACACGAAAGGGCAGATTTTGTGTGACATGGAAATCATACAGCAGACACAGAAGCCAAGCGTATGGCATCCAAAAATGAGATGGTCATGGAAGTGGGAGTGGCGTGCACCCATGAAAGGATGATGATAGCATGAACCACACCAGAAGCCTGTAGCAGTCTTGGGCAAATGCAACTAATGGAGCTCCAAGGGGAGGCACCGCAGGAAGAGAAAAACCTGTGGAAACGTTGAGGGTGTTCTTTAAACCCCTCTGACAGCTTGTGGCGTCACAACAGCACTGGTAAACCGGTAATGCCTGTAGCCCTACTAAAATAGCATTGGAACAGTTGCATTATCCTACGCATATGACAAGAGAATCTAGCAGCAACGCTCGCAGAAGACTGGTTTATACCAAATTTAGCTGAGCATTGTGCATTCTTTATGGTGAGCTGCATAATCTGCTAGCAATTCAACGCTGGGCACACATTAAAAGTAATGAGAGGAGTCATCGCCAAGCCAAATGGGCCATTCCAGCACTTGCATGTCGATTACGTCAACATGATTCAAGTATGCAACGGGTACAGAAACTTAATTGTCGTGGTGTGTCCATTCTCTAGATGGATAGAAGCAGGTCCAGGTACACACCCAAAAGTCTACCTGTGCGGCCAAATTCCTAGTGAGGGAAGTGTTATTTATTATTTATTATTATTTTATTTGTTTATTTGTAGAGCGCCGAACTGCTCGCAAGCATCGGGGCGCTTACATGAAGACGTAGACAAATAGTGAAGACGAACAGTATACAGGACGATTCATTACATATAGGGTTTATCCATCAGAGGTCGTAAAGCCTTATCTCGAATTACTTAAAAAGCAAGGTTTTAAGTTTTTTACGGAAGGAAAATAGATTTGATTCTAGTCTAAGGCTAGTCGGAAGTTTGTTCCAGAATGCTGCCGCACGAGTGGGGAAAGCTCTTCCTAGACCTAGTTCTTTTTTGAATTTTGGAGTTGTTATCAGTCCCTTGGCTTCAGATCTTAATGTTCTGGTAGGGATGTAGGGTGTAAGTCTGGTCTCAAGGTAGGCAGGTGCTTTTCCATAAAGGCATTTATGGGCTAGGCACAAGGACTTGAATTGTACACGGTCTTCCATTTTTAACCAATGTAGGTCGCGTCTGGCTACGCTGATGTGATCTCTCCTTGATTTTAGTTTGATGACTCTTATCGCCTGATTTTTAATCAGTTGGTACTTGTGTCAGCTTTGCTTGCTGGCACCAGTGTTCCCTAGGTGGGGTGTGTGTGAAGTAATGACATCAGATAATGGGGCTCACTTTGTCAATGCAGTCTTTGAGCAGATTAGCTTGCTGCTTGGTATAAAGCACAAGTTCTCGTTGGCGTATCATCCAGAAGGTAATGGGATCTGTGAGAGGCTCAACGGCTTGCTAAAGGAAAGGATAGCCAAGTTGAAGTTTTCTCAAAAGAGGGGATGGTTGCACTGCCTTCCTCTGGCACTGTATTTTCTTCTGAACCAACCCGGCTCCGACCATCATCTTACGCCACACGAGATAGCCACAGGAAGAAGAATGCGCACTCCCCTGGAACCCCGAGATAGAGCTAGATGTGATGCCCAGTCGACAAGGGAGGTTCTTGGAACTGAAATGCAAACCTATCTGAACTGCATGACATCTTGCCTTACTGTAATTTCAGACCAGCTTCAGCGACTACAAACAGGGTGCAGTGCAGCACAGGACACAGAAAGAGACACTACATCAGACACAGTTCACGGTCTACGTGTTCCACTTGTCTTCCCTGGAGATACTGTTTTGGTGAGGAATCACACAAGAAAAAAGTGGGATGAGCCAAGATTCAACAGACCATTCACAGTCGAAGATATTACTCCATCCGCAGTCAAGTTACAAGGAAGAAGAGCGTGCATCTTCCTGGGTGATATCAAGCCATATGTCGGAGGAATCCCCCTGCCTGCACCCCAATGCGAAGAAACTACATACAACGGGGAAGAACCACAGCACGTGCAGACGAGATCCATGACGAGGAAGAAGGACGCATGACCAGCAAAGTAAAGACAAAGAACCTTTTTGCAAGTTGTGGCTTAACTTGGACACTTCCTCTAAGCAAAAAAAGGGGATAAGGACATAAAAAAGGGACACTCTGTGCATCCTAGTTGCAGGGTGAAGAAGAAAATTGCGCATATAAGCCACAACACGTTTTGTTGACACAAACGTTTGGACCAAGTCACACATAAGCCTGGAGGAGGGAAAGACAATGACAAACTTTGATCAAAGACATGTACATTGGGAACAGACACATCATCTCGATTCATCCAGCACCGAGACTTTGTTTGGCAGCACTTATGGTGTCCCACAGTAGAGACATCACAAATGGTGTGGTTACGTGTTAAAATCATACCCGTCACTGGTAGGGAGGCTCACCAGTATCACAGACTTTCTTCAAGATCCTGACAACGAAAAAATAATCAGAAATCTGCTTACTGTCATTGCGGAAGCATTCATCATACTCCCGGAGTACAGTGAGAAGGACACAAATGCTTCCACCACAGGCGATACTAGATGAACTCATCAATACACTTTTCTTTTGCATAACCGAAGACTGTCTATAGATTGTCAGGAGAACAACTGATACATTGACATTCCTTCGAGATCCAGCAAACACTGAACATTTGAGTCATCTGTTGAATAAAATCAGCATTTTGGTCACACTCCACGCGAGCGGAAAGTGCAGACATTGTTCACGTCAAGGAAAAAACACATAATCCTGAATCTCAACAAGACGGGACAAATGTCCCTATCACCAGAAGACAGCAGATTAGCGCACAGTGTCTTTTTCCGCCTAGTTACTGACTTTCCGGAATTAGTGGGGAGACCTATCGAAGTGGACGTCCTCACATTCATCCAAGATCCAGTTAATATTGCACAAATGGGAATGCTCCTGCATGGAATAATTCTCCAAGTGGAACTTTCCAGTCATCAGAGAGCATATCTGAGGAGATCCTGAAGAAACCTTCCGCCGAGGAACAGATCGAGGGAGCAGAGTCAAGAACCTTATTTGTTATATTTGTTGTAATTTTTCCCATATTTCCTCACACTGACCAGTGTCCAACATGTCCTCAGGACTGAAGCAGAATAGAGGAGTGGACTGGGAACCCGCACACTTTGAACATGCACAGTGAAGGTGTCTCATCGAAGTGTTATTAGCAGGGACAATTGCCACTCACAAGAGGGAGGACTTGTGAAGCACCTGACACTTTCTGACACAAAACTGTTCAAAGAACGATATTAGGTGGGTGAAAAGGAACATTGACATTTGGCGAATGATCCAGATGGGGGCCCACAACAGTAACCTGGTCCTCCCACAAGCAGAGAGGCACCCCCGCTTCTCTGGAAGAAAATGTTGTCGCCTTACATATCGAACTGTAATGTACTTTTGCATTGTATTTATCTTTATTTTACTGTCATTAACGATCAGAACTGCATTTTTTATTGGTGCACAAAGCGTTCCAATTTCGGTGCACTCACCTGATGATGTACGCATGAAAGCCACAAAAACACCCAGGCCCTATATAGTCATTCCAGTCCCTAGAAAATCTGATGGTAAAGTAAATGAACTAGAAATGAATGTGATTAGAAGTGATATACACACACTTTAGGTAACAAATGAAGAGAAAAGCTGGAGATAGGGTCAGCACGAGATGAATGAAGAAAGAGCACTGATAACTACACGCACACACACACTGAATGCACACAAACCAGGCCAAGCGGCAAGAACCACAGAGCCTCAAACAAAAGCATCAGAGAAGATGATACGGCCTACCGAAAAAACTTTGACACAAGATAGTGAGATAAAACGAGAAGAATTAAGAGGAAAGCCAACAGAAGCCGTCTTGTCAGAAGCCCTGAAGAAAACAGAAGCAGCCGCAGAAAAACTCTCTGCAAGGACACAAATGTTAGTAGACCTCCTATTTCCACACCTGACAAGAGAGAGAGAACGACAAGAGGAACTCAAGAACAGAATGACAGAGGCTGTATTATCCAGCACGCATATTCCAACACAATGGACAAGTAGCAGGCCTACAATAAAGCCATATACTTGATCAGCGTCAGGCTGGTGGTTGGTAAGGGTATTAATAAATAGCAGGAAAAGGATGCAAGAAGAGAAGGAGAGAACTGCAAAACCTCCATCTACCCCATAGGCACAGATAAAGAGACCTGCACCATGGACCAGGATACCTGAGAGTCCTCCAGAAAGAAAAAGCCATACAGATGCATTTAGGGATGTAGTTATATCAAACTACAAGATAACATTAAGGATCAATAGAAGCCTACATGAAGATAACAATGAACTGAAAGATTACCTGGACAGCACAGCACATTCAGGAAACAACATTTGGTACCAGCACATGAAAGAAGTTGGAAGACGAAATTCAGAAGGAGAGTGCTTCGTTTGTGCACTTCTACCGTACAGCATGGGGAAATCCAAGATCTTCGTGGCTGTAGAAATTGATGTCCCAACAGCACATTGTCTGTCACATGTAGCAATGTGCAACAACAGAGGCCAGTTCATAGGAAGGGACGCCTCATTGATATGGGCAACTGAAACAGATTATCCCGATGAAGATGATTATGTTCAAGATATCAAGACGAGAAATAGAGCTCATACTAGGAATCACGTGATCAGGTATGAGAAGTCTGAAGTTAAAGGAGCAGGAATAAGATGGGAAGTAAACGCAAGGCTTCTAGAATGGCTGGCAGTGGAGTAGCAGCTTAGCTCAACTGCTCCTGGACCTCTCCCCAAAGACATTTACAAATATACTACTATGAATTCAAAGAAGAAGATAGAAGAGGCTGAAAACCCTGCTTCAAAGAAATCCGAACAGATTTCAGAGATGGAAGATACTCCAAACATTCAAGATGTTTACAAGATCCTTCTTCAGGAGGCCCAAGATGTTTGTGATGTCAAACTGTCTCTGGCTGAGCTCAATTTAAAAACAGGTCAACTGGATGGCAGGGTGACTGACCTGGAAAAGTCATCTTTAACCATGAGACCTGAAATAGCAGGAAGCTTTCAAGCACACAACAATCTGAAGTCTGATTTACAGAAAGAAAAGGAACAGCACCTGGAAATGGAAATGAGGATGAGGGCTAAAAACATCAGACTGGTTAGAGGGAATGATCCTGCTGGGGATGGAGAAGATTTATCTTCCGTGGTTATTCAAGTCTTTAAGGAGAGTTTCCATTGTAACTTATTTACGATTGGTGACATTGATAATGCTTACAGGATTGGAAAACACGTGGGGGCCAAGGCTAGACACATCCTGGTTTCCTTTTTGAATTAGAGATCAAAGGAGTGTTTGATGAATGCTGCCAGACAGGTGGGAAATACAACTTTCAAAGGTAATGATGTATTTATCTATCCTGATTTTCCTAAAGAGATCCTGCTTCCGAGGAGATCATTTAGAAGTGCAAAGGACTTGGCCAAACAACTTAACTTAAAAGCCTTTCTCAACAAAGGTAATGTCTTTAAAGTTGTTTTTCCGGATGGGGAAAAAATGCACTTCAGACCCAGCACAAGGCTTTGAGTTGGTTGGAAATGTATGAAAGGGACCTTCCTATGCATGCTCTCCTCAATTAGTATCGTATTTGCTCATTCTGAGGCATGTTTTCTCATATTTTTTAATGGCGTTGGATTGGATTGTCAGTTAACGTTTTGATGTTTGAAAATCTACGATGGAACCTCATCATGTGTCACCATGTTTCTGTGTTTATCTGAGCACTCCATTTGGCGTCTGTATGTACATCAGATTCCAACAGGAACTGTGGGCTGTAACTCTACTCCATATTGTTTACGGCACTGTCAAAGTTCTGTTTGGCTGATTCTGAATAAAGGACCTTCTGAGCGTGACGTACGACGGATGATACTTCGGTACAGCTGATCCGGAAACGGCTTCTGTCTCCACGCTCACTGTTTTTCATTGGCTGCACGGAGCCCGTTGCATGGGGCGCGGAAGTATCTTTCGTTGGAAAAGAAAAAGAAATGCTGCAGGCACGGAGGACGACGAGGGAAAACTCTGACTCTTGATGGTGGTTACTGGCCCATCTCCTTCCACTCGCGATTTTACCCTGTGTGGAGTGGGATGGGGTGGTACTCTCCCGCCCGCAGTCTTGGTTCTTGAAGGGGCATGTTGCTAGGCCGAACAGCAACCAACCAGTGCACAGCGGGACTGCGCTGCAGACGAGGAGTGTTTGTTGGGAACATTAACAACAGGATGGCCGGAGCTCCCTATTGTTTATGGGTCTGGGTTTATTATTGGATGGTGGGAGAATGAATTAGGTAAGAGCTGGACTGGGCTATATGGGTGTCTTTTGGACACAGATCTACAGATAATTCATTTAGATTGTGTTAGATGCCTTGACGTTTCTGGCTCCTGTGACTTCGTGGGGGATGTTATGCTTGAACTACACCATCTTACAGATCGTGTTTCATCTTAACTTATAGAAGTGACTCTGCAGTAATAATTTGCTCCTCCTGCAATTATATATACCAATGTGGTTATAATTGTGGGATTTATTGTAGACTTGTGGAGTGCTCATATATGTGTTCTGATGATATTGTATGGCATGTGATTGCTTCTGATTCGGTCATATGGCAGCCTGTTTTTGTGGATTAATCTCCCCCGTTCTTTTAGTTTTCGGGGGTTTGTTATTCATAGATGCTTCCTGTACATTATGTTGTAATATGCCTAAGAAATGTTGTTCACCTAGGAGTGGGGTACGGTTTTAGTTTTGTTCAGAATGATTTTGGTTTTGGGTCTGCAGTTTTTTTTTGATTGGGCCGGGGGCATTTGAGATCTTTTGGAAATATATTTCTTGTTTGGGTTTTTAGTCTTGTTACTACTTTTGTGAGGTGGTTCCAAGAATTTAATGTTTGGGATATTATGTGGGATTCGGGAGAGATCCTAGAGATGTGGTTTCAATGTTCTTTCTAGTATTTATTAGGCTAAATAGACTTCACAGTCTTGACTGTTCTTTTTTTGTTCACTTAACTCTTTGTTTTTTATTGTTTGTCTTCTTTGCTCCTGTTTTCTATTTTTCTCTTTACTTTATCTGTCTTTTCTACTAATGTTTCAATGATGACATCACATAAAAGTAGGGTTGATAAAGATCTCTCTGTTGTCTCTTGGAATGTGAATGGGGTTAATAACATCCTGAAGAAAAAGAAAGTGTTTACAATGCTTTGTGACATGAAAGCAGACATATGCTTCTTACAAGAAACAAATATTTTAAGTGATGAGATTTCTAAGTTAGAGAAGGAATGGGTTGGTTCTGCTTATGGTTCTTATTTTACTCCGAGATTCAGGGGTGTAGCCATTTTAATTCAGAAAAAACTCCCTATAAACATTTTGAGAGAGAGTGCTGATAAGGATGGGAGAATGAATGCCTTGTTGGTTGAGATTCAGGGGGTTCTGGTGAATCTTTGCAATGTGTATGCTCCAACAGTGGATGACGGTTCCTTTTTTAGAATGGTTGCTCAGACTCTTTTAGAATTGAACACATCTAATATTCTTCTTAGAGGTGACTTTAATACTGTTATTGATCCTTTACTCGACCGAAGTCAGGTCGGACGGGTAGCATGGTGTGATCATCACCATAGGGCTCTCTTGTCACTTTTGACGGAACACAACTTGAAAGACAATTGGCGTCTCATGAACCTGGACAAATGTCAATATAGTTTCTTTTTGGGTGCCAGTGGGGTGTATTCAAGGCTGGACACGCTTTTCATAGGCGGGATGGTGACGGAAGGTTTTGTTTCTTGTGTAATCAGTAATATTCTATTGAGTGACCATGCCCCAGTGGAGATGCGGTTAAAGCTAAAATTTCAATGTGACAGGTCTTTTGCATGGAAGCTGAATACATCGATTTTGTTTGATGATGATATTTTAGAACGAATTGTATCGGAGGCTAATTATTTTGTTGAAGAGAATCGTTCTGACGAGATCAGTTTAGCAACCACGTGGGAGGCGTTTAAATGTTGTATGCATGGTATCTGTCTTGGGTTGTCTAGTGGTAAACGGAACAGAGAGGAAAAAAACAGATTGGAACTTGATCTAAAAATCAGTGAGGTTTCTTGTGATTTAATGCTTGACCCGTCTAATTCTGCGAAATTGATGACTTTGAAGAAACTTAAAAGGAGATGGAGGATATCTTGTCGCTAAGGGCAGAACGTAGTTTATTCTACTCTCGCTGTACATATTTTGAAAAAGGAGAGAGGTGCGATGGATGGCTTGCTTACAGGTTGAAAAGCAAGGTTTCGGAATCTGCTATTACTTCCATTGTTGACCAGGAAGGTCGAATTACATTTCATTTTAGGAAAATAAATTCTGTCTTTCGTGACTTTTACATGAAATTATATAGCAATGAGGCTGGCATCTCTGGCAGGGGTAGGGACTTCTTTAGGAATTTAAATCTTCCAAAGATTCAGGATGTTGAATGTGGCCTTCTTGGTGAGGCAGTCACGATTGATGAGATTAAAAATGCAATTTCGAAGCTGAATGGCAGTAAATCCCCGGGCCCAGATGGACTTCTGTGTGAATTTTATAGAATTCTTCCAAATTCAGCCCTAGAGCTTTTGAAAGATATGTTCATTGCTTGTAAATTGGACGGAACTTTGCCTAAAAGTACGAGTCATGCTTCTATCTCTGTTTTTTTTAAAAAGGGAAAGGACAGCAGTCTCCCAGTGAGTTACCGTCCCATCAGTCTTATCAATACCGATAATAAAATCTTGGCTAAGGTTCTAGCCTTACGTTTAGAAACGTTCTTGCCTAAATTGATTGATGTGGAACAATCTGGATTCATGAAAAACAGGCGTACATCTAGCAACATTAGGAAATTGTTGCTTACCATGGAAATTGCTGGTGTGACGGACTGTGGGGCTGCTGTGCTTTCCCTTGATGGTGAGAAAGCTTTTGACAGGGTTAGCTCGGACTATCTGTATTCTGTACTGAGGGAGATGAATCTTGGTGAGGAATTCATTTCTTGGGTTGCGCTTTTATATGCCAATCCAACGGTGGGCGTGAAGACTAACAGGGTTATCTCAGAGTCCTTTGATTTGGAACGGGGCACTCGTTAGGGGTGTCCGTTTTCACCTCTTTTATTTCTTTTGGCGATCGAACCTTTGGCTATTTGCATCAAAAATGAACCTGGTTTGCATGGTGTTGGTTGCTGGGGTGGTATCAGGTAATAATATCGCCATATATATGGTCGCCGTAAATAATATTGCTGGGAAAATGTCACGGCGATATTATTTAGGTGACCATATACATGGGGACATGGGCAAAACATTTTTTTAAAAGAAATTAAAAAAAAAAAAGTGGGGATTGCGGGGGTGTCCCCCGCATGTTCCATGCAATAATGTTGCCACAAAAAATGGCTATTTTTCAGCGACATTTTTGCATGGCGAGATTTTTGTGGCGGCATTATTACATGGAACCGCTGGGGTGTTATGCAGAAGGCGTGGCTGTATGCAGATGATCTCTTGTTGGTGCTTCAGAATTTGGATGTGTCACTTCCCTGTCTGATGCGGAAACTATCTGTTTTTCATGGTTGTTCGGCTTACAAGATCAATTGGCTAAAGTCAGAGATTTTGCCTCTTTCCCACAGATGTGATAAAGATCTAGTCACGGGTCTGGGATTTAAGTGGTGTGATACACGCTTACGCTATTTGGTCGTTTGGCTGACATCTCCTCTCTCACTTATGGTCGTTGAAAACATGCGCCGGGTCATTCAAGATTGTAAAATGGACCTGGACAGATGATCTCTTCTTAATCTATCGCTATGGGGTAAGGTAAATGCCTTAAAAATGATCTTGACTCCAAAGATCAATTTTGTGGTTAGTATGCTTCCTTTAGAATTAAAAACTGCTATTGGAAAGATTTGGACCGTCTCGTTCAGGAATTTATATGGGATAGAAAACCACCGAGACTGGCTATTTGGAAATTACAGCTTCCTGTTCACCTGGGTGGATTGGGGGGTTCCGAACTTTAAAGCCTATCACTTAGCCTTCTCATCTCATTCTTTTCTTCCCTTTTTGAGTGGAGAGTTGGACCGATGGGCGGTGGCGGAATCGAATGCCTTTGGGCCGCTTGGCCCAGAAGCTTTGTTGACCACTAATACGAGAGGCTCTGGTGACAAACTATTAGTGACTTCCTGGAGTGAGGTGTTGGCGTTATTGGGTTTTGATGCCTTTAAATGCCAGAGGGCCTCCATTTGGCTGAATTCAAAGATTCGGGATAACACCAAAACAATTTTTTGGCCTGATTGGTTCCTGGCTGGTATTAAACAGATTTCTGATTTAGGGAAGGATGGTAGATGGTTAACTGCTGCTGAGATGAGAGATAGATGGGGTCTTGGTAATTTATCGGATTCTGCTTATAGACGTCTGAAAAGATCTGTGGGTGAAGTTGACTGGTCAAAAACCCTAGATTTGAACATCTTTCTGGGCAACTGAAATGGAAAGGAAGGTCGTTTGGCCAGCAGAATTTATAAGTTATTTGTGTCACGTTATCAAAGTAATGATAGACTTTGGGAAGTTTGGAGTGAAAGGATCGGTTCTGAGATTGATATCGGTTGCTGGCAGAATTTATGTAGAAACGTTTCCTTGTGTTCTTGAATTTTGGTGAAAGGTCTAGGCAAATTAAGATTCTTAATCGCGTATACTGGTGTCTGGAAACATTACACAAGAGAGGAATGTCGGACAGTGATGAGTGTTGGGAATGTGTTCAGGAAGTTGGGTCTTTGGAACACATGTTGTGGAGCTTTGTTAGGGTCAGAGGTTTTTGGAGTGATGTTTGTGATGTGTGTGACAAGATTACTGGTGGGGGTGTGTTTTGGATTTCAAGACGGGGATCGTAGGTGATGATGCAGGGTTGTCTGATCTTAGCTCTGCCCTCAAAAAATGTTTTTTTTTAATCTACCATTGTAGCCAAAAGGATAACACTACAAGGATGGAAAAGCCGCCCCCCCCCTCATTTGAGGATTGGATTCAAGAGATGCACTGTCTGTCGAGAACTGAAAAAATGATTTACAAATTTAAACATAAGTTGTCATTGTATGAGAACATCTGGAATATGTTTAATTACTCCTTTTAAGCTATGTGTTTTTTTTCTCTCTTCTTTAGATATTATGCTTGCTCAATTGTTTATTAATTGTTTGTATATATAATTGTAAATAAATAAATAAATATTTAAAAAAAGGGAAGTAAACGTGAGACTGAACGTCCAAGGAAAAGCTCCAGAAGAGGCTCAAATTTGGAAGAACAGAGGCCAAATGCAGATTTGGGGAACAGTGCTTTCACCAAACGAATGGGAAGAAGGAGTAGTGATCTGCCGAGCATGGATGGTCCTTGGAGCCTGCAAAGAAGCAATAGAAAATTCACAGAGATTGTGCAAAACACTATGGCCAAAGCTTACAAGTTTACTGACATGGGTCGAGGACAGAGGAGGACCCTTGCAGATAGTGCCACTAGAAGGCCTGAAATTGTGCTTCAGAAACAATGGCACAAGGAAGATGGGAGAGAATCAGAACTGCGGACACATTTTTGAAGCTCCAGGAATGACTCATGGAACGGCAGTAATTATGGATCATTATTGGGCATGTGGATCCAAATCATCAGACTGCCGAAAAATTGGGGAGGCATATGCACAATAGTGAATGTCCACGTTCCAGCACTAGTGATCGTGAAAGGTGACCTGAATATTGACAGTTTCCCAAAAGCAGATGCTCACCTGAGGAAGAAGAGATCTGTGGATCTGCTAACTCGGATGAAGAGAGAGAATTATTTCTCTGCCAAATCAGAAGAAGCATTTTATGCAATCCCATATGAGCACAGGCTATTCAGCCTCACGTCATCGGTGTTCGCGACAATCCTCATGCCAGGATTCAAAGTCGGAGCTAATACTAAATGGTTGCAGATGGTTGCAGATAACCAGATGGGAATGACTGAAAACCATCATCTTGACAATAAAAGGATTCAATGCAATCCAGGAAGAGTTAAGAGCAATCCGACTGATGACTCTCCAGAACATATGTACTTGGCATGATCACAGCGATGAATTGGAGAATCATGTTGCACATTTATACCTTCTCACGACGAAGAAAACGGAACTTTAACAGAAGCCACAGGTATGCTGATAAACCTACAGAACCAGATGATCAATGAAACTGACAAAGTTGATGATGACAGCTAGTTTGGATCACTGTTTTCATGGGTTCCACAATGGATGGCAGATGCATTCAAGTTCCTAGGAGCCCTGCTAGTAATCATATTACTAGGAGTTTGCGTTATCAAGATAATAATCTTGCAGTGCCAGAAAACTGCGAAGAAAGCAATAGGGATGAAGATCATGATTGATATCAAACCAGGATAGAAGCCCAGAGATCTAACTGATGATGAAATAAGAGACTTTGTGAAGGCAAGCGAGCATGCACCAGAAGAGTCGAAGTTTCTGTATCCCAGGAAACGCAGGAATTATGAAGGAAAATAAATCTATTTTAGCCCAAATGTGCAATGTCAGCTTATGACATGGAACAAGGACGAACACGTAAAAACAGCAGGAAACTTGAAAGGAGTGATAAAAATATGGACTCCAAAGAGACACTCCTTCAAACCGTCATGTACAAACCTAGAAGATGAAGAAGAAATGGATACAGAAGAACCAAGTAAGATGAATACAAAAGACGAAGCGGAAGTCATTGATGAACTGACCAGAGGAGGGAGTGTAGAGGAGGTCCCAAATATAACCTGCACTCCAGCCATCCATTTTGAAGTACCAGGAACGTTCACACTGAGATATGTGACGTATGATGAGCAAATAAACCAGCAGAGAGCCGCGTTAGGGCTCTCCCAGTGCCCATCAGAAGAGCAATACCTATTGAAGTGCCAATAACCAGACAACCATGGACAGTAAGGTATCCATTGAGACAACCCTACCAACAAATGACACAAAACGAAGAATGCTTAAACACTATCCCAGAAGAAACTAAAAAGGCCTTAATTGAAGACGAAAGGTGACGACACAAGGGCCCTGACAGACTCATAAATGAAAGAAACAACAATCAAAAGATGACACACAAAGACGAAAACGTCATAAATAAGAACATCATGAACTTGGAAGGAGAGACGATGTTGTAATGAGCGCCACTGACTTATTCAAATACACAAGAAAATTGAAATTCAAATAGATCTTTGCCAACCAATGTTGAATGAACAAAGACCAGAAACACCAACAATTATTGATATCAGCATAGAAAACCTAGAACAGACATATCTGCTTGTTAATTGAAACCTGGATATTGAGGAAACCTTAAGCATCCCGGAACTGTAAAAGAAGTCAAGATTGACGCCAAACCTACAAGAGGTCAATGCAATTGACATATTCTACAAAGCAAAACTCGAGGATGTTACAAGATGGATCAGGAACAGAAGACTCACCGACCTCAACATGGATGAGCTACGAGCCCTGATAATACTCAAATTGAACACAGACCAAATCATCAAAGAAGCTGATAAAGATGGCAACAAAATTATACTAGACAAGCCGGACTTTATTAAAATGGCCACAACGCACTTGGAAACATCAAACTGCTACCAGATTCTAGCCTCAAACCCTACCATCATAATTGTTAGGCAATCTAAAGAACTCATTAACAAATGGCACAAATGTGGTCTCCTTACTGACAACGAACTCCAATTTCTGAGAACGGATCACCTGCGAATGCCTACAATTTACTCTTGACCAAGGTACACAAGGATTTCACTCTTATCCCAGAAGGAAGAGCAATCCTGAGCGGCATTTGATGGGTAATGGAACCATTTATGAAATATATCAAGAACGTAATAGACAGAAAAGTACCAGAAAATCCCAATTTACCCCAGGGGCACAATGCATACTCTTCTAATTCTCCAGGAATTGACATGGGAACCAGGATACGTTCTTGTGACCCTAGATGTGAAGCCTATGTACACCTCCATTGACCATGCATTGGCTCTCCAAGTCATTGACCATGCCTACGCCAAGGCTTCAGCATCTTTTTACTCGCATTTGGTAATGGCCAAAGAATTCCTTGAATTTTCCGTTACCAACAATGTGTTCCTCTTCAATGGGATACACTATAGACAAACCAAAGGCATCGCCATGGGAACAACATACGCCCGGCAATCACCAACTTGTTCATGAATCACTACGAAAAGGTCCATACTTTAATGAACCATGACTTTAACAACCGTATAAACAAGTGGTACAGGTTTGTTGGTGATATTCTCATGATCTGGTCGGGCACATTGGAATACCTCAAGAACAACACCTTCGGTATCGAATTGATGGGTAACCAGAGCTACCACACCATTGACTTTCTGACATCAGAATCACAGTTGACAACTTGGGCCATCACACCACCACATACAGAAAACCAACAGCCGTAAACTCTGTTCTATTCGCTACAAGCTGCCACAGGGAGTCCGTCATTGAAAACATCCCCATGGGTGAATTAATTCGGGCAAAAAGGAATTTCAGAAACGATCCAGCATTCCAAGCAGAATGCCATCTCCTAAGAGAAAGATTTACCAACAGTGGATACCAACAGAAGACAATTGATACAGCAATAACATTGGCCACAACAAACCCCAAAGACAAATGATACAGCAATAACATTGGCCACAACAAACCCCAGAGACACAGTCCTCACTCCAAAAGTCAAGACTAAACCTAAGGAAGTGACATTAAGATACGTAACCCAGTTTCACCAGGACAGTTATAAGGTACAGAAAATTCTCAACAGACACTGGCATATATTAACCATAGATGCAGATACCTAGAAATGGACACCTCAAAGACCCCAATTCTCGTTCACCAAAGAGGCTACCCTTTAAAACATGCTTAGCCCATCTTACATGGCACCCATACTACCAACAGGCCAAAATTGCCTCACCGCGTGAAAAATCTCCAGTTTCCACAAATGTGGAACATGTTCCATGTGCTCTCACTCAGTCAATGCTAAATATGTCAATTTCAATGACACCCATTGTCACCAGATCAATCAATTTATAAACTGCTAATTGAAATTCGTTGTCTATGTGATCATTTGTGTCTGTAAATTGAGTACATTAGAAGCATGATCCAGTAACTCAGAACGAGGATATGGGAATACCTGAGCCTCCACAGCTTCCAAGATGCAAGATACTCGCTGGCTTCCCACTGGCAAGAAAACCACCATTTTCACAACAAACAGGACATCGAATTTGTTGGCCTGGATACTTTTAAATATGATACAAGAGGAGGGGACCGGTAGCTCAGACTCCGGAAAAGAGAAGCCAAACACATTTGCAAATATAGATGTGTGAACCAGTGCCTCAACACGGAACACAAACTCAATGTCTTCCTCTGATAACACCCTCCCCATACCTACTTCCAACATCGCAAACATTATTTCTACTCCACCTATATACCCAACTGACACCACACCATGTCCCCCGCACCTCCTCGCTTTAACCAGCCACTGGGCTACCACCGGAGCTACAACCTCAATCATCTGTTGCACCAAGACCGCAGAAGATTAAACAACTCTTTTGTAAAACAACACTAGTGCCCACATTAAACCCAAAAATTCCCCCAGCAGTTATCAGCTCTCTCAGCAAGGTCTGACACCACTTAGACACCTGTTTCACCACGACTCCACAAGAATGAATACTCTCTGTGTCAAACAACCTTAGTCTCCAAATTAAACTCATAAAAAACCTTGCTGCGTTGCCCCACGCACCCTCTGTGCTCCTCATGCACAATTGTTTTACACGATAGGAACTGCTTTCATATGGCAATTTCTGACCCAACCTGAACATATGACAAGGGGCTCGCCCCATGCCCAACCAATCAGAGGGCAGCTACCAAGGGTCCTATCACGGGACACATAACGTACTACTTAAACTGCAATCCAAGATGGCAGACAGGATCAAAATATAACTGTGATGGCTCAACTTGTTTGCAGAGGCCTCGCTGGCCTACCCTTGACGACATTCCCCCACACCGAATGCACATCCAACCCAAGTCCTTATGTTCCCTCACAGACTTAGGGCTGGGCGTCCATACCAGACCCTCTCACAACTTGCTCACTGCACTTATGCGAACATGCCTCACTATCGCGGCCGCCAACACTGCCATGTCATTCGCAGCTATACTTGCCCACCAGTTCGGACCTCCCAGGAGCTCTTAGATGCTCAGCAACTGGCATAGTGATCAGCTCCCGCTTGCCTTATTCTAGCCAGCCTGCATCATCACACAGGACCCCCACACCCTCAATTTCTCAGGAGGCGCATGCCACCCTACAACATAACCCCCCAACAAACTCAAGCCTACCACCCAGGGGCAATAACATTCCTGTATGACTGTGTGGAACACCCCACCCACACATATTGTACTCTGTGGGCAGCTTATGCTCTCCCAGCACTGAAACACCAGAGCATTCCAGTAATAGGACCCCCCACGCCCTTCCAACCACTCCCGGGATCTAGCGAAAACCGCTATCTCAACCAGTAGCACAAACATTGGGTCAACCAGGCTTTTTGACACATATATATTGCAATCCCTTCTCCCACAGCTTGCTATTCAGTGGAGCCACTACTTTGGAGCTCAAGACCCAGCGTATATGCCTTGTACCGCTGACAACCCGGTAAAACACAATACCAAACCCCATTCTTCAGGGACTATCAAGAAGACTTACATCCCATCCGGATACAAGATACTACTAACTTCCTATTGTCTGCTTTTCTCTTCCCTTGATGCATTTCCTTCCTCTCCCTCTTTGATGTAACAACTGTTTATCGAGCAACTACTATGTGTAACGAACAATGTAACTAATGTGATTGTAACAACCATGATGTGACAAACATACTCACTCACGTAAACAACCACAGCTGCCTACATGAACACAATTTAAGATATGCAATCACGCCGATATAATTATGTCCACCACATATCACTATAATGTCCTTTGGGACACCACTGCGCTGATGTCATGCAACACACACATTTTTGTGACAAATGACAATATGGGTGATTGCTCACTTTAACTCCTCACGATTGTCGCGCAAAATGCAACACACGCACACCGCACTACATTTGAACCTCCACAGCCTTGATAAAGACCCCTGTTTGGTCGAAACACGTGTCGGCAATCTGTATGTTGATAAACCAGCACTCCAACCTATCTTAGTTGACAAGACCTCTCATTTTCGTACTCTATTTACGTAACCCAATCGGACAAACCATAAGCACTAAATACCCAGCACCCAGGTGCATGCGGTTCTTACAGACTTTCTCTAGAACTCAGCAACACCCACAACCAAGCTTACTCACTACCTTCCCATAAGGAAGCATAGCGCGATCACTCCAGGAGATACCAGTCACTATCATGCAAACCTATCCGCAGATCCTACACCACATTCCCAGTGTGTAATAGCTCTGTGTAATAGCTCCTCAGACAGCTAAATACGATCAGACACGCTCCTGCCAAATTCTATCCATCTGGGAACTAACAAGCTAACCCACCATTGCAGGCCCCATGCCAGCCAACTACGTCTGGCCATGTTCCCTGTTTACCCGTGTCTAGCCATACCCATCCGGGTATCAACTCAAAGAACCACCCCAGCAGAGCATCATAGCACTTACAGTTTAAACATTACGTTTGGATCATATCATGCCACCTATCAGGCATACAAGGTGGTACATGATCAAATGAGGCAACCATGACCTACCTAGGAATAAAATGAATAACTCCCACAGTGGAGGCATGATAGTGACTATGTTTGGCTGGACTCTCCGGAGAATCATGCGATAACCACAAACATGTCAGTAACAGTTCTATGTGAAAGGACCTCTTTGGAAAGGCTTCAGGCAATAAAGACCGATGTCCAATGACCGACTTTCTTTTGCTTTCACAACCAGCATTGCAAATCGTTTTGAAAGGCAGCGTTTGTTTACTTTTGTATTTATTTTTTTATTCATAGGGTTTCACCCCAAGCACCCCATTGCTCCTCACCGCCGACCCACACCCCTACCCTCTCCCACTGGATTTTTCATTTCTGGAGCCCCCTCCCTCTCCTTCCTCACTTCCTCCCCTCACAGGACTCCCCCAAACGGAAACACACACAGACACACACACATTACCCGTTCTCCTGCTGCTCCGCTTCTGGGTCCTGGTGAGCCTGTCAGCTCCTGCACACGCTTGTGTTCGGCAGGGGCGTGACAGTTCGATTTAGAAATCGATTTCTTTTGCAGTCAGAAAAAAAAGGTCATATCACTTAGGACCATCAGGAACTGCCCAGTCTCCCGGAAAAGGACCATCCAACCGGGCTAACACAATATGCTCTGCAGCAGCGACAATATCAGACACAACCTGCTCATCAAGCTCCAATAGAGACCAGAAACGGGGGCCTCATACAGATTATCACAGACACTCATTCCTACCAATATGCGCACTCTCCACTTTACACCAACAAACAATAGAAGGCAGCTCTACCTCTCGATCAATTTCAGCCTAGCTGAACACATACCTACACTACTCCTTGAACACCTCAACAGTCTGTTAGAACGCAGTCATACCCCACAAAAGAAAACAGCCTAGCTGCACACATATGGCTTGATTCATGGAAGTGTTTTATAATGGTACAATCCCATAGAAAATGTTCCGTGAATCAGGCCCATAATCTCTTACACCGACCCCACAGCAACCAGAATGCAGACTCGTAAACCACCAACCTTGCTGCACACGTTGCACTGTTCTCTCACAACCACTGCACCTAGCATAACAATGCAGCCAACCATGCGCAAACTGCTTTGTCTGCACACATACCAAGTGCACCCAAGCACTTCATGCTACCCTACTCTCTCCACTGACCTGGACTACAGTCCCCAAGGGCGTTCAACCCACATCGCTTTGAGACCAGACCAATGGCATATGAGGCACTATACAAATGCACCGTAACATAACATGAAATCTTAGCTGACCAGCAGGTTGTTTGCCTCGGGTGAGGAGCAGAGGGATGGTAATGGAGATCATAGCAATGTCCACCATAAAACCTGAAATCACTGTGGTTATTAAAGTTTAATAATAATTTCATCTATTTTTGATGGTATGTATCTTACATTTTGTACAAGGAATATACACAATGGAGCCGCAATCAAAGCTCCAGAGTTGAGAAAACATTGGCTTCCCTGTTAAAATTTCCAAAATACTATTCCTATAAAGTTATGTGGTCAACTAGATTCTACCATGGAAAATATTATGTCCCTCTGCCTGTGCCATTCAAACGTTAGCAATACTGGAAAAAACATGTTTTGCCCATTCAATTTCTTAAAGGCAGTGCTTTCATTTATCTGTCTAACGTCTGAATGGATCTGCTCCAGACCGGCGGATTAGAATGTTAAATGTTAAAGGTATTTGTACCGTGCACCGTCACCAACGGAATTGGTCCCCAGGCGCTCTGGCGGATCTGCAAATGATAAGGTGGGATGGGTTAGTAAGGTGAAGAGGGAGTAGGATAGTGAGAGGAGATGTGTTCTGTTGGCAGCTTCAACTCGGTATACACCGGGTGCTGAGCTTTGGTGCGGGTATTGGATCCCTGTCAGTCCGCGTGTGCTGTTGCTCCGGCTTATGTGTTGTTGCAGTGTTGTGAAGTGCGTGCGGCTTGTGGTGCGAGAGATGGTTGTGTGAGTTTTTGAGTGAGATAAGTATGCAGAGTTTGAGGTTATATTGGTTAGTGGGTTACCTGACCTTTAGCAGGCTAACATTCACAGTTTTGTCTAAGTGTGGCACTTGCTGGCCTTCACAATCCTATCTAGAAGTGGCAGAGGCCACTGTTCAGAATTCTATCTAGGTGTGGGCATACTAACATTCACAATCTTATCTAGATGTGGCGCAGGCTGGTGTTCACAGTTCTAAGTGTGGCACATGCTAACATTCAAGTTTCATCTAGGTGCGGGCATGCTATCCTTCGATCAAAATCCTATCTAGATGCGACGCAGGCTAATGTTCACAATTCTATCTAAGTGTGGACATGCTAATATTTACAAATTCTATCTAAGTGTGGACATGCTAATAATTACAATTCTATCTAAGTGTGGACATGCCAACATTCACAATTCCATGTAAATGCGACGCAGGCTAATGTTCACAATTCTATCTAAGTGTGGACATGCCAATATTTACAATTCTTTCTAAGTGTGGACATGCCAATATTCACAATTCCATTTAGATGCGACGCAGGCTAATGTTCAAAATTCTATCTAAGTGTGGACATGCCAATATTCACAATTCCATTTGGATGTGACACAGGCTAATGTTCACAATTCTATCTAAGTGTGGACATGCTAATATTTACAATTCTATCTAAGTGTGGACATGCCAATATTCACAATTCCATTTAGATGCGACGCAGGCTAATGTTTACAATTCTATCTAAGTGTGGACATGCCAATATTCACAATTCCATTTAGATGCGACGCAGGCTAATGTTTACAATTCTATTTGAGTGTGGACAGGCCGATATTCACAATTCCATTCAGATGCGATGCAGGCTAATGTTGAAAATTCTATCTAAGTGTGGACATGCCAATATTTACAATTCTGTCTAAGTGTGGACATGCCAATATTCACAATTCCATTTAGATGCGACGCAGGCTAATGTTCACAATTCTATCTAAGTGTGGACATGCCAATATTCACAATTCCATTTAGATGTGACACAGGCTAATGTTCACAATTCTATCTAAGTGTGGACATGCCAATATTCACAATTCCATTTAGATGTGACACAGGCTAATGTTCACAATTCTATCTAAGTGTGGACAGTGGACATGCTAATATTTACAATTCTATCTAAGTGTGGACATGCCAATATTCACAATTCCATTTAGATGCGACGCAGGCTAATGTTTACAATTCTATCTAAGTGTGGACATGCCAATATTCACAATTCCATTTAGATGCAATGCAGGCTAATGTTCACAATTCTATCTAAGTGTGGACAGGCCAATATTCACAATTGCATTCAGATGCGACGCAGGCTAATGTTGAAAATCCTATCTAAGTGTGGACATGCCAATATTCACAATTCCATTTAGATGCGACGCAGGCTAATGTTCACAATTCTATCTAAGTGTGGACATGCTAATATTCACAATTCCATCTAGATGCGATGCAGTCTAATGTTCACAATTCTATCTAAGTGTGGACATGCCAATATTCACAATTGCATTTAGATGCGACGCACGCTAATCTTCACAATTCTATCTAAGTGTGGACATGCTAATATTCACAATACCATTTAGATGTGACGCAGGCTATTATTTACAATTCTATCTAAGTGTGGACATGCCAACATTCACAATTCCATCTAGATGCGACGCAGACTCATGTTCTCAATTCTATCTAAGTGTGGACATGCTAATATTTACAATTCTATCTAAGAGTGGCCATGCCAATATTCACAATGCCATTTAGATGCGATGCAGGCTAATGTTCACAATTCTATCTAAGTGTGGACATGCTAATATTTACAATTCTATCTAGGTGTGGACATGCTAATATTATGACACTCTATGTTATTGGGAGGTAAGATAGAGTGGCCGGGGGTTTTCTGGAGTAGAGTAATTGCTCTACTCCCCACCCATGCCACAATCACAGTTTTTGTTGGTGTCTGTTAGCTGCTGGCTTCCTTGGCGTCCCCTGCGTACTCCTGCAGACACATCTTGGAGCCGCCAATGTCGGAGCCGCCCTTGGCCTTGGGGCCCTTAGCCACAGGGGCTGCCGGGCAGAGGCCTGCCCTGGGGGGGGGGTGGGTTTATGATATGTGGCTAGGAGACCAATCAGGGTGCCGGGGGAGGGTTGGGAGGCGGGATTGGGCTGGGGAAGGAGGAGGGGACTGGAGCTCAGAGCGCGCTAAAAGCAATTTTCAAAACACTTTTGCAGTGTTTTAAGTGGTTGTGGGGCCATCTGGGGGCAAAACTCACTGTGTGCAGCCTCCAGGAGTGTCTTCTTGTCAACATTGTCATTTGAGCGTGCAGGGGGCCGCTGGTGGGATACACCAGGAACAAGGACTGCAAAGCCCAATTAGGCTCCGGGGGCGGGGTGGGAGGCGGGAGGAGGGAGAGAAGGAGCTGGGGAGATGGAGCGGCGCAGGCCGCGGGGCTCCAACGGATGGTCTGGGCTAGCAGACCAGGCCCAGAGGGGTCACTGGCCTGGGGGCACTCACCTGCAATGCTCCGGATGGTAAAGAGCGTGCAGGGGGCCGCTGGTGGGATACGCCAGGAACAAGGGTTGCAAAGCCCAATCAGGATCCGGGGGCGGGGTGGGAGGGGAGGAGGGAGGGAGAGGGAGATGGGGAGATGGAGCGGCGTGGGCCGCGGGGCTCCGACGGATGGTCTGGGCTAGCAGACCAGGCCCAGAGGGGTCACTGGCCTGGGGGCACTCACCTGCAACGCTCCGGATAGAAAAGAATGGGCAACTACCTTTTGATTTTTTTGGTGTAATCCATTCAGCGGATACTTAAAGATCTGCACTTAAATGGATCCAATTACCCCTAAATATTGGGACTGGGGAATAGTGTCTGTTGGAGTGCACAGGAAGGAAATACATGGAATATGGACACAGTGGTTCTCCACCACCCAGGTTATCAACAGTAACTGTGAAAGGAGGAAGTACGCAAGTTGGATCATTCAGCACCAGGCATTCTGTAAATGACCATATGGCATGAACACTTACCAAGCACTAAGGCACACAGACAGGGAGAGGAAGTGAAGTGACCTGGTACAACAGATGGAGATAGAACACTGTATCCTTGAGTATATTTTCAGGTAGGCTTATTAGTACGATTCCAGTAGGTCACAAAATGTATAATAGGTAAGGAAGATAGGAGCAATCATTGGTCCATCCTCACCCGATGCAGCACACTCTGCAACTGCCAACCAGTGGAACAATCATCCAGCAATCATTCAATGTTCCACACAAAGGTTCCATGCACACCTCACAAACACTCCAAGCATCAGCTTTCATACACGGAAAGGCAGAATACTACACCCCTCCTTCTGTACAGAGACCGAATAAACCAAGGAACACAGAAACAAAACCACAAGGGCAGACTAGAACAAAACACTGCCCCCACAGTGAGGCTGCCATGACCCACAACCTGACCACAGTGGATGCAAACCACGTAGACTAGAAAAAAAGACAGGTATCCATAAACACACGCTTCACCCACAACCATAGCAGAAGAAATGCACAACAGTTGGAAGGAGACACATCCACTGTGGAAACCAAAGCGGGTGTGAGTCGCCAACTCACAGGAGCCGCAGAGGCACCCCAAGCACCCTCCATGCAACATTCCTGGGCAAAAGAAAATTGGAAAGTAGGTAACACAGCGCATGGCATGAACACTTACCAGGTGGAAGAACAGAGAGGAAACCTGGAAGGAATGTGAAGCCCAACCAAACAGTGGACAATCACACCTCACCCAGAAAGGGTGCATGAATAGGTTACAAGTCAAAAACGGTGACCAGCTCACCAAAAGCAAGAAACCATCCTATGCACAGACACCACACTGTGCAACTAACAATGGCACAGGTAAGCACCAATAAACCTGCCATGTTCAAAACTGCACCCACCATACAAGGATCCATGTAGTCTCCAAAGCAATGGCATCTGCAGACTTACGTTTGAACATCAAACAAGCCTCCATACAGCCATGAAACAAGCACAACCGTAGATTCAACATAGATCCTTGCAGCACTTATATGACCACATCCAAAATACACATGCCAAAAAAACAAACCAGCTACACGTGCAGCACCAACCAATCTGCATACCATAACCTGCATACCCCCACCTGCACACCCTCTGGCACTAGGGTAGCAACTAAACACTTGGAAGACACAACAAAACTGTATGTATTCATCCGTGCAGGCCCAAACTGGCCACAAACCCGAACATGCTGTGACCCTACCGTGCATTGACACTGCGAGAATTAAGTCTTCATGGAAAAATCCAAATGCTTATCGACTACCAAACTAGACGATACAACAGCTAGTATGCGCCACCAGCCAGGAGCACAGCAAAACTGCAACTGAACATTTTGAACCAACCAATGAGGCCAGAGGACCTTCAAGCCAGTAATGAGGTAGGAAGAACATTTCTGGAACCCACCTGGCAGCTCCCGAGGATGGAACAACTCCTAAACATGGAACCCGCCTACCGAAACAAAACAACAAAATCAAACATTTTGAAATAAGATAAACATTTCTCTGGAGCCGCAAAGTCAACTAAAGGGTGAGCAGCAACTACAACACAGAGAACCCACCCACCTAATGTGCCACCATGACATTATCCGCATTGTCCCACAAGTCCAGAAGGCCAGCACTCTAACTTCTATTATTCGGCATGCCACGAGGTACTCCGAGATAAAAGCAGCATTACTAAAGGCGATTCCTATTCTTCAGGAGACACATGGTCAAACATGGGGTGGGCAGCACTCCCAACAGCAAGAACCCAACCACCTAATGTGCCACCATGGCATTGTCCATATTGCCCCACATGTTCAGAATGTCAGCACTCCTTCTCCTAGCACTCGCAACCCAACGGAGTACCCAAAGATAAAGACAGGATTATCAAAGGTGATATTCCTCTAGACCAACATGGTCAACCAGCAGTGGGGAGGCAGCAGATCGAAAAACAAGAAGTCGAGGGGCACTGTTTCACATTTAGATGGAGTAGGCCGACTCTGATCTTGCTCCACTCCGGCAGAGTATCAGCGGGTCCCAGCGAGCCCCCATATAATGATTCATCATACGAAAAAGTGAATTGAGGCATCAGAACAGGGGGGATCCACGGACAGGAGGCTGACCTTGCTCCTACACCGAATAAAGAAAGAATATTTGGCAGCCGTGGCAGAAGGCAAGATGGCAGCATGAGCCATCTCCAAAGGCAGCGTAGAGGTGACTGTGGCAAGCAGGAGAGGCGAGCGTGTAGCAAGAACTGCGGACCCCCCTGTGCAAGCAGCCCACAGAAGCAGAGAAGCAAGCTGAAGGTCGGGCAGAGACGTGCAGCTAGGCGGGGTGGAGCAGTGTCCCACCCAGAGCCTGCAGAGCACTCCCGAAGTGTGGCAGGAGTGCGGCCCAAGAAGGAGGAAGGAGGGCTGGTGGCTCCCGACCGACAGAGATACTTGGCAAGAGGGAAGGGCGGGGGAAGCCCGACAGTGCAGCAGTGACTGGAGGTATGTGGAGGTGCTCTCCCCCTCCATGGCAGGGGCTTGGGTGGGCGGTGGTCCCCCTAACAGTGAGTACTGCAGCCAAGCCACCAGACTGACACTTTCTTGGCTGCTGTTTCAAAGAGGGAAGCGGAGGGCACATCAGGGGACCCCAACACTTGTGTACAGGCTAGTTATAAATGTCATATCATATCACCTCCTCATTCCACTTCCCCACAACCCCTGGGGCAGGCAAGTGACAGGACCTTTCCCCCCAACTGTCCCCCACCCCCTGAGACTTGCAGCAGGCGATCACTGGGAGTCATATTCAGCCCATACACGTTGGAAGAGGGGGGACTGCCCCCTGAGACTGGCTAACCGTGCAAAGGACTGCTCCCAGCTTACAACATGAGGCATCAGCGGAGGAGTGGAGCGGCAGCAAGCCTGGAGGGTCAGCCCATCCACAACAGAGGGAAATCCAGTGCCCACCTGAATGCCCGACAGGAGGCCATAGGCCCCCACAGATGGGGTCAGTGCCCAAAACTCTAGGGGGGACACATATGAACCAGTCAAGGCCCACAGGGGTGGCCCCAGAGTGCCAGTAGGGAAGGAGGAAGTATCCTACCCAGTTACAGTGCAGGGCTCAAGCCAGAGATGCTGGGGGAGCTTGAGGAAAGTACAGGCCCCCTCAACAGTGTGCGCCTGAAACAATGGCCAAAGAGAAGACCAAAAAGTCCTGAATGTAGGCGAAGAAGCCCACATACACTATCTACCCGATTGGGGCCAGGGCTGATGGGGGGAAAAACAAATTGATAAACCAGGAGGAAGGACAATCGATCCCCTCAGCCCAGAACATCCTCCGGCGATCTGTAAATCAAAAGTAGCATTGGAACAGAAAATTGAAAGCATGGGGGAAGACTTGAGCCTGCTGGGACAAGACTTCTGAAACATGTCGGATGCGAAGGGGGAAAGCAGAGTAAAGGATCTCTTGAAACATAAAATGCAATGGGCCCTGTTAAAAAAGACATTGCAGAGCTCAAGAATAGAACATCGACTTTGGAGTTGAGGGTCGAGGAGACAGATGGACAAGTCCGCTGAAATATCTCTATTGTGGGCCTCCCTGAGAAAAGTGATGGACCTTCCATGGAGTTATACCTGGAGGGCTGGCTAAGGGAATGGATGGAACTGCACAGACTATCGCACTTCTTCTCAGTGGTACAAGCCAACAGGACCCAAGCAGAGAGGCCCTGCCGGGCGCACAACCAAGACAAGTCATTGCCAACTCCTCAATTACAGGGACCGGGACGCTATCCTGCAGGTTGCTGTAACGTGAACTGTGCAAAACTGCTGGTATTCCCAGACTTCACGAGAACCGTTCACAAAGGAAGGCAATCGTTCAATGCGGTGAAGAGACGGCTGCGAGTAGCAGAAGATAAATACGTCATGCTGTCCCCGGTGACCCTGAGAGTGGTGGGCCCCAGGGGCATGCTGTTCTTCACGTACCCGACACAGGCATGGGACTGGCTGAGTGAGGAGGGCCGACTGGCTGAAGGGCAATGTTGCAGAGGAAAAGAGACTCCTATATTTTTTAATTTAATTTAATTTATTTAACATTTATAAAGCGCTCACACAGCCCACAGGCATCGAGGCGCTGTTACAGGAATTGTTTGTTTTTCTTAGTTGTGTAATTGTGTTGTTTTTTTTTGTCTTAGTTACGTATTTATAACGCGCTTAAACACCCAGAGGTTTCTAAGCGCGGACCCGAGGATCGAACCTGTTGTTGCTTCGTGTCGTCTTGCTTCCAAGACGCGCACGCTGCCGCTGAGCTATCCTCCCGGGACTATATGATGAGATCACCCCCACCAGAATGGACAGCAAGCAAACGGGGACATGAAGCAGTGGAGGGCTGGCCGTTTCAGTATGGGCAAGGTAGAGATAAGTGTTGGTCCCTGCTGGGGCAGAGTGGGACCTTGTGCCATTGCTCAACCCCTCTCATTGATTTACGCCCATGGGGACTCTTGCCCATGACGTTTAGTTCCAGTTTTGTTCTAGGGGGGTGAACAGATGCTTCAAGTTGGGGGGAAGTGTAGGGAGGTGAATGGCAGCAGTGAAGGATTGGGGGATATGTTGGGGTGTTAAGGTACATACAGAGATGGGAATTTACGATTACCAGTATGAGGAGGGGGCATTGCATGCCAACAACCAGGGATGCCCTTGAATGCTTGACATAGCAGGTAGGCCACGCACTAGATTTGGAGGCCTCCATGGAGGAAATACAGGACGCAATCAGGCATCTGCAAAAAGGCAAGACCCCAGGACCCAATAGTTTTCCCGCAGGATTCTGGAAGGCGGTGAGACAGAGGGTGAGAGAAGCTATGTGGGGGATGTTCCTGGACAGTCAGGACATCGGACACCTGCCAAGGGACCTGTGCCGAGCCACAATAGTGGTCATCCATAAGAAGGAGAAGCCCCCCAGAGTGCTGTAGCACACACAGACCCATTTCCCTATTAAAAGGGGAAACTAAAATGTTGGCAAAGGTGCTGCCCAGCAGGCTCCTGGGCAGGTTGATCCAGAGCGATCAGTGGGGCTTTCTGACGGGAAGGACTGCACGAATGAACCTGTGCAGGGTAGAGAACGCCTTAGGCATGGTAGCCACCCTGGAGTGGCTTCACGTCCAGGTTGCCCTAGACTCAGAAAAAGCCTTTGATTCAATCTGGTGGGGCGGGGTTTGTGGGCAGTGATGGGTTTTGGCCCCAATTTTCAGAGTTGGCTGAAACTGCTGTACGCAGGACACTCAACACTTAGAGTGAACGTGGCATTTTCCAAGTAATTTCCACTACAGGGGTAAACAGACAGACAGGGGTTCCCACTTTCCCCCCTATTGTTTCTATTGGCGGTGAAAGCTTTAGCTGCCAAGATTAGGCAATACCCCATGATTAGGGGACTCCGATGGTTAGCACTGAGGGAGGACCGGGTATCCCTCTACGCAGAAGACATACTAATATTGGGGAGAAGAGCAGCCAGCGGGTCAGCTGGGATAAGTTAGAGCTGTTGCCGGTGAAGGGAGGGATGGAGGCTGTACCATTGGTGTGCCCCCTGATGCGGGTGAAAGGGATAATTACGTACTTAGGGATCATTATAAGCACAGATGAACATACCTTCCACCAGAATAACCTGGATCCGGTTCTGGCAAGGGCAAAGGCTGACGTCCTGCATAGGAACTCCCTCCCGGTGTCGCTGTTGGGGTGGGCTAACTTCTTTAAAATTCTGACACTCGCTAGGTTGCTCTATGTGCCCCAGAACACACCAGTGAAGATCCCATCAAGGGTCTTGTGGGTCATCGAGGGGCTGCAGAGGGAAGCCGTCTGGGGCAAAAAGACTCTGAGAGCCGCGTTGTCTATGCTGGTTAGGTCAATGTGGGATGGGGGGCTTCCAGATGTCAGGAAATATTACTGGGCCTCTCAGTTGGTGAACATGAATGAAAGGGTGTTTGATGACCAGGGAGCCTCCCATATTCAGCTAGAAAAACACATGATGGGGAACTATTCACTGGTATTACTGCTATATGGGCACCCGTGAGGGGCCACCCTGCTGCTACGGGGATTCTGCGCTATCGAGGCATGGTCCATAGTCCTAGGCAGGATGGGATGGGGTGGAGTGGTGATAAGGGAGGCATACATTTGGGGCAACAGAGACCTCCCTGAAGTGAGGTATTTGGGATACCAAACCAGATGGACAACAGCAGGGGTGCAACAAATGAAGCACATTTTAGAGCACAATCACCTGGCCCCCTTTGGCCACTTACATGCTTCTCACGGGTTGGGCAACAATGATCGCTTTACTTATGCATGGCTAAACCACGGCATGAGCCACTAGGGTAGGGAACAGTGGGACCTCCCTGAGCGTTCTCACTGGAGGCCAACTGGCTGGACGGGAGGTTACTTGGGAAGGTGGTCACAATGCTCTACCAGGTGATCAACAACTTCTCGACTTCTCCCCTGAGCAAGCTCAAGGAACACTGGGAAAGGGACATCAAGGGGGAGGATTGGGTAGGGGTGCTGGGATCTACAAGGGATGCTGGGGATTGCAGCAAAATTAACACTTGTTCAGTTAAAGATCATGCAATGAGTATATTACACCAGGGCTAGGCTCTACAGGATGGGGAGAGCAACGGACCCCCGCCGTCTGAGATGTGGAGCAGAGGAGGGCACCTACTTCCATACCAGGTGGGCCTGTTCGAGGATTCCGAGAATTCTTTGTACAGTATTGAAAACAGTGGCAGGGGTCTTGGGGAAACCAGGGCCAGACTGCCCCTGGTTCTGTTTGTTGCAAATATAGGGGGACTCAGACTTCCCTCGCAAGAACCTAGGCTTGATAAAGACTGCACTTATGGTGGCCAAGAGAGCTGCGAGCTAAGGGAAGTTCGGCAACCCTGGGGGTCTCTGTATGGCTTGAGGGCATAGACAATTGCTGTGACCCAGAACAGCCGGTGTACAGGGACAGTGGTTGCCCCCAGAAGCATGAACGAATTTGGGGGAAATGGCAGGAGATGAACTGATGATGAGTGGGAAAGGGGCGGAGGAAAGCTCCGTACTGTGGGGAGAAGTGTAGGGGGGTATCTCTGGAAGTTGTGAAAAAAGAAGCCACCCACCTAATATACCCCCAGACAATGTCAATATAGTTCCAAATATCCAGGAATGCGGCACTACAGTTATTGCAAGTCGCCACCTCCGGAGCGACCATGACATTTGGCCACCCAGCCATTCCCAGAAAAGACATAATAACAAATGCCCCACCCAGAATGTTCCCAATTGCCACAAGTCTCCAGTGACTCAACGTTCCAGCAACAATGAGACTTAGCCTGGACCCCCTTCACCTAAAAGTCCAGGCTTAACACCCTGATCACAATAAACTGGGGATGACTAACCCCGGAGGGCGAACAGGGACCCTAACCACTCCTAAAGCAAAATATCGGGCCACTACACTGTGACCATAGCCCAGAAATTAAGACCTGCAAGACCCACTACACCCTCATATAGAGACTGGGAACTGACGCACAAGACCACTACATACAAAAAAATGACATATTAAAATGAAACCGGCCTCAAAACACTAAACCAGAACAAATATGCATGTGTTGAGTCAGCAGGAGCATAACGGGGCAGCTATTATTCCCATGCAGACAGGGACTGCATCTTACAAAAAAGTGCTAACAACTCTCTGTCCTCTCTTGCAATGTAGTTAAATAGGAACCAGAGACAGGTAAAGTGATCCTCCCACCATGTCTAACCATGAATGGAAGGCAAAACCGCCTCCCCATAGACTGCTTGGGGATCCTCAGTACATGCCATACACATAGCACCCAAACCAGAGCGCCGTCCTCTGCACAGCCAGACATTTTGCTTGTTACCTCATTAGGCAACCTCATGTACTGAATCTAGAGCCAAATGCTGTTTGACGCTCCGCGGGGCCTCCCCTAATCCAGAGACTGAAATAAGGATTTGGCTAGCAGGAGCTAAAAGCAGCTCCTGGGGGTTTGGCACCACTCAGGACACAGGAACAGTTATGGAACTCCCAAATAAGATCCAAACCTTAACTTTATCAATTAAACACAACCAATTGTGTTAGAAATGTCTTCTAGATGAGTCCTAATGCTCATGTATACACATTACCAAACACATAAATAATGTCACATAGGTATGTTTGCATAGCACCAGGTGGGATGGGAGAAAAATTTAGTTCTGAGTAGCTGTTGGTGTCAATCCAATCAGGCTCTGCTTGGCTATAAACCTGGACTTAAATAGCTCCAGACAATTTTGAATCCTGATAAACTTTTGCAGGACTACATATTTTGTCACAAACAGTGCTGACTCATTCAAATAGTATGAGTGAAACACAGACAGATGCATCATGTACATTGTGCGTGATGTTAAGTAACCCAGAGCCAAATGCTGCTTGACCGTCCGCGGGGCCTCCCCTAACCCAGGGACTGAAATAAAGATTTGGCTAGAAGGAGCTAAAAGCAGCTCCTGGGTGTCTCTTGACGCCATCAAAATACCAAAGACCATAGACAGGAAAAAAGCTCACCTGCATAAATGATACGTTTCCTGACTGATGCCAAGAATAAATGTGTAAAGAACCCCCTGAAGCTAAAACTGTACCAGCATCCACTACCAAGCTTCCTAAGTAATGGAGGGAACTCGAGGGCTGGAAACACTAACAAACCAATCATTGAAAGGAGCTGCAACCACACAGAAGCAGGTTTGGTGTAGTTGAATTGAATTGAACTGATACTTAATTTCTATCCCGCTCGCACACAAGTATTTCAGAGCGTGACAAGGCAAGGGATGGGAACAGGGGAGAACAAAACAATGATCTTACCAGGTCCAATGACATTGAGAGCGCGCACGTGCAATGGTAAGGGAGAGGGGAAAAGTGCATGGAAGGGGGGAGAAGTTGAAAGTGCAGTGCAAAGTAGATAAATAATAAATAAATAAATAATGGCAACAAACAGTGGTAGTGCAGCCAGCAAGTGGCAAGTGCTGGGTTTAAGGCAGCAGACAGGGTAGGTCTGATAAGTGCAGGAAGAAAGAGGGGGTGACTGTATGGGTACATATACAGACCCCAGGGCAAGGGATGGCCTGGAGGCAGTGCGTGAGGGTGGCAGGGAGAGCTTGTACCTGGGCCCGGAAGATAGAGGGTTGCCAGGTGCACGGTGCCAAGAGAGAACAGATCAGCAAGGGTGTGGGGGGCAAAGGCAGAAGCAAAGAGGAGGGTCTTGAGGTGTTTTCAGAACCAGAGATTTCTCCTCAAGTTTCTGGAGGGGCAGGGAGGCTGCTCCAGAGGGAGGCCCCAGCCGAAGACAGAGATCTACCCCCAGCTCGTTTCTTTGAAAAACGACTGACCCTGAGGGTGTTAGAGGTAGAGGAGCGAAGAGCTCGAGAGGGGAGGTATTTGCAGAGGGATAGCTGAAGGTACTTGGACCCATGCCCCAGAAAGCCTTGTGGACAATGCAGAGGGTTTTGAATGTAATCCTTGCAGTTACTGGGAGCCAATGGAGAGATTTCAGAGCTGGAGATATACGATCCCAGGGCTTTAGGTCAAGGATAATTCTTGCAGTCCTGCTCTGCATTAGTTGCAGAGGACGGACAGTAGAGACAGGTAGATTTAGCAGAGCGGTAGCCAGGATTGTCTAACTAGTCGGGCTTGAAGCTAATGTAGTTGGGCCCACCTCATTCATATTAACCTCTGTAAATGCCCACACAGTGCTGCTGAGTGGGCATTTACAGATTGTTGGTGGGCCTTGCCCGCTCAGGCCCTACCCTGTCTACGCCTTTGAGATTTAGAAAGAGGCTGTTACAATAGTCCAACCTAGAGAGAACCAGAGCTTGGGAGACAGTGAGTTTCTGGGGGAAGGAGAGGAAAGGCAGAGTACCTCTGAGGAAGTGCAGTAGGAAGTTTGACTTTTTAGAAACATCAGAGATGTGGGTGGAGAAGCAAAGTGTGGAGTCAAAGATGACCCTGAGGTTCTTAGCGTCGCAGGTGGGGCTGGAGGAGGGCAAAGGGAGGCCGGCCAGAGAGTGAGGGGCAAGGATGGTGAAGGTGTGCCGATGAGGAGGATCTCAGTCTTGCTGGTATTCAGACAAAGATCGTTGGCGGCACACCAATCTTGAATGGCAGTGAGGCAATCAGAGATGAGAGAAGGAGAGGAGGTGGCCAAGGGCAGCATGAAAATGAGTTGAGTGCCATCAGCGTAGCACTGGAAATTTGAGCAGAAAATAGCAATGCAGTGGGCAAGAGTTGCCAGGTATTGGTTGAAAATCTAGGGGGAGAGGTTAGACCTCTGGGGAACACCACAGGTGGAGAAGGAGATAGATGGTAGGAAGGACCCAGGTTGGACCTGGGAGGGTTGATCAGAGAGGAAAGAGGTCAGCCAGGACAGAGCCTGATCGGTGATACCCAGGTTATCACAGAGACGGTTGAGGAGGATGGTATGGTTAACCGTGACGAAGGCAGAAGAGAGATCGAGTAGGATGAGGACAGAAGGAATGCTAGGAGTCAAGGTTGGAGAGCAGATATTCACGGATGTTCAGGAGAGCATTTTCCATGCTTCTGGCAGCTCTGAAGCCAGACTGGTGGTCACGGAGACAGCCAACAGAATCGGAATGAAGATTAAGCTGAGAGATGGCCTGGCCAGCTTTTCCAGGAGTTTGCCCAGAAAGGGAGTAATGGAAATTGGGCAATAGTTAGCCGGATAAGAAGGATCAGCTGTGGGTTTCTTGAGAAGAGGATGCACAAGGGAGTGCTTCAGAGGGGAGGGGAAGGATCCTGAGGCAAAGGAGAGGTTGCAAAAACCAGCAAGGGCTGGAGCGAAGGTAACTAATGTGGTCCTTGATGGTTTTAGAGGAACAGGAATGAACCTGTTTTGACGAGGCTTTCATAGATCAGACTTGTCTAGTGACCTCATCAGGGGAGAAACGAGGAAAGGCCGAGAAAGAGGGTGGGGAGGTGGTTGAAGGAGGGTCAGCATGCACAGACGGAGAGAGGAGAGGAGGGGGAGGGGAGGAGAGACTGGATAGGATGTCCTGGATTTTTTAGATAAAGTGAGAGGCAAGGGCATTGCAAAGAGCTTGGGAGGCAACAGGAGGGGTAGAGACGGCAGCAGGGATGGCCAGCTGCTTGCAGATTTTAAAGAGTTTGGCCGAGTTGTTAGATGCCGCAGAGACACGGGCTTTAATGTGGACTCTCTTCTTGGTGAGTTCAGAGAGTCGGTATTGCCTTTGGAGCAGGCGACAGGCCAGTTTGTCAGAGGATGAACAAGAAGCCCTCCATTTCCTCTCAGCCGCCCTACACCACAGTTCTGCGGTCTGTCTGACTGTCAATGTTCAACCACCGCACCGGTCCTTCGGGTGGCCACAACCTAAACTGGGGCTTGGAAATACACCTGCCAGTTACCCTGAGCTGCCTTACCCTAATAGCAGTAAAGGCCCAGATCCAGGAGTGACTATCAATTCAAAACCACTCCTCCCGCACTGCTACTTCCAGTTAGCTCCCTGCTTCTTACTTGTGGTTGTGGATGGGAACTTGGGGGGGCAGTAGTTGTCCAGAGTGCTTCCCTGGTGACCCCACCACAGCACAAGACCTCTGCTCCTTCCATAAGAACTATGAAGAATTTGACCATTCGCACGGTGGGTGTTGGCTCGCCTGGGCTTTTTTGAAATTTTTAATGAAATGGAATGATGGTAGACCAACCTCAGGAAAATGTGTGGGGCTGATCCACACACATTTTCCTATGCTCACACCTCGACAAAGCATAGACATGTGTACTCCAGGTTGGACAATGTCTACAGGCACCGTCCACCCCTGTCATATTTAGTTGGAAAGTGGCAGCCGAGGAATGCACAAAGTAATTTCCAAGAAAGGGGAGCACCAACCTTCCATCTGCCATGGTCAGCCTGATTAACTGACAAAGGCTCCATGGATCAGCCCTGCTCTTTTGTTAGGCCTTGCAGCTGGTGGCAGCGATTATCAAACCAACAGAGAGTATTGCAAACAGGCCCACAAAGGCGCTGGCTGCAGAGGATAATAAAAGAGGCAGGACACCCAACAACCTTTCATATGCAACTGTGTCAACCTGAAGCCAGCTCACGCCTCTCAGTTATCAATGGCATTGAACTGTCATGTCTGTGTCTGTTCTTTACAGTACGCTACCCCACTAGGGGTACCCCATTCATAAGGTACAAGAATGTGGTGTGCAGGCGTCAGAGAGCCTGGTCTTACCACCACTTCAAGGGAGACCAGCCGATTTAATCAGGAAGCACAGAGAGATCCATTAACCAGAGAGACCCTTTGATCAACAACAGACAGGAAGATGGGTGTGACCTAGTATCACAAGAGAGTGTGCCCAGAGATCTTTCTGTTAAGAGAAGGGTCTTGCCATTTTAGTTCTGGGGAACACCTTGTTCCTGTTTTCACCCCTTTACCTTTACTGTTGCAAAGCACTCTGGTTATGACCTCACGCATACAGGAGATTGTTGGTATGGACCCCAGGATTTGTTCAGTAAGTGGGTGCAGTCTGCCATACATCTTCCGCCTGTGAAGGACGCCCATGATTTCCAAAGAGGGAAGCAAGATCCCTCTCCTAAACATCTCCTTGGGAACAGAGGGAGATAAAGAACTCAGAAGACCCTCCAGCCGCTTTAGAATCCATACTCAGCCAACACACAGCATGCCCTGCTAGGCTCTGCAGCAAGCTTCCTGGATAGGAAGTGCCAGAAGGTCTCTGAACTTACAACCAAGGCCAAGGCAGCTGCCTGCATCACACTCCACAGCCGAGACATCTGAGACATCTTATCCAGTGCTTCAGACCCACCAAACAGCACAAGGACAACGATTCCTGACCCGAGCCACTGTGTAGGCCAGTCTGCAGGCGTTCATCCAGCTTTGTTAACCGAACCGTCTTTGCATCTGATACCTGCAGCTGACTCTTGTCTTAAACTCTGTCGCAGAAGCCTGCAAAGCACCCTGAAGCCAAATTGAACTTGTTGAACACCAGGTACGCCTACAGCACAAGGTACATTGTAGTTCTGTACTCTTGGCCCTTCCCAGAAGGCACCAAGAGACGTATAAATACCCATTACTCCCTTTGTGCTGCAGCCAAGAAACCAAAAACTGTTGTTGGTATTAACCATACCGACTGCCCTCCTGTCAGCATCCATTGTGCATCCCTTTTCCTTCTTTGAAACTGTCTGTCCTCTGCATTCCTGTACAGGGTGGGATGTATTCTGAAGTGTTGCTAGAGCTGTCTGTTGTGATATTAGAAAAATAAGGAAATACTTTTGATACAACCTTGACTGGACAGTCCCTTTTATCATTGGTTAATAATTGTATGTTCGCTGTGTTGCAACTAACCAATGACCCACGACCTTTCAGAGATAATTCTGCCGTTTGTCCACATGAACCACAATTGGACCAGGAAGTTTATAATTTGCTTGTTATTCCAATCTGTTTGTATCCCTTCAGGTGTATTAGATGTGTGGGGCTGATTGATGGTTTAGAAACCGATATTCACCCCTGGACCATTGGCATCACAGAAGTTGATTCATCACAAGAACACATCGTCACGTGTGAAAGGACCTGGTACAGCATATGGATGTGTGACGCTTGATCCTTCAGCATCCTTTCAGGTCAATTTATTTGTTTCATTCCAGTGGGTCACACAAGGTTCAATAGGCAAATAAGAGAGAAGCAACCACTGTTACATACACACACTAGACAACTCAATCACCATCTGCCTTCCAGTGTAACACTCACCCAGCACTCATCCAACATTCCACACCAAAGTTTCATAAATACCTCACAAGCACTCCAAGGACCAGCTTTCATACACAGACAGTCCGATTACTACAGGAGGATTGACAGGTATTACGCATCTCTCTTCTTAAAGAAACACATAGCATGGGAGGGAAATTCAGGGAGGAAGGTATTAACTAAAACGTGTAAGCACAAGTCATACAGCACACACAACTCAAAGCAGACCATGCTAATAGCAGTTTCCCACAGACTTCGCATGATGCCATGGACAGCAATACAAAAGACAGTAGGAACGAGAGTGTGTTATGTTATTCATATTTATAGCGCACACTTTCACCCGACGGCATCTTGACGCAAGGAAAAACAAGGAAACAAACTGCCTCCGATGCTACTAAAACAGAGAGGTCTTCAGTGCACGCCTGAACTGTAGGTGATTGACAGTGCCTCTTAAGGTCAAATGGTAAACATTCCACAATTTGCTAGCTGCAAACAAGAACGCTCACCCACCCACACGGGCAAGGCGAACCTTCGGAGTTGAAAAATATTGGCATTGCCAGAACGAAGTGGTCGTCTTGGAATATAGGGGTGAAATTTGTCCTGGAGATACTCAGCCCCCTTCCGATAAAAGGCCTGGTGGACCAATCACAAGGATTTCAATGTAATCCTCTGGGCGACTGGGAGCCAGTGAAGGGCCCGAAGCACTGGACATATGTGGGGTCCATAGTGGGAGTTAGTTGCCACCCTAGCTGGTAAATATTGTAGGCGTTGTAGGCGTTCTATGGAACCCAACTGCTGTGCCAGGTAAAGCATGTTACAGTAGTCAATCCGACTGGTAATTAGTGATGCTACCACCAAAGGTCGCACATTTTCAGGCAGAAAGGGAAGTACTTTCTGCAATACTCTCAGCAGAAAGTGCCCAGTCTTGCACACTGTACTTGCTTGAGGTGTCATCGATAAAGAGGACAACAGAAGACCCATAAATTGCTGACCACCATGACTGGGATGGGAAGATCACCCAAAGTGGGAGGCCAGAAAGATGATATGCACAAGGAAACAGAAGAGCCAGCCACCAGCTCCTCTGTCTTGTCCCCATTCAGTTTAAGCCAATTCCCACTCATCCAGTTCTCTACTGCCTACAGACACTCAAGCATTTCCTGAGCTGCTGCCGCTTGCTCCGAATCTAGTCGGACCAAGATCTGAGTGTCGTCAGTGTAGGAATAGCAGCAGAATCCATAAAAATGGATGAGGCGAACCAAAGGCTGAATATAGATATTAAAAAGCATAGGGCACAAGGCGGAGCCCTGCGGGACACCACAGGACAGTGCACATGAAGATGACAGAAAGGGAGTAGAGAAAGTGACAGACTCCTGTCCGTTAGGAATGAAACAAACCAGGCTAGGACGTGCCCTGGAGGCCTGCTGCATATAGACGAGACAACAGGATGGAGTGGTCGACGTGTCGAATGTCGCAGAATGTTCTAACAAAATCAGGGCACCCAATCCGGCGTGGTGCACCAACATGGTTAGGTCATCAACCACAGACACCTGGACACTCTCAGTGCCTCACCCCGGCTGAAACCAAGACTGAAAGGAGTCAAAGAATTGAGAGGATTCATGGAAAGAGGAGAGCACAGGCACTATCAAAGACTCCAGCAGCTTCATGAAGAAAGGGAGAAGAGAAATAGGGCAAAACTCAGCCAACACCGAAGCATCCAGGGATGGTTTTTTCAGGAGTTGGCTCACAGTCTCCTGCTTCAATTCGATGGGAGTCACGCCTTGTCTTGACAGGTATAATTCACTGCCTCCAAGAACCAGGGAATCATACTGGGCATGACTGCTTTCAAAGTGGCCAATGGAATCAGGTCTGACAGGGTCGCAAACTTAAGGAGACCCACTGCCTGCAGGACCTCACTGGCTACGAATTCAGGGAAACTGCTCCACCCAGCAGTGTCAGAGTCAGCCGTTCCCAAGAGCAAAACGTGGATGTGTCTTGCTTGCTGGTACAGATATTTTTCCGAATATCTGCTACCTTAGTGTAGAAGAAACCCGAAAGAGAGTCACAGAGTGCTTGAGAAGCCAGCACCATGGGGGAGAAGTGGGTGGCAGAAGAGAACGAGTTTACCACAGAGAAAGGTTCTTTCGATTCATTTAGGGCTTGCTCAACTTTACCAGTAAAGAAGGCTTGTTTAGCTGTCAAAACATCACAATGATATATTTTAGTCATGTGCCGAAAGTAGGCTTTCTCGACAGATCCATATGCAAAGCACCATTTGTGTTCTGCCTGCCTAACTAACAGACAGGAGGCTCTAAGTTAATCAGTGAACCATGGCTCAGAAGGACGTTTCCGAGCCTGGACAAGTTTAAGTGGAGCTACCTGATTCGCCATATCCAATAAAAGGCTTGAGAGAGAAGAAAAATCAATGGCAACATCAGCCATACATCTATCCACAATTAAAGAAGATAGCTGCTAATGATCAACTAAGTGTCAGTTACGTCTATACGTAACCGCGGGGGCTTTCGTAGGTCTCAATGCTCCAAAGATTCCAAAGTAGATAAGCCTGTGATCAGATCACAGCACCTGATTTCCCTAGACCATGGAGATACTGGCCGCAGATGAGAAAATCATATCCAATATGCCATCCTGAGCATGAGTCGGATCACATACATATTGTGGGAATCCCAAATCCAGCATAGCGTCACAGAATTGGGCTAATACTGGGGGCACAGGGCCATTACGCCTCTTACAATCACCCAATACAGCCAGATTCACACATTTCAACTGGAGAGCAGCTACCGGCTCCAGGAAAGGATCAAGAAAAGAAGAGTAAGGGCCCGGAGAGTGGTACATCGCTAACAAATGCCTGGAGGTGGAAGCCGACACTGTAAAGCATACTAGAAGCACTTCCATTTTCAGCTTAGTCTAAGTGGAGAATGCATGTACAAAGAGTTACTGAGAAACGGTCTAGCATATGATGTTACCCAAAAAAGGTTTTAAGCCTAACATAATCACATATGTCTGAATGGGGTCATGTTGAACTGTGTTTCTCAAAAGGCGTGCTTTTTTCCCTGTAGTAGTATTTTGAGCTCCCCTGATGGCACTGACATCTGGACTGAAATTATATATGTATGTGCTGGTGTATCTGATGGTTTTTATATGGTGCAGAACTGGTTGTGAGGCATTGGTACACTTTAAAAGTGAAAGGTGTATACAAGTGATTAAGTAATAGTGTAAGACAGTGTGGCCCCATGCCTTTAGATTGATATATGCCACTCCATTCTTGTCTTTGCATCAGTGTACCCTGAAAAGGAGCAAAAATGAAGCAAGCACTCCGATGTAACTGCTGGTGAAGAGACACATTTGGAGGGATACTCTTAAGGGTGTCTGGGAGGGAGAATACACAGAGGCTTATAAACCGACTCACCATTCTTGAGGAAATGTGTCTTGCAGTCCATGTAGAGGATATCTTTTAACAAGGTAACGCTGATCTACCCACATCCATAAACAGCTGCCTTGATATAACTCGGTCAGTGGCTTTTGACACCGTCGACCATCAAATTCTATTCGAGAAGGTACCCAATTTGAGACTCTGGGGCTCTGTGTGGAATTTGATTAAATTCTTCCTAGAAAGCCATACTCAATAAACACACTTAAGCCCTTTCTTTTCCCAACCTCAACCCTTGACCTACAGTGTCCCTGGTGGCTCAGCATTGTCATCTCTCCTCTTTAACTTGTATCTTCCTCCTTTGATGAAGACTGTACAACTATCAGGTGTCATCTTCTTTAATTATGCAATGATACAGATAATAATGGTCCTCTAAGAGGGAGATGACAGTTTATCTAGCAAGATAAGTGACTGTCTATTGCCAGTAAAGGCTTCTATGGATCTCAATTTTCTAAAAATAAATCCAGACAAAACAAAAGTGTTACTTGTAAACAAAAAGCCTAAAACATGGACCCCTCTGTGCTGGCCAAGCACCTTTGGCCAATATCCCAATCCTAGCTCAGAGGTTAAGAACGTAGGTATTGTTCTGCACAGTACACTAACCCTGACTCACCAAATGGCAGCGGTCACTAAATCCTACCTTTTCATGATGAAGAAAATAAAAAACTTCTCCCATTTTTTTTTAATGAGTGTGCTCAAGCCGGGATTTCATTAATAGTACTTACAGGTCTCCCAGAATACATGAATACAAGATTTCAAAGAGTGCAAAATATGGCAGCAAGGGTTCTAACAAAATACAGAAAATAAGCTCACATCACTCCTGCCCTGCACTCTATACCCGTTGCTCTTCATAGGAGTCCAACCCCCAATCTAATGAAAAAAACGGACAGCTCATCTCTTGAACTTGACTTAGCTCACAATGTCATCAGATTATCCATTTACTACCTCTTTAGCGCTGATATACCTCTGGTGATTGTTGTGCTTTATAAAAAGCCAGTTAACATAACACAACCTCGTTCCATTCCTTAAGAGGTATGTAGATGGCTGCTTTAGAGGTAGGCTGGCTCCCGGGTTCTGAATTTTTATATCTTCCAAATTTATTGTAGTTTTAGGAAACGATCCGAGGACCCAGGAAATTTAAGTAATGGTGAATGTGCTCTAGGAGTACTATTTGATGACTCCCCTGGCCATAGATAAAATTAATTCATGCTCCAGAATCTAGTCTATGTTAAGGCATTTCCTGAATACCCTTTTCCTGCATGAGTGGCCACTTTTACCTGCCTTTACTGGAGAAAGGCTGGCACTGGAACTGCTGCTATCGAGACTGACCAAAAGAAACCAGACAGTTTATAGAGTTGTGGAACACGCAATGATGGGGTGGGTTCACCTGCAAAATGTGATACTGCTGCCCTGGGATGTCCACAAACCAGAGTCCTGCATTTTTAGTGGGCTGGAACAGGGGCCCCTGAATAGTGTTTGGGATGCTGCTGGGCTGCACAAGTTTCTGACTGTTCAAATTTGGGGAGACTGGATGTAGTTTTGCAAATTAAAGACGGGTCTGGGCTTGATGTTTTACAGAGGAGGCAGTAAAGGAGACAGGAAACACCAACGGGAACAAAGGCAGGATGCCAAAGGGTCAGCCTACAAAGGGCCCTAGGTCTGGTAGACCCAAAACCCCCACTGAAACACCCGTCAAGTCCGTATCACAATGCTTCACCAGCCAGAAATGATTTTCTCACACTGCGCGACACAAAAGGGAAGGGGGCCTCAATGGAACAGAAAGATTCCTACATTAAACCTCAAATGCCCATATCTCACTAATAAACAGGGCCTGTGCATAATCTTCTCATGACACGGGACAATACAAAAACAGCCCTCATCTCAATTTTTCCACCTCTTCGTGGAAATGGGGATGCTTGTGGTCTCGCGCAGAAGGGATGTGACCGAGCAGTTCGGGCTGGGTTGCCCCTTTTTTGGGTGGGACCAAGCCTGATTTGCATATGGTCTTTCCCCTTTTGTAATGGCTTGGCAGGCAAAGAACAATGGTCCTCGAGGGGTTGCCCAGAGCAATGACATAGGTTAGGATTAATTCCAAACCTTCCAGCCATCACCGCTTTAGTTTTGCAGAGAAACCCACTAAGCCTTCTCGAGCAGAAACCAACATTTGCCAACATGACTGTTTTCAGTAGCTGAATGAGCCCACGGCAAAGAATAAGAATGCAATGCCTGATCCAATCTTTGAATGGACACTGGGGAACAGGGGGACACACCTACAACCTTCTTTCCAAACTCACATCGAACCATCAATGAAAACTTTCAATCAGTCTGTAACCAAGTGTATCTCTGACATCTAAGATCCTCTCATGGATGGCAATACAACCCTCCTCTTCATCACTGAGACATGACTGCCAGAGGACTACAACCGTGTCCTACATGAGGTAGTCCCTCCATACTTTAAAACAGAGGTGTAGTCAGGATAGAGGCTGAGCGGGCACAGCCCACCCAAAATCTGTAAATGCCCATTCAGCAGCACTGTGTGGGTATTTACAATTGTTAATGTCGCTGCAGTGGGCCCAACTAGATAGGCTTCAGGACCCACTTGTTTGACAATCCTGGCCTCTGCTTCAAGAGTGTCTAGAGTGTTTTCATGAAACTGGCAGGTTATAAGTATAGAGGTATTTCCATCATGCACAAGGAATGAATCCAATCAAAGATACAACCAATGGAATCTACACTGATCTGTAAATCTATTTCAAAGAGCAGCAACATCACTCAAATGTCTACGCTCATCATTCTGCTGATCTACCTCCCTCCGCACCCAATAGTTTGCTGAAACAATCGCTGGCACGGTTACAAACCTCACTGTATATCATCAGGATTATTTTACAATTATGGCAAAGTTTAATCTATTGTTGGAGACGAAAGGTAACACTACAACAGGACCTTCTCTGAAAACCTAGAAACCTGAGACCTCAAGCAACTAGTTAGAGGACTCACTCATAAAGTAGAAAAAACAGTGGATGGAGTTTTCTGCAAGTAAAAACTCTCGGCAGCTGCTTGACCACTCCCACTTCAGTGTGGGATACCTTTGCAATACCATTGAGCACTCTCATAGCAAGCCCAAGCCCATGGCTAAAAGATCATGGAGACGCATCAAGCCTGAGAGGACCACATGTCCCCCCTAGAAGCCGGATGGGAATGGTGCACACTCCAGGATTGGAAAACACACACTCTTTAAAAGTGGTTCTGAGGAAATTCATACAATGCTTTACATCCTGCTTCATCTACAAAGTGACATTTTATACGACGATCACCTGAATCACAAGCAGACCACTTGCCAGCCAAACATCTACAAAATCATTCTGCAGAAACATGATTCAACTACCTCGTGTGGGCCATATATGTGTGCTTCATAGAGCAAATAATCATCCCACAGGTTTCAAAGAAAGGATTTATAAAGACTTTTTAAAAAAGGATAGTTTTCCCCATTAACCCAGACAACTACCACCCAATCTCCAATGTTCCTTACCCGGTGAACGACCTGGAAAAAATCATCTACCAACAGCTACTGTGCCATGTGAAATCTAACAACATCCTACATGAGACCCAGTTAGGATTCTGACTGCTAAGAGGACCCAAATCTATACTCCCGGCAATGTGGGGAAATCATAAGGACAGCAATGATGTCAATGTTCCATGCATCCTCATCCCCAACATGAAATCCTGTTTGAAACACTGTCGGAAGCATGGCTGGTGCTACCATCATTATGCTGGTTGTTATGTTATGTTATATTATGTTAGTGCAGTTTTAAAAAGTGCAACATGAACCCAAAGGTGTCTTAGAGCTATAGATAGTGGGGAAAAGGGACAAAGAACATCATTGAGCTTATGTGAAAAGGAATAAAATAGAATCTGAGGCGTCATTATTTACGTCTTATTGAAGAGCAAGGTTTTAAGATGGTTTTGGAAGGTCAGATGGTTTGATTCATTAGGGAGCGACACTGGAAGGGTGTTCTAAATTCTATCTGTCTGGACTGCAAAATAGTGGCACCCAGCCTTTCTTTCCGACATCTAGGCGTGATACGTTTTCTGTCCAGGTTACATCTTAAAAGTCGAGAGGATGTGTACAGGCTTAGTTTAGAGGTAAGACTTCTGGTAATGGAGACTTTTAAAGACCAAACACATGCTGTTAAATATAATCTGTGTCTTACAGGCTGAGAGTGTAATGCTGGAGTGATGTGATCACTATTCTTAAATTTGAGTAGGGTTCTGGCTGCAGCATTCTGCACTCTGTGCGGGTGTAAAATCAGATAGTTAGGGACACCTAGATAGATGCTGTTATTAAAATCCAGCTGAGAGGACACTAAGCAATTCATTACAAGGACCCGATGAAAGCTGTATAGGAAAGGGAGAATGTGCTGGATGATGTCATTTCTCACAAGCTGGATGGAAACCACCCATATGCCATCATTCAACATAATCCGGTCATTTCACATGTAGTGTCCTGCAGTTATCCAGCCTTGGACCCATCATCTTCACCGCTCTCATGAATCTATTGACCTATCAAGAAATGACCTTCTACAACTACACAGCTAACACCCACATTGTCTACAAACTAAACATGGACTCAACAAATCAGAAACCAGACTTTGACAAAAGCCTATATCTCAGGGACTTCTAGGTGACCAAAACACAGTAAATCTCAACCCTGAAATGATAAATCATGATATTCTCAATGAATACAATACACAACACCACACTCTCTTGGCAGAAGGAGATGTGAGACAGCCCTCACATCAATAAGACTGTCGAAAACATTGTTTTTCTTATGAATGATTTCCGTACCCTGGAGTTGAATGGAGCATTGGTCAGAAACTGCCTCTAGGACTTAAGATATATCTGATGCATTATGGCAAATGTGTCCCTCTTGCACAGTTCCCTTGCAGTCATCACACTTTTACTGTCATGATTGAAAAATGCCAGCAGTCTCTATGGGAGCATCCCAGGATGCCTGATGAGATGCCACACAAAACACCGTAGCCATCCTTCTGATGACACTGAAAAGATGGAAATACATCACTTACACTATGGACCCGTAACTGGCTTCCGAAGACAACTGAAACCCTTCAGCATCACCCACAGAAACTTGCATGGAAGGGACCCAGAAGTAACCTTGAAGAATTCATACAACATATCTGAGGCAGGACACTATGATCTAGTGTGGCAGCCTCAGTGGCTGTTCCTTGAACTAAAGGAAAGACCAAGGAGGGTCATCCTTTGCTGCAATGGCCACTAACCTCTGAAAAACTAAGCTAAAGCGACTTCGCATACAGGAAGTCCACCAATCTTTCCAGAAACACCTGAAAGCTTGGCTCTACACTAGGCCAAAACAGGGAAAATAATGCCAATACAGACTCGACACGTAAGTCTGGGAAAGGGAGAGTGATCAGGCACATGCATGACCTTATTAAAACTGGACCATAAACTACACAAGAGATGCATTTTGGGTGTTGCTTATTCAACACACCGGAGGGGTATTTTGGTGCTATTGGCAGATGACAGGTGTCGAGTTGTTACCCAACTCAATGGTACTCATTTTATCAAACTCAGAATGATGATGGGCTGAGTGGACCGTCCAGGATTCGAACCTTTGACCATGTGGTCAAACACAGGCCCTTGTAGTCAATGTATTACTTCACTGAGCCATAGACCCAGCTGGTCTGCAGGTCAGTGACAACAGACATCAAGGCACATTCCGAAATTAACATCCCATACGCCTTACACTTCAGCAAAAGAACACACATCAGGTTTGTCCTCTGATGCCTACGAAAATGATCTTAAATTAACAGGAACTTAAAGCTTTGAGAAATAATCAAGAATGCTTTCAAGTATTGCACATTAGTATAGCATCAGAAGAGACCCCTCATCATCACACACAAGCAAGGGAAAGCCAGGAGTGCTACAGCAAGGGGCTCTATACATTTGAGTATATGGATGTCTGGGCAGTAGTACAAAAGTGGCTGTTGCGGGTACATTACCCAGGTGTGGTAGGGAGACAATGGGGCAGAAAAAAGGGGCAGCACTGACACAACATGCCTATGATATTCAGCGAACAGCAGTTACAGAGTCTTTAGCATTGTAAACATAATACTTTGTAGTATGGACATTTATAAACAGAAGATGTGAGCGAATGAAGGTGAAGTGGGATGGGAGGGACAAGAGAATGTAGTGTTGGAGCTCATTCAAACGAGAGGAGGTATTCTCTTAAAGGAATCAGTGACGCCTTACAGAATGGGAGTGGACTGAAGTAAGGAAAGCATGAGGTAGCTAGCACCGGAAGGATGGAGAACAGAAAGGTTGAGGAGAGATGGAGACCAAAGAGTGTGCAGAGTAAGTGGAGGGTGATAGGGTGAGCAAAGGGGGAAGGCAATCCATGCAACAATATGTAGACGAGATAGAGGAGTATGAATCGGGAGCAACTGCTCATGGACAGCTATCCTACATGGATGACAGTGTGCAGAGGTGGGAAGAGATTGAGAAAGGTTAAAGTGGGTCCAGAAAGTAAAGTTAAAGACCATGCTGAAGGGGTAAAAGAGTAGTGAGGATAAGTATGGCTGGCGTAAAGGTTGGAATAGCTAAGATTTACTTTTCAAATCACTGTCACAGTGTTCCAACAAGTTGAGGACTATGGGAGATGGCGTTGGGATTTAGGGATAAAGGAGAGAGGTGAGTAAAGGAGAGTTGGGGTGCTGAAGGTCGTTGGGTATATTAATTCAGTTGCAGAATAATTGGGCATCACACAGTAAAGCACCATCCAAGGGAGCATGGAAATCAGGCAATCTGATCTGGGAAAAAACTCTGGGGATAAAAGAGTGGAAAGAGAAGAGGATGTGGGTGTCATGAGCAATGAGATGAGACAAGAAACATAAGATGAAATTAGCTTGCCAAGGGATGAGGGCTTGAATGTAACTAACAGGGGTCCAAGGATTGACTTATGAGGTATCTGACTGGTAGAGAGATTGAAGATGATGTGCCAGCATTCCACAAATTGTAAAGCAGGGGCCAGGCATGTATGAGACAATCTAGGCAAGCGAGATTGTTTGGAATCCAAGTTGCTAAGGAAAAAGGAGAAGGGATGAAAGGGCAACAGAATTTTAGGCAGCAAAAATGCAAGTGGACAAGGAGGATGAGGAGAGAGGAAATGTTGAGTTTTGGAAAGAACCAAGGATGCTGGAGACATGGTCTGGTACTGTTTCCTTGGAGTGACAGGCATGGACTTGAGCCAGGAGATGGTCAAAGAGTTCATGAATCTCCAAGTAAGTGGTTGACCACAAACTCTATGATTTTAGAATAGTAATGGAAGGGAGACAAATGAGTAGTTGGTGGAGTTGTTTGGGGTGACACTTGGCTTTTTTAGATGTAGTATGATAGTGGTCACTTTATATCATGTTGGGAAGATCCCAGACAACTGCAAGATGTTGAACAGATGGTTGATGTATGTTATGTTCAGGTAAGGGGTGCCATTCCTTGATGGTGTGAGGTGCAAAGGGATCCCCAGTGGCTCAGGGCGTGTCATTGGACCATAGGATGGGTTCCAGTTCATCTAGAGTGGTGGAAGCAAGTTATAGTGATAGTGGAGAAGTAAAAGGCAGAGGTGGAAGAGAGAATGAGTGTGAGTGAGGGGAGGTGAGGGATAGCAGGCTAGTGAAGTTGTCACAAAAATAAACGTTTTTAGTGAAGAAATGTCAGACAACATGATCAGTATCAAAAGAGGAATGAATGGAAAGTATGTGGGGGCAAGCATGGACTGAAGGGTTCTTGATAGGTAACGAGGAACAGAGTGAAGAAAAGAGTTGAGGTTGCCGTAGTTGTTGAATTTGGCAGATTGCAGGGAGGAGACATGTGTGTCAAGAGATTCCATGTGTGCGAAGAGAGGAGCTGGAGAACGGGGTTTGCGCTAACTGGGAAGGGGTTAGTTCTCTGTAGTCAGATGTAATGCTAGTTCCAGGGTTGGGGGTGAGGGCTGCAGAAGGTAAAGTAGTGACAGGATAAGGGGAGTTGATGGAAGCACCGAGTGCATGGTTGAAGTTCGAGGGGTGGAGAGTGCACCTAGAGAGAGGAACTGACAAAGTGAAGAATGGAAATCATGGGGGGCTTGGTGATTGAGCGGGAGAAGTAGAGTGGAGAGGGGCAGATACAGTGAGGAACGGGAGGGAGGAATTAGATGGACGGCTTTAAGTGAGGTGGGGAGGAATAAAAGAGAAGAGAAAAAATAAGTCTAATGTGCTGCCATGAATGTTGGAATGCTTGTTATGGAGGCTAATCAGTGTGTTCTGAGATGGAAAAATACAGCTGAAGACATTGAATTTTGGACAGTTCCTAACATTTAAGTCATCCACAAAACTGGTTGAGGCTTAGATGGGAAGAGTTACCAGTAAGAGGTCTAGGTCATGAAGGAAAGGTTGAGAGCCCCAGGGGAGCAATACATGCAAGTGATGGAAACACTAGTTGGAGCACGAGATTTATTCAAAGTAAGCAGGGATGGTAGGTTAGATGAGGTATCTTTTGAAATACGTAGTCCCACTGTGTCACCCTATTTGTAAAGCTGAGGAGAGTGGCAGAAGGTAGCAGAATCTATGAGGAGGGTTGCTATTGTGACTGTGTCATAGGAGGGTGCAGGTTTCTGAGATGAGCACAACTGAAGGTGGAGGAGGTTAGAGTCAAAGTGATTAGTGTAGAAGGAGACCTTATCTTTACTGAGGAAATGGGCATACTAGAGCACTAGGGTGTGGTCAGTGGGGCCACAGGGATTAACTGTGTAGGGAAAGGGATGACTTCAAGAGGAAGGCAAGTCCAGCTAGGTGAGATTAGAGGGAGAGCGAGCTGTGAGGTTCGATGGACTTTCGGAGAGCGGAAGAGGAGCGCTAGGGTTGGTAGGGAGGGGGAGTTGGGATGGGTGTGCACAGGTGTGTACCTGGAGTCCATTGATGAAGAGTATGGAAAGAGGGATTGGCAGAAGGTGAATAGGCAGGAGAATAGTTATGGCCAATGGTAGAAGGGGAGAGGAGAAGTGGGAACAGCTGTGAATATGTGGAGCAGTCTAGGAATAAGAGTCTGGCAAAACAGAGACATGGTTTGGGCTAAAGACTTTTACTGAAAGAAAAAACAATCCTAACTCTCCCTAACTAGGGTGAGTTCCCTACCCAAACAAACTAAACTCAGGCAGGTGAGGATATAAGTAGTGTCCAAATTCAAGTCTGTCAAAGCCAAACTCCTCACATATCCTTACCACTAGAACACAAAATACTAAGGAAAGAGTATCTTGTCGACCAAGGAGAATGGCATTAACTCATGCAATTCCCTTGAAGGGTCGTTTTCTCGCTCTATGTAATAACGTTTTGTCGAACCGCACCGGCAGTTGCTGCACAAAGTGATTTATTCTGCTTTCTTCTACTGACTTCACTTTCCCATAGTTCCCCCAGGCTCCCGGCCAGACTTTCAACCGTTCCCGTTACCTTTTTCCTGAGGAACGTTTCACTGGTTCTGCCCGGGACTGTATCTCGACTCTCGGCTTCTTCCTTCTTCTTCCAAGATGAGTCCGCTTGGCTTCGCAGTCAGGTACTGTAGGCGGTCTCGGCGCACGTTTCAGAATGGACGGTTCAGGAAAAACAAGGACACAACCTGCCTCCGATGCTACTAAAACAGAGAGGTCTTCAGTGCACGCCTGAACTGTAGGTGATTGACAGTGCCTCTTAAGGTCACATGGTAAACATTCCACAATTTGCTAGCTGCAAACAAGAACGCTCACCCACCCACACAGGCAAGGCGAACCTTCGGAGTTGCCACCATATTGGCATTGCCAGAACGAAGTGGTCGTCTTGGAATATAGGTGTGAAATTTGTCCTGGAGATACTCAGCCCCCTTCCGATAAAAGGCCTGGTGGACCAAGCACAAGGATTTCAATGTAATCCTCTGGGCGACTGGGAGCCAGTGAAGGGCCCGAAGCACTGGACATATGTGGGGTCCATAGTGGGAGTTAGTTGCCACCCTAGCTGGTAAATATTGCAGGCGTTGTAGGCGTTGTATGGAACCCAACTGCTGTGCCAGATAAAGCATGTTACAGTAGTCAATCCGACTGGTAATTAGTGATGCTACCACCAAAGGTTGCACATTTTCAGGCAGAAAGGGAAGTACTTTCTGCAATACTCTCATCAGAAAGTGCCCAATCTTGCACACTCCACTTACTTGAGGTGTCATTGATAAAGAGGATAACAGAAGACCCATAAATTGCTGACCACCGTGACTGGGATGGGAAGATCACCCAAAGTGGGAGGCCAGAAAGATGATATGTACAAAGAAACAGAAGAGTCAACCACCAGCTCCTCTGTCTTGTCCCCATTCAGTTTAAGCCAATTCCCACTCATCCAGTTCCCTACTGCCTACAGACACTCAAGCATTTCCTGAGCTGCTGCCGCTTGCTCCAAATCTAGTCGGACCAAGATCTGAGTGTCGTCAGCGTAGGAATAGCAGCAGAATACATAAAAATGGATGAGGCGAACCAAAGGCTGAATATAGATATTAAAAAGCATAGGGGACAAGGCGGAGCCCTGCGGGACACCACAGGACAGTGCACATAAAGATGACAGAAAGGGAGTAGAGAAAGTGACGGACTCCTGTCCGTTAGGAATGAAACAACCCAGGCTAGGACGTGCCCTGGAGGCCTGCTGCACATAGGCGAGACAACAGGATGGAGTGGTCGACCGTGTCGAATGCCGCAGAAAGTTCTAACAAAATCAGGGCACCCACTCCGGCGTGGTGCACCAACATGGTTAGGTCATCAACCACAGACACCTGGACACTCTCAGTGCCTCACCCCGGCTGAAACCCAGACGGAAAGGAGTCAAAGAATTGAGAGGATTCAAGGAAAGAGGAGAGCACAGGCACTATCAAAGACTCCAGCAGCTTCACGAAGAAAGCAAGAAGAGAAATAGGGCAAAACTCAGCCAACACCGAAGCATCCAGGGACATTTTTTTCAGGGGTGGGATCACAGTCTCCTGCTTCAATTCGATAGGGGTCACGCCTTGTCTTGACAGGTATAATTCACTGCCTCCAAGAACCAGGGAATCATACTGGGCATGGCTGCTTTCAAAGTGGCCAATGGAATCAGGTCTGACAGGGTCGCAAACTTAAGGAGACCCACTGCCTGCAGGACTTCACTGGCTACGAATTCAGGGAAACTGCTCCACCCAGCAGTGTCAGAGTCAGCCGTTCCCAAGAGCAAAAAGTGGATGTGTCTTGCTTGCTGGTACAGATATTTTTCCGAATATCTGCTACCTTAGTGTAGAGGAAACGCGAAAGAGAGTCACAGAGTGCTTGAGAAGCCGGCACCATGGGGGAGAAGTGGGTGGCAGAAGAGAACAAGTTTACCACAGAGAAAGGTTCTTTCGATTCATTTAGGGCTTGCTCAACTTTACCAGTAAAGAAGGCTTGTTTAGCTGTCAAAACATCACAATGATATATTTTAGTCATGTGCCGAAAGTAGGCCTTCTCGACAGATCGATATGCAAAGCACCATTTGCGTTCTGCCTGCCTAACTAACAGGCAGGAAGCTCTAAGTTAATCAGTGAACCATGGCTCAGAAGGACGTTTCCGAGCCTGGACAAGTTTAAGTGGAGCTACCTGATTCGCCATATCCAATAAAAGGCCTGAGAGAGAAGAAAAATCAATGGCAACATCAGCCATACATCTGTCCACAATTAAAGAAGATAGCTGCTAATGATAAACTAAGTGTCAGTTACGTCTATACGTGACCGAGGGTGCTTTCGTAGGTCTCAATGCTCCAAAGATTCCAAAGTAGATAAGCCTGTGATCAGATCACAGCACCTGATTTCCCTAGACCATGGAGATACTGGCCGCAGATGAGAAAATCATATCCAATATGCCATCCTGAGCATGAGTCGGATCACATACATATTGTGGGAATCCCAAATCCAGCATAGTATCACAGAATTGGGCTAATACTGGGGGCTCAGGGCCATTACGCCTCTTACAATCACCCAATACAGCCAGATTCACACATTTCACCTGGAGAGCGGCTACCGGCTCCAGGAAAGTATCAAGAAAAGAAGAGTAAGGGGCGGAGGGTGGTACATCGCTAAAAAATGCCCAGAGGTGGAAGCCGACACTGTAAAGCATACTAGAAGCATTTCCATTTTCAGCTTAGTCTAAATGGAGGATGCATGTACAAAGAGTTACTGAGAAACGGTCTAGCATATGATGTTACCCAAAAAAGGTTTTAAGCCTACCATAACCACATATGTCTGAATGGGGTCATGTTGAACTGTGTTTCTCAAAAGGCGTACTTTTTTCCCTCTAGTACTATTTTGAGCTCCCCTGATGGCACTGACATCTGGACTGAAATTATATATGTATGTGCTGGTGTATTTGATGGTTTTTATATGGTGCAGAACTAGTTGTGAGGCATTGGTACACTTTAAAAGTGAAAGGTGTATACAAGTGATTACGTAATAGTGTAAGACAGTATGGCCCCATGCCTTTAGATTGATATATGCCACTCCATTGTTGTCTTTGCATCGGTGTACCCTGAAAAGGAGCAAAAATGAAGCAAGTACTCTGATGTAACTGTGCTGGTGAAGAGACACATTTGGAGGGATAGACTCTTAAGGGTGCCTGGGAGGGAGAGTACACAGAGGCTTATAAACCGACTCACCATTCTTGAGGAAATGTGTCTTGCAGTCTATGTAGAGGATATCTTTTAACAAGGTGACGCTGATCTACCCACATCCATAAACAACTGCCTTGATATAACTCGATCTGTCAGTGACTTTTGACACCATCGACCATCAAATTCTATTCGAGAAGGTACCCAATTTGAGACTCTGGGGCTCTGTGTGGAATTTGATGAAATTCTTCCTAGAAAACCATACTCAATAAACACACTTAGGCCCTTTCTTTTCCCAACCTCAACCCTTGAACTGCAGTGTCCCTGGTGGCTCAGCATTGTCACCCCTCCTCTTTAACTTATATCTTCCTCCTTTGATGAAGATTGTACACCTATCAGGCGTCATCTTCTTTAATTATGCGATGATACAGATAATAGTGGTCCTCAAAGAGGGAGATGACAGCTTATCTAGCAAGTTAAGTGACTGTCTATTGCCCGTGAAGGCTTGTATGGATCTAAATTTTCTAAAAATAAATCCAGACAAAACAAAAGTGTTACTTGTAAACAAAAAGCCTAATAATTGGACCCCTCTGTGCTGGCCAAGCACCTTTGGCCAATATCCCAATCCTAGCTCAGAGGTTAAGAACGTAGGTATTGTTCTGCACAGTACACTAACCCTGACTCACCAAATGGCAGCGGTCACTAAATCCTACCTTTTCATGATGAAGAAAATAAAAAACTTCTCCCATTTTTTTTAATGAGTGTGCTCAAGCCGGGATTTCATTAATAGTACTTACAGGCCTCCCAGAATACATGAATGCAAGATTTCAAAGAGTGCAAAATATGGCAGCAAGGGTTCTAACAAAATACAGAAAATATGCTCACATCACTCCTGTCCTACACTCTATACCTGTTGCTCTTCATAGGAATCCAACCCCCAATCTAATGAAAAAAACGGACAGCTCATCTCTTGAACTTGACTTAGCTCACAATGTCATCAGATTATCCGTTTACTACCATTTTAGCGCTGATATACCTCTGGTGATTGTTGTGCTTTATAAAAAGCCAGTTAACATGACATAACATCCTTCTATTCCTTAAGAAGTATGTAGATGGCTGCTTTAGGTGTAGGCTGGCTCCCGGGTTCTGAATTTTTATATCTTCCAAATTTATTGTAGTTTTAGGAAACGATCCGAGGACCCAGGAAATTTAAGTAATGGTGAATGTGCTCTAGGAGTACTATTTGATGACTCCCCTGGCCATAGATAAAAATAATTCATGCCCCAGAATCTAGTCTATGTTGAGGCATTTCCTGAATACCCTTTTCCTGCATGAGTGGCCATTTTTACCTGCCTTTACCGGAGAAAGGCTGTCACTATAACTGCTGCTATCGAGACTGACCAAAAGAAACCAGACAGTTTATAGAGTTGTGGAACACGCAATGATGGGGTGGGTTCACCTGCAAAATGTGATACGACTGCCCTGGGATGTACACAAACCAGAGTCCTGCATTTTTAGTGGGCTGGAACAGGGGCCCCTGAATAGTGTTTGGGATGCTGCTGGGCTGCACAAGTTTCTGACTGTTCAAATTTGAGGAGACTGGGTGTGGTTTTGCAACTTAAAGACAGGTCTGGGCTTGGTGTTTTACAGAGGAGGCAGTAAAGGAGACAGGAAACACCAACGGGAACAAAGGCAGGATGCCAAAGGGTCAGCCTACAAAGGGCCCTAGGTCTGGTAGACCCAAAACCCCCACTGAACCACCTGTCCAGTCCGTATCACAATGCTTCACCAGCCAGAAATGATTTTCTCACACTGCGCGACACAAAAGGGAAGGGGGCCTCAATGGAACAGAAAGATTCCTACATTAAACCTCAAATGCCCATATCTCACTAATAAACAGGGCCTGTGCATAATCTTCTCATGACACGGGACAATACAAAAACAGCCCTCACCTCAATTTTCTACCTCTTCGTGGAAATGGGGATGCTTGTGGTCTCGCGCAGAAGGGATGTGACCGAGCAGTTCGGGCTGGGTTGCCCCTTTTTTGGGTGGGACCAAGCCTGATTTGCATATGGTCTTTCCCCTTTTGTAATGGCTTGGCAGGCAAAGAACAATGGTCCTCGAGGGGTTGCCCAGAGCAATGACATAGGTTAGGATTAATTCCAAACCTTCCAGCCATCACCGCTTTAGTTTTGCAGAGAAACCCACTAAGCCTTCTCGAGCAGAAACCAACATTTGCCAACATGACTGTTTTCAGTAGCTGAATGAGCCGACGGCAAAGAACAAGAAAGCAATGCCTGATCCAAACTTTGAATGGACACTGGGGAACAGGGGACACACCTACAACCTTCTTTCCAAACTCACATCGAACCATCAATGAAAACTTTCAATCAGTCCGTAACCAAGTGTAGCTCTGACATCTAAGATCCTCTCATAGATGGCAATAGAACCCTCCTCTTCATCACTGAGACATGACTGCCAGAGGACTACAACTGTGTCCTACATGAGGTAGTCCCTCCATACTTTAAGACAGAGGTGTAGACAGGATAGAGGCTGAGCCGGCACGGCCCACCCAAAATCTGTAAATGCCCATTCAGCAGCACTGTGTGGGTATTTACAGTTGTTAATGTCGCTGCAGTGGGCCCAACTAGATAGGCTTCAGGACCCACTTGTTTGACAATCCTGGCCTCTGCTTCAAGAGTGTCTAGAGTGTTTTGATGAAACTAACAGGTTAGAAGTATAGAGGTATTTCCATCATGCACAAGGAATACATCCAATCAAAGATACAACCAATGGAATCTACACTGATCTGTAAATCTATCTCAGAGAGCAGCAACATCACTCAAATGTCTACGCTAATCATTCTGCTGATCTACCTCCCTCCGCACCCAATAGTTTGCTGAAACAATCGCTGGCACGGTTACAAACCTCACTGTATATCATCAGGATTATTTTACCATTATGGCAAAGTTTAATCTATTGTTGGAGACGAAAGGTAACACTACAACAGGACCTTCTCTGAAAACCTAGAAACCTGAGACCTCAAGCAACTAGTTAGAGGACTCACTCATAAAGTAGAAAAAACAGTGGATGGAGTTTTCTGCAAGTAAAAACTCTCGGCAGCTGCTTGACCACTCCCACTTCAGTGTGGGATACCTTTGCAATACCATTGAGCACTCTCATAGCAAGCCCAAGCCCATGGCTAAAAGATCATGGAGACGCATCAAGCCTGAGAGGACCACATGTCCCCCCTAGAAGCCGGATGTGAATGGTGCACACTCCAGGATTGGAAAACACACACTCTTTAAAAGTGGTTCTGAGGAAATTCATACAATGCTTTACATCCTGCTTCATCTACAAAGTGACATTTTATACGACGATCACCTGAATCACAAGCAGACCACTTGCCAGCCAAACATCTACAAAATCATTCTGCAGAAACATGATTCAACTACCTCGTGTGGGCCATATATGTGTGCTTCATAGAGCAAAGAATCATCCCACAGGTTTCAAAGAAAGGATTTATAAAGACTATTTTTAAAAAAGGATAGTTTTCCCCATTAACCCAGACAACTACCACCCAATCTCCAATGTTCCTTACCCGGTGAACGACCTGGAAAAAATCATCTACCAACAGCTACTGTGCCATGTGAAATCTAACAACATCCTACATGAGACCCAGTTAGGATTCTGACTGCTAAGAGGACCCAAATCTATACTCCCGGCTATGTGGGGCAATCATAAGGACAGCAATGATGTCAATGTTCCATGCATCCTCATCCCCAACATGAAATCCTGTTTGAAACACTGTCGGAAGCATGGCTGGTGCTACCATCATTATGCTGGTTGTTATGTTATGTTATATTATGTTAGTGCAGTTTTAAAAAGTGCAACATGAACCCAAAGGTGTCTTAGAGCTATGGATAGAGTGGAAAGGAATTAAATAGAATCTGAGGTGTCATTATTTATGTCTTATTGAAGAGCAAGGTTTTAAGATGGTTTTGGAAGGTCAGATGGTTTGATTCATTAGGGAGCGACACTGGAAAGGTGTTCTAAATTCTATCTGTCTGGACTGCAAAATAGTGGCACCCAGCCTTTCTTTCCGACATCTAGGCGTGATACGTTTTCTGTCCAGGTTACATCTTAAAAGTCGAGAGGATGTGTACAGGCTTAGTTTAGAGGTAAGACTTCTGGTAATGGAGACTTTTAAAGACCAAACACATGCTGTTAAATATAATCTGTGTCTTACAGGCTGAGAGTGTAATGCTGGAGTGATGTGATCACTATTCTTAAATTTGAGTAGGGTTCTGGCTGCAGCATTCTGCACTCTGTGCGGGTGTAAAATCAGATAGTTAGGGACTCCTAGATAGATGCTGTTATTAAAATCCAGCTGAGAGGACACTAAGCAATTCATTACAAGGACCCGATGAAAGCTGTATAGGAAAGGGAGAATGTGCTGGATGATGTCATTTCTCACAAGCTGGATGGAAACCACCCATATGCCATCATTCAACATAATCCGGTCATTTCATATGTAGTGTCCTGCAGTTATCCAGCCTTGGACCTATCATCTTCACCGCTCCCATGAATCTATTGACCTATCAAGAAATGACCTTCTACAACTACACAGCTAACACCCACATTGTCTGCAAACTAAACATGGACTCAACAAATCAGAAACCAGACTTTGACAAAAGCCTATATCTCAGGGACTTCTAGGTGACCAAAACACAGTAAATCTCAACCCTGAAATGATAAATCATGATATTCTCAATGAATACAATACACAACACCACACTCTCTTGGCAGAAGGAGATGTGAGACAGCCCTCACATCAATAAGACTGTCGAAAACATTGTTTTTCTTATGAATGATTTCCGTACCCTAGAGTTGGATGGAGCATTGGTCAGAAACTGCCTCTAGGACTTAAGATATATCTGATGCATTATGGCAAATGTGTCCCTCTTGCACAGTTCCCTTGCAGTCATCACACTTTTACTGTCATGATTGAAAAATGCCAGCAGTCTCTATGGGAGCATCCCAGGATGCCTGATGAGATGCCACACAAAACACCGTAGCCATCCTTCTGATGACACTGAAAAGATGGAAATACATCACTAACACTATGGACCCGTAACTGGCTTCCGAAGACAACTGAAACCCTTCAGCATCACCCACAGAACCTTGCATGGAAGGGACCCAGAAGTAACCTTGAAGAATTCCTACAACATATCTGAGGCAAGACACTATGATCTAGTGTGGCAGCCTCAGTGGCGGTTGCTTGAACTAAAGGAAAGACCAAGGAGGGTCATCCTTTGCTGCAATGGCCACTAACCTCTGAAAAACTAAGCTAAAGCGACTTCGCATACAGGAAGTCCACCAATCTTTTCAGAAACACCTGAAAGCTTGGCTCTACACTAGGCCACAACAGGGAAAATAATGCCAATACAGACTCGACACGTAAGTCTGGGGAAGGGAGAGTGATCAGGCACATGCATGACCTTATTAAAACTGGACCATAAACTACACAAGAGATGCATTTTGGGTGTTGCTTATTCAACACACCAGAGGGGTATTTTGGTGCTATTGGCAGATGACAGGTGTCGAGTTGTTACCCAACTCAATGGTACTCATTTTATCAACCTCAGAATGATGATGGGCTGAGTGGACCTGCCAGGATTCGAACCTTTGACCATGAGGTCAAACACAGGCCCTTGTAGTCAATGCATTACTCCACTGAGCCGCGGGTCAGTGACAACAGACATCAAGGCACATTACGAAATTAACATCCCATACGCCAGACACTTCAGAAAAAGAACACACATCAGGTCTGATGCCTACGAAAATTATCTTAAATTAACAGGAACTTAAAGCTTTGAGAAATAATCAAGAATGCTTTCAAGTATTGCACATTAGTATAGCATCTGAAGAGACCCCTCATCATCACACACAAGCAAGGGAAAGCCAGGAGTGCTACAGCAAGGGGCTCTATACATTTGAGTATATGGATGTCTGGGCAGTAGTACAAAAGTGGCTGTTGCAGGTACATTACCCAGGTGTGGTAGGGAGACAATGGGGCAGAATAAAGGGGCAGCACTTACACAACATGCCTATGATATTCAGCGAACAGCAGTTACAGAGTCTTTAGCATTGTAAACATAATACTTTGTAGTATGGACATTTATACAAACAGAAGATGTGAGCGAATGAAGGTGAAGTGGGATGGGAGGGACAAGAGAATGTAGTGTTGCAGCTCCTTCAAACGAGAGGAGGTATTCTCTTAAAGGAATCAGTGACGCCTTACAGAATGGGAGTGGACTGAAATAAGGAAAGCATGAGGTAGCTAGCACAGGAAGGATGGAGAACAGAAAGGTTGAGGAGAGATGGAGACCAAAGAGTGTGCAGAGTAAGTGGAGGCTGATAGGGTGAGCAAAGGGGGAAGGCAATCCATGCAACAATATGTAGACGAGATAGAGGAGTGTGAACAGGGAGCAACTGCTCATGGACAGCTATCCTACATGGATGATAGTGTGCAGAGGTGGGAAGAGATTGAGAAAGGTTAAAGGGGGTCCAGAGAGTAAAGTTAAAGACCATGCTGAAGGGGTAAAAGAGTAGTGAGGATAAGTATGGCTGGCGTAAAGGCTGGAAGAGCTAAGATTTACTTTTCAAATCACTGTCACAGTGTTCCAACAAGTTGAGGACTATGGGAGATGGCGTTGGGATTTAGGGATAAAGGAGAGAGGTGAGTAAAGGAGATTTGGGGTGCTGAAGGTCGTTGGGTAAATTTACTCAGTTGCAGAATAATTGGGCATCACACAGTAAAGCACCATCCAAGGGAGCATGGAGATCGGGCAATCTGATCTGGGAAAATACTCTGGGGATAAAAGAGTGGAAAGAGAAGAGGATGTGGGTGTCATGAGCAATGAGATGAGACAAGAAACTTCAGATGAAATTAGCTTGCCAAGGGACGAGGGCTTGAATGTAACTAACAGGGGTCGAAGGATTGACTTATGAGGTATCTGACTGGTAGAGAGATTGAAGATGATGTGCCAGCATTCCACAAATTGTAAAGCAGGGGCCAGGCATGTATGAGACAATCTAGGCAAGCGAGATTGTTTGGAATCCAAATTGCTAAGGAAAAAGGAGAAGGGATGAATGGGCAACAGAATTTTAGGCAGCAAAAATGCAAGTGGACCAGGAGGATGAGGAGAGAGGAAACGTTGAGTTTTGGAAAGAACCAAGGATGCTGGAGACATGGTCTGGCACTGTTTCCTTGGAGTGACAGGCATGGACTCCAGCCTGGAGATGGTCAAAGAGTTCATGAATCTCCAAGTAAGTGGTTGACCACAAACTCTATGATTTTAGAATAGTAGGGGAAGGCAGACACATGAGTAGTTGGTGGAGATGTTTGGGGTGACACTTGGCTTTTTTAGATGTAGTATGATAGTGGTCACTTTATATCATGTTGGGAAGATCCCAGACAACCGTAAGATGTTGAACAGATGGTTGATGTATGTCATGTTCAGGTAAGGGGTACCATTCCTTGATGGTCTGAGGTGCAAAGGGATCCCCAGTGGCTCAGGGAGTGTCATTGGATCATAGGATGGGTTCCAGTTCATCTAGAGTGGTGGAAGCAAAATATAGTGATAGTGGAGAAGTAAAAGGCAGAGGTGGAAGAGAGAATGAGTGAGGGGAGGTGAGGGATAGCAGGCTAGTGAAGTTGTCACAAAAATAAACGTATTTAGTGAAGAAATGTCAGACAACATGATCAGTATCAAAAGAGGAATGAATGGAAAGTATGTGGGGGCAAGCATGGACTGAAGGGTTCTTGATAGGTAACAAGGATCAGGGTGAAGAAAAGAGTTGAGGTTGGCGTAGTTGTTGAATTTGGCAGATTGCAGGGAGGAGACATGTGTGTCAAGAGATTCCATGTGTGCGAGGAGAGGAGCTGGGGAATGGGGTTTGTGCTAACTGGGAAGGGGTTAGTTCTCTGTAGTCAGATGTAATGCTAGATCCAGGGTTGGGGGTGAGGGCTGGAGAAGGTAAAGTAGACACAGGATAAGGGGAGTTGATGGAAGCACCGAGTGCATGATTGAAGTTCGAGGGGTGGAGAGTGCACCTAGAGAGAGGAACTGACAAAGTGAAGAATGGAAATCATGGGGGGCTTGGTGATTGAGCGGGAGAAGTAGAGTGGAGAGGGCCAGATACAGTGAAGAACGGGAGGGAGGAATTAGATGGACGGGTTTAAGTGAGGTAGGGAGGAATAAAAGAGGAGAGAAAAAATAAGTCTAATGTGCTGCCATGAATGTGGGAAGGCTTGTTATGGAGGCTAATCAGTGTGTTCTGAGATGGAAAAATACAGCTGAAGACATTGAATTTTGGACAGTTCCTGATATTTAAGTCATCCACAAAACTGGTTGGGGCTTAGATGGGAAGAGATACCAGTGAGTGGTCTAGGTCATGAAGGAAAGGTTGAGAGCCCCAGGGGAGCAATACATGCAAGTGATGGAAACACTAGTTGGAGCACGAGATTTATTCAAAGTAAGCAGGGATGGTAGGTTAGATGAGGTATCTTTTGAAATACGTAGTCCCACTGTGTCACCCTATTTGTAAAGCTGAGGAGAGTGGCAGAAGGTAGCAGAATCTGTGAGGAGGGCTGCTATTGTGACTGTGTCATAGGAGGGTGCAGGTTTCTGAGATGAGCACAACTGAAGGTGGAGGAGGTTAGAGCCAAAGTGATTAGTGTAGAAGGAGACCTTATCTTTACTGAGGAAATGGGCATACTAGAGCACTAGGGTGTGGTCAGTGGGGCCACAGGGATTAACTGTGTAGGGAAAGGGATGACTTCAAGAGGAAGGCAAGTCCAGCTAGGTGAGATTAGAGGGAGAGCGGGCTGTGAGGTTTGATGGACTTTCGGAGAGGGGAAGAGGAGCACTAGGGTGGGCAGGGAGGGGGAGTTGGGATGGGTGTGCACAGGTGTGTACATGGAGTCCATAGATGAAGAGTATGGAAAGAGGGATTGGCAGAAGGTGAATAGGCAGGAGAATAGTTATGGCCAATGGTAGAAGGGGAGAGAAGAAGTGGGAACAGCTGTGAATATGTGGAGCAGTCTAGGAATACGAGTCTGGCGAAACAGAGACATGGTTTGGGCTAAAGACTTTTATTGAAAGAAAAAACAACCCTAACTCTCCCTAACTAGGGTGAGTTCCCTATCCAAACAAACTAAACTCAGGCAGGTGAGGATATCAGTAGTGTCCAAATTAAAGTTCTGTCAAAGCCAAACTCCTCACATATCCTTACCACTAGAACACAAAATACCAAGGAAAGAGTATCTTCTCAACCAAGGAGAATGGCATTAACTCATGTCATGTCATGGACCCTGTAACAACCCTCCTAGCTAACCCACTCATGATCTTTCCACCTTACTCTACACACACCAACCAGAAAATATACACAAAGCAGTGGTCCGGTTGCTTCATCAATCCCCACTCCAATTCTATACCCACTATCCTCTAACTCGTCACACATCCTCACACTTTTCTTCCTTCCACCGAACCACACACAGAGAGGGCAATGTTAGAAAACCACCGAAAGTAACAGCAGCACCCGAGGCTCCCCTATGGCAAATAAACCCATTCTGCCCTCTGCGAACACATTTCACCTAGACTCATACAACCAAGTGTTTGAAATTGAAGGGAGCTGGGAGCTATTTAGATCCTACGTGTAGCCTAGAAGAGGCTGGTTAGCTTAAAACCAATAGCTACCAGGAGATAGTTTTGGCTCCCCAGGCCAACTGATGCATACAAACACACATATGTCAATTTAATTTTGTGCATTTGGGACAATCTATAAATAAACATTAGGACACATTCATATGACATTTAAAGCATAATGGGCCACACATAATGGACCAAATGATAAGTTTGCTTCTTATGTGAAAGTCAGATTATCCGAGAGCTTTGTAGTAGCTCCTCGTTCCCGAGTTGTACCTCCTGGCCACAGGTTAATTCTGGATACACAGAGCTGCTTTTAGCCACTGCTTACACAATCTTAATTTCGAACCCTGTAGAACCACACAGAAAGTGTGTCCAATCTCCTCCCATCAACATCTGAGGTTTTTGCATCTTGCCTTTCCCTCGCTCCCCAATAACTCTAACCCACTAACTCTAACCCCTTCCTCTCTCTTAAGGACTAAAGAGACAAGAGGCTGCCAAAATGGCTAGGTTGTCTGTGAGGGAATGTCATCTAGCAAGGCTGTGAAAGCCCTGTTTTTAATGTTTGTAATTAAATGTTATGTTCGTTAAATAATAAAGTTATGCAGGTAACTGTCTTTCTGAAAGGGGAATGTGCTATTCAGTCCCCCCTTTCAAAAAGGTCCATGCCAAAAGCATAGTGCATAAAAGTGCCCTTGCTGCACCAGTCTCCTGACAACGGCAGTACCTGCCCTTGAGTGGCACAGGGCAGGTTCAAAGGACACATGTTCATTCTTCACAGCTGCTTTGACCGAATGTCACTTCTGCCAAAGGTGGCAGTTTAATGCCTGCAACTCTGATTCAAAATGTAATGATGGTTGCCTTATCCATCTGCTATCCGGGTAATCTCTAAGAATATGCCATAAATGGTTATGGTATGGTGACTGGTAAGAGCACACAACTAGTAAAGCCACAACAATAGCATACAGGAGTCTTCTCTGTGTGCCCAGACCAGTGATGTGAGGGCAATGTGTATGCATAGCAGCCTGGCTGGCTGCACTCCTACAAGTGAGACAATAGCCAGGATGCTGCCTTACTTTGATTGCCTGGGTGGAAGGGTAACACCACCCCTCAGGCACTGGAGCTCTCATGAGGATGTCTCCCTGGAACCCTGTTTCAATGGGGTACTCACATAACAAAGGCTAGCCGCACACAAGGTGCTGCACTACAGAGGAACTTTAAAGTCAGCAGGCATGGGCAAGTAGCTGATTTAGAGTAACCAGAAAGGAGAAAGTGGACCTGAGAAGGGGTTCCACTATCTTGCTTTTCTGATGGGGCTCTCTTCCTTACGGTCTCCTATATTTACTGCAGCACAAGGCACTGAGTGTATGATGTAGTAAGGTACAGGTCACTTATTACTGCAAAAGGGATTGGACCCCTTACACAGGGCTTGTTTGTGTCCCATTCTCAGTGATAATTTGCCTTAATAAGGAAGGGGTCTCCCACTCCTTCATTGATTCAACTTTGGGCCCTCAAGAGAAGAAGGATACACTTTTAGACCGCCGATTGAAGTGCAGTCCGTTTATGATGGGGATCACTGCTGGTTTAGTAGTAGTGTGGGGCTTAGTAGGCGGTTTAGCCCCTACTCATCCTTACACTCCTGCAGAACAGTAGTAATTTCATCAGTTTCCCAGCATAAAAAACTAGTAAATTGCATTTCATTATTAGGACTTAGATAAATATCTAATAAGTTTGGTTTACAAAATGTGAAATTCTAAGAGATTGACAAATCTTCACTCAACACATCAATAGACACATATGACTTTGCCATCTATTGGATCACATCCTACTTTTGTTATGTTATGCTGCGTTCCTGCTTCCTAGGCAGTATATATATTTCAGCCTGGGGCGGATGTGGAACGGGCCCACCCTGCAGTCGTGCCGAGAGCGCCCAGAAGGCTCGCGAAAGGCAAGCACGCCTGGGCGTTGGATGGGCTCTGAGCTTCACCATTATGCCAAACTCAGGAGGATCCATATTAGGAAGGTAACATTAAGGTAACACATGAAACAAGGTACACACATAAAGAGCGTATCGACCTGGCACCAGGAGGGACAAAGCTGTATGAGAGAGCTCAGTGCTCTGGCCAGGCTGAGGGCGCCCAAACTCCCAGGGGAACGATAAGGATGGGAGGGAGGTCACAAGATCCCATGGGCATTCTTATGTGCTTGCTCATCAATGCAAGATTAGCAGGAGCTCACCGTTATGATCTTCATAGTACGCTAAAAGATACATCCCCTGACTTTCTGTGTATCACAGAGATGTGTTTTTTTCTGCTAACTCTGACCCTGATTTATGTCAGCTGCTTCCAGAAGCTTATGTGGCATTGTGTTTAGATAGACCCCCAAAAGGTAGGGGTGGTGGCTTTGCAATCATTTATCTTGCTTCGTTCCAGTGCCAGCAGATTCCAGTAGAGCATTCACTGCCCTGTAAACTCTTCCAGGTTAGAGTGCAGGTTCATGTTAAAATGACTGTTCATATCTTACTGGTATACAGACCCCCGTCACTGGGCCGAACATACTGCTGTATATTTTGCGCAGCTGGTTGCCAATTTAGTTCTGGGGCATCCTAATTTAGTTGTGTTGGGAGATTTCAATCTCCACACAAACGACCCGACTGATCAGTGTGCCAGTAACTTGGTAACCATCCTGTTACATCTATCTTTAGGCCTTCGTAATCATCTTCCCACTCATAAAAGTGACCAGTGGCTTGGTTCCCTCTTGATCTCTGGGCATCTACGGGCGCATAAGCAGTTGTGCCGACGTCTTGCAAGGAAGTGGCGGCTAAGCTATGATGTGGAAACTCGTAATGTATACAAACAAGCTGTGCTATGCTACCATAAGATGATTATGGCAGATAAATCCAAATATTATGCAAATCAGATAACAGAAGCATCTTACTCCGATAGGGAACTGTTTGTAGTGGCAAAAGAGTTGTGGCCTGCCCATCTAAAAGGCTAGTCAAACTGCCAGATTAGCAACTGCAATGTAATGCAATTAGCACATTTTTCTGTGATAAAATTCGAGATATCCGACAAGCTATTACTAGCAGTCAAGCAGCAATGGAGGTGGAGCGGCTCTAAGAGGTGCCGCAGGGGAACCTATCGTTCCTATTTTCTGTCTAGAGCCTAAAGATGACGATGTTATACTAAAGGCCCTCCATAGCCTGAAATCAGCCTCCCCCTTTGATGCTGTTCCACTCTGTATCTTGAAAGCCCTTCCACAGAGGGCTACTTGCATGTTTACAGCAGCACTACAGCTCTCTTCTACTGTAAGCAAAGTTCCTGCCACCCTGAAGCATGCAGAGGTTACCTCTCTTTTTAAAGAAATCACATCTGGACCCCTGGGTGGTGGGCCTATTTCTCTACTTCTGGCCATTATGAAAGTGATGGAAGACTTGATTACTCCACAGTTTTCGAAATTCTTGGGGAAAAAACAGCTCCTGCATCCATTTCAAACTGGTTTTCATCCCACAATGGTTACAGAATCAGTTATGATCTCTCTGCTGAATAATTTAGCTCTGCTTCAGGGCCTCTAAGGGGTCGGCGTGCTAATTCTCCGTGACCTCTCTGCAGCATTCGATACTGTGGATCCTGACATTCTACTGCCCCGTATCGAGCAAGCTGGCGTTGCCGGGCCCCTTCTGGCATGGTTCGAGTCATTTCTTGAAGGGCATTCCCAAACTATTTCTTTTCAAGCACGGCATTCTTCTATGCCTGGTTTGACTTGTGTGGTTCTACAAGGATCAGCCTTGTCTCCTCTTTTAAATTTATATGTGCGCTTATTGGCTGACTCAATTGCGGAGTCAGGAGTCCTTTTTTATACCTATGCCGAGGACACACAGTTAGTGTTTCGGCTGGACTCCCCCCCAAACGGAACCCCCCGGAAAACTTTGTGACTGCCTAGACAAAATAGGTAATTTGATCTCAGCAAATTGGTTAAAGCTAAATGGAAATAAAATAGAGGTTCTGGTGTTTGGGGCCCAAAAGGTGGACAATCTTTGGAATCCTCAAAATTGGCCTGACTCACTGGGCCAGTGCCCTGCTGCCTGTTCTTCTGTGAAAAACCTTGGGGTGAGGCTCCTACCCCAATGGCTCACGGGAGGCGCAGATCTTGGCAATCTGTAGTGTAGGGATTGAAAAATTGAAAGTGTTGAGGAAAATTCTACCTCTGTTACCCCCATCCAGCTGAACATTATTGGTAACATCTACTATAATGCGGTCACTAGATTACTGCAACGGGATATACCTGGGACAGTCCAAATATCAGATTCAACCTATGCAGATGCTCCAGAACTCAGCAGCAGAACTGGCACTTATGCCGCCTTGTCTGACCCCTTCAGGAGCCCTTCTGCATTGCCTTCACTGGCCCCCAGTGAAGGCACAAATTGAGTTTAAGATACTCTGTGTTAACCATTGGGCGGTGCATAATGAGTTCTATGTCCTTTCATCACCAGGCATTTCTATGCCTGCATTTTAAACGTGTATAAAATAACTAAAAGTTCATCTAATTTTTGTTTAAAAAAAAACTGGGGGACGGGGTTTGCGGGGGAGCGCCTCCACCCCCCAAACTTTTAAACAAAAATTTGATTAACTTTTCGTTATTTTATACACGTTTACATTGCAGGCGTAGAAACGACTGGTGATGAAAGGACGTCGTACCACATAATGTTGGCACAGAGTACCTGAAGAATAAGTAAGTGCGTTACTGTCGAGCCAGACAGCTGAGATCCGCCTCGCAGTAACTCCTAAAAATACTGAGGTATCAGCGAGAACGGCTGGGAGGCAGTTCATTCTCAGATATGGCTCCCAGGTTGTGGCATTTACTTGCGCTATTACTAAGAGTCATGGATGAGCATCTCTCCTTTCGTAGGGCACTTAAAACTCATTTGTACTAACTCAGTAACTGTGCACATTTGAGTAGGAGACATCCTCACGCTACTGTCAAAATGAGCGCTAGGTGCCCTTGGGCCTTAGTTGCGCTTTATACATTTTCAAATAATAATAATGTTACGTTGATTTATGCCATGCACAACTACAACCCAAGGACAGTCTCTAGGCACTCACGTGGCTCTGCAAGAGAAGAGGGCATGGTGTGTTTGTGAGGATAGGATAGGTTCAGAACTGGCATCTGTGTGCATTGTCTTGTGTGTGAGAGTTGGTTCGAGAGGCCCCGCTTTTGTAACAGCATCGGTAGGACTCAATGCTCCGGATGTATGCTAGTGTTTGTGTTGTGTGTGTGTGGATCATTTGATGTTAGAGTGGGTGTTCTTGAATTACTGTAGCAAGAGCATGTTCAACCTTTACCCCCTCCACCCTATCAGAGCCGTCCAAGAATAGAGCCTTAGACGTTACTCTTCACTATATTTACTTCCTCTCTTGGAAAGTGAAACTCCGACTTTGACTTCTCCTACCACCTGCTTTTGGGTGACATTCAAATATCTTCCTCTTTTCTTTCCTTTCCCCCTAATTTCTCTTCATGGCTACCCAACTGCATGTGTGCACTCTGTATCTCCATGGCTTTATGTTGGATAATGTTTAACTACCCCAGTACTAAAGTCATTTACCACCCGGCACCTACTGCTTTTCCTGCCCTCCCCTACTCTCATACCTTTCCTCCTGGCCTCCTCTCACCTTCCTCCTGGGCTCACACCCTTGCAGTCCTCTTGAGAGAAAATGTAAGCTTGCACAATATATCACATCCACTGCCACTGCTGTGTACCTGAAACTGATGACTAAAGAAAATCTGAAATGACCTCACACCGAAACACTGATTTTCCACTTTGGCCGTTAGCCACTTGGACTATTGCTCCATCCTCCTATGGGGCCTTCCTGTCTACTCCTTTGTCCCACTTGATTAAACTTTCAACTCTGCAAATCGAACTCTCTACAACATTCCTCGCTGTCTCTCTGACTTCACCCCACCACCTTCACACAGGATGCACTCTGTGTAACTTTCAATTTTGCACACGGTTACAGGGTTTGAAATTCTTGGGAGCTATTTTCCCCCTGCTTCTACACTAGGAGAGCTTGATAGCTTAAAACCAAGAAGCATCAGGAGCTTCCTTTGTCCCCCCCCCATGCCAACTGATGCCTTACAAAAATGCATACGTGCATTTGAGAATGTTAATTAAAAATTACAATATATTCAGTACACATTTAAACACAATAGATCATACATGACGGGAGCAGGCCCAAGTTACCTGCAGATACCCACTTCGATCAAGCTTAGTTAATCATCAGCAAACCTACAATATGAGTAGGAGAGGACGCAGATTCAGTGAGGAGTCTGATGAACCCCGAACAAGTCACAGCAGGCTAGAACCCACGATGGGACACGTTGTGCAGAAAGTCATATGCGCCGGCTTTGGGTGCCATCAACAAACAACTGAGCATAGTGGAGGACTGGTTGGCATTCTCTCAAGGCATGCAGGAATTGAAGGGCAAACGCCTGAGACAGCGTACGGCTGAAGCCAGCAAAGGGGGAAGAAAGAAGACATGCAGGGTACACAATGCCCATACCGCCCTGGGCTTGCCACGCAGAAGCGCAGTGGAAACAATAGAGCGAAGTCATGAGAAAGAAGTGGCTGAACAGATGAGTATGTTCCATCCAGGTCAGATGACCAGGATATACAAAGCTGGTCGAAATACTCAAACAGAAGCGCAGATGAGAGAGAGCAGTCATCATCTAGTGCGACAACATCACGTTAAGTGTTCAAGTAAAGGAATAGGTCTATAGAAGAGGAGGAATACAGGAATGAATTTGACCCCGACAGCCTGGTGCATCACAGGTCCTCTGAGTGGGAGCCACTGACCAAGACAGTGGTATACCTAAAGCAAAGGTTGTGAACCCCTTTGAATAAAGAGGCCAGAATCAAATTGAGGGCTGAGTGCCCCAGACCCTCACGTCCCCGGCAGGGTGGCAGACACGCCAGAAATATAGGAGCGCATGCTCATTTTCATGGGATGTTACGGGAAAGATGTAGAGAAAGGCATTGACAGCTCATGAATATCTTGTCAAGAAAAGTAGATCCGCTGTCACAAATGTGGCAACTAGGAGAGGATGTGAAACAGAAGAAAGAACCAATGGACCAAAATATCCTGTCCGGCTTGGTTCATAGAGCCATTTGTCTTTTGGGCAATGCTTACAGTGCCATAGCGATGGAACAGAGAAGAAGAGAAGATCTATATTGGTCAAAATAGACCCCAAACTAGGGGAGCTAGCTGCATCAGAGGCAGCAGCATCCACCAAAGGCAAATCATTCACAGAGTTGTTTATTAAAGACATGGCAAAATTAGCCAACACTTATGCGGCTTTAGACAAGGCTCAAACAACACTCAAAAATGTATTTGGCAACAAAACATTTGAAAGGGCTGGCAGAGGCAGGGGCCATTTGGCCAGCTGCTATACACCAGTACAGTCAATTGGAGAGATCATGAAGACCAAAGACCTAACCCACTCTTCCCATCACGGGGAAGAACTAAAGGCAGAGGCTGACGTTGGGTGGAAGACAACAGAACAACAATTCAGGTGAGAGCAATGCCAGTGCTGCGCACCCTAAGAACAGACACAGAGCTTCCTGCAGTTGAGGGAAGAATAGCACAGTGCGTGGAGAAGTCGACAGAGCTCTCTGGATACACATGGGTGCTAGAGACAGTTCAAGGGTTTCATTTGGGATTTCTACCAAGAACAGACGCACGCGTGGCCTCCAGGGTCGATAGTGTTTGCCAAGGAAGTAAAACAATTACTAGACACACAGATCGCAGAGTTATGGTGGAAACACACCATCACACTAGCAGCTGTCACTACAGGAGGTTTTGTAAGCTATATGTTCCTAGTGAAAGGGATAAGCAAACAGAGGCCAGTAATCAGCCTCAGGGCTTTGAATGCGTTCTTGATATACAGCCATTTCAAAATGGAGGACATTCACCTCATGCGGACATTCTGTAAAAGGGAGACTGGCTGGCCCGAGTGGACCTCAGAGACTCATATCTGATGGTGCCTATCGTGCAGAGCCAGCACAGATTCCTTCAGTTTCTCTGGCACAGACGGAGATGGGAGTTTAAAAGTTTCCCATTTGGACTGGCATCAGCACCATGGTGTTTCACCAAATTGCTAAAGCCAGTGGACAGGAATCTGACATTTGTATTTTGTTTATTTATATTGTGCAACCTGCCCAGGGGCATCAGGGCGCATGTTTGGAAAGGTAGTTACAAGAAAGTGTTACATAAGAGGATACAAGATACAGTTATATAAATATATGCATATATATACATACAGTTTACAAAGAATGTGAAGCGTGAGGTGGGACCCTCCACGAGGTGTCCGAGCATCAGGCAGATACAGTGTATACATTTGAGTAGCCGGTTAGCAGAATAGGAACAGCAAGAGATTACAGAGGGGAGGCCAGTGCATCATCCTTTTCGTATAGCCACCGTTTGGTTCTGTCTTTGAAAGAATGGAGGGATGGAGTATTCCTGAAATCATTTGGTAAGGAGTTCCAGAGCTTTGCTGCAAGAACTGGTAAGCTCGTACCTGTAGCTGTCTGAAGCTTGAAGCTGGGAATGGTTAGTGTGTGCGCCTGTGCAGATCTCAAGGGTCTGGAGGCTGTGTGTTGAGTGAAGCGCGCAGACAAGTAGGCTGGTGCAGCATTGTGCTGTGCTTTGTGGCATAGAACAAGTGCTTTGAGGTTGATGCGCAGTGTAATGGGAAGCCAATGAAGGTTGTGCCTGATAGCTGAGATGTGGGCGCGTCTGGGTATGTTAAGAGCCGCTCTAATGGCGTTATTCTGGGTGACCTGGAGTTTATCGAGGTTTCTTTGACTCGTCCCAAGGTAGAGGGCATTGCAATAGTCGATTTTCGACAAGATGAGGGTTCTGGCAAGGATCAGGCAGTTGTCTGATGTCAGGAAGGGGCAGCAGGCAGTGATGAGTTTACATGTATACGAGGATGCTGACACAACTGAGTTAGTTTGTCTGTTGAGAGAGAGGGTGGAGTCTAAGTAAATTCCAAGCGTTTTTGTGACGTTGGTGACCATGATAACATTGCCATCAATGTTGAAGGAAGCGTATTTAGGGTCAAGTTTAGTGAGTTTGGCCTGGGAACCTAAGAAGAGTAACTCAATTTTCTCATTTTTGAGGCAGAGCCCGTGGTGAGCCATCCAAGCCTGGATGACAGTGTATACTGCATTGAGTGCTTTAACATCAGTTACATAATCGCCAGTGATAGGGATGAGTATCTGGGTGTCGTCCGCATAATTCGTGTAGGTGGCACTCAGATGGTCAAGAATATCAAAGAGCGGTTTAGTAAATACATTGTAGAGCGTGGGCGATACACAAGAGCCTTGTGGAACTCCGCAGGGCACATGAGCTGGGTCAGCTGCAGCTAAGGGGGAGAAGACCCTCATGGATCTGTTTGCCAGGAAGGAGCTGATCCATGTGGCAGCTGCATCCGAAAAGTGGGCGGCGATCTTAAGGTGCTGGCAAAGGATTTGGTGATCGACCAAATCGAAGGCAGCAGATAGGTTGTGTAGGAATAAGAGCGCTTGCTTGCCCTTGTCTTTCAAGTCCTCGATTTGTGTTTTTAAATCGATCAAGGCTGTCTCAGTGCCGTGCCTCGGACGGAAGCCAGATTGCCTAGGTCCTAGTAGGTTGTTAGTATCCAAGTAGTCTTGAATCTGGAGATATGCTGCACGGTCCAGGATTTTGAGAAGGTAGGGCACCATAGTCATGGGCCTGTAATTGGTGGGGATGCTGGGGTCAAGATTCGTTTTTTTAATAAGCGGGGTGACCCAGGCATCCTTGAGGTTGTCAGGTACAATACCAGATTTAAAGGAGGAATTGATGAATGTGGTGATGAATGGGGCAAGGTCTGGAGCTGCTTCCTTTAGAATCGGCGCAGGGCATGCGTCACCTTGGCAGTTGGATGGCTTTAGCTTCATGATGATATTTTCCACATCCTTAATGGAGAATGTAGAAAATCTGAAAGATTTGAAGGAGTGTTTAGGGGATGAAGGTGTTACAAGAACAAGTGACAATCACAACCAATCTTTTGCAGGAACTGGGGTTTCTGATCAACTGGGAGACGTCGGAGATAGCTTCATCACAATCAATGGAGTTTCTGGGCTTCGTCGTGGGCTCGGGCCAAGGGACAATTAGTTTGCCTCTACCCAACGTCAACACAATCAAGAAAGAAATCAAGATAATCTTGTCGAAAGAAATAATAACACTGAGGGAGCTGGCCAGACTAGTAGGTCGGCTTGCTTCCTCGATCTAGGCTATCTTCCTGGGTCCTATACACTACCAAGCCCTGCAATGGCTAAAGATACATCTCAGGAAGGGCCTCTACTATGAACAGAGAGTGCCTTTATACCCAGAGGCAAAGACAGAATTATCATGGTGCTACTATCACATGGAAGCCTGGAAAGGGAGAGCGATATTTGGATCCTCCCTGGACCTAGTGATAGAATCCGATGCCAGCAGATGGGGCTAGGAAGCCTGATATGGGAGATCAACCAGAGGCACATGGTCAAAGAAGGAGCTCAGTCTACACACCAACTGTCTAGAGTTGTTAGCAGGATCCTTTGCAGTGAAATACTGGACCCAGGACAGAGCTAAATGCTATGTTCTACTCAAGACGGACAACGTTTCTGCAGTCAGGTATATCAGTCACTTGGATGGGACGAAATCCAGAATGCTAGCAGAACTAGCTAAGAAACATTGGCAATTTAGCCTTCAGAATAAATATCATTGTAACAACAGGGTACCTTCTAGGACTACAGAATCAAGTAGCAGATTGCAATTCGAGGTATCTGCAGGATGCCAGCAATTGGCAACTAGACCAGATGGTGTTTCACGAACCTATGAAGCATCAGGGCCCCTACAGTACAGATGTGTTTGAATCAAGGCTGAACAGACATCTTATGTGTTTTTACAGCTGGAGACCGGACCCAGCAGTGACAGATGCTTTTCTCCAGGCGTGGGCCCCAGCCACAAAATATGCCTTTCCACCATTCACCATGATTCCGAGGACACAGGTGCAAGCAAGGAGACAGAGGGTGAAACTAGTGCTGGTAACGCTGGACTCGAAAGAACAAGCTTGGTTCCCAGGTTTCTTAAAGATGTCATTCGAGAAGTGCATCCTACTTCCCCAGGACAAAAAGATCTTACAGGGACCAACATGTGAGATTCACCCCATGATACAAACGGGGAGCCTGAATCTAATAGCTTGGGTGATTTCAGGGGATTCTGGCTTATGCCAGTACTTTCGGGGGAAGATGAACGACTCATTGGAAAATCCTGGGTGCCAGGAACAAAGAGGGCTTCTAAAGCAATTTGGGCAAAGTAGCATAGTGTGTGGAGCCAAATGGAAGTAACACCTTTTGTTCTGCAATCTCAGCAGGACATACACGTGAGGAAGGTCTCCAAATAGGGGAGCATCCTTTTAGTACGCAGACTTCTCAGTGGAGTAAAACCTCTGAGGCCCCCACCGCCAGAGTATACTTCTTTGTGGGATGTTAATGAAGTGCTAAGGCTCTTTAAAAACTGGCCAGACAACAAAGAGCTGTACAGGTTCAGCCGAACCTACGACTCTGCTCTTTCTCATTTCTTTTAATGAGACATTAGAACTTTGGAAGTTAATACAAAAACCTGTCAGGAATCATGTTCTATGTTACTAAGAGGACAAAGATGGGAATTCGATCAGTACCATACCCAGCATTTCGAGAGAAACCTAAGCTTTGCTCAGTCAAATGTCTGACAGCATACAAGGCCATGGCAGAACAGCTTAGACTGGCAGGTGGATTTCAACTACTCATTGCATTACACAGGCCTTTTTCGGCAGTGTCACCAGCTTCACTGGGTAGATGGGTAAGATGGTGCATGCAGGATGCAGGCAATGACATCAAAGAGAAGGGAGCAGATTCAACTAGAGGCGCAATGGCGTCTAAAACCTTTAGCCTCGTGGCTTGATTGGAAGACATACTGAAAGCTGCAAACTGGTTAAACAAGTCGGTTTTTAAGGCTTTATTTTTTTCAGCCAATCGACCAGGTATCCTCATTGGTGGTGATTAAGCTTTGAACAAGCATAATCTGAGCCTCTGTTCTTGATATATAATACAGATTATCCATTCTAACATTATAGAAAGTCATGACGTTAAAGAAGGCAGAGCTGAAGGATTATCCCACCCTTGCAATCGTAATGCTGTGAATGAATAGATAACGAGGATGCATGATCAGCATCTACACATCTGCTAGTTAGCTGCCTAGGAGCGCAATTGCCTGCCCGGTGGCTGGTTTTACACTCAGCGTTGTTATTATAAATATTTTCTGCTGGCACAGAGATCAAGCCAACAGGGTCTTGAAGAGACAATGTGGATGGAAGTCGAAGTTTCAGCATCTACCGTTGGGGCGCATATTTTAGGATAAACAGAAGCAGAAAAAGAAAGAGGAGGAAGTGGAGTTTGTAGAGGAAGTTAAAGATGTATAAGGATAGTGATTGGACAGGATCGTCAGGGAGACAGAGTAGCCTATCAGGCACAAACTATGAAAAAGACTACGTTTCATGGGAATTGTAGTTTTTTCTTAATTTTTGCACTTGAGTTATGTTGATTTAGTTATGCTGCTCAAGATGTAAAGAGAGGAGTTGAGCATAATCCTTCACCACTGTGTCTTTAATAGAATCATGACTTTCTATAACGTTAGTATTGAAAATCTGTGTTCTTCAAAATCACCATCAAACACCATCCTTTATCTCTTGGGCACTTCCACAGCCTAGCCTACTGTGTTTTAAGACCTCCCTAATCCTCATTCCTCCCCTTTTACTCAGCACCTTAAAGACCGTATGCAAGCCTGTAATATTACTACCACTATCATGTATATTGTATTGTATTTGTTATTTATATAGCGCTCTTTCCCCGCTTGTGTGGCCTCAATGCGCTATATATGTAATGTCCCTTATCATCTTATGTACATATGTACCAAAGCTGCCCCTATTATGTATGTTTGAATTATTAAATATATATGCTATGTTGTATATCAGTCATATTCCTATTGCCTGTCGCCTGCTGACCGTGTCAAAGGCAGAAGAGATATCAAGTAAGATGAGGACACAGGGCGTTGGAATCGAGGTTGGAGAGCAGGTCTTCGCGGATGTTCAGGAAAGCAGTTTCCGTTCTTCTGGCAGCTCTGAAGCCAGACCGATGGTCATGGACACAACCAACAGAGTCAGTGTGGAAGATTAAGCTGGGCGATGGCCAGCTTTTCCAGGAGTTTGCCCAGGAATGGAGTGATGGAGATTGGGTGATAGTTAGCTGGGCAGGTGGGGTCGGCTGTGAGTTTCTTAAGAAGAGGGTGCACAAGGGAGTGCTTCAGGGGGGAAGGGAAGACACCAGGGGCGAAGGAGTTGTAGCAGAAGTCAGCCAGAGCAGGGGCCAAGGTCTCAATGTGGTCCTTGATGGTTTTGGAGCCACAGGGGTGAACATGTTTTGACGAGACTTTCATAGATCGGACTTGTCTAGAAACCTTGTATGGGGAGAACAGGTCAGAGAAGGAGGGAGGAGAGGTGGCCAAAGAAGGGCCAGAGGAAGAGCAGGTTGTAGAGGGGAAAGGGGGAGAGAAAGAGCGAGAGGTCAGGATGTCCTGAGTTTTAGAGATGAAATGAGAAGCCAGGGCTGTGCAGAGGGCCTGGGAGGGGACAGGAGAGGTAGAGATGCAGTAGGAATGGCCAGCTCCTTGCAGATTTTAAAGAGTTCGGCCGAGTTGTTAGATGCCGCAGAGACACAGACTTGGATGTGGGCTCTCTTCTTGGTGTGGACAGAGAGCCTGTATTGTCTTTGGAGCAGGCGGTAAGCCAGTTTGTCAGAGGATGCACCGGAAGCACGCCATTTCCTCTCAGCCACCCTGCACGTGCGTTTAAGGGTGCGTTTAAGGGTGGCGAGGTCTAAGTCGTACCAGGAGTTGCACTTGGCTTTGGGCTTCAAGCAAATCCTCATGACAGGGGCAAGAACATCGAGAGTATCAGATATAGCAGAGTGGAAAATTGAGAGGGCTGTGTCAGGGTGTGAGTCAGCCAAAGGGGGAGGTGGTGGTGAGAAAGTGGCAGCCAAAGCCTCAACTGAAACATGCTTCATGGGTCGGATAACCGAGAAGGTAGGTGGCAGTGCTGGAACTGGCTTGGCCTGAGGGGTGGAGAGAGTGACCTGGGAGGAAAGGAGAAAGTGATCACTCCAGGAGAGAGGAGTGGTGAGAGGGATAGAAAGGGGAAGGTCTGTAGAGATCAGAACATCAAGAGTGTGCCCTGCGGAGTGAGTCAGGCCAGAGAGGAGGATAGAGAGTGAGAGAGAGTTGAAGAGGTTGCGAAAGAGTCCAGAGGAAGGTAAGGAAGCATCCTGGTGGATGTTAAAGTCTCCAAGAAGGAGGAGTTGAGTGGTCGAGACGAGGAGGGAAGAGGAGAGGTCCGCCCACTCAGAGAGGAAGGAGGAGATATGACCAGGTGGCCAATAGATGGTAGCCACAGTAATGGAATGGGTAGGAGAGAGAGCGCCTGCAGACAAGGCATTCGAAAGAGGAGTAGGGCTGCATAGGAATGACAGAGGCAGGGATCCACTCGGGGAAGATCAGGGCTACCCCACCTCCAGAAATGGTTGGACCTGGCCGCAGAGAGGATCTTATAGCCGTCAGGGAGGACAGTGTTAAAGCTTGTGCTAGAGCTGGCCATGAACCATGTCTCGGTGAGACCGAGGAAATCGAGGACAAGTTATTCCAGGAGGCTGCAGATGTCAGAGGAGTGTTTGACAGCTGAGCGAGAGTTAAGAGTAGCAATATGAAGAAGGTTGACGTCCTTGAAAGACTTCCAGGGGGCAGGGGTGTACAAATCAGAGGTACACCCTGCGGAGCCGCATGGAAGAAGTCCAAGGGGGGGCAGAAGTGGAAGGAGTAGAGGGGAAGGTAGCCAAGGGGGAGACAGCAGGGGGATGCAAGAAAGCTGTAGAGGGAAGAGAGGGGACAGCAGGAGAAGGAAGGAAATTGATGAGGCGCAGCAAGCGTCTATCAAAGAGAAGAAGGTTGGCCTGAGGGCCTTGGATCAAGACGGTGCCATTCAGGGTAAACATTTATGATGACCTAAGAGGAGTCGAAGGAGGGCAGGAGGGCCTCCCACCGGGTGCCACCATTAATGGGAGAAGATGAGAGTTGAGAAAGCACAGAGACCATATGAAGAGTCAATAGGCCTGGTGAGGGAATGGCAAAGAGGATGTTGGTGAGTGTTTGCCTAGAGGAGGCACTGGTATAGGTGTCAGCGATAGGGAGGTCGGGGTTGAAGACCAGGATGTCCTTTTTAAACTTCTTCCTACCACATTTAGTGAGGAGAGCAGGATAGTCGATAGAGAAACAGTTACAACAGATAGGAGAGGCAGAGAGCACCATAGAGTAGTTGGGGGGGGGGAGAAGAGGAAGGGCTAGGGAGGGGAGAACACTAGGGAAGGGCACAGGGAGGGTTGCAAGCAGATGAGACAGAGATGGTGTGTCCTTATATTTAAGTCCAGTTAACTACATTTTCCAGACACTGACAACAAACATCCAGAAACTCACACCATTTTCATCATATAGCCATGCAGTGCCATTATTGCAGTGCCTGTCAAATGCCGATCCCATGCTTACACAAAAGCCAAAACAGCTGGCTTTGCACATGCTTGTTCTTTACATTTTCTCCCTCCGATCCTAATGTGCATGCATAGCATGTTGGGTGTGGTGCATCATCTTCAAAAATATTTTCATTTTGCAGTATATTTTTCATTGCATTCCTGTTGAAGGCGGGCATTGGCAAAGCCAACAGTTTGGGCTCTTTTGTAGGCATTAATTAGGCATTTGCCAGGCACTGCTAGAATATGCCTTTATCCTATCATTTCTTCTAAACTGCTTTTTCACACACTGTTTATGCCCCTCTGTATTACAAATGGATGGATAGGGAGTTGAGGGTCTGTTCTCTTACTGTAGATGGTTAAATGTCACTAAATTAGATAGCCCACTCCCAATTAATGCACTACGGCACTTAGAACTGTTTATCCAATCTCACCCATCAAGTCGCAAAAATGATATGACTCTTGGTGCCTAGATGAACCCTTCCTCCCATTCCCATGTTCCCCTTGTCTGTTCCCTGCTTTCACCTTTACACTGCCAACACTTGGTCCTGGCACTTCTGTCAGTCGCCTTGGCAGCACCAGATTGTATTCTATTGTATTGTTTATTTATAGTGCGCACTGTGATGCTGGAAATGCATCAGAGGGACAGGGCCTCTGAATCCTTGTCCTTTACTGCTTTTTATCGTGTGTTCTGTCATGTTTTCTGCCCAGGAGTCCATGTGGGACTCCTGGCAGTGCAGCTCTCTCTTTTGGTTTGGTGAACAGACCCATGGGATACCCTTATGTCACCCATGGGTAGGGGTACAACCCTGTGCCCCTAGTGTATGTTTTTGGGCACCTGTGGGTGGCCCACAGAGCAGGATATGGGCTGGTGGCAGCTCCATGCTGAATTTGACAGGTGCTCTGGGTGTCCTCCATTTTGGGATACCCAGGCCCTGCCATTGGGATCAGTTGATTCCTGATAGGAAACAAGATGGCCCCTGTGGCCTCTTGCTTTCTATTGTCTGTTACCTTGTTTTCCCAAAGTCCTGGGAAGCCCTGACTCAGTCCCTTCCCCCTGACTGGCTGTTGGGTGGAAGTTCCATATATGGTGTTGTTGTGAAGGCCCAGCTAGACTGACTGGAGCCTTCCCAGTGACTGTATGTTGTGGGTACCTCCTGTGGGTGGGACCTGGGTGAATGGAGTGTGTGACCAATATACACTCCTTGTTGTAGTTGTCTGGTTTCTGGCATGAGAGACAAAGGGCCTCATTACGACTCAGGCGGTAAGGGTTTTACGGCGGCGTAAACAGCGCCGACCCTTACCGCCTGAGTACGAGGTCCCTTAGCGCCATGGCGGACTTAACACCTGCTTTTAGCAGGTGTTAAAATCCATGGCGCTAAGGGACCATGGAGTTAATTACGCCACCGTAATTTACGGTGGCGTAATTAACGCATTCCCCACTCCCATTATGCCCTATGGGGCAAAAATGGGAATGGGGAAGGGTAAATGGGGATTGGGGACTTACCGCCCCGCCAAGGTCGGAATGGGGCGGTAAGTCCGCCAACCACCATGGCGTAAACGTAGTTTACGCCATGGTGGTAAAGTCACGGCCCAGGCGGTAACTTACCGCCTGGGTCGTAATGAGGCCCAAAGACTGAGACAGCCCTGCCCGAAACTGGCCTGAATGCAGTGTGTAGTGTTCAATGGCTGGGTACTTGTCCCAATCCACATTCCTTGTTGTGAGTGTCTGAAAGGGAGGAGTGTGGCCTGAATGCACTGTGTGCCTGATTGGCTGACTGACTGCATGAATGCCCTTCTGTATGATTGGCTGCTGAGTGTGTGCCAGCAGTGTGGATGAGAGACAGAATAGTATATCTGGGGACTTCTCACCACTGGTAATTGTTCAGAAGCGTTCAGGAGCTGAGTCTCCACTCTAAGAGTAACTGGAACTGCTGATCCTCGACGCCCAGCTGGAAGAAGAAGACTTGCTGCTGCATTTGCTTTGACCGATCCGAAGGCTGCCGAAATCGTCGAAGACTGACCCGAGAGAGGACCTGGTAAGGCGCCCTCTTCCCGTGCTCAGAGGGACCATCGAGCACCGCTCCATCTTCGCCGAAGCGCCCTGGAAGACAGACCCTCGAAAGGCTGCCGACCCGAGACGGGACCGCCGAGGAGATCGAAGTGAAGCACCCGGACATCGCCGCCGTCGAAGTCCATTGCCGTCGACCAGGGTTCGCAGGTCTGTGTAACCGCTGGAGGCCCGTCGAAGTTGTGTTGCCCAGCCGTGGGAACCACCTGACGCCGTGCCGCCGACAACCGGAGCCGTCCGCTCCTTGCCTAAGAACATTTGAATCGAAGGACTCCCTCGTCCGCACCGTCGACCGCTTTATCCTGCTGGAGAAAGTCGAGGACGACCAACGCGCCGAGGAGAAACCTGCCGGTGGGTTTCCCGCCACCCGAAGACCACAAAGACTCAAACGACTCGACGCCCTTGCTGGGCCCCCGTCTCCACAATCTTTGCGGTCCAGAACAATTGTCATCGAGGTGCCCCGCACGCCTCTGCCTTGCAGGACGCCGACGCTCTGTCGTCGACGAGCACCGCTTGGATCGAAGCTGCCGCCTCATCGACGCCGTTCTACCCTGTTTGTTGTCGGACGTTCGACGCCCCGTGTCTCCCGCTTGAAAGGGAAGGCATTCAAGAAGGGCCGTCGATTCCCGACGCCGAGTTCCTCGACGGACGTTCGACGCCCTGTGTCTCGCTTGTGGGATGTTTTTACCCATGCATCCGAGCCCTACCTCAAAAACTGTGCAGTACTGGCATTGAAAACATCATGGTGGCCAGAGATTCCCAGAAAATGCCCAGGGAAGTGCATGAAGAATAGGCTGCCACCCATTTTGCCGATGTTATGGGCACAGAAGGGCACTGCCTAAAACCACCATTGGACTACCCACACAGTAGCCTGAAACCATTGGGAATGGCAATGCTGATTGCCAAAAGCAACCTAGAATTGTGGGGAATTCATTTTCTTAAATCCCAAAAATGGGTGCATTACCAGTACTCACCACTATCAGAAAGCCGGCGGTTTAAAACAACACCAGACATTTGTGTAAAACTGAATAAATGAACCCAAAGCAGGCCAAAGAAAGACTTACTGAGAGGTATATACAATGTAAAGTTATATTCTGAAGTGACTTGAAGGTTTATAACAAGATTGGCTGAGCTGTGGATTTCAGCAGTTTAAGTAAATTTGGACTGAAAGACACTAAAAATCTAAATGTTTAAAAGAAATGAGTGACCTACTTCTGAGAGTCACATAGGTTGCAATTGCTTAAATGTCATAGTTTTAAACTTAGAATCAGCATTTTAGCTGCATATGTAAAAATTGTTAGTTTTATTTGAATGCAGAAAACTGGGTAACCAAAAGTGACATTAGCTGGGGCCTGGCTTAAGGAACTGAATTCTGCCCACCAGCTAACCCCGACAGGAGTTGAGACTTGCACAACTGCTGTGTTCCCAGGCCTAGCTGCCTTTTGCTGTTCCCACCAAAAGGGATATGACACTTCTCTGATTGAATTACCAAGGGACTGCTAGAGACTAAACATAGGACCCAGGCAGAGGGTTTATTGAAGTGGCCATAAATGGCTTCCTCTTGAACAATGGGCCTTCCAGGGCCCAGGCAGATGGTTTATTGGGGGACCGTAAAACAGCTTCCTCTTGGCAGAAGCTGGGAGGGGCAGGGCCTCTGAGCCTGGCAGAAACTGGACAAACTGGTTTCTACACCATGTGACTTGGGACCAGATCCGTGGCGAGGCCCATTCTATTTCTAAATATATTGTGAGTACCTAGCAGAACTGTGCAGAACCAATCTCTTAGTTAAAATAATATAATTCAATCTATTTTAATCTAACCAGAACTGTCACCTGTCATTTGCAAAGCTGTCACCTGTCATTTTCTAGTTGCTAGCTGTCACTTGTCACTTTGAATTTTAAAATTTCAAATCTGAAAAACGACCTTTACCATATCGCTCATATCTCCGTGACTTGCAGTAACTTTCCTCTGAAAGCTGGGAATCCTGGCTTTTCAACAAACCTAGAACCGCATTCCTATTCCCCATACTTTTGCCGCAATCGCGAAAAACGCACTCGCGAATTTTACCGCGATTTGCAAATTTCTCCACGTGTGAAAACAGCAGCTTCCTTGCTTTCCTTGCTAGAAATTCGTTTGCCTCTTAAGAACCATCCCTGAATCATTGCTAGAGTGAGCCTGGACTAATATTAACTTGATACCACTCACCCTGAACCTCTAGAGGGAATTAAAAGCATTTTAGCATATTTTTCACTTCATTGCCAGCACATATAAAAGCATTTTGGGCCTGTGTTTCAAACTTCTGTAGTCTAAGCTTGCTGGGGTGAACTGAATTACATTTGATTGCATTTCTGAGAACTGTGTGCTTTCCTTCCATTTCCTTGCATTGCATAAAAGGGGGGGGTGAATTGTCCAAGAAAGTGATTACATTGTCTTTTGCTGAAATCCTATCAAGTTATTTTCTGTACTGCATTTCATTCCACATTGCATCCATTTGAAACCATCAAAGTATTGTTGCTATCTTATCCATCCTATAACCACTCATCATTGATTATAAAGAAGTGTGCTAGTGCCGGACTATCCATTATTGATTACTGCTCAGATTAAGTGTGATATTCAATTATTAATTTATTATAAAGTGTGATATATATATCTATTGTTTAAATTATCAAATAAACCTTTTAAACTTGCAAAACAGAACTACTTCTTGGCTCAGCAGGGTCAGGGGGATTCCAAGAGAGGGGTGTTATATAGGGGTAGTCATCCAGAACGCATGAACTGGACATAAGGATATATCAATAAGGGTTTTCATTCAGTATTCTAGACTAGGCGTTGACTTAGCTGTAGTGTTGAATTGAATCCTCTTACACCCGCTTGAAAGGGAAGACATTCAAGAAGGGCCGTCGATTCCCCGCCGCCGAACGCCGAGTTCCTCGACGCTTCTCGACGCCTCTCGACGATCCGTGACTCCCGCTTGAAAGGGGGTCGCTCAAGAAGGATCTGTCGACGCCTCTTCGAAGAACTCGATTCCACCAGGTACATTGGGGGGTAAAAACATTATAGGAGGGAATAAGACTTGCAGAACAATATATGGACTTGGCTTGTGCTATACCTTTATTTTACAGGTTGCCCAGGTGGGGGGATCTCCACACAGAACTGTGTCTAGTGATAGGGGCCAGTATTCTGTCTATTGCTCAACCATCTTATTTTCTCTCCTCTCTCTATTGCTGGTTTCACTCTATTGATCTGTGTGACATTGTTACAGTATTGTTGATGCACTTTAATGAGATCTAATACAAAGGGTGGTACCACTTTAGAATTGTATATATTTGCCATTGTTGATTTTCCTAAGTATAAAGTGAGTTATTATGATAAGTTTACATAACCTTGAATATTGATTATATAAAGACTGTGTTCTAACCAATACAGTGTGTGGACATTCCTTTGTGGGGGCTTAGGGACTACACGCACCTAGCCCAAAGGGTAGCAAGGCGCAAAGGTGGCAAGAGGATTGTGAAGCTTAGTTACATAGCAGCAAAAGATGGGTCCAGCAGAGGTTACATTGCTGGAGGCACCTGGACAATAATAGACAATCAAGTAGCACACAGGATGTACAGTATTTACAAGTAATCTAGCATGTATCCTCTAATAGGCAAGAAATAGACATTGATATACACAATTTACAGGGGTTATGTTGTAGCACAACCTAGAGGGATATTAAGTATCATGTTCCTTAAGCCAGTGGATATTCTTGGATCTAAATAGTAGGTACGGGAGGTCCTCCCTAAGTGGTGGAGGTAGTGAGTCCCAGCATTGAGCTGCTTTGACGGGGAAGCTATTCCCTCCCGACATCGTGCTTTTGAATCTGGGCACAAGGAGGAGATTGGAATTGGCCTTTCTAGATGGGGGGGAGGAGATTGATCTGGTAAATCTGGTTATTAAATATTGAGGAGCTGCCTGGTGGAGGCACTTATGCGCCAGGGAGACAGATTTGAGGAAGATTTTATCTATGGTTGATAGCCAGTTGACAGATCTTCTAGTATCCGAGATATGTGCTTTTTTCGGGATGCTCAGGGCAGCTCTTAGAGCATCATTTTGAAGGATTTGGATTTTATTAGTAATATATTTGTTGCAACCTACGTATAGGGCATTACAATAATCGAACTTGGACAGGATTAAAGCTCTGGCTAGTGTAATGCAGTTGGACGGTGAGAGGAAAGGTTTAGCTGCTCTGATAAGTTTGCAGGTGTATGATGTGGCAGATGCCATAGCATTCACTTGTTTTGAGAAAATGAGTGTGGAATCTAGGTAGAAGCCAAGGGTTTTGACCTCTTTGGCTACTGTAATCTTGTTGTTATCGATTACAAAGGAGGAGTAATTTGGGCCTAATTTGGTAAGGTTAGAGGAAGTGTCAAGAATGAGAAGTTCTGTTTTGTCATCATTCAGGCATAGACCGTGTGAGGCCATCCATGCCTGAATGATGAGGTACACTTAATTTACAAAGGCCAAATCCTTATTGTAGTCCCCCGTCAGCGGGATGAGGATCTGAGTATCATCAGCATAGTTAGTGTAGGTGATACCCAGACCATCTAGATCATCGAAAAGGGGCTTTGTAAAGATGTTGTACAAGGTGGGAGAGACACAAGAGCCTTGGGGTACGCCACAGATAATAGGTGTAGGGTCAGCGGCTGCTAAAGGGGAGAAGACTCTCATAGTGTGGTTGTTAAGAAAGGATTGGATCCAGTCAGTTGCCTCTTGAGAGAAGTGGGCTGCTGATTGTAGATGATTACAGAGTATCTCATGGTCGACCAAGTCGAAGGCTGCTGAGAGATCAAGGAGTAACAATAATGCAGTCTTTCCCTTATCTCTCAGCTCGTCTATCTGTGTCTTAAGATCCAAGAGAGCAGTTTCTGTGCCATGCAGTGGCCTGAAGCCAGACTGTCGAACTCCTAGGAGGTGAAAGTGTTCAAGGTAGTGTTGAATTTGTTGGTATGCTTTTTTGTCCAGGATTTTAAGTAAGAATGGTACTGTAGTAATAAGGCGGTAGTTCATAGGAGTCGAGGGATCTAGGTTGGGTTTTTTTAGGAGGGGGAGGACCCACGCTTGTTTCAAATTATTAGGTATGGAGCTTGTGGTGAAGGAGGCATTTATTAATTTAGTAATGAATGGTGCAAGTTCACGAGCCGCATCCTTTATCAATTGTGCAGGACATAGGTCCCCATGGCAATTTGAGGGTTTGAGAGTGAGGATAACCTTTTCAACCTCTTTGGTAGTGACTTTATGGAAGTTGAACTGGGGAATGGGAGTAGAGGGGTGGCTGGATAGGTTGTCCCATTGTAAAGCTGGTGATACTTATTTTGATAGTTGGGAGAAGGGAGTCTTTTTTATTGTTTATCTTAGTTTTCAGGGAGGTGATTTTATTAGATAGGGCATTTTGTATGTTCGTGCACCAATTTTTATCCTTAAGGCAAGAGTCAGGCGTTTGTACGGGAGATTCTATCTCTTTCAGAATAGTAAAGAGTTCCTTGGTAGATTTGGCAAGCGAGATTCGGGAATTGTAGGAAGTTTGTTTGGCTAGGATAATTTCTTTTTTTATACTGGGTGGCTAGTATGCTCACATTTTTCTTATTGATTTCTGTGGGGTGTGATCTCCAAACTTTTTCACAACGTCGTTTCTCCTGTCTGAGGACTTTAAGATGGGGGGAGAAGCAGGTGTTGACATGTTTGAGGGGTTTGCTCTTTCTAAACTTCAAGGGTGCAATGTTATCAAGGGAGGAGAGCATAACTTTGTTAAACAGGTCTACCATAATGGAGGGGTCCATGTGGTCCGGAATAGCGTTCAAGGTCGGTAAGATCAAGGGGATGAGATTTTCAGAGGTAATATTTCTTGTGTTTCTAGTCTGGACAGCTGGGGCTATGCTAATAACTTGTACTGGTAGTGCCTCTAATGAGAACATGATCAAGTGGTGGTCAGTGCAAGGCTGTGGCAGTATAGATGAGACCAGGATAGGGCAGTTATGCACAGCTAGCCAGTCAAGAGTAGTTCTGCCTTTGATGTGGGTAGGCTCTGTGATCTTCTGAGTAAAGCCTAATTCCTCTAGGTTGTTGTTAATTAATGTGGTATTGACATCTGTAGAGTCGTTAAGTCCAAGGTTTAAGTCGCCTAGTAAGATGCTTTGGGATGAATTCTTAAGATTATTCGAGATGATGTTAGTAAGGTCTTCCTCAAAGGATCCTAGAGGGCCTGGAGGTCAGTAAATGAGGTGGATAGATATAGATTGTGTGTTGGATAGCGTTAACTTAGCGGTTAAGGGTTCACAGGATCCTAAATTGAGGGATGGAAAGCATTTCAGAGTGAGTTTAGTTTTAGCTATTATAGCAAGGCCTCCGCCTCTAGATGTAGTTCGGTCAAGTCTTAGTAAGGTATAGTCGTCTGGTAGGGCTAGCATAATTGCAGGACCAGCTGCTGGATGAAGCCAAGATTCAGTGATGGCTAAGAAGTCTAAATCTTCATTGTACAGTATGTCAGCTAGTTCTGTTGCATGGGCTCCCATAGAGCGGGCATTTATAAGTGCACCTTTAATTCCAGGTTGTGCTGGTTTCGCAGGTAGTAGCTGAGTTTTGATGGCATCTTTCTGGGTGAGGATAGGCTCTCGGAAGAGTCTGCTGTTGAGTTGAAGAGGATGTTGAGGGGGGCTAGAATGGCCCGGGTTGGCCCTAACATTGCTAGGCAATGATTTGGATAAAGGGTCATAGAGCCTTGGGAGTCTGGCACGTAGTTTAAGGTTCTTTTGTAGAACAGTGCAGGGAGTGGTAATCATGTCAGTTTGCTTGTAAGGTTTAGGCATTGGCCTGAGTGGGAGCGAATTTGGAAGCAAGGTGGAAAAATCTAAACTTATGATATATAGTAAGGATCTAAGTAGAACAGTGTAAAGTAATGGGAAATGCATTGTGGGAGTGTACAAAGTAGGAGTAATGTAATGTGGCTACTGGTAGATAGCAAACAGATTGTAGCACACCCAAGTTAAATTATGGCAATGGGGCCTAGGATTATCCTCCTTGATTAAAGAAAGGACATTCAAAACGTTATCTGGCGAAGCAGTCCACATAATTTAAGTTCCCACTTGAGCACATCTCGAGCCCATCACCCAACCACGCACTGACTAATTCTAGCACCACAAAAGCAATGTATCAGAAACTGTCTCCGTGGGAAAATGCTCAGCATCACTGGCAGGTTGTATTCCTTTTTTCCGGATCAACATTTGGTTGACCCGCTACCACTGATTACATATGTGCCACTACTAGTACAATCATACCTCTTTCCCACTAAACCCTTCGCACCTCCATAATTGTTTGCCTGCGTAGCCCCTATTTTACTTCAACTTCTAAAAGACCCTTTGCTTTTCGCTATTTACTTTCCCCAAAAACCACATTTTGGTTTACCACAGCCAGAGTAACAACACATCACTATCTGGACATGCCTGAATGCTATAAAAGCCTGGTAGCATATCATTGTATTTCTGCTCTCTGACCCTGCTGTGCAACTGAGGATGCATTTGTGCATTTTGTGGTATAGTCTCCATTCTGTTTTGTCCCTCTCAACCCACTGCGCACGTACATATGCATCAAACATGTTTTGCCTAAAGACTGAATATCTCCAGTTTGGCTAATCTAATCGTCAATTTTATTTTCAGTGTGCTCACTTTCAGCCTAAGGCCTATGTGTGTGCCAAAAATCACAAAAATTGAAGAAGTTAATGTTGGCAAATTGAGGTCAGAAGCAAGATTGTTTAGCTTCTGTTGGAATGCAAAAAAATATTTTTTTTCGGATATCATTTTGGGCATGTTGACATTGATGACATTTTGGATTGGGCCAGATAACCTGCAAATTGCACGGATGGCAACATATGTTACAGAGGAAAACATGTCAGATGGTGCCTAGTTATTGTTATGTTGGTTTTCCACACAAAAAGAACTGTTTTGGAGGCTTAAAAATGTAACCCCCATTCACAAATCTCTACTTTCCCCAAAATACTTCCCAACAAATAGTTAATCAGGGAATAGTGCATTTATAAAGGGCCAGGCTCATAAATACCGAATCCCATTTAAACCCCCATGCAGGCTTTTAGCCAATCTTTAGCACAAAACTGGTTCGATGGATGAACACCAACATTTTATTTTTTGTTTTTGGCATCTGGGCCAGACTGAAATACTAAACTATAAGGGCGAAATTCTGTTAATCGCGGCCCAAAATCAAATTGAAATAAGTTTTCTTCATGTGGCCATCTCAGCCCACAGACATTAAATCAGGTCCAGAGACCCAACACTGCAAAGACTTTTGAAAACAGTATACATACTGTATAGCAGCATCCTTGGACAAGTCCGGGCCATAAGGGGAAGGATTTGCCACAGAGCAGGAGAGAATAGAGTATAAAAAGAGAAAAGACACCATTTTGGGGACAGTATCTCCTGACCCGTGGTAGGGTATGTGGAGTCTGGTGCAGGACTATGCATATTTTTAAAAAGCTCTTCTTAGTTACAGTGGCATTTGGTGCTCCCTGGGATGCGGACCCTCAGAGTACCAGCTGGCAATCCTTGGTATATCTGGCCAGCAATTTCATATACAAAAGTAACCTGAGGGCACCAAATGAAAAGACTGACGCTGCACAGAGTGGGGCGAGGATGCTGGGCAAATGTGAAATGCAAAGGATATTTTCCACAAACATTGTTAACTTCAATCTCATACTTGGATTATATAATATAAAAAAGTAGTATGTTAATTGGATCATTCGGGCAGAATGTATGCAAAATATCCTACATTTATGTTATGCATACAAACCTGCTCCAAGTAACCATTAGTATCTATCTGTCTGTCTATAGCTCTGCTACCTATATTTCGAACTAACTATCCTCACCACCATTTTATCCTGTATGGGAATTGACCTAACCATGGTCACGTCATTTGATTCCTTCCTCTCAGTAGAAATAAATATGTTCACATGCAGATCTAAAGATCACCCGCTCCTCTGCTTCCAAGTAACCATGTCTATGCCATGAGCTAAATCGTACCCCCACTGTCTTTTACCTCTATACGAATTCCCTTCTGGTGTTGTAAGTCATAAAAGCAATAGCCTGCACCAATGCACTGAGGGACCCAGGTATATATGATGGTGTCATGAGTGGAAGACCTCTCCCACCTGAAACGCTGCCTAAGGGTTGTCCAATAATGGATGTCTCTTCTTGCTTAAATCTGAATCCCTCTATGAGGCAAATTATCTGTTGTGGCAAAGGGCACCACCAACCCAGAGATTCAAACCTGGCACACTACCATGGCCCGCAAATGCTTCTCCCTTTTCCTGTGTAAAATCGTGCGACTTTCACAGGTAACTTGCACATCATCTTTAAGTAATGTGTACATCATCTTTACTCATAGCAAATAATGGCCAAGAAGCCCCACATCTACTGGATCCACGTCCTCAAGAAAGGCTCAACCTTTCTCAACCATCGGCCGTCTTCATAGTATTACAAACTATGGCCCTCACACAAAAAAGGGTGGTGCCTTTTTCTCTGGTCTCCTGGACATCACTTCAGCCCAGGGAATGAAGCATTCAACAATACCACCCATTACTGCCAGAAATTCATTCTCATTAACCCTGCCCTGATATGGCTACATTGGCTCACACTCAGCCAGGATTCAATACAAACCTCTTTGTATTATGTGCCAGGGAATATCAAACTCGACACTAGGCCACCTCACAAATAACATTTTGATCTCAGGGGTTTCTCTCCACCCAAGAAGAGAATCAACAGCCGGACTGGCTATAACAAAATGCTAGGAAAACTCGCTTACTCAAAGGGATTTTCCATACACTAGAGACTAGACAATTCCCTGCTATTCCCAATACAGCAGAGAAATGAAATCAAAACAACCTTACTTCTTTCAGCAGGACCCCACCTCTCTTGGTTGGTAAGCTCGTGCCTATAATGTTAGCCATTTCTAAATGGAAATGCATCTATCTGTGCTCTAGGGAGTTAATGCACTCCTGATAATGAATTGTTCTGTGCATACTACTGTACGTCTAATGAAATATAAATGATATTTTATTCTCCTTTTGTTCAACCCAGCCATCGGGCAGTCAATTGCTCATGCTCAAATGTACGTGGGGACGCCTGACAAAATGTCCTCACTAAATTGCTCCACTACTTCTAGAAGTCAGGTTCTCAATATAGAAAACACAAAAAATAGCATGATCCTACCCATCTATTCATCTCTCTCTCTCTCTCTCTCAACCCTCTTTGATCGCTCCTTTTATCTACCTCTCATTCGTTTTCTATCCTTTTCTCTCTAGTATCTCTCCTTATTTATCTCATTCTCCTCGTACCCCCTCACTTTCTTTCACCTTCACACTCCCTTTGTTATCCCACACTCTCCGCTTTATCATTGTATGTCTTTTTCTATGTCTCTCACTTTATTTCTTCCCCTCCATCTCACAGACATACATTCCCTTGCTCTTTGTTCAGTGTCGTTGGCTTTGTTTCCTTGTCTGTCTATTAGGCACTCTGTCTGTTCCTCCCTCTCTCTCGCTCTACCAGACACTGAATATGTGCCCAGCATGCGTGGCATGGCATACTGAACAAAGATCCAATGCGGCACTGGTACACAAGGGGGAACTAGAAAATCACAATTTGTATTCTCTTTATTGGTTGTCCTTTATCTCTGAGGCATCCGACTTTTGCATGCCCCAGTTACCTCATCTACCTGCATCAGTCAAAGATGCCAATGGCTATACCTATCAAGTGCCAATTATATACAAGATGTCAGTCCTCATTTCTCGAACACAATCAAACATTTTTCAAAGCATCTACCTGTCACTGGTTAGTCTAACTCTCTTCTAGGCACTTGTACGAGTGTGTGGCACCTAAAGCCTGGGGTCTCAGTTTAGGACCATAGTAAGACCTCTGCGGCGCTGACGGCTGGGATCCCACTGCAGGACTGTAATAACCCTGCTGTGGCATCTAAGGACTGCCATCTGAATATCAGACTGTACTACGCGAAGGGCAGTGATCTCACTATAGGACTGTAGCAATCCCACCGTGGAACCTAAGGACTAACACTTCAATACAGGACTCGAACGACCCCACTGGGGCACCTAAGGGGTGGGAACTCAATATAGGACTGCAATAATCCTAACTCAGTTTAAATGAAGGAGTTTTGGATCTGCCCTACTCTCTCCTCTGAACGATACATTTTAGATCAGGGTGTAGGTATTTGTTTAGGGTGACAAGGCATTGCCTCGTTGTCGCCATCGTGATGTGGCTATCTGACTGAATGGTTATTGGAAATCTATTACAATACTTGTATTCTTCTGAAATTTCTGGCTCCTCTCCAACCCATGAGATGGTTAGGTTTGCTGTTTTATGTGTGTCTGTTATGTGTGTGCTACCATGCCCATGGGCCTGTCTTTATGCGCAATATAAATAAATCAATATCAATAAATAAATATTCCCATGAGGAGGAAGCTACATCCCTCGTAGCATGCACTGGTCACCTTTGCATACAGCGGATGCCTTGTCGGGGCCTACAGGGCTAGCAGAAGGTGTAATCTCCATAATGTATCATTAGGAAACAGCACTGAAAGGGAACTAAGAGGTTAGTACTTGTGTCTGGAGATGATGGAACACGCTTCTGTTTCCGGAGGAATTCACTTCACTGCACAGGCCTTTGGGAAAGAACACTGTGCACCAGGCTGTCTGCAACCTACGGTTCGCCAGAGGTTTTGGGCTGTGACTCCCATGATCCAACGCTATGATGAGTATAGCTGTTGGTAGTGGCAGTGCAAAACATTTGGAAAGCCCTTGTTTACAAATTGTGTGTTGGTGTGGGCATCGTAGTCACACTACTGTTAGCCATGAACCCATGCAATTCACGTAGCTTTTACAATCCCACTTGATTGCCAAGACCTCTACACATATTCTGTCGACTTGAATGCATTACTCCAGTGCGTTGTACATATCATCGGCAGAATCGAGACGTCTCCATTCTCTAGACTAGAATAATTGCAGTATGTTCCAAGTGAAATGCTGGGATTAAGTATGGCTGCTCGCGGGGTGGCATGCTGGCAGATGCGGATGCCCACATATCAGATTAAAGTGCTGTGCATGGATTGTTGACAACCATGGCAGAAGAAATAGGCAGTGAATGAAAGGCTGGCATGCGTGTGCTCCAATTATGCCATGCATAACAAAACTGAACCCCCTGACCGTGTATTAGTACACGTTGTTGTAATGCTCACATTGACTTAAGAAATGGCGGCCATGTATGTAGCATGTGAGCTGAATTGCTGTACTCTGTTTTATAGTATTCACACAAGTACAGACAGGCAAACAAAATAGGCTTAAGAATATAACAGTGTTACCACGAAAGCTGGCGATCTACAAAATGTCCACTAGAGGCCAATCCAAACAGGGCACGTAGTTGTATTGCTTTTTTTGTATTGCATTATTAAGATGAAACACAAAACTAAACTTTCTACACAAGTCACCACAACGTCTTCTATTGGTGCTTGTGCAATAGGTAAGCCGAGCTGTTTGCCTTTTTTTTCCAACAGTGATGTTATCCCTCCCAGACTGCCCTTTCTGTTTCGCTAGCTAACTCTATCTCTCTCCAATCTCTAAAGTCTCGCTCTCTAGTCTCTAAAGTCTAGTGGTTCCATCATGGGCCTGTTATCTGACTTACAGGGTTATGGTGTTTCCTGGCAAGATTGTAACGGTTACAATACCCAAAAGTTCTGCTCTTTTGGTGTATTAAACAAAGTGGCACCTCCCAGCATTGTGATTTTCTTGGAGTTGACCACGCATATCTGTGTTGAAGGGGGGTTAGGGTGAATCCTGTGGTCTAAGGTCTAATTTAACAAAGTAAACTAAAACGATGGAAACTCACTTTAAACAACTACATTTCATGTTACTGTTGTGGGATGAATTTGCTTAACGTGCGTTAGTATAAAACACAATTCCAGGGTCGCCATAGTTGCAGATTTAATGGGTGCTTGCATCCCAACCACTTCACAAAAATGCAATTCTGGCAATGCTGTAGGACAACTACTACACACAAAACTCCTAAAGGTCCAATACAGCCAACGTACTACTAAATGCACCTGGAAAAATCAATGAAATTAAGCTGATTTTAAGACGGGCAGAATACGCACCAGAAATAAAATGGCCCCGGTCGAAGAGGCAGCAGACCGCCATTTTGAAGCAGAATGCATTATTTGCCGCCAAACCTGAATACTAGTGTCTGTTTGTTTCCCTTTACGGTTTCATGTCTGCAAGTAACTCAGCAAATGTTCGGATCCTAACTATAAGGCGCTGCGTGTATTGCACTGCTGTAAACCACGCGTGTGTATATTTCGGTTGTACGTTTCAAATCATATCAATTATGGTAATTTAAAATTACCTATTCTGTTCATGGAATCTTTGTCCTTCGTAAAATTACAAAAATGCTCGATTTTACACCTTATCCTCTTGCATAAGAAACTAGAAATCTCGTGAGCAGAAATGTTGAACACGTTTCAATGTATATACATAACGAAAATACAACACAGAAAAGACAGCACAATAGAGCTTTATGCAAATGTGTGAGTCGTGGTTTGAGCCTGGAGCGGCAGGCCTGCACAGTACACTGTCCTCGCAGGTCAAGAGTTTGAGGGTCAGACTACATCTCTTAAAAAAACAATTAGTGGGATGGAAAATGTGTCCTCTCCGTGAACCCTTCTGGTCGTCCTGGCAAAGAACAGACTATGGGATTCAAAACAAAGGGCAGACTGCTGGCTTCATCTCAGAAATGTGGGCTGCTGCATTTACACTCAAAGCTCAAAAAAAGCACAGGCGCATCAAGCGAAATAACCAAACAAAAATCACAAAAGTGTACCTTGAACGAGAGGCGGCAGCCTTGCGCATTTCTAGCCATTTCCAGTTTTCCAACAAGCAGCAGTACATTTTTGCAGCTGGGTGTCCAAAGATGCCTTCGTAACCCCATTTTTTCCCAGGCAAACTCGGGGGTTCTTTGTTGGCCTTTGCAAGACGGTGGGCGTCGTGGTTGCTGCTGAATTGCAAACAAGTCATTACACGATCATATCAACAATGGTTCCAGGCGAAGTATTGCTAACAGACTGCAATAAATGTACACGTGTATATAGGGCTTTGCATTTGCATTCTTGTTTACAACGTGTCCTAGTCTAGGTGTGCAAAAAGTTATGCCGAAACTGTGCTGTGATTGCAGATCGGGTTAAACGCACAGAATATAATTTAATATAATGCATTTGAAGGCCCCAAAGGAAAGGAAGGATGCGAGTGAGGGGGTCTTTCATCATACAAACGTGTGCATTTGGAGCATCTATATTCCTCGAGCTAACTCCTCCGGTGTGCCCAGCCTGGGTATAATTACAAAGCTGCTGTCTTCCATATAGGCCTGATTTATAATGTGTTTTTCAATGGGATAGTGCTATTGTAAAACGCTTTTTTTTATAAATCAGGGCCTCGAATCGTACGTGGCCAGGAAAGCACAACAGACTGCAGCGCTGCCCAGAGTGTGTGTGTGTGAGTGTGTGTGTGTGTGCGCGCGCGCGCGTGCCGTTGGTCGAGACAGAAGTGTGTTGTCGTCAGTGAAAGTGTTTGGAGGCGCAGATAACTAGCAAGTCATCACACGAAACTCCGAGAATGCACGCACTCCCAAAAACAAGCAGATATGTTTTAATCTTGTGTGTGTCTGCAATGCAAACCGCAACCTAGCTGCAACCCTGGAATGCTTTCCACCCCAAATTCTTCAGCACACATGCCTTGGCCCTTATCGCCTCGGAGTTTAGGGTGAGCACGCGAGCACAAGCACAGAGTTCACGCGCGGTGGCAGACGATAAGCTCAGGCCGTGGAACAGGGATTTGCCCTTCTGGCGTTCCTCGCCACTCTCTGGCAGTGCCTTCCACTCACATTCTCTTTTGCTACCAAAAGAAAGCAGGGCTTTAGTGACAGGCTGTGAATGAACCGCAATCCACACTGCAGTCTCGTCGGACAGGGTGCCTTAAAAAGAGAAAGCCATTGGACTTCATGAACTAGTGCGCAGTACAAATGATTTCAAAACGGTACCTACGTCTGCGCGCATGGCCATGTGCAGTTTGTGCAACCATGACTGATAATTACGTCGGTGTCTTATGCCAGGGCAAGACATTATTAGGTGCGAACTGTGTTTGTCAAACAGGCGCCCCTCCATTTTCTCCTTTCATTTTCAGGAACCATGTCAGACAAGCGTAATTTGCCAAGGAAAGGCTAGAAGTACATCACAGACAACACAGAGTTAAGACACATCGGGAAGAGGTCATGTGCAACCTTTAATGATACGACTAAGCATTGCTTGCTTTTTCAAATTTTTGGCACTACACATTGCACAACAACACCCACAAGAAGCACAACAGGACTTCACGAACCATTTACACTCCGTCATATTTTATATATACACATCACGAAAGGCATATCAGTCAACATGTTTTCAGATAACTCCAACGCTGAGAAAGTCATCGTGTTTCACATCTCCCACCACATCTTAAACAGGCAGAGTGAGTGTGTGTGGGGAGTGCTAGGAAGGGGGGTGAGGGTTGGGAGTACAGAAGACACACAACATATACATTGAATTCAAACAGAAATGTATATAAGTCAGCGAATCCGTGTTTTGGAGGAGGGTCAAGGGGGGGTTCGGATGCCGCCTTCGCGGATATTCCGTGGGATCACTCCAGGCAAATACGAGTTGAGACACAGGCTGAAGGAAGAGCTTAGCGAGTGTCGTTAACACTTCTCTCCGTGGCGTTTGCAGAACAATAAAACGGTCCACTTGGGAGCAGTATTGACTCGATCGTTGTGCTGTAAGCACACGGTGCAGCCGCATAAATAGAAAAAAAAGTCATCTTATCCGATGTGTAAATAACGTTGGCCATTGTCCTCTTTGGGGGATAAATAAGGTCCCTATACAAGACAAGTTTCTTCCTATATACACAATGTTTTGGTCCATATATTAACACACAAGAAATGAGGCGAAAGAGACAAACAGCAATTAAAGCGCTGGTGAGTTTGGCGTGGTGGAGCTTTCTAGGCGCTGGGGGTGTATTTTCTGTTGCTGGCTGGCAGAAGGTGGGTTGGCGGAGCGCATCTTGGTGTTGGGAAGTTTGTGGTCTTTTTTCCATTTCATCCTCCGGTTCTGGAACCAGATCTTAACCTGGCGCTCGGACAGGCACAGGGTGTGGGCGATCTCGATGCGGCGCCGGCGGGTCAGGTAGCGGTTAAAGTGGAACTCCTTCTCCAGCTCTAGAACTTGCTGGCGGGTGTAGGCGGTCCGAGACCTTTTGGGCTCCCCTCCGGTGTAATTTGGGTTAACTGAACAAACACATGGGGGGAAAAAATGAATTGTGACAATTATTATATTAAAAAGTGGCACCTCAGTTGAAATAAGAAGGGCAAGCGGTGTCACAGGCTCCTGACAACGCGCAACAAAGGAGGGTCGTAAAATATTCCGATGGCCATTTGCCTGAGAAAAGCTTCAAAGACACATGGCCCGGAGCCGCTGGCAGGCCGGCGAAATTTATGGCCGGTTTAATTGCGGCCCTTAACAGTTTGGTTGTCATAAATCTTCCGGTTGAGGTGGGGCACCAAAACAAAACGAGCATCTTTTACCCTCTCTTAGAGGTGCTGAGACTCTTCTCGGGCGTGCCACTTTTTTTCTGGCGTGCTGGCTCATGCAATACCCCATCAACTGTGCAGTGTGTGGGGCAGGGATGAGTTAGAGTACACCCAGGAGAATGAGCGGGACGTGGAAGGGGGGATCCCTTCAGGTAAGCGGCGGGGGCTCCCGTCAGCGCCGGCGGGTTAAGGATGTGCAAGAGGCTGTGTTGCAGGATGGGTGGGGAAGGGGACTAGTCACAGCCTCGCTAGGGGTATGGCAGAATTGCCACCAGGGAGGTTCATCTCCCACTGATAAGCAGAGGCAAAAGTAGCATGCTCTGATCTATACGGGTACGAGGGGGGGGGGGTCCTCAAAACTTGCCTAGCTGGGTGCGGAGCGCTGCGAGACGCTGAGCTGGGGTAGCGTGGGTTTTGTCCAGGGGGGGGTCCTGGGATACCTGCCTCGGTGGAGCACTCACCCGTGTTGACGTGCACTTTCTTCATCCAGGGGTAGACCACGGGCTGCTCCTTGCCCTTGCCGTCGGGCAGCAGGCTCTGCTCCGCCAGCGCGCAGGAGGGTTCGGGGGGCAGCAGGGACTCGCAGTGCTGCAGGGGCTGAGGCTTCCTGGCGGGCAGGAGGTGGCTTGGCTGAAGGAGGGCTGGAGGCTGCCGCTGCGCCTCCTCCGTCGCCGCCTGCTGCTGCTGCTGCGGTGGCTGGTGCTGGCTTGGCCCATGCCGGTAGCCGTAGCCCTCCTCTGGGTAGCTGCGAGGTCGCGGGTACAGCGCCTCGGCCGGCGGAGGCTGGTAGCCGGGTTCCCGCGGCCGCTCGTAGTACTCGGCGGTCGGCGGAAGGTACCCGCCCTGCGAGTACTCCTCGCACGGAGGGAACTTGGGCTCGATGTAGTTGGAGTTTATCAAAAAGGAACTCATGCTCATTAATTTGTTGAAGTGCAAAAAAACATTTACTAATTTTTTTTCTCGCCTTGTCGTTTTTCTGGTCTCCGCAGAGCCCGCCCCCTCGCTGTCAAGTGTACAAAGTTGGAAGGGCCACGTGATCGGCGGGGCCAATGGCAGCAACCGCCGCGGAACCCGGATGAGGAAGTGGACGGTGATGAATGTTCTGTGGCAGATCCCTGCCCAGAAAAGCCCCCCGACACCCCCCCAGCAGCAGCCTACCTATACCCCAACCTCATGGGTAATCGTGCGTCCAGTCGTTCCCGCAACTGCCCTGGAGGAAAGAGACAAACGTACAAAGCAATTGCTGCACAACACCACAACAACCGCTCACACAACCGCTCGCACGCAGGAAAACCCCTCCTTACAAGTTGCAATTGTTTTATTTTCCGAAGTCTTCCAGGTTTGCTGCTTTGGAGAAGTAGTGTGCACGGGGGTCAGATGTGGAGTTTCAAATAATCTTCATGTCAACGCATAAAATGACCACTCACAGGGATCTTGACAGACCCACAGTTATAACCGTGTGGTGTGACGTGGATTGTCTCCAATCTGATCCCAAATTCCCTTTATATATGACCTGTGAGTCACTCATTTGGGCATCGAGGCCCACCATTAGGATTACATTGTGCAAAGCACCGCGTATGTAGTCTGGAAATACCCTATGTAGACCCTTGTAGCAATTAGAGATGTTCTGTTTTTAGACTGCACTCCCTCAGGTGCACCCACAATCTCTATCGTCAGCATTCTACAAGCCACCCCTTTATTGCCTGGGGCCCCCTCATTTACTCACTATCGTCCATTTCTCCCCTGTCACCTCTGGGTGACCCCCCCCCCCCCAGGCGCTCGTGGAATCGTATACTCGAGACAGGGCCTCTACCCCTATTTCCCCACTTATTCTCCTTCGCCAGTTACGAGAATGTAACTGACACGCACTGGGCGTCTGCCATTTTGTGCCGGCTCTGAAGCAATGCGTGTAATATCGCAAAACTATGCGCCCGCGTAGGAGAACGCGGGTCGTCTCAGCATATAAGGCAATATATGCGCGCCATTTCAGAAACCATAGTATCTGTCCAGCCAAATACAACCTAGGCCTCCTCGGTGGATTTTAATGGCACGTATCTCCTGCAATTGAATATAGGCACCTCGAAGGACTGGTTCAGCAGGAACCTCTGCTGGCCGCTCACCCTGGCTAGGGAGCGAGAGCGCCACTGGAAGCAAGGCCACTGAAATACATTATCATTCATTTCATTTGAAGGTAATGATGCAGAGGTTGGAAACTGCCATTTTAATCGAACACACAGGGCCCCATCTGAGCTAAAATGCCATTATAACTGAACGGCAGCAAAATGGAGGGACGCCGGTGAGACTGAATGGCGGGCATTCATTTGCCAGGAGCCCGGCCCCATCTTTTCTTTTACAGTTGAAGCAGCGCCGTAGTTATCCGTATTTGCATTGTGTGTATTGGTCAGGGTAGTATTTCCTTTTAGAATTTAGCAGCACTGCCCCAGGTTGATATTGTTTGCAGCGCCGAGCGGAGCTCTTCAATTCGAAACATCCAGAGAAAGGGGCCCTTCTGGCTGGAACGATTTCAACATTGAACATATGTATTCTCTGCACTTTGAAGGGGTGCGGGGTGCCTTTATGTTGCAATTATTTACGTATAGAATATGACATAGAATGTACAAACGCATTGGTGGAGAAACCCAATATCAAGTGCAGCCGCACGCACCCTCAGCGCGTGTCTGAGCAATATTAAAAGCCATGTACTAAAAAGCAAAAGTGATATGTGAGCAAGCAAAGCCGTCTTTTACATCTGCGACATGCAATGCAGCTACGTGTATGCTTCCTCTGCACTTGCTGTGTGTAAATAGTTGACAGAAGGTTCACGTCTCATAACTAGTTAAATGGGGAGTAACGTTTTCACATTTTCGAAACGATTGGTCTGGAAGAAAGGCGTAATTGCCAATGGAACTAGTGTGTGTGTGTGTGTGTGTGTGTGTGTGTGTGTGTGTGTGTGTGTGTGTGTGTTTTTTTTTTTAAAAGGCTGGTCAACAATAACAGTGCAGGAGCGGGATGGATGGTTGGAGGGATAGATGGATGGAGGGATGGATGGAGGGATAGATGGATTGGGAATAGATGCAGGGATGGATGGAGGGATAGATGGATGGAGGGAGAGATGGGTGGACGGATGGATGGATAGGTGGGTGGATAGAGGGATGTATAGATGAATGGAGGGGTAGATGGATGGAGGGGTAGATGGATGGATGGACAGATGTAGGATGGAGGGATAGATGGGTGGAGGAATGGATGGAGGGACAGATGGATGGAGGCATTGATGGGTGGACGGATGGAGGGATAGGATAGATAGATGGATGGATACATGGATGGAGGGATGGATAGATAGATGGATGGATAGAGGGGTGGATGGGTCTAGGTGGGCTATAGAATTTCCAGAAAAATACATAAATATACGAACAGTGGAAAGCAACACATCATTCAATATTTTCAACATAATTCTCTTTTTTGTGTGAAAGTAGCTTAAAGCACAACATACCACAAATGAAATCTCCCTAGGCGGTGGTGCGCCTATGTGTTCTGTGCAAAATTTGATTATGTGTTATTTCAAACAATTTACTAAAAAATAGAAACATCTGAAAAATATATAAGTAGATTAAAAGTACAAATGGCCCGTTTTGAATGAAAACACACGCCCACCCCGTGCTCCCCCAAACACCTTTACACACGTTCACAGACTCAACATTCCAGCTGAGAGTCAGTAGGAGCCCCTGGCTGTGTTTTCCAGATAATGAGGGCCAGAGTTACAAAGCCTTTTTCAATTTTGTTTTCCCATTCAATATAGTGTTTGTAAATCAGGCCGTATCTTTCGCCGAAGCCTGATTTTCCAGGGCACTTAGAACGCCTTTTGCTTTCCTTGTGTGGTGCGTGTGGCCTGCTCCTTCTCCCTGAGGCCCCCCTACCACAAACATGGAGTGCATCCAGACCGCCGTGGGTATCTCCCCGCACAGGCACTCAGGCATTTCTCCTGCAAGATGTCTCTCTCTCTCTCTCTCTCTCTCTCTCTCTCTGTCACAGTAAACATCGACCTACCGTGCCTGGAAACGTCCCGTGTCTTCTGTGTGCAAGGAGCCAGCTCTACACACGAAGATATAACATAACTGTGCAAATGGCGCGGCGGCGCTCAGATAACACCTTTCGGCGGACCTTCTCAAAGGAGACGCCGGCCACTTAAGGGCTGCATACAAGGGTTTCATTCTCCGGACAAACAGGATGGAAAGTCCCGCTATGGCCAATTAATGGAAAAACGTGTACACTCCACGCTAAAGGGTGAAATGCACGGCCTTATAAAAGGTACATACATATTGTTTCTGCGAATGCTGCCAGGCTCCCGAACTTTCGCTGGTGTTCCGAGAGGCACAGATGGCGGGAAGGGCAGAGACGGGCGCAGGGGCCTCTGGCAGGGGCCGGGTTTCTGCTACTTTGAATATATTTGAAAGTGCTTATCCTCTTGAATGCACTCCTGTCCGGGGCTGCGGAGTGACCGCGCAGTGACACCGTGCGCGTTTTGTTTCTTATTAATCTCGCGCACTGACAGTCTTTGTTAAATAACAAGGCGTGCTGCCCTTCACCAGGCGACATTTTCATATTTGTTAGACACGGTGACCTGAAGTTCACCTCAGCCTTGGTCTCAGTTTTTTTCTTCCCTCTGCAGCCCCCCAGCCCCCTCCTCTCTTCAGGGAGCTGCACAGTGTCTTTTAGGCAGCAGGGTGCTTGCAGAGGCCGCTTTTTTCTATAAAGGCGAAATAGCCCAACCATATTACTTTGTCGACTCTATCGAGTGTTTATTATTTTTAAGTGGAGAAACCCACAGAAAGGAATTGTTTGCTCTTTGTGGCTTTGCACCGAAGGGATTTAAAAACCACCCCTGTTTTCTGGCTGCAGGAATCACGCAGTGCCCTCTGTGCACTTTACCGAAAGACAGAGGCCTTAAAGCGAAGGGGCGCTCTTATAGGCGCACGAGAGAGGGTTCTGTAACAGGCGGGCTAGAAGTGCAGCTTTATTAAAGAAGGGGTGCAAACCAGGCCACGGCACTTGGTGGCAAAACTATCAACTGCAAAATACATGCTAAAAAGCGTATTCCGTGGCAAAGTGGCGTCCAGTATTAATATGGACTAGTCTATGCAACTAACAGCCGTTTGCACGTTGCGGGCACGGAGGCCAACCAAACGCAAGACGCTGTTTTCTCCCTGGAATTCACATGAAAGGCCACGCATTTGCGTTAGTGGCCATTGCGAGGTGCTTGTGCACAAGTAATCCGATGTCAGGGTCCTCACTGGGCCACTATGCGAGAGCGCTTGCTCCGCATACATAGCGCCTAAACTGTAAACTTCCAATGACCAGGTCTCTGGGCAAGCGTAGCATGCAAGGGCAGCGTTCCTTGCCCTTTACCCTTGGCGTGCATTTAAATGTGTAACTGGCGTGGGCAGCGCGCTCTGCTGAGTCTCTATGGGAATAGTCCCCAGACGGATTCACAGAGTGTTTTCCAATGGGATTTCACCATTCTAAAATGCTTATTTGAATAAGTGGTTTTGAAAGTAGCGGGAGGTTTCGTTTCCCATTGCAGAACGGTTTAACTATAAGGACGTGTGGGTGGTTTTGTTTTTTGTTTTGTACAACTGGTCGTTTTCCCTCGTAAAACATACACAAGTAAACGGTGTGCACTGATTTTTTTGTTTTTGCACTGAACAAAAACACACGTTGAAGGTCACTGGTGGAGTCGGAAAAAGCGTCTCCGAGCAGCGCAGACTTGGGGTACCATAGAGATATGCAGGAGCTATACTGCACACCCCGAGCCTGCGTCTGATTGAAAGGAGGGGCCTAGAAGCCCCCCTTCTACACCCACATACATGTTCTGTGTGGGCATACACTACTTCTAATGTCCTCCACTTTCACAATGACCCAGAAATGCCTTCGATTTCATGGAACATGGCGGTGAGGATCGCATCTGACTGGGGTGCACACTCGTATTCACACCCCAGTCTCGCAGAAATTGCGAATCAGAACTTTATTCCAATGGACTGTTGCCCCCATCCCTTCTGCTGCACCCCCCCTCCCCCGAAGTGCCATGCTGCGGCCCATCCTGGCAGCAGCAAGCCCGCCTCACCCAAGCAGCAACGCCTCATTTACACACGCGCTTTTCAGTGGAAAAATCCCATTGAAAAACGATTTGAAAATCAGGTCCACCAAATACCTTACTTCGTTCTTCAAATTTGGGTATATGAGCACATGAACGATCTCAGTTTATGGTGTGTAATGACATCAATTTATCACAGCGCTTTGATGCCCTAGGGTGAGCTAGCGCTATATAAAAACTGGTCTTATTATTATTACTATTAGTATATATGCACACACACACACACAGCACATGTCACACACATCGTACACATCCACACACATCACACACACACAGTTTGAACACAGCATACGTCTACCTGCATATCACTCTGGTTCATTCGCGTCACCAATTGCCAATCAATCGAAACGCAGTCAATATTTTAGGAGCTAAAATGAAAAGAGAAGCCTCTTTTGTTGGACGGCGCTTTTCTCCCCTTTGTCAGCGAGCGGGGTGACCCGGCGTCCGCTCGGGTTCACCTGGGGGCCACGCCGCGGTGCCCGCGTAACTCACAGCTATTGCCGCCTTTGTGCCGATGATAGCCAAGGCCTCGGCCCTCACTTTGACACCCAGCTCCGTCTGGCAGATGACTGGGGCCGCTGCTAGCCGTACACTTTTGACCCTCAACTTTTTGACCTCCAGTCGTGACGCCCGAACCGCAAAGATACCCAACGCCTAGCAGGCTCGTGCTGGCAGGAAGGCCACACTCGTGTTAATATGAGGCTGCACATTTTTCGAAACCGACATTCATGATCTATTTTAAGCAACGCAAACTTTTAAACTTCGTAGGCAAGAGGCGGCCCATCCAGCTCAGAGTCCTCCCCTGGCGCGTTGGGTGAACCCGAATAGCTGAGCGCCCCCCCCCCCCCCGCCCCCCTGCCCAGTGCGCGTGAAAGCTTGGGGTAAGTTCGGAATGTACCAGAATGGAAGAACGCGGGGTAAAAGCGGGGGTTTTGGCAACTGAATGCTGAATAGCGGGCATGGAGGCTGCTCCCCGCTCCCCTCGGCGGAGTGGAGCCTGGGCGCAGGGCTTGGCTGTGAACTTGGTCTAAAGCGGGCTCTGCTGGTGACTGCCGGGCCTGCACATCTATCTTCCGCTGCATTTACTTAACCCGCCGGTGAACTGCAAGAGCCATCATTCGTCAAGCGGGGACAGATTTCACCCCGAGCGAGGGCTGCTTCACCGCACTGCCATAATAGCCTACTCACCCCCCCTAGCAAATATTATTATGTACGCTCCAAAAATGGGGCCTGCCAGGGGACACGAGCTTTTCGCGTTTCGGAACCGAATCTTTTTTTACGAATCATTCTTTTCAAGTGGATTGGCTGGGTATGATAAAATGCGTGCACCTGCCTTTAAAATGTTCTTGAACTTCCAATTCTTGTTTTTAATTTCCCAACGGCCAGCAGAAGAGGACCAACGCCGAGTGTGCGAATGGGCAGGGTGCTTTTTTTTTATTCAAAAAAAGTTCGACGAGAATCCAAGATTCGTCAAGAGGCAACGCGTATCCCCGAATATTCCATAGGTTTACAACATCTGTCTTCCCAGATTGAAAAAAAAACAACAACCCGCCTGTGCGACTTGTGCACAGCTGGGGATGTTTACCAATTTCACGAAAGAACTTTAATTTCTATTCCAAGAGGTGTGTGCGCTCGCCTTGGACCACACGGCAGAGCCCCGGCAGGGTCTGCGCGTGGAGTCAAACGTGAAATCAACACAACTTCTCGGAGCTACACAAACTGGAAATACTGGGGGCTGTCAACAGATAAACCAGCACTATTCAGCTCCGGGAACTTTACAAAAACCAACAAGTTGCCATATGAAAGCACTGCTCTAAAAATATGTGCTTTGGAAAAAGTGTGTAATAAATATATAATTAAGCTTGTGTTTGTATAAATTACAAAATCTCAGCAGGCACATGGGCAAGCAGGGAGTTGTGTATTCGACTAACGACATTTCTACTACGGTACAAAATAAAACGTAATTTATTGTAGCATGCGCACATGTTCATGGTGCTACCGCTGATTTAAAAAAAAAAAAGCGCCTCCATTCGGCATTACTTTCCAGGTGCATCCGAGTGTTGCATTGAGGGAGTTCGTTTTATATGGAAACGGATTTTGAGATTAAATAAGACTCGGCAGTAATTTCCAGTACACGGTGTTTGCGAATTGACCCAGCAGCAACATCCAGTCCTACGTTTTCTCGAATGTTTTAAATGTCATTGTTTAGGCACTACACTGAACCCAACGACTCCGCAGCAATAGCCAGTCCAATGAGTTTGCGCACATTTTAAATATCATTGATTAGATGCTGGAGTGACCTCAGTGATTCGGCAGCAATAGCCAGTCCAATGTGTTTGCAAATATATTAAATATCATTGTTTAGGCGCTAGACTCAACCCAGTGGCTGGGCAGCAATATCCAGTCCAATGTGTTTGCAAATATTTAAAATGCCATTGTGTAGATGCTGCAACGACCTCGGTGATTCTGCACCTATAGCCAGTCCAATGGGTTTGCAAATATTTTAAATTGTGTTTAGGCGCCACACTGAACCCAGTGTCTCTGCACCTATAGCCAAGCCCAATGGGTTTGCAAATATTTTAAATTGTGTTTAGGCGCTACACTGAACCCAGTGTCTCTGCACCTATAGCCAGTCCAATGGGTTTGCAAATATTTAAAATGCCATTGTGTAGATGCTGCAACGACCTCGGTGATTCTGCACCTATAGCCAGTCCAATGGGTTTGCAAATATTTTAAATTGTGTTTAGGCGCTACACTGAACCCAGTGTCTCTGCACCTATAGCCAAGCCCAATGGGTTTGCAAATATTTTAAATTGTGTTTAGGCGCTACACTGAACCCAGAGTCTCTGCACCTATAGCCAGTCCAATGGGTTTGCAAATATTTTAAATTGTGTTTAGGCGCTACACTGAACCCAGTGTCTCTGCACCTATAGCCAAGCCCAATGGGTTTGCAAATATTTTAAATTGTGTTTAGGCGCTACACTGAACCCAGTGTCTCTGCACGTATAGCCAGTCCAATGGGTTTGCAAATATTTTAAATTGTGTTTAGGCGCTACACTGAACCCAGTGTCTCTGCACCTATAGCCAAGCCCAATGGGTTTGCAAATATTTTAATTTGTGTTTAGGCGCTACACTGAACCCAGTGTCTCTGCACCTCTAGCCAGTCCAATGGGTTTGCAAATATTTTAAATTGTGTTTAGGCGCTACACTGAACCCAGTGGATCCGCAGCAATAACCAGTTCAATGTGTTTCCAACTGTTTTAAATACCACTGTTAAGGTGCTGCAATGACCTCAGTGACTTTGCAGCCACAGCCAGTCCAATATTTTTGCGAATTGACTCCCAGCAGCCACAGCCCGAGATGTTAGCGAATATTTTAAACATCATTGGTTAGGTGCTGCCATGAACCCTGTGCTGCCAACTGCCTGGATGCATTTTCGGCAAACTTGCATTGTGGCTCACGCCTTGCAAGTTTGGTTTGGGCGACTTTTGTGTAAATTGTGTACAGTCCTAACGCAAAATCTGGCCTGGCCTGGGTTGGCGTTCTGTGTGTGTGTGATGAGGCCATAGCTGCGGAAAGGCCACTACCACAGCTACAATGCAGGAGGTGTGCTGCACTATCACTATGGTACAGTGGGCCTGATTCACAAATCGATTTTCACTGGGAGAAGAACCCCACCCAAACAATGTTTTTCAATGGAACATCCTATTAAAGAACACTTTGTGAGTGAGGCTTGGGTGTGCTCTGCAGATTTTGTTTAAGCTACGGTGTGTTTTGCGCTACTTGATTCTCCATAATATTGCACAGTGTGGAGCGTTTTGCTGCCCATTAATGCGGGGTATCACCTACACTACCAGGCCAGGACACTGTGCAGTGCTGCACTATATTACCTTGACCATATGACAAAGATCACACTGCACTAAATCAGTGTATAGAGAATATCATACAGTAGGGAGCGCTCTGCTGTCCCTTAATGCAGGGTATCATCTGCACTACGAGGCCAAGATACCATGCAGTGCTGCACTATATTACCACAACTAAGATCAAACTGCACTAAATCAATGTACAGCGAATAACTTACTGTATGGAGCGTTCTGCTGACCCTTAATACAGGGTATCATCTGCACTACGAGGCCAGGACACTGTGCAGTGCTGCACTATATTACCTTGACCATACGACAAAGATCACACTGCACTAAATCAGTGTATAGAGAATATCATACAGTAGGGAGCGCTCTGCTGTCCCTTAATGCAGGGTATCATCTGCACTACGAGGCCAAGATACCATGGAGTGCTGCACTATATTACCACAACTAAGATCAAACTGCACTACATCAATGTACAGAGAATAACTTACAGTATAGAGAGTTCTGCTGTCCCTTAATGTGGGGTATCATCTGCACTACGAGGCAAGGACACCATGCAGTGCTGCACTATATTACCACGACCATATGACTAAGATCAAACTGCACTAAATCAATGTACAGGTGATAACTTACAGTATGGAGCATTCTGCAGTCCCTTAATGCAGGGTATCATCTGCACTACGAGGCCAGGACACTGTTCAGCGCTGCACTATATTACCACAACCATATGACTAAGATCAAACTGCACTAAATCAATGTACAGGTGATAACTTACAGTATGGAGCATTCTGCAGTCCCTTAATGCAGGGTATCATCTGCACTACGAGGCCAGGACACTGTTCAGCGCTGCACTATATTACTTCAACCATATGACTAAGATCAAACTGCCCTAAATCAATGTACAGGTGATAACTTACAGTATGGAGCATTCTGCAGTCCCTTAATGCAGGGTATCATCTGCACTACGAGGCCAGGACACTGTTCAGCGCTGCACTATATTACTTCAACCATATGACTAAGATCAAACTGCCCTAAATCAATGTACAGGTGATAACTTACAGTATGGAGCATTCTGCAGTCCCTTAATGCAGGGTATCATCTGCACTACAAGGCCAGGACACTGTGCAGTGCTGCACTATATTACTTCAACCATATGACTAAGATCAAACTGCACTAAATCAACATACAGAGAGTCACGCACAGTGTGTAGTACCCTGCGTTCCCTTAATGCGGGGCATCATCTGCACTACGAGGCCAGGCTACGGTACAATGCTGCACTATATCACTACGACCATGTGACTGAGATCAAACTGCACTAAATCAATGTACAAAGAACAACGCACATTCTGCTTTGCCTAAATGCAGGGCATCTGCAGTAGGAGGCCAGGATGCCGTGCAATGCTGCACCATATCACTACGGCCATATGACTGAGATCAAACTGCACTAAATCACTGCACGGAGGGTGTTTGCTGGAGCTATGATCCAGCGATAAACGTCGTGTTCAGCAGTAGCAGGATATTACGGTAAGCCAAGGTAGCAAGGTAAACTACACATTATATCCGCCACCGCACTAGGCAGGGCGAAACAAACAGAATTGGTTGGATTAACAGAGCATTTTTCAATGGGAACATGTCATTGAAAAACAATTTGGGAATCATGCAGCCAGCCCCGGAGCCCACTATTATCAGCATAACACAGAGTTTGGCGTTCACAATGTTGTGTACTCGAGGTGTGCTTAGCAATCATCTGTGTTGTTGTGGATGAGTTATTCCCAGCAGCACACTAATATTGGGCATTTTCACCTACAGAGCCCACGCCTCATTTGTTTGAGAACCCCACTCTTTAAATCTCCAGAGTAAATACCTGAGGTAGGGGCCTACATGAGCAATGCACCTCCATTCGCCTAATAAAGATTTGTGTACAAGACTGTATGTTTGCTCTTTTGTCTGCTGAGCACAATCGTCTTCACATGTGTATTCTCGCAAACAGAGGCGTTGCTAGGGGTACAGGGGTGCTGAGGGGGCTATTGCCCCAGGTCTTTTGGCTGTAGCTCCAGGTAGAAGCTCAGGGGCCACAACCAAAAGGCTGTCTAGCCCCGAGTCCCGACAGTCTCAACATTAGTGTAGCCCCGGATCTTTTCCTGACCTAGCAACACCCCTGCTTGCAAACTCCATTTCTCAGTCTTTTCCCCACTAATGAAGATTGCAGCTAAAAGAAGCCTGGGTAGAAATATTGCATTATTGCATTTGCATGTTTATGTGCTTGATATCCGTCAAGGCGCTATGAGGCAACCAAAGTGTGCGGTGCAAGCCCCACACAAAGGATATAACACAAATAAAAGAAAACCAAGGAATGCACATGGCAGAGAGGAGGGCTAGACCCCAAATCCCTGACAGACCCGGCGGATTGCATCTCCGCATACTTGGGGTGGGGGGGAGGAAAGGGTTTTCCGGGCATGTGCCATCATTTCGAGGAAGGGGGTGACGTTTGCACACCTCCAAAGTATCCTAACAGTTTCACCGTTGTGCTAGTGCAAAGGGTTCACAAATCCCTAAATTGTGAGTGCTGGAAACAATACCCAGAAAAAAAAGCAGGCATCTGTGTAATGTAGCAATACTATCGGGGTGCTGCGCCATCACTGGGGTGAACAAACACCATTACGTAAAAGCAGCAACACAGGGAAGCTTGGATTGTGTAAGCGGCATAGACGGCTCCCAATTTCAAAGACTGCTGGTTCCATTGCATTTTAGAATATGTTGCGTCCTTGGGTATATGTGTGTACACATTCAGGGGGGGGGGTCGTCGATTCGGGCATTGTAGCTAAAACAGGATGCAGGGTTGAAGCTACCCAGTTAGTTCGTGGAGGCCCCCCACCCCAAATATATGCTTTTATTTCCAGGGGTCTGTTTGAACTTACACCACAACCATTTTCGGGACCGCAAAGCCCACACACCCGATATGTGTAAACTACGCCTAGATAACCTCATTCTAACCCTCAAAACCCTCACGCAAAACCTCAATAGACTCACTGGTGACCTCAAGCTACTCCGTCTAAACTGCACTAGCCTCACCTGAAACCTCAACATTTCCCCCAAACCCCCGATGTGCTCAACCCAGCCTTTGTTGATACCCGCACTTCACACCTCCATGCACTCACTGGAACGCCCGAGGGCCCGATTTAGAAACGCCTTTTCTTATAGGAGCCCCCTCCCGGAACGCCCGAGGGCCCGATTTAGAAACGCCTTTTCTTATAGGAGCCCCCTCCCCGCTCCCCCCTTGGAAAACCGATGTGTAAATTAGGCCCTACACGATGGAAACTTCAATAACCACACATCTGGACTGCAAGCCACAATGTTATAGCCACAGGCTTCTGCATCCTCGTCCAGCATACTAGCTGCCATTACTCTCGCGCACTGTCACACTGCAAAAGCTCTGCCGCCACTCACGTTTGGGAGCACGTGTAAGTGGCACGCCAGAGTGCACGGATTGGCCCCTGCCATGCCCGTCTACCCACTGATTAAACATTGCAGAGCTCATTACTGAAAAGTAACAATGTTCCTCGGTGGTGGTACACGTCCTCCCACACTCTGAAGAGCCTTGATCCTAATATGTCATGAAAATTAACGATGGTGAGAAAACAAAGCCAGGGCCCAAAGGCCTAAAGAGATCAGGCGCCTGGCGATAAGCTTGAGAGTGAGTGGCACTCTGGTAAGCACACCCTCACAGGCATCGCACAGGGCCCCCTTGTGAGGTGGTCTCCCAAAGCAGAACTCAAAACAGGCACACACACAAGTATTTCTGCTAATTCGCCTGTGAAGTAATGAAAGAAGTGGCAAATGGCAGTATATCGATAGATAGGTAAGCAAAGAGATAGAAGCGAGGTAGATGGATGGATGCATACACCGATGGGTAGATAGATAGAAGTCGTGTAAACTTTATCGGCAAACTCATTTGATGGCGAGTAAACAGCCAGAACCGGGCCGAAGCTTTAAAAGGAAAGGGACGATGTGCTGCCCTGAAAAAGGAAAGGATGTGCTATCCCCTTGCATTCAATGCTGGGGATTCTAAGACTGGCGTTAAATCCGGCAATAAAGTGCTTTGTTTAGTGATCACACTCCGGTGAGAAGGCGCTTTTCTGTGGCAGCACAAAGCTGGGGCCTACCCTGCCTTTGTTATTCAGGAAACCAACTATTAATTGGGTCATAAAACTCTTGAAAGCACAGGCTGAGTTCCCGAACTTTCTTTGAAGTCCTACAATTTGGCGGCACGGCCTCAGTGGGAAGACGTGGGGGATGATACCAGGAGATAGCGCTGCTTCTGAAAAACACAGGCCTCAAAAACACAATTACAGCTCAAAACCAAAGGGACGGAGATAGCCAGGGTGCAGAGCAAGCACCAGCTTTGAGCCCCATCTCTGCCTCGCCTTTGCTCTTCGGTAAGCCAGTGCTTGCGGCCAGTGGCTCTCCAGGGCAGATGTGTGAGGTATCAGGGCCGGCTGAGGTCCAAGACGTATGTGAGGCACAGAGCCTCTCAAGTGCCAAGAGAAGCTGAAAAGCGAAAGCTATTTGCCCGAACCACAGTCCGCCTAAAATCAGCACAAAAACCGTGTTTTTCAATGTTCCCATTAGAAAACGCGTTATGAATCAGGCCCTATGTCTCCAAACAATTGTGGATGTCCTGGGGGAAGTGTACCTCATAAAGGGCCCCTGGCCCTCCTCTGGAGTTTTTTATGTCCTCAAACAGGCATGAAAGGAGTTGGGGCAGAATCGCCCTCAAGTCTCCACTGGTATTAACGTGGCGGGTTCGCGGACCTTACCTGATGTCACGGGGTGACTGTTTCGGGCAGTGTGTAGAATTTGTTGGTGATTATCTGAATAATTAAAAGAAACATTTGTACACACACACACACACACACACACACACACACACGTATCCTGCAAGAAGAGCCCCAAAAAAACCAGAGTCGGCCTGATTATATGTTTGCACGGTATATAATGTTGCACGTCAACTCCCCAGGACCATAAAACTTACTTTATGGTCACCACGTGACGTTTTATAGCCACTGGGCCCATCCATCTGCGCCTCGGATGATTTTACGATCGAATTCAAAGACAAAACCCTATTCATTTGGCAAGCAAGTGTCATAGCGCCGGGACTGGGGCCTATAAACTATACTGTTTTAGAACTTTGGGGCACTGCACCAGTGTACGTTCTGGGCATTAGGGACACCTATATACTCGCCCAAGCAGCTCGGAAGTTACCCGAAGCCGCTCCTGACTTCTGGGGTAAGTAACATTTCGTTTTGGGGCAGAGGGGCGAGGAAAAATGAAACTTTAAAACGTGACCAAAGCTCCGAGGCGATTGTTGGGCTTGTTGGAGAGAGTGGCGCCTGTTGGCGACTCCCTGCGCGTCCCCGGAACGCCTTTCATTTTAGGAGCATTGTAAGCGTGCCCGTGTAATTCATTCTCGGGTTTTGGGCTTCTAAATTGTTATCAGGGAATCTGACAGGATTGTTTAAAGACGTTTTGCTATAGATAATTCAATGCGCATACATACCTCGCAGGTCAGCCTGTATGAACTGTGTCGCAGTTGCTAGCGGACATCCCAAACACACGTGTGACAGTATCGTAAAGCCCCGGGAGTGTGACCATCACAATGTCCAGCACTGGCATACAAGTAAGGCGAGCAGGCTAGCAAACTGAGCCCCCACTTACTTCACAACTGCGCCCTACAAACGAGGACACCAAGGAGTTACAGTAGAAAGTTTATTTTTTCTATGTTGCTTCCAGTCAATTAAAAAAAAAAATACAAAAAAAAGCTGAACACATCTCCTTTTAACAGCCAGGCTTCGACCTTATTTTTTTTAAAACTTTGTGCAGAAACCTATACATGACAAACTGCGCTTTTAAGAGCCACTTTCTAAGGGAGGTCGCGGGGGTCGTGCAAAGAGTTCATACAAAAAGGCACAGCAAGGACACTGCTCAGAACCAGGGCTCTTGGGCACAGGTTCGCACTAGTCACAAACACGGCATGACAAGGGACACTTGTATTGCAAAGGCTCACCTCTACGACAGCGTTAATTACACGGGCATTATAGGTAGTTTAAGTCGGGTCTCGACAGCTCATAGCTATTTAGACATAACACATATACAGTTTAGGGGACCGAGTGCATCACAGAACGTTTGTACTAAACGGAGATTTTTTTTGTTGTACAGTTACTTCAAGTAACACATTTCGCTTCATATATAAATAAGTTAAAACATGGGCATTCAAAAACAAAAACGATTTGTACAGCGAGCGGACACACACACACACACATGTACACAGGGAGTCGGGATAAAGGGGGCTCGTGATGTAGCGATGGGGGGGCAGAGGGTCTTCACAGAAGTATAACACAAGGTGGGGGGTTGAGAGAGTCACCTCGGCCCGGGCATTGGGGGCCATCAGGGGCGGAAGGCCCCCCCAGCGGCGGCCATGCTCATGCTTTTGAGTTTGTTGTCTTTCTTCCATTTCATGCGCCGGTTCTGGAACCAGATCTTGATCTGGCGCTCCGAGAGGCACAGGGCGTGGGCGATCTCGATGCGGCGCCGGCGGGTCAGGTAGCGGTTGAAGTGGAACTCCTTCTCCAGCTCCAGGGTCTGGTAGCGGGTGTAGGCGGTGCGCGCCCGCTTCCCCTCGGGGCCCCCGATGTTGTCTGGAACAAACAAAAAAAGACACATTACTTTCAAGTTGAAAGGCGACGCTCCGCCATCACCAGCCCTTTCCCAAACCCAGCGTCCTCTGCTCGAATACACGAGTGTGTGTGTGTGCACACAACTGCCTACCCTGCTCAACAAGTATGCCCAGGGCTGTAAAGAACCGGGCTCTAATTATTGTATACAGCCCCGGTCCTTCTAGCAGAGGCTGACCCAGGACACGGGGGATCGGCGCAGTCCAACTTGCCGCCTGTTATCATTTCACCTTATGTAAACCTTAAAAATAAACACAAATGCACGATGTGCCCCCTTTCTTTAAATAAATGTTGCAAAATGCAAAGTGCCCCCCCCCCCCAAATGCGTTCAGATCGCTCTAAAGACCGGGATGTGCAATGCACAATGCCATGCGATTTAAATCATGTCTATTGTCCGATTAGACAGTTTTATGCCTTCTGCGGACCCCCCACCCCCTTTTAATCTGAAGAAAGCGGCGTTTAAAACACTGACAGCCGCCGCCATGGGAAGCGTGGTGGGGCTGTCTCGCGACAGTGCACGGCTTTCATGGGAACTTTTTTGCTCAGTATGGCGGACTGTGCGAGCCTCCACGCTCGTGTGCGCGGCCGTACCCCCAGTCCCGTGCAGTGCATAGAGTGTGGGCAGTATTTACCATGACTTATGTGCAGTTTCCTCATCCAGGGGTAGATCTGGGGCTGTCCTCCTCCCGCCGCGGCCGAGGCTGCGCTCTGACCGTGCTGTGAACTTGCCTTCTCGCCGCCGCCGGCTGCTCCTGGGGTGTCATCCTCAGTCCCAGACGAGGTGCCCAGCCCATCCCTGCTGCTGATGTGGCTGCTGCTGCTGTTGGAGTGGCACGAGGCGCTGGCCGAGTTCACCAGGGGGGTCTTGCCCGCCAGCCCCTGGTGGCTCTCGCTGGCAGCGGCCGAGGAGGTGGCTCCGGCGGCGGCGGCGGCTGCAGCGCTGCAGGGCAGGGGGTCAGGTGGAGGCGGAGAAGAGTTGGCGACAGGTTGGCTGTACCTGGGCTCCGCTGCGGCGGTAGCGGAGCTGGCATTGCTGGACGGGTAATTCCTCGCCCTTTCACTGGCACCAAAGTGGTTGGAGGCTGCCCGCCCCACGCTCAGATCCATGCCATTGTACCCGTAGCCGTAGCGGCTGCTGGAATGCATGCCTGCCGGGTCCCTGTACGGCTCGCTCACCGAGCTATGGTCCCCATAATTGTGGAGCTGGTAGTCCGGGCCATTGGGATAGCGGCCGCAAAATGAGTTTACAAAATAAGAGCTCATTTGTTTTTTGATATGTGTGCTTGATTTGTGGCTCTGGGTCGTTTTGTGCGTCTATAGCACCCTTGCACAATTTATGATGAATTATGGAAATGACTGGGACATGTACTTGCTTCTCTCCTACGTAGGCGCCCAAATATGGGGTACGGCTCGGAGTCACGTGCTTTTGTTGTCCAGTCGTAAATCCTGCCTGGTGACCTCTAGAGGTAAACTCGTGCAGTGGAGGGGGGATGCTGCGGGCGGGGCGCGCGCCCGTGCGCGCTCGCGGCCCGCCTGGCAGACTTTGGATCGGACTCTTGCGCCACCTGCTGGAGGCGAGGCGGCGTTGCTTTTCCTCAAGCAAGGTTCTTGCAGGGGCCGGGGTCGAATTGAGGTTAGAGTCTATTATTGGAAAAAATTACAGCGTTTCCCTCCGAGTTCCATTAGCGGGGATTTAATGCTCTGTCAGTCAGCTGCGGTGTGACAATAGCGGCTTAAAGGCAAACATCTTGGCCACATTGGTTTTGTTCTTCAACAATGAGTAGAATTTTTCCCCTTATAATGCCTATGTAAATGTATTTATATACATATACATATAGTCCGTTGTGCACCGCCATATACATGCCAGAACCTGCGTGGCGCATACGTACATTCGCCACAGGAGTCTCTGATTTTAAATAGAATAAAAGCCCCAATGGGTTATCGAGAGACCTCCCAGCCCTTGCGCCGCAGGTTATGGGGAAAGCTAGAATTCTAAAAAAAAAAAACCTAATATTAAAATATTGAGTTCTAGGCGCTCTCCTCTCGTCATATTTTAGTAGAGGGACGTTTTACCTCGCGACAGAAAGTCAATATTTTAGTTGCAATTGTGTCCATTCATTTGAACCTGGTATGCGGGTTGGCAAAGGCTGGGCGGCAAACGGACACATGCCAACCCTTGTATTTTCGGGCGACGTCTTGGTCACTCACTCCTCACGACTCTCCTGGAGGTTCTCGCACAATCCACTCAAAGCTGGGAGCCACATTTCAGGCAAATGTTCACGTTTGGTCGCAGGTTGCCGCCGCCACGCCACGGAAGTGAGAGCGGTCGTTTTTCATCTGGAAACCCCATCTTTCGGATCAGTGCCGCAGCTGCACCCATCCACCCTCCTGGAAAACGCCGGTCATTTGCAAAACATTGCAGTGGTGTTTACGTGTCCGGTTTCATTTTTAGTGCTGGGCAATACGCTCGCTGGTGTTAGATGGAATTCATGTGAATGGGGGTGTGGGTTTCCAGTGTTTTGAGTGGTATCCGCCTCGGCTGGAAACATAAACGTAGCCGGTTGATTTATATGGGCGAACATCCGATCCGGACTGTTCGGAAATGCAATCCTGGGTTTTAGGGGGGAAATATTCGCCGAGGAGTCCTCGAGCAGATGCCAACCGGCTACTGGGCAATGAAGGGCGTGCATCCGGCTGCGTGTCCAGCTGTTTGCTCCAGTGTATGGCAATATCACGCTGGCAGGGGCACACGCTAGCACAATGCGGACATTGCGAGAGACAGGAGGTCTAAAAGTCAACCTATATTAAATCAGACCGGACGATGCACAGTACTCGGCTGCGGCAGCGGGGCACCCTGGGCAGGCCCGACCAGCGTTACTGGGGCGGCTGCTCCCCCGTTTCCTCGCTGCCGGGGTGGCTGGCACTGGCCAGTTTGCTCTCTTTCTTCCACTTCATGCGCCGGTTCTGGAACCAGATCTTGATCTGGCGCTCCGAGAGGCACAGGGCGCTGGCGATCTCGATGCGGCGCCGGCGGGTCAGGTAGCGGTTGAAGTGGAACTCCTTCTCCAGCTCCAGGGTCTGGTAGCGGGTGTAGGTCTGGCGGCCTCTGCGACCCTGCATCCCGAAGACGGACCCTGCGCAAAACAGAAAGGACCAATGCCAATTAATGCCAGCTCGCCTGGTTACAAGGTCACCCCCTTTCCCCACACCCGTGGCCGCCGTCAGTGCCGGCCCTTGCTTCGACATTCCCTTTCAAGCGTGTGTCTTTGATGTATCGATATGGAACTTTTATTGCACCCCTAATTAACAGTGCAGGCGATATGTGTCGTGTTTCACACGCAGCGCTCCCCAAAGCCCTCAAACTAAGGCGTGAGAAAAGTACCATTTGAAGTACAACTAAAGGGCCTTAATGCTCAGGGGTGCCTGGGTATTTTACAAAAAATAACATTACATGCTGGGACATGTATCTAATGGCATACTCACTGTGTCACCAGGGCGTGTATATACAGAATAACTTCTCACATTAAGGCCCCGGTGGAAAAGCAGAATCCTAGCGTCATGTCATTTATTTATTTATTTAATGGCATCTACAACATTTCTATGCCAGCAAGAATTACACATGTTTTTTACACTGCATTTTTTTTTAGCTCGAGTAACTCAGTGCTGCTTGCCTTGGCTGCAGGAAGTGCACAGGGTGTATGCCTGTCGTGCGCTGCCCATGTCCCATACCTCTTAGAGGTGACTGGTTAGGCGCTTTAAAAGTTTCTAGCACAGCACCAGCCCCTCCGCTTTCCTCATCCTGTCTGTGAGGGTGACTGGCAACCTCGCCACCCTCATCCTGTCTGTGGGGTGACTGGCAACCTCGCCACCCTCATCCTGTCTGTGGGGTGACTGGCAGCGTATTGATAACCCAACAAAGCAAGCATGTCATGAAGCCAGCCAACTTACCGGCGCAGGAGTTCACCCGCTGCATCCAGGGGTAGACGGGGCTGCTGTACTTGCGCTCGCTGCAGTCCTCGCTCACACCTTTGCCGTCGGGTGGGAAGTGCATGGCATCGCCCTGGCCCCGCTGCCGGCCACTGCTGCTTGGGGGCTCACTCGGCGCCTCCTTTTCGGGGTAGAAGCAGGACGCCCCATACTCGTAAGGTCCTCGGCTGCAGGGCTGCTGGTAGAAGCAAGGTGAGGCCGAGTAAGTCTTTTCCTGGTATCCAGAGGACCCATAAGAAGCTGGGAAGTGCCTCAACGCCTCGTATCCAGATGGGTAGAGGGGCAGCTGCCCCAGGTAGGAGTCCTGCCCATTGCTGAGGCTCCCAGGGAAAGTGCTATTCACAAAAAAGGAACTCATTTGCTTGCCCCTCTGCAGAACTGCGATTTGTTTTGTATTAGTCTATCTGCCTGGAACTATTAGTAGTCATCCAACTGGTTTGTTTCTGGATGGCCGAGCGCCAAAAGCGACAGCAGCACATATAACCAGCTGATCTCCTCCTGGCCAATCACGAGGCGCTGCCTCCCGAAAAGCTCCCGTGGGGCTGCAGGAGTGAGCACGCAAACTTCCCAACACGCGAGGCGCCTGGAAACAGGACGCGTGCGCCGCCATGCCAGCCAGTAGCCAAGCACCGCCCAGCTTATGTATCCACCCGCGTCTGCGTGTTTACAGACAGCGAGAGGCTCGGGGCCCAGGGGCTGGACGCACGTGCATGGGCGCGTGAGGCTCGCGAGCCCCAAGGTCCATTTGGCGTACAATGGGAACGTGGTGCCTGCTTCCGCACCTACCAGGTCAACATGTCAGGTGCACTCAGTAATGACGTTCCATCACACACTCACACACCCGTGATACACATATGCACACATTGTAGGTTACGTGGCACAATCACAGGTGTCTGCATGCGTGCGTGTCTTCATACATGTTATTTACCTATGCAGACATGCACAAATACACAGGCGCAATGAGGCTACATGGGGTCTGATTTACAAAGCGTTTTCAAACGCCATTGCGCCATTGTAAAACGCGTTTCTAAATGAGGCCCCATGGCGCTGTGTGCTCGTGCTTTGTGTATATTCATGCACACACACACAATAGGTTACATTTTTGGGGATTGATTTATAAAACACGTTTTTAATGGACTTTGCACACATTTAAAAACACTTTTGTAAAGCAAGCCCATATACGCCCAAGGTACTGGTCCTGCTAATTTACAACACGTTTTTCAATGGGTTAGTGCCACTGTAAAACGTGTTTGTAAATCGGGTCCATTGTGTTGTGTTTTCGTGTTTTGTGTGCATCTATATTTCTGCCCATGAACACACGCACACACTATAGGTTACATTTGTTTGCATTGATTTACAAAACGTTTTCAATTGACTTTGCACTTTAAAAACACTTTTGTAAATCAAGCCCATATAAATACATATATACTCCCACATGCACAAATACACAGCACTGAGCCTAATTTACAACGTTTTTCAATGGGATAGTGCCATTGTAAAACGTGTTTCTAAAGTAGACCCATTGTGTTGTGTGTGCGTGTTTTGTGTCAATACATGTGCATCTATATCGATCCAAATGCGCACACGGACACAGAATAAAATACATATGTTGGGCTTGATATAACGATAACGATGTGTTATTTAAATAGCGCCTTAATCCAAAGCGCTTTACAGAGCACATATTTACAATGGACTGTTCACATTGAAAAACGCTTCGCCAATAGGGGTCTATATATATCCATACGCCCACGCGCACAAACACACAGCACCGGGCCTGGTTTACAACTCGTTTTTCAATGGGACTTCGCCATTTTAAAACGTTTTGGTGAAACCTGCAGACACCATGGGCCAGTTTTACAGACGCGTTTCACAATGGCGCCATCCGATCGGAAAGGCCTTTGTAAACCCGGCCCACCGTGGGTTACTGGCGTTGCGCGTGTGTGCTCTGTGCAATGCACGCCGCAGGTAATGTGTCCGCGGGCAGGCAATTACTTAACTCACTGCGCAGGCGTGTTTACATTTCTGGACACATCAAAGGCACGCCTGTGTGTAAAACAGCTGTCATACATCCAAGAAACGGGGTGCACGTGCGCATACTTCTATAAACACAGCCCAGCTCGGCGGAGTACTCTGCCTGGGGATCGGGGGAAGGGGGAGACCTCAGATAATGATTTAGACCCACGGAGTATAAGTTGAGTCGCCCACCTGACAACAAAGCAGCCCCACGGTGTGCTGGTGCCGCGGCACAGGTCCTTCCAGCAAGAAAGCCCACCTACCACTGCCCACAACTTCCATTCGTTAAGTTATTCAAAACCAAAGACTTCTTAGCCCCAAAGGTACGAGTGAGCGGAGTTTCAGCCGCACCACTTCCAGTTCCTTCAAAAACTAAAGGAAGGAACGTGGCGCTCGCAGCTCCAAAAAACAAAAAAAAGACCTACATTTTTTTTTAGGATTTCAAAACTACAAGGTGCGAAGTTTCTCAAGCCTCCGCTCCCCGAGCACGGACCACAGCACGTGTAAATTGTTGCGGACGCTGCCCCTTGCGCTCCCCACCGTGCAGCAGAAGAGCAGGCGGCCAGCGATTCGTTAAAGATCTGACGTGTTTAGGCAAAACTATCCAGGGCTGCAGCTGTCCACTGAGGGACACGTGACCCCATGCCGCACATGTAAACACGCACGGTTACCCCACAGGCTTAGGGGTGGAACACAGGCCAGTACAATGACGTGCCTACACGAGCCGTGGGGCGGCCTGTGACCGCCCACATGGCTCAAAAGGCAAAGGGGGGGGGGCATTTTGAGAAACGGCTTACAGACTAAACATATGTACAGTATAATCACACGACATCCACGAAGCCGGGGGAGGGGGTGCTTTTTGCAATCGATTTTAAACATACACTAGTTACATTGAGCCCAAAACATCCGCCGCATTCCACGAGCGATACAAACACATAAGCAGTCGCGGTGGGGGGGGGGGGGGGGGGGGGGTCTGGACAAGTCACGGCATATTTGAACATATGTGTTTGCCGTCCTCTATGAAGGAGTCGGGCACTTGGCAGGATAAGGTCCAGGGTTGCATACAAATGAGGCACGTGTGTTGACAAGTAGGCCAGGTGCGCGGACGTGTGACGTGTGTGGGTGTTTGAAAGCGGCGACTAGGGTGCACCTATTTCTGGCACCCTCTTCCCCGTGGTTTGCCTCTTTAAAAACCCGTCAGTGTGTTCTTTCCGATGAGTGCTGCTGCCGGGCTGTTATTGCAGTACGGATAATGCACATCTTTAAGTGTACACGCTTGCCACACCGGAAAGACAGGCGAAACAATGTGCAATAAACGGGATCCTTAACCCTGTGGCTGCCGGCCGGTGCTTCGATTGCATGGCTCACCCACACCACAACACCAGTCTCATTCTGCGAACCCCACTCTCTGCGCAGTGTACACGATAGAGTGAGAGGGAGTTTGCTATTTTGGTCAGTAAAGGAATGACACACTATAACGCACGCACCCCCCCCCCCCACAAAGGCCCATGGCCATCATTTGCAGCGCGTTTTCCAATAGGAGGCTTCCCATTGAAAAACGCTGTTGTCAATCAGGCCCTTTTCCTTGTTTGGGTTTGGTACACAATAGGTCGGCATTGCATCTAATCACCAACCTGGCCTTCGAATGAATTCAACAAGACAACGCAAGTCGACAGCGCAACACTGCTCCGACCAACAAATACATAAATACATAAATATAATCTATTGGTTATATGCCAATACGTGGAGCGTGTGCGGTTTTCTGGCCCCCACACTCCCATCTCCAACAGTCCACAGAAGAGAGAAAGAAAGCAGGCGCATTGTAACGGATTGCTTGTAAGGAACATTTCCTTTGTTTACCTAAAGCAGGTATTATTCCTCGGTTCCCGCGAGGGCATATATAGATTGGCAGGCCGTCGCCGCTCTGTTTTATTCGTCAAACACACACAGGCAATACTTAACACTCCAGAGCTGCACGGAAACTTCAAGCGGTCAATGCATTCCCATCGAAACAGATCGATTCATCCAGTCCCTCTCGCTCACTTGCAAGCTTTGTGCGTCCACTGACAGCGCCCATTTGTACCACACGGTGGCAGCAACGAGCTCCAGTCGCCACACTAATAAATAAAGCGTTCGGCGCAGATGCAGCCGGCCAGGCCCTGCATTGCATCGCAAATGCCACTCTGTTTGCAGATAACAAAGCACACGCAGCATCGATATGATCTGCTCCAGCGTTCACATCGCGGCGCTAATTGCCGTAATGAATAGCAACGTGTTACAGCGGCAACGCGTTGGTTCTCTGGCGCAGCCCGACAATGACAACAGCCGACCCAAGGTCGCTCATAGGCTTTCCGGAAGTGCGAGGCTTTCAACGCAGGTTATGGCCTTTCTGCTCTTAGCTGCCTCTTTTCACTCAATAGGGGGCCTGATTCACACAGCGTTTGCCAATGGGGTTGCCCGTTTCTAAAGCACTTCTATGAACCAGGCCCTTGATGTTTACACCGTGCTTTTCGCAATTAAATACCTGCACACTCTGCCCAGGCGGCAGCAAACATGCATGTCTGTCCAGTTTTTTTTTGTATTGCATTCCGTCTTTTAAATCCAAAAAGAAAAAAAACTCTAAATAAACAAATCAAATTTCTGGCAGTAACAGCAATTAAGAAAATACAGTAAGCGAGGGTTTGAGGCGGCACAGGTCATAAACACCAATAAGAAACATAAGCAGAGCCTGTAACGTTCACAGTGTCTGTGTCTGGAGAAAAAAACCATAAGGCAAGGAAAGCGATTTTAAATAATGGTATATTCTTTGTCCGAGTAATATGTGGGGGCGTCTAGGGGTGCTCTACAAATGTACACGCTAAATAGAAGCGCAATAAGTCACGCACGCTAGGCGTGGCTTCGCCTGTTTTATTTCAATTCTTAATACTCACGCCAAAAAAATAAAAAAATAAATCTCGAGTTAAGGTTAATATGTTGAAATTATAGCATGTACAAAATGGTAAACAATCCGTTGTAAACAGTCAAACGCGCTTGTGTGTGTGTGTGTGTGTGTCTGTGTGTCTGTGTGTGTGAGAGAGAGAGAGAGAGTGCACCGGGTATACATATTTACGAGATAAGGTTAATATGTTGAAATTATAGCATGTACAATATGGTACGCAATCTGTTATAAACAGGCAAAGGCGCGCGTGTGTGTGTGAGAGAAAGAGAGAGAGAGGGAGAGAGAGAGAGAGAGAGAGAGAGAGAGAGAGCACAAGGTACACATTTTTACGAGTTAAGGTTAATATGTTGAAATTATAGCATGTACAATATGGTACACAATATGTTATAAACAGTCAAACGCCCGTGTGTACATGTGCGTGTGGGAGAGAGAGTGCACAAGGGATACATATTTACGAGTTAAGGTTAATATGTTGAAATTATAGCATGCACAATATGGTGCACAATCTGTTATAAACAGTCAAGCCCGTGCGTGCGTGCGTGCGTGCGTGCGTGCGTGAGTGAGAGTATGTGCACCAGGTATACATATTTACATGTACACAAATTAATGAGAGTCGAATATGCGGGTTTTTGATTGTGCTAGATAATATTCTCGATTTCTAAAACTGAAATAAAAATGTAAAAAATAATGAGCTGGCCTGGAAGTTTCGCGTGAGAAATGTAAGGAGGTGGACGGGTGCCTGGCTGTGTTGTGGCTGGGGTGGGACGCGCGGCGAGCTGTGTGCTGCGTGTGCAAGCGCCTGCGTGCCATGCCAGTAACCGTGTCTTCTTACCTTCAGGTCTGGCGCGCCCGTGCCCCGCGTACTTTTGACAGCTGTCGCCTGGGCCGCAGCGGAGACGAATCGCCCCCGTCCGTTTGGTGCCAGAAGCCGCCGGAAATTCGCCAGTCCGCGAGTGGGAAAGCCGCCAGTCCGGAGCCCTGGATCCAGGGTGCCACACCTTCCAGGCGACGAGGAAGAGGAAGAAGGGGGCCTGGCCGCCAGGCAGGAGCCCGCCCTGCCCGGGGCAGCTGCCGCGGCGGAGCCCCTCCGCCATGCACCCTCCCTCCCAGCGCAAGGGCTGGGCTCTAACGCCAGAGAGATCCGCGGCAGGACTGAGCCCAGCGCAAGAATGCGGCTCTCTTCTCGCAAGGGGAAATTATAAAAAAGTTCATGTTCACGGTTACCGTCCACATGACCAGCCCCGGCCAATGGAACACCCGAACAACTCATAAACTTCTATTGCAAAGTTGTAAATTTTCATAAACAACAACGGATTTATGACCCTTTCCTCATCACTGGGAAGAGGGAGGTCTTACGGAGGCGCCATCTTACTTTCCCAAGGAGCAGCCCGGAGTGGCGCACTTCCCAATTATGTCACGGCACGGCACAGATGTGGCATCACCAAGGAGATAAGTCGACTCTGCCCGGGCAGGGCTCGCGCTGGGGTTCATGTGGCGACATACGGGCATTCCACTACTGCACGTCAGCCAATATTCGACGTCGCGTCGATGCAGTTTTTGCCTTAAAGATGGACGGGGGCTGCCTGGGCTGTCATACTTCCCCAGTCGCTAGGGCTATAGCGCCCGTCTTTCGTCCAAGCTAATGAAGCATTTAAAAAGAGAGATCCTGTGCTTATATTATGTGTCATTACGGGGGGTTTCCAATTAAAATCTCTGTTTTTCCTTTTTTTTTTAGCCACCTGACAGAAATGTCGTCATTGCGACATAGCACTTCACGTGCTGGAATTTCTAAAATAATGATGGTGTACGCATTACCTCACAGCTTCTTTGTAGACAAGTGGGTCGGTTATAAAGTTTTGCGATCTATATGATGTACCCCGATTTCCGAAAGCATTTAATAAAGCACATTTTCGATTAACCATTGTTTATTATTAATATATTTAATTCTATATGCCCGTGCCACTTCTTTTAACGTGTGCAATGACAAATGCAAGGAAACGATATGTCGGACAACAAGCATGACTTTATTTTTCAGTGTGACACAAACAAAACCACATTTTGTGACGGAGGCTCTGGAAACGACGTCGCTTCTTGCATTTTCCTTCCAGTACCAACACGATGTGAGTCACGTGTCGACAATGAACACAATGAGTGTGCATACAGTTGCATACATGTATGAAAAGACGGTTTTAAACGAAGATAAGCCGGCACCATGCTAACAAGGTAACACATTCACAACACAACCATTTGTACTGTCCTGCGAGTCAAATACAACGCGACACAACATCAACGCTGGGCGTTCCGCTGGGCTTCAGAAGAGGTCACAGTGGGGTGCGTGGGGGGGGGGGCATGCTAAGTTCAGAAACACAACCACGGCATTTTAGTTTAGAAGGAACACAACAGTAGCCGCCTTTCACAAGACTGCCAGGTTTGAAATGACTTCTGGAAAAATGCAGGGGGTGGGGGGGGTGGGGATATTCGACCCTGCATTAAAACGCAGGACATAAATGCAAAGCGCTTTATAAACTAGCGCCGACGGTTCCAAGCTGGAAAAACGAGGCATATTAAATAACAATGCTGCTGTTATTACTTGCAGGCAGTGCGAGGGCATTGTTTACGCGCCTTGTTTTGCCAAGCGAACGTGTTGGCGCTTTCTAAGTTCACAGCATACATGTCCAAACGAGAGTCATTACACGTCCTTGGGTTCTTAAAATACAACATGGCAAGTAGGCTAGGTAGAGAGACCGCGGTCATAGGTAGCTCCGGCGGTAGGTAGTACGCAGCATTGCCTCATGTGGCGGTGTGTGTTTTCATTTCATTGTACAAACAACACGTTACACTTCCTATGCATGCAATGGAGTTTTCTTCAAATATCCCTTCAACGAAACAAAAGACGGACAAAACGGAAACAAAGCGACTGCGGTCTACATAATAGGTAGTATAATGACGGCCTGGTGCGCGTAGCCCGCACACCGCTGTCGGATTAGTTCAGGTAGGTAGTTCACTGTTGAAAGTACGAGGTCTCATTCCCGTGTGCAAGTAACACTTCTCTTGTGTGTCCATTAGAAGTGGGGGAACACACCTTCTAGGTGGGTGGGGGCGGGCGGAGGGCTGCATCCGCGTAGGTTCAAGGGGTGCCTGATTTGGCCACAGAGTCTTTTCAGCCAATGCATTGTGATTTAACCGGACGGGCTGCCAGAAGGTGTGCAGGTAACAGCTCTCATGTGTGCACAGAAGAGATGCAGCCATCAGCATGCTCGAAGAATCGACTGTGTGAGCAGGTGTGACCTAGCACTTTAGGGTGGGGGTCCCGATAAAGGGGCAACACGGAATGCTCACCGTCAAATTAATATATTTTAAAAAGATCATTTAAAAAGACACATTTTAAAACTTTTTTTTTAAAACAGTCTTTTCGAGCCGGCAGATCTCAAGCCCAGGCAGACTTCAGAGGGCGGCCTCCTCCTCGTCATCGTCCTCGTCCTCCTCGTCGGCCGCCGCCTTCTCCTTGGGAGCCGAGGCCTGCGGATCCGGGCCGCCGGCGGCCGGGGGGCTGCCGGCCTCGTCCTTGTGCTCTTTCTTCCACTTCATGCGCCGGTTCTGGAACCAGATCTTGATCTGGCGCTCCGAGAGGCACAGGGCGTGGGCGATCTCGATGCGGCGCCGGCGGGTCAGGTAGCGGTTGAAGTGGAACTCCTTCTCCAGCTCCAGGGTCTGGTAGCGGGTGTAGGTCTGGCGGCCCCGCTTTCGGTCTGGACCTGCAAGGATGAGAGGGTAGATTGGTTTTACCACTAGAGCATGTCTCCGCTCCACAGGCACCAGGCAATTTAGCGCTCCACGCAGGCCCGATCATTTTATGACCAATCACGCCAATTCAGATACCTAAAAAATACCAGAAGAGTGGGCTCGGTACCCTGTTATCTTGCATGCACCCCGTAACACACTCATCATATTTGCACCTCTGAACGAATACGCCTTATAATGGGGTACACACACAGCAGCCCCTTGAAGAAACACTACCCCAGAACCTCAGTGGAATATCCCTCCTCAGCCCTCCACAGCGAGGCACACGCCACACAAACCCCTGCACGAATGCACCCTTTGGCGCACCCCGTCCAGCCCCCTGATTATGCGAATGCACGGTGACGGTGCACACGGCACCATCTGAAAATATACATTCCACGTGAAAATCCCCCCCCCGCCCCCAGCCTAGAAAACGTAATCCCCCTGATATTGCGCGCACCCACAGACCAATACGCCACCCCGTGGTAATGAGCCCACCACACACAGGCCGCCATTTTCACACAGGTGTTGGCCCCTAGTAAATAGGTGGACGTGGCCGTGTACACACCGCAACGCCTCATGTGGAAATATCCATCCCCAGGCGTAATGCACAGGAAGACTACAGACACACCAACACAAAGCCCCCCCCTAAAAAAAAAACAGGCTGACCGCTTAAATTATTTTTTTATTTGAACTGTTTTTTTATTTTTTATAACGCACTTAATACCTGAATGCGGGTTCCAAGCGCGGATCTGGGATTCGAACCTCTGTTTTTCTGTGTGGTCTTGTTTCCAATACCAGCACGGTGTCCCTGTGCTATCTTCATATTACGCTCCACGCCCCTACCAAGTATATTCCTTGCCCCGTATATTGTGAAAATGGGCATACGAAGGCGTACATTCCCCGAGACACAGCACGCTTTATCGGGCATATGCGTACATCTCACAACCCGTCTCCAAATAATGTACTTCCAGAATAAGGGACACGGTGCACACTCCCTGGGATGGGCGTGTGTAATTTGAAAGGTGATTTCCTCGTTTAATGCGGCACGTGGGCCCGCTCTTAACAATACACATCCCAGGAGATATTGTACACACAAAAGGTGGACATTGACATTTCTAAGAATGTACACACGAATGCACACACACACATGGTTTCAATGTACATACCACAAAACCCATGGGAAAAAACATTCCCTGTGATATGATACACACAGCAAACTACTCTGAAACTGCACCACCCGACCCCCCACGATCCCCTTGTAATGGACCCTGAGTTCGCATATACACATTTCATTAGGCATGCACACAGCATGGATACACTATGCGGGCGGAGGGCACGGGAGCCCCGAGACCGTGTGGACGCCACCAAGACCCTAAACATCCCCCCCCCAACCCCTCTGCCTTGCCCAGACGGGCCCCGCTGAACACACACATGTTCCTGTGTGCTCGAGCACGAGGGCGTGGGGCGCTTTGCCGGGATCACGGAACTGTAGGGTGTGTACTATTAATTCCAATGGGGCCAACCCGTTACCAGGTGCAAAATATCCCCCAGTGTTAAAGAAATATATATATATATATATATATATATATATATATATATATATTAAGGAAAGGGGCTTTAATACAACATTGGCTACAATTGTCTGCAGCCAATGAGGGGGTGTGGATTTGGGGAGATATTATAATGTATTTCTGTTTTCGTTGCAGCCATATGATACCATGGCTGCATTTCCGGCATTCAAGTTACCTATGCCCCCCACGTAAGCCCCCTCCACAATCACTCCGCACCGCAATCCCAAACCTCCAGGCCCCCGTTCTTCCCGGCCAGGCCCCCTTTTTTCTGCACCCCTGTGTAAACAGGCGAGCCCTGACACCTCCTCTTCTCGTAAATCTTTAAGGACGCCGCGTGAACGAGAGATGAAAGGCAAAAAAAGTTGAAAATCCGGGGCGGCTGCCTCTGCAAAGGTAGGCGCCATTAAGTGCGCCATAAAACCTTTTATGGTTCTCATTTACATGCATGCCACAGGCTTCCCGGGCAATGGCGCCGGGGCTGTAATTACACCCGTGTAGGCAGCAGCAGCAGCAGCCCTGACAGCGCGAGCGCACCCCACACACACGCACAGACACACACACACACACGCAGGCAGACAGGCAGGCAGGCAGGCGCCCCCGTACCTGAAGAGCGCATCCAGGGGTAGATCCGCAGGCTGCCCTCCGCCTGGAGGTGCAGGCCGGCCGCCTCCTCGGGCGCCTCGCAGCCCGGCTTGCTCAGATCGCCGCACAGCACCGGGATGTTCTGCTCAAACGTGGCGCGGTGCAGGTTGTACGCCTCGGAGCCCAGGCCGTATCCGGCGGCCGCCGCCGCCGCCGCCGCCGCCGAGAAGTGCTGCTGGTACAGGGAGCTGTTCACGTTGTACAGGCCGCCCACGGACGGGCCGAAGGCGCCGGCGCCCCCCGGCCCGTAGCCGGCTCTCTGCGAGTTGGGAGCAAACGAGCAAGAAGTGGGCTCGGCATTTTGGAAGAGCGAAGAAGCGCCCGCCGGATATTTGCTGAAAAGAGCGTTCACATAATACGAAGAACTCATATTTTTGACCCGTGATTTGTTGTTCGGTGGGCTCCAGTGTCGGTTTTACGAGGTAGCGTGATATATGATAACATTACACCCCTAGATTTACACCAAACCCCATTTTCTTTTGGACTGAGCTGCCTCCTGCACGTGACCAGCCCCATATGACCGCCTCGTCCAATCTGCGGCCGCATCACAGGTGGTGGAGTGCAGGCTTCCTCTCAGTGTGGCAGGATGCAGCGAGCCACGCAGGGCACACTGCACGTCCTTTACTCTGAAGCCCCAGCCCACCGCCCCCCCCACCCACCTCCCGGTGTCTGCTTATTGTGCAGTGTGCAACAAACACAACCTCGTGCTGCCTGCAAGTGACAGCAGTCAACACAGCGCTGAAAACGCAAGGACGTGTAGCACAGTGCGTGCATTGATCTGCATGGGCGCCGCTGCCATGGGTGCGTCCGCTTTTCATGTCAGCACTATTCTGCCCAGCTGTGGGCATGGCTTTCTCCTGAGTGGAGCATGGTCATTACACTGCCCCTGGCGAGAATGGTAAGGCACGTGACACCTCAAGAAACACGCACATAGAAAAACATTTGTCATTACCAAATAATGTAGCAATAACACGAAGACACGCCGTGCGTGTGGCTAAACATAGCTTTTATTTGTGATCGCGTTATGATCCGGGGGTTTAAATACTGCAATCAATCATTCCAGAATCTATCAAATGTCTATATTGTGTGTAAATACTAGCACACGTGGATATATATATACACATACATAGATTTATATGTGTGTATATATATACCAACACACACGCGTTGCCAAACAATTCTCGAATTCTTCTGCATTTGTGATTGTGTGTGTGTTAAAGCCTACTCTTTTGTCATGTCATACCGACAAACAACATACATTAAAATCATGCAATTAAAAGCTGTGTCTAGTAATTCCGAACGACTGTTTTCATTGTACTTTCGTTTTCATCCCATCTGCTGCCACGGATCCAGGAAACCTGCTCTGTGTTGATATTGTGTGCAGTTCTTTACAGAAGTGTGTGCATGGCACACCGGGGAGGGTGCGAGCGCAATTAGACCCCCCCCCCCCCAGCCCAAGGGACGATGGGAGAATGGGGCGGAAGGGGAACCGCCTTGGAGCCCAGGAAGTTTCTTCAAAAGCCTCGTAAAAGGGCTCGGCTCGGACACGCATCTCTGGCCAGGACAGCTTTTACTGCCCTGCTATATGGCCCGCCATAAAGTGTGCGAGCCTTACAATGGGGGCACCGGATGCGTGGCCAGCTTGCGCGGCTTCAAACGCATTCTCACGGCAGCAGCTCACACGGGCAGCCTGGACACACTGCCAGCCTTTCCTCTCCTTTCTTTGCTCATTAGACATTTCCTCTCCTAACTTCAGGCGCAAATAGCGGGCACAGGAGCTAAAATGGCCGTCCCCGTGTCAACCCAATTCACGCCTGAATTGTGCAGATTTTAATTTTAATAATCGCACAGCACTGTCCAGAGCCGCGCCAATTCACCTCGCCCGGCCTATGCGGGCAGGATGGTGTACACGCGGTCTCCATAGGAAGCAAACGAGACCCCGCAAAGGAAGGAAAAGGGGGGACTGGGTAAGGTGAAAGAGCCGCAGTGTTACCCTCCGCCCAGTGGCAACGCACCAAGGCGCTAGAGGAGCGCTACACGGCGGCCTGGGCATTGGGGGGGTTGGGGGGTAGAGGGGACTCGGAGGTGCGCTTTCCCTTCTGCTGGCGGTGGTGACTGCCCGAGGCACTAGGCCCACTCTCTGAACGACTGTTTTGGTGCCCGAGATTCGAGGCAAGCGCTCTCCATTTTTCCTAAGCAAGAACGATTCTCTAAGTACACAAATAATGTCTGATTTCTTACCTTTTCTCTGGCCCATCATTCGAAAAAAGGGCATATTTAGATCTGCAGCTGCGCTCACTGTTCCGGGGTTCGCGCTATTGTTTCTCCCCGTAATTTACCAGCTCATCACCAACGTGTATAGACGCAATGAAAAAAAAGCCGCCTAGAATTCCCGACACTGCGTGGGCTGCTTCTGTTTTACTTTCTTTGTTTTTAGGGGAGAAGCATGGGCCGGCGAGCCTCGCAGACGCGTGCATTTATCAAGGCGTGGATGGGGGCTCTGCATGGCTGGAAAACGACCCTCATGTAGCTTTAAAAAAACAGTCTTACAAGAATTCCCAAATTACTGTGATAAATTCGGGCTACTCTGAGAGCCAGCAATGTATCAATACATATATATATATATATATATGTTATATTTGCATTTTCTTTGTGTTATGCTAATCAAGGTTGATAGATAAAAAGTGTTCCTCCCAAAAAGATGACACGTTAATACCTTAGGCAAACGAAGTCATGACCTCGGTACCCTAACACGCACGCACACACACACACACACTAATATATATATATATATATATATATATATATATATATATATATATATATATATATATATATATATATATATATTGTGTGTGTATATATAAATATATATATACAAATATATATATATACAAATATATGATGTGCAATACCAAACTTTAAACTTTCAAATAAATTAGGCAACTTTGTACAACATATTAATATGTTGATGTATGTGGCACCACGTAGACATACCTCTGCGTGGTGCCACGGAGATCTGGACAGTGCTGTGCGATTATTAAAATTAAAATCTGCACAATTCAGGCGTGAATTGGGTTGACACGGAGATCAACCTATTAAACTTATATGTATATATATATATATATATCGCTGCCTACTAAAATGAATGAAAAATAAATGGCGACTCGGAATATTTTTGTTTTTCAGATAATTCGTGTGCAGAGGGCCTGCCCAATCTTGGGTGAAGGGCAAGTGGCTGTTGGCTGAACACGGGTTTCAGTTTCTTATTTTTTAGAGCCGTGACTGTGTGCGCAGTAAGTGCACACGCGGCGTGTCCGCTTCATTGGTACACATTTCCTGAGCTGCCGTGAGTGCATTCAGTGAAATAAACAAAGCTAACGGCCGCATGTGAACATGCGAGCATTGTGCAGGGCATGTGCGGTCACATATATGTACAATATCAAACGTGTTTCAATTGAATTGTGTGTCTATTGATATATGCGTGTAGGGCGTAAAATGTGTGTGTGATGTTACAAGTATACACAGACGCACCCAGAAGACCAGGTTTAAATATGAAATAGCGGTAAGAAAAGACGGAGCCTGTTTATTGCTCTATAAACGTCCACATGTTCACAACAGCCGTGGTGTGTTCTCGGGAAGCGCTCCTTTTAATGGGCGAACATTAGCGACCTTGCACATCAGCCGCGCCTTTTCATTTCCGCGCGTTGCTGCCGGAAGCCACGCGCATTTCTAACGGCTCGGCATCTGCTGCACATTATTGACCAATAATTAATTTGCCGCACATGTGTAATATTGTGCGTGGAGGTTCTGTCCTGAACAAGGCGGGCGAGCAACGGAGACAACATGGCGGCGGCGCGAAAGCCCATTTCTCAAGCGGGACAAGGGCCGCCATGTGCACGAGGCCACTGCGCTCTAATAACTTCCCCAACTCGAGTCAAGAACATATAAACACCGCCGTAATCACAGGATACATATTCATAAATGAAAAGTGCGTGGCTCGGATTTACTAAGCGTTTTTCAATGGGATTTTCGCATTGAAAAAAGCCTTTGCAAACCACGCGCATATGTTCAATATATATATATATATATATATCACAAATAAATACATGACCAACTGCAGTTCGTTTTTCAAAGAAGAGAAACGGAAAAAATGCATAAATAAGCGACCTATTTTTTTTTTATATATCCTAAACATAATGGCCTAGATTTACAAACATGCTTTATCGCGGGAAAGTCCCATTGAAAGCATTTCTGTAAATCGGGCCCTTCGTGTACTCTAAAAACATATTTATGTATTAGTTCGGCGACCATTTATTTAAAGGAATGACCCTGGTCGTGTGGGCACCGCATCATTTTCATGTGGGACTTTGTGGAGCCGATGCAAGTCATTAGAACGCCACACGGAAATGCCTTTCGGCCATAAACATTATCCCAAGCCGAGTGGGGTCCATTCTCGTTTCTCATTGGTTGGCAGCGGAGGTCACGCGCCAGGAAATTGACCGATGTACCACATCATTCATGGAACGGCCAGGTATGCTCATTAAGCCAGAAATCTGGCCCTTATGAAAATCACCTCTGCCATTTCACATCCTGTTCTGGTTTGGAAGACGACATTTTAGAATCCTCTGTGCAGCTCGCCACCAGCCTCGTGCTGCCTTTCAGGGCGCGTTTTGTGGAATAAGACTGCCCTCTGCTGGTTCCCAGTTGTAAATGCAGCTGTTCAACTAGACTGCATGCACACACTGGAGGAGGGAGCGGTGTCGTGTTGATTAAAGCACTACCGATCAGTTCTCACATTTTGACCACCATAATGCACACCAAACTGTGAGCGATCCTGAAAAGAAATCCAAAAGTAACCCCCAACAGCTCTGCATTTTTAGAAAAAAGGCCATAGCGTAGCCAATCATACAACCCGAGGCGGCCAGACAAAACAACCGAAAATGGCTTCTGTCGGAAAACCCCAATTGCAGCTGGACAGTCGTAAAGTCATTAGGAGCCACATTCCAGACAGTTTGCAGACCGGCCATTTATTGCACACTTTCAGGGCCGATGCTTTGAAGTCCCCCCCCCCTCCCCGCCTGAAACAAGGGAGGGCGTTCCAACTTCCCCGAGCGCCGGAACAAGCGCCCGTCGCGTTTCTTTTGCGGACCAGAACTGTTCGCTGTTTATTAATTATCAGGCGCTCACATGAAACTAGGCAGCAGTTGCTAAAAAGGTGAAACGGTGGCCCGTTTCCTCGCACCCGGGGACATCTGCACGCCTCTGCCGCTTCCTGTTTTTGGCCGTTAGCCCCGCGGCGTTTAACGCCCCATAAAGGCCCGCCGCAGTCCTGGACTTTTATTGCTGTATATGGCTCTCAGGTTTCCTAACAACACCCTCTGTCGGGACCTGCAAATAAGGAGGATAGACTGGTTTCCTCCTGAACATTGTAAACGCAGTCTGTGTTTCGCTCAATTGCTAGCGTTTTCTGTAAACCCTGGACAGCAGGTCACTGGCCATCCTAGTTATGAGGAAAAGGAGGGTCGCTGGCAGCTCCGAGAGGTCCACCCAATCCTGCAATAACTCTGGGTAATTTACTCTGTTATGTACCTTCCTTCCCCCTCCATTGTCGGACCGTCCTGCCTGAATTCGATCCCCACTCACCCCCGTTTTCTTCCCAGCTTTTCAGTTTCCCTGCATTTCTTTTGTCATCGTGTTTCCTAAACTATAGCTTTAAGGGGCGTGAGTTCACAACATACTGCGACCACACACACACGCACGCATGCACGCACGCACGCGCGCGCCACTGCCAAGGATGCCACCGTTGAAACGGCTTAGTCTACTTTCGCATTTCGGCTTTGTTTTACTTGGCTGGTGTGTGCGATGCGTGTGTGTTACGGTGTGAACACTGAAGAGGATACTGATTTCTGGATAACAGATTTGTGTATTGTCTTAAACACATGTGTGCACAAATAACAGCGACACAGAATATCCGGCCAGCTGGACCACGCGTGGCCTTTACAAGGAGTGAGCAACTCTTCTCCATATGAATTCGTTTGGACAGGGGCGTTGCTAGGGGGGGGGGGGGGGCTAAGAGGGCTATAGCCCCTGATCTTTTGGTTGTAGCCCTGGATAGAATCTCAGGAGCTACAGCCAAAAGACTAGCCAGCCCCCAGTCCCAACAGTTCCGACATCAGCTTAGCCCCGGGTCTTTTCCAGGCCTAGCAACTCCCCTGCATTTGGAGGTTGCTATTTAGAATTTTGTTTGAACTGGCCCCAGCATGCGTGTTGCTGTGTGAAAGTAAACATGCTTGAAAGTTGTGTCCCTTTTCCCCGTGCTCTGCATCCATGTGAAGTTCTGAAAGCTGTGCACACGCCCAGGCCCTGATCGACACATGCATTTCACAATGAATCCATCCCATTGAAGAGCGCCTTGTAAACCAGGCCGCAGGTCTCTTCTCCGTGTAACGGGAACAAGAGCATTTTTTTAGGACATCTTTACTCAGAAACATTTTAAGGGTTCAGAAAAAGGCGCGATTTACAGTAATTGCAAATAAACAAAGCTGGCTTTTGAAGATCAAGTTTCACCCGCAACCCATTTGCAACATATTTGGAAACAACCAGTTCTGGAGCACCTCCTCCCCCACCCCCCAGCTGGGTCTGCGCTAGCTCGTTCTTAATAACTAAAACAAGCCACCGGAATAAAACAGTCCATATATTTTATTTGTCAAAACTTTAAATATATTGTACCATAGAACAATTTGGTCTCTCGGCCATGAGGTAACTATCTGTACGTATACAGCGTGTGTTCTGCATCGCATACATTCAAGAGGGGGGTACAAATGTACTATAATCAAATGTCCGTTTAATAGCATATAATTTATTATCAATAGATTTAACTTCATAACAACGAGCATGAAAGGAGGTGAATTTCTTTTTTAACACAAAAAGTAGGTAGTCAACCTTAGTTTTCACAAACGTATAGCTCCCAAACCGAATGTCTGTCCAGCGGGGCGAAAACAAAAGTCCGAGCCAATCAAAGTCCTTCTTCCTCTCCCCAATGCCAGCCACAAGGGACGCAGGCTGCGTGATAGCCACTGTCCAGCACACAATCCACGCCAAACCCGTGATTGTTGCAGGCCAACGCACGCCATCTAATCACAGAAAACACTGAACACTACCGAGCTATACCCTATGCAACTTATTAAACAACCTGAGTTCAAAGTGATGTCTAGCTTACACAACCACAAAGTGTACAGCACCCCAGCACGCACGTTGAGTCACAAACACATTTACCACGACAAAACACAAGTTTCAAGTATCTTACAGCAGGCCTTCCTGCCGACAATTAGCAAATAAAGTGAGCTACATATATACATTTATATATTTATATAAACTAAATTAACTATACAGTCCGTTCGGAGGTGTGCATTCTGAAAAGGTAGTTTTTTTTTCTTCTGAAGGAGCAGGACAGGTAGATTTCTTTTATGTACAGGCCAGCACGCCCCAGGATCCAGAGCGCCTGCTTTTGCTTTCCTGGCATGTGTGAAAGGATGACAGTACCTCGTGGGCGGCACTGGGCGGCCCGAGGTGCGGGCACACGGGTGGGAACGGGTCCGGGAGATCGAGCGGCCGGCCAGCCGCCCCCTTTCACTCGTCCTTAGGCCGGTCCTTGTTGATTTTTTTCATCTTCATGCGCCGGTTCTGGAACCAGATCTTGACCTGCCGCTCGGTCAGGTTCAGCAGCCGGGCCACCTCGTACCTGCGGTCCCGCGTCAGGTACATGTTGAAGAGGAACTCCTTCTCCAGCTCCAGGGTCTGGTGCTTGGTGTAAGGGCAGCGCTTCTTGCGCGTCGACCTCGCGTGCAGCCAGTTCGCAGCCGGGTTGTCTAGGGAATAAAACGAAGGAATTAGTTGAGAAGCGAACAATGCGAGAGTGACATCTGAGTGCGTTCGCGGTGCTTGTGCTGTTCCTCCGGGCCAGCTCGCAGGCTTTAAAATAGCGGCAGAAAGACGGCTGCCAAGAAGCCAGGCAGCATTCGCAGAAATGCACAATAAAAGGCCCAGACCCCGCCTACTCTGCGCGCTAGAGTACAGCTCTCCCCTCATACCACGAGGCTGAGGTGGGGTGACATCTCGCAAGAACTCCCCGTGGCCCCAAAATAAAATGGAAGCTTGTCCAGAGAGTCTGGACGCTTTCCAAAGGGGGCGACACGAGAGCCATCGCCCAATGTATGGCTGGGCTTGCGCTAAAGGGGGCTTCGCTGTCTGACCCTGACTTGTGCATAGTGCCCTCAGCCCCATTTGGAGGTCGTGGGAGCTGACGTTTTAATAGCACAACAGGCACACACACCGACAAGCACAAACTCGACACACATATTCACTAGCACACGCACACAAACACACAAACTCACACACACACACACACACAATGGCAAGCTCAACTGTTTACAACACACAATAATGTCGTGTATTTATGCTGGCAAACAAATAAACATACATATACAATGAGTTTTAGGCACAGGGCACTATAGCATTTTTTACACGCATGTGCGTATGTATGCGTGTGTGTGTGGACGTGCATATATATATATATGCAAATGTTACTCGGTGGCGTTGTGTCATATGTGACTTGGCTGAACTGAAATATCCTTTCTCACATTCCAGTTGAAAGTTTTTTTTTAAGCCTTTTTAAAAATAAAAAAAAACATGTATGCATATATGTTTGCCAAACATGCTAAACATGCATGCACAATGGGTTTCACAGTTCACACAAAGGAAAGTATAGCATTTTACACACAAACATGTGCGCACACACAGCATGCATACGACATGTATACATACACACTGGGTTTCACACAAGAAAACGATAGCATTTTAAACACACACACACTCACGTGTGTCATCTGGCTATGCCAAGGTCGTTGAGGACCATACCAGCTGTCTAAGTAGCCGATTATGGGCGATGAATATACATTGTAGGGTTTTTGTTTTTATTTTCCACCCCCTCCCCTGAAGAATGGCCTTCCATGCCGCCCACACCACTGGAAAGCCCGCGAGCCGCGCCGGACCTGGCCGTGTGCACTTACTTGGGTCAATGGCAGGCTTGTCTCCGCTGGCCTCGGTCTCGGCGGGGGCCTCGGGGAAAGCCCCTTCGCTGCTCTGCTTGTCGGCGGGAGAGGAGCCGTAGTCGGACAGGGAGAGCGTGTGGCTGCTGTCGAAGGTGGTGCAGTCCCCCCGGCGGGTCCCCGGCGGCAGCGGCTCGGGCTTGATGCCGTAGTGCCTGGCAGCGGGCAGCCCGGGGAAGGAGAGCGCGCCCGGCATGGGCTCCAGCCAGGAGCGCATGTACCTGCTGGCCTCGGGCGCCCCTGGCGCCTGGTGGTGCACGTAGGGATGGTGGTGGTGGTAGACGGCGGGCACGCTGCCGCCGGCGGCGCCCTGCGGGTGCACGGGGCTCCAGGAGCTGCCGAACACCGGGCTCTTGGACTGGAAGCTGCACGGCGTGAACTCGGGGTGCTCCCCCATGCCCGGCTGCCTGCCAGCCCCAGCCAGAGGACCCGCGGCGGCGGCATAGCGCGACTGCACCAGCTCCTCGCTCTCGTGGATGAGGAACGAGTCCACGTAGTAATTACTCAGGGTCCCCGAGGCCGACATCGCCGCCCGCGCAAACAGAGCGGGACCTCCAGGAAAAAATATGAAACTGCAGATTTCATGTAACAACTTGGTTCTAGCGAGAAGTACAGTCACCTAATAAGTTGGAGGCAGAGCGCCCGCTGATTGGCGCCCGGCGGTCACGTGACAGTGCAGCAGAACAATAAAGTATAAATCAGTCCGCAGTCTATTAATGGGTCAGTGTTTTCCAGCCATAATTTTTTATAGCAAAGCCATATGTTTTTTTATGCAAAGGGGATAGCCGAGTTATACGACAAAGTTTGTTTTAATTGTGGCCAGCTAAGATTAAAAGATCAAACCCTACATCGCTGCCCGTTTCTGTGCGGACTCTTTCCTATCATAATTAATGACAGCATCACCGGGCCCGCGTTACAGGCGAAAAGCCTGCGATCGGAGACCTCCACATAAAATTATGCAATCATTTGAGCCATAAAAATGCGGAATAGCACTCGTGCTGTACTGTATTTAAATATATGTGCAGGGTATTTCAGAAGGAGTTCTTGTGTCGGCGGCCGTGGGGTGTCCTATAAGTCAGGCACCGGGTGGGAAGGCCTTCGCTCGCCTCGCCGGTCCCCGCCACAGTCAAAGTCTGGGGTGGGGGGGAGGACACGTTAAGGGGTTCGTTCTTTTGTGTGGTGCTTGGGAAGGCTGTGTAAACAGCACCGCTGCTCGGCTCCGTGTTAGCAGGGCCCGGGCCGAGGCAGCGAGGCCCAGACGCGGGCCGCGCCCTAGCGATTGAGGGGGGCGCTGCCCCCTGCTCGGGGTGCCCTTTTAGGGAATGCGCGGGCACGGGGTTTACCGTTAGGGTTGGGGTTCGTCTTCAGTTCCGCTGAAGCGCTTGCATTTCACACGGTTCCAGCGCTCCACTATTCGGCCGGTGCCAGGCCTTCCAAAATACAGAGTCCTGGGGTGCTCCGAATATGGCCCGGGCGGAATATCCGCTCTGCGTCAAAACTCCCAGGAAGATTAACACGGGTTTCTATACTATATGTCTATGTTGTATGTACGCACACACATATATCATATATGTATATTACACACATATACAACATGTCTATATGATATATATGTACACACGCACACATTTAATATACGTATGTACACAAACATACACAGCCATATTTAATATATGTCTATATTATGTGTACACATAAAACACACTCACCTAATACATGTATATATTACACACACACATCAATAAAAGATGTCTATATTATATACACACACAACAGACACACACATACATATACTATATGTATATAGTACACACACATATATAATATGTCTATATGATATATATATACGTACGCACACACATATTTGATATACGTATATACACAAACATACACAGCCATATTTAATATATGTCTATATTATATATACACACAACACTCTCTCTCTCACACACACACACTACATGTGTATATTAAACACAACGCACACATATAAATAATATATATATATATATATATATATATATATATATATATATATATATATCATACACACACAACAGGCACACACATACATATATGTATGCATTACACACCACGCACGTCTATATTATATATTCACACACATACACGTATATATAAAATATATGTATATATTACACACAATGTCTATTATATGCACATATGTAAAATGTTTATATTACACACAACCCACACACGCAATATATGTCTACATTATATACACACACAAACACACACATAATATATGTATGCATTACACACAACACACACAGCCATGTATATATTATATATAATTATAAATATGTATACACACAAGCACACATATACATACATACATGTATGCTTGTTTGCAGATGTGACGTATGTTGAAACACACTGCGCAAAGGCAGGGAGGATAGAAAACGGGGTGACTAGGGAGTGAAGGACGAAATGTGGGGGTTTAAGCGGAAAGAGGAACAGTGGGCAGAGGGCATGGGAAGGAACCTGCAGGAAGGTGGCATGCCATCACACACACACACACACGCGCACATTTTTAGATTGCCTCTTTTACGTTTCCTACTATATTTTAATGATGATGTTTCTTGCTTTAGACCCTGCACCCGGAAACCCCCACCAGCAAGCCGTGCTGCCGTTCCCACATGGCGGAGGGTTATAGTCCCTCGCTACACAAGCAAGTGATGCGGCCCAGAGGGAGAGCTTTGCCAAGAGGTAATCCGAGGGCCTCTCTCTCGGCATTAAAACCTCTTCGCCGTTCATATACCTTCTGTGAGGTATACATCAGCCCGCGGATGGCCCATAAACTGCGTACTCTTCTTTTTTTTCTCGCAGAGAATATTATCGGGTGAACATCCTTCAAGAACATGCTGCCAGGGGGGCAAGCCGTGCATTTACTCCCAACACATCAAGGGGAGATGATGCAAACGGTGGCATAGAGCCCACGAACTGCACACTCGTGCACTTCTCTGGATTGCCTGCGCGCACTGGGCGTGCACGTTTCACACAAGTTCTCACGTCTCCGGAGCGGCCCTGGAAACGCAGGAATGTCTTTCTCCCGCTCGAGGAGCCCTTATTATGTCGTAAAATGAGACCAGCCAACAGGAAGCGTGTGCAGGAAATACACTTCTAAATTATTATTACCCCGGATGTTTTGGGGGGACTGCCGCCCTATTACAGCCCCGGGTTTATGGGGCTTCTGCAATCAAGCAGTCTGCGTCTTGGGGCCCGAGAGGCTGCGTGTTATCTTTGCACTGCTGAGCCAGACGGATACGTACACACTCTGCGCATCGGTGCAGGCGCTCAACACGCAGACTTTGCAACCCAAAGCGCCCTCCACTTTTATTTCAAAGGCACCCGCTTCTCTGTTTGCAACGTTTTGGCAACAATTAGTTTGGGTTGCAATGATCGCCCATTTTCGGCGTTGGTGGTTCCTATTTTATTATTTCACGCATACATAAATGTATAATATAACACCGTATATATACCAGAAAAATACTTTGGGCCTGATCTGCAAAGTTTTTTTTGTATAGGAATTTTTGATTCAAAAACGCTTTTGTAAATCAGACCCACTGAGGTGTCTCGGAGTTTTATCGCTAACGTTTGTTAATTTATTTTTGCAGGATTCACACTCGCGTGTGTGTGTGTGCTATAGATATAATTGTATATGAATACTTTTGAAACATATACACACAATACGACTATCCTTATATTTGATCTTATGTGTATGTAGGTGAACAAACACATATAATTGTGTGTGTGTGTGTATGTCTTTCAGTCTATACACACACACACACACACACACACACAAACACCAATGCACACTAAGAAGAAACCCGTAAAACGTGGGCAGAGAATCCTTCACAAACAAAATATTAAATGCTGGCACGGGGCCAGTCATGCCATGTGCTCTCTTTATTCTTTCTCTCCTTCTCTTACACACACGGGCGCGCAACACAACGGACACGTGTGCAATTTACTAACATACCAGGTATATAGAAATACATCTCCACCACCGATTTAGCAGGCGGTGTGTAAATTAGGGAACACACGTGTGTGAGCGTGCATGTGTGTCTGTGTGCATCTGTAGAGGTGTGTGCGCCATTTTGCACGCCATCTCCAAATCTGTATAATTTGCTCCAGGTCAGGCACACGGACATTGACATATACACACATGCACACGATCAAAAATCAGCATCGCGTGCAGGATCCACATCATTTGCCTTTAGAGGGCTTTCAGCAAGATCACACACCCACCCACGCACACACACATTATGCGCAATTCACTTCTTTCTCACATACTTTATACATGTATGAAGATTAACCGTACGTTTGATGGCCAGATCATTGGCTTGACAGGCGCAAACACACACACACAGGCGCATGCACACGCAAGAGAAAATAAGGCATTACCGTTCACCGTGTGCAAACGCAATCGCCCCTCCATTTTTCAGGATGGCAGAGGGCATGTTACGAACCGGTGCCAACCTGTAATGTTTTGTACACACATACCAGCTCATCTGCCAGTCGGGGAGTTTACCCACACGGACCTGATGTTAGTGAGACACGCATGGCATCACGGTGGCACGCACATTTGCATACTAAGGATCCCTTTCCTGGCAGAAATTAACTTTTCTGTCAAGAATCCGGCTCAACACCCCCCCCCCCCCCACCGCCCCCCACCTCCAGCTAATCTGGGAATACAGAGACGTGGCTATATATCGCCTCCCTCATAATGGAATGGGGGGTTAGAGGGGGGCACACGCACATGCCCTCGGCATGCAGCGGCAGGGGGCTGCGGTATTGAATTCCGGTGCCAAGACGGTGGCTTTATGGCTGTTGCCGGTGCCATCCGTCTCCCATGTATTATACAGACAGGCGACTGGTGAGGGGCACCCTTAAACAAGGCCTGCTTTTAATGGGGCGCTATTTAGCTGGAGGACCGCCTTTCTCCCAGACAGGAAGCCGGGCTGCCTGGCCGGTCTCTCCAGCAGCAGGCCCTGCCTGGGTAAGCCATCGCCATCGGGGCTGGGCACGGCTTCTGCGGCAGGCAGGCAGGCCTTGGCTCCTTCCCTGGCCTCCGCGAGGGCGCTGCCGCTCTTTCAGACCCAGGAATGTCTGGACTCGGGCGTCTAATAATGGTCGTAACCGCGGCCTTGTGAGCGCGAATTCCCCCATCTATGCACGCCCTCGCCCCCCTCCTCCGCAGCCCGAACGTGGGAGAATATTCGGTGGTGCTGAAATCGGGCGGTAGTCGAGCCGAGCCCGGGCTGCCTCACAGGGAGGACGGAGCCTGTGTGCATTGTGCCCTCGCCGCTTTGTTTTGTTGACACGTGTGTTTTCGGCAGCAGTGCCCGTTCCCTGTACTTGCAACTTTCTCCAGCGGGCACAGCGCCCACACCTTAGCACAGCCTATTTCTTGTTCCCACTTTGCTTCTGCACATCTTAACATGTAATACAACAATAGCACCGAGGCCAGCATATGTGTTGTACCATGACACATCAAGTCACCATGGCAAAAATTGCGTGGTTTCATCGATTATTTGTGAGGATATCGCTGTATTAAAATCCCATAGAGTGGGAGTATGCGATAGCATTATTCCCTCAAATCCCCTCCAACAAACGAATAAAAAAGAGCAGAATTAAACATCCCAGCACCCTTTTTTTATTTTTAAATACACTACACACGACCTGGTGTGATTGCGTGATACTGAAAAAACACAGATTCAAACATCGCAGCTCCCATATTGTTTTTAAAAAGAAGACACTGCACATAAACTGGTGTGTGTGTGTTTGTGTGCGTGGTACAGAAATACAGCAGATGCGTGGTACCGAAATACAGCAGATGCAAACATAGCAGCACCCATGTTTATTAAGAAAGGCACTGTGCATGACCTGGCGTGTGTGTGTTTGTGTGCGTGGTACAGAAATACAGCAGATGCAAACATAGCAGCACCCATGTTTATTAAGAAAGGCACTGTGCATGACCTGGCGTGTGTGTGTTTGTGTGCGTGGTACAGAAATACAGCAGCTGCAAACATAGCAGCACCCATGTTTATTAAGAAAGACACTGCACATAACCTGGCGTGTGTGTGTTTGTGTGCGTGGTACAGAAATACAGCAGATGCAAACATAGCAGCACCCATGTTTATTAAGAAAGACACTGCACATAACCTGGCGCGTGTGTGTTTGTGTGCGTGGTACAGAAATACAGCAGATGCGTGGTACAGAAATACAGCAGATGCAAACATAGCAGCACCCATGTTTATTAAGAAAGACACTGCACATAACCTGGCGTGTGTGTGTTTGTGTGCGTGGTACAGAAATACAGCAGATGCAAACATAACAGCACCCATATTTATTAAGAAAGGCACTGTGCATGACCTGGCGTGTGTGTGTTTGTGTGCGTGGTACAGAAATACAGCAGATGCAAACATAGCAGCACCCATGTTTATTAAGAAAGGCACTGTGCATGACCTGGCGTGTGTGTGTTTGTGTGCGTGGTACAGAAATACAGCAGATGCAAACATAGCAGCACTCTTATTTATTAAGAAAGGCACTGTGCATGACCTGGTTGGTGTGTGTGTGTGTGTGTGTGTATATATGTGTGTTACAGATATAACACAGATTCAAACATCCCAGCACTCATAATTAAAAAAAAAGAAGACACTGCACATGAACTGGTGTGTGTGTGTGTGTGTGGTGGGAGGTACTGAAATAACAGATTTAAACATCACAGCTTTCATATTTCTCAAGAAAGACACTGCGCGTGATCTGGTGGGTGTGGCACAAAATAAAATAACACAGATTCAAACATCCCAGTATCCATATATGTTTAAAACGACAGTGCACCTGACCTGGTGTGTGTGTGTGTGGGGGGGGGGGGGTCCAGAAATGCAGCAGATTCAAACGTAGCAGCACCCAAATTTTTTTTAAAGACACCACACATGACCTGATGTGTGTGTGTGGGGTGGGGGGTACAGAAAGAACGTATATTCAAACATTGCATCACTCGTATTTATTAAGAAACACTGCAAAAGACCTGGCGTGTGTGTGTGCGTGAGGTATAGAAATACGGCAGTTTTAAACAGAGCAGCACGCATATTTATTAAGAAAGACCCTGGTGTGTGGGGTACAGAAATTACGTACATTCAATCATTGGAGCACATATTTATTAAGAAAGACACTGCACATGACCTCGTGTCTGGGATACAGAAATAACGTAGATTAAAAAATCGCAGCACTCATATTTATGAAGAAACACAGTAACCGTGACCTGGTGTGTGGGGTACAGAAATGACACAGAATCAAACATCAAAGCACCCACATTTATTCAGAAAGACACTGTATTTGGCCTGGTGTGTGGGGTACAGAAATGGCACAGAATCAAACATCGCAGTACCCACATTTATTAAGAAAGACACTGCATTTGGCCTGGTGTGTGTTGTACAGAAATGGCACAGAATCAAGCATCGCAGTACCCACATTTATTAAGAAAGACACTGCATTTGGCCTGGTGTGTGGGGTACAGAAATGGCACCGCAGTACCCACATTTATTAAGAAAGACACTGCATTTGGCCTGGTGTGAGTGGTACAGAAATGGCACAGAATCAAGCATCGCAGTACCCACATTTATTAAGAAAGACACTGCATTTGGCCTGGTGTGTGGGGTATAGAAATAACGTAGAATCAAACATCGAAGCCCCCACATTTATTAAGAAGGACACTGCATTTGGCCTGGTGTGTGGGGTACAGAAATAACACAAAATCGAACATCGAAGGCCCCATATTTATTAAGGTAACAGACTGCACATGACCTCGTGTTTGGGGTACAAAAATGACACATAATCAAACATCAAAGCACCCACATTTATTAAGAAAGACCCTACATTTGGCCTGGTGCGTGGGGTACAGAAATAATGCAGAATCAAACATCGCAGCTCCCATATTTATTAAGAAAGATACTTCACATGACCTGGTGTGTGGGGTAGAGAAATAACGCAGAATCAAACATCGAAGCCCCCACATTTAATAAGAAGGACACTGCATTTGGCCTGATGTGTGGGGGTACAGAAATAACGCAGAATCAAACATCGAAGCCCCCATATTTATTTACAAAGATACTGTACATTACATGGCGTTGTGGTATAGAAATAAAGTAGATTTAGACATCGCAGCATCTTTATTTATTGAGAAAGAAACTGCACATGATCTGGATCGCAGAATCAAACATTGCAGCAGCCGAAAGACACTGCACATGACCTGGTATTTGTGTGGGACAGAAATAACGCAGAATCATACATGTGAGCACCCTTATTTATTAAGGAAAAGACTGCACCTGGCCTGGTGTGTGTGGGTGACAGAAACAACGCAGGATCATATATTTGAGCACCCTTATTTATTAAGAAAAAGACTGCACCTGGCCTGGTGTGTGTGGGGGACAGTTATAATGCAGAATCATACATGTGAGCACCCTTATTTATTAAGAAAAAGACTGCACCTGACCTGGTGTGTGTGGGGGACAGAAACAACGCAGAATCATACATGTGAGCAACCTTATTTATTAAGAAAAAGACTGCACCTGGCCTGGTGTGTGTGGGGGACAGAAACAACGCAGAATCATACATGTGAGCACCCTTATTTATTAAGAAAAAGACTGTACCTGGCCTGGTGTGTGTGGGGGACAGTTATAATGCAGAATCATACATGTGAGCACCCTTATTTATTAAGGAAAAGACTGCACCTGGCCTGGTGTGTGTGGGTGACAGAAACAACGCAGGATCATATATTTGAGCACCCTTATTTATTAAGAAAAAGACTGCACCTGGTCTCGTGTGTGTGGGGGACAGAAATAACGCAGAATCATACATGTGAGCACCCTTATTTATTAAGAAAAAGACTGTACCTGGCCTGGTGTGTGTGGGGGACAGTTATAATGCAGAATCATACATGTGAGCACCCTTATTTATTAAGAAAAAGACTGCACCTGGTCTGGTGTGTGTGGGGGACAGAAACAACGCAGAATCATACATGTGAGCAACCTTATTTATTAAGAAAAAGACTGCACCTGGTCTGGTGTGTGTGGGGGACAGAAATAACGCAGAATCATACATGTGAGCATCCTTATTTATTAAGAAAAATACTGCACCTGGCCTGGTGTGTGTGGGGGACAGAAACAACGCAGAATCATACATGTGAGCACCCTTATTTATTAAGAAAAAGACTCCACCTGGCCTGGTGTGTGTGGGGGACAGAAATAACGCAGAATCATACATGTGAGCACCCTTATTTATAAAAAAAAAGACTGCACCTGGCCTGGTGTGTGGGGGACAGAAATAACGCAGAATCATACATGTGAGCACCCTTATTTATTAAGAAAAAGACTGCACCTGGCCTGGTGTGTGTGGGGGACAGAAACAACGCAGAATCATACATGTGAGCAACCTTATTTATTAAGAAAAAGACTGCACCTGGTCTGGTGTGTGTGGGGGACAGAAATAACGCAGAATCATACATGTGAGCATCCTTATTTATTAAGAAAAATACTGCACCTGGCCTGGTGTGTGTGGGGGACAGAAACAACGCAGAATCATACATGTGAGCACCCTTATTTATTAAGAAAAAGACTCCACCTGGCCTGGTGTGTGTGGGGGACAGAAATAACGCAGAATCATACATGTGAGCACCCTTATTTATAAAAAAAAAGACTGCACCTGGCCTGGTGTGTGGGGGACAGAAATAAAGCAGAATCATACACGTGAGCAACCTTATTTATTAAGAAAAAGACAGCACCTGGCCTGGTGTGTGTGGGGGACAGAAATAACACTGAAAAAATAGCAGCACCCATATTAATTAAGAGAAACACTGCACATGGCCCAGCATTGTGGTATAGAAATAAAGTAGACTGAAACATCGCAGTACCCATATATTTTACGAAACACATTGCACATGTCCTGGTGTGTGTGTGGTACAGAAATAACGCAGAATAAAAAATAGCGGCACACATATTAATTAAAAAAGACACTACACATGACCTAGTGTGTGTGTGGCACAGCCAGAACGCAGAATGAAACATCACCGCACCTACATTTATTAAGAAAGACACTGCATAGGACCTGGTGTGTGGGGTACAGAAATAGTGCAGAATCAAACATCGCAGCAGCCACATGTATTGAGAAAGACACTGCATAGGACCTGGTGTGTGGGGGGACAGAAATAGTGCAGAATGAAACATCGCAGAAGCCACATGTATTTAGAAAGACACTGCATAGGACCTGGTGTGTGGGGGGACAGAAATAGTGCAGAATCAAACATCGCAACACTCCCATGTATAGAGAAAGACACTGCATAGGACCTGGTGTGTGGGGGTACAGAAATAGTGCAGAATGAAACATCGCAACAATCCCATGTATTGAGAAAGACACTGCATAGGACCTGGTGTGTGGGGTACAGAAATAGTGCAGAATCAAACATCGCAGCAGCCACATGTATTGAGAAAGACATTGCATATGACCTGGTGTGTGGGGGGCAGAAATAGTGCAGAATGAAACATCGCAACACTCCCATGTATAGAGAAAGACACTGCATAGGACCTGGTGTGTGGGGTACAGAAATAGTGCAGAATCAAACATCGCAGCAGCCATATTGTTTTAAGACGCACATTACACATGACCTGCGGTGTGTGGCACAGACATGAAAGCCGAATGCATGGAACTGGGTTTCACCACTGGCAAAGAGCTCACTTTATACATTCCGTATTTGGGTTACATTTAAGAACTCGTCGTAGCCAAGCGATGGCACTGGACTCTCGGGGGTGGGGGCGTAGGCACCCCTGGGCGTCCACAGGAAAGACCCTTAGCTCCTGCACGGCGTCGATTTCAACTGGCGTGATTAAGGCAGTTTCGTGTTGCAGAGAGAAACGTGAAAGCCCCAACAACATAAAACTACCTAGACCACAGGGCAGTCCTCGCGTGCACACACGGCGGCGCTTCTGGGCATCCGTTCAGCGCGGGAAGACTGTGAGGGATACCCGCCTACTGGCCCGCGGCAAGCAGACTCCAAGCGGAAACCTTGACCCCCCCCCCCCCCCAATACAAATCACAACACTGAAAACTACCCATGGAAACATGCAACATTGCAAGCCTTGAAGCGCACCAACCCAAGATACGAGCCAGGGAAGAACCCAGCCCAGCAAGAGGGCTCTCGCCCTTTTCTTTTTGGCTCCACAGGTACGCCATCTTAACATATCGGCCCACCCCCCCAGCCCCCTACAGAATCAACAAACCACGTGAAATCAAGAGGCTTTTAAACACACTGGGGACCAAGCAGGAAACGTGCATGCCTTTGGTCCAAAAGACGAAACAGTTTTTTTTTCAAAAACAGCTCCTAAAGGCACGTTCTATGCGCTCACCTCTCTGGTCCCCTGAGGGGTGTGGGGGGGGTCTCCGCAGACTGGGCTGTAGGACTTGTTTCTCCCAACGGGCCTTGTAAATAGAGACATCTCCGTGGCCGTGGAAAGAGCTGGGCGGCCAGTTCTTAATAAACCCGAGAACAGGGCCGGTTGCATCCTCCGGCGAGGCCGTTCCCCTCTCGACTGAAAGGTCCGGCCCGTCCGAGACAGCAGCAATTCAGATATACAGGCGAGCCATAAAAGCGAACAAAAGCCGACAAACCTAACAGCACCCCTGCTATATGGCCCAGACAAATTACGACCGTCTAGGTAATATTTAAATAGCCCCCTAAAGTAATTGCAGGGGGGCTCGGCGAGTATTCCTGTTGTAAAACTTCTTTGGGGGAAGGGGGGAGGGGGTAAAGTGGAACCTGAGGAAAGGGCTGCTTTCAAGTCCTCCCTTCTGGGGGCTCGTAAAGGGCAGCGCGGGCTTTGCCCCTCCGCAGCAGCGCAACGCAGGCTCCTCTCCCCCCTCCCCTGACTCAAGGTAAGGACTAGCACTCTGAAAAATGATCGAATGCATTTCTTTAAAACAGCATTGGCCTTTTAATAATGATAGACATGTACACATCTCTGTACGCACGGAGCTGCCCACCTTCACCCCTACACATTTGATCCCCGTATGCTTGCAACTTCACAGTGTGCTAGAAATACGAATCCCGGCTCCTCTTTTCTTTATTACAGCCGCCAGGGCAGCAAAACAAGAGACGTGCCCCCCTCCCCTCTCTGCACCCCCCCCCCACACCGTAAAGAGGGAGGGGCGGTTCTGTGCTTATCCCCGCTACCACATGGTAACTTAACTTACAGACAAAAACCCATTTACACTTCCCAGGAAATCTCCTCCCGTGGTATACCTGCCCCCCATGGCAAAGTGGAAATTAGAGCGCAGTGTAATAATTTAATCCTGTCCATTGCGCCTACTTTAGACACGGGAGGGTTCGACTCCCCACCCCCTGTCGGTTTAAAGCTGTTTGCTGGCTAAACGGGCAGAGGAAACTTTGAAAACGTGGGTTGCAGTTCCCAGCTGAGCGCAGAGTACTTTACAGGAGATGGAATGTATGTCACAGGATGCCGTTGCTTTGCACATATTTGGAAAGTAGGGTTTAACCTGTTCAATGTCAAAAACGAACCCAGGCTAGGTCCGCCTGTGCCCGCCAGTTCGGGGAAGGTTCGCAATTTCAATCCGTGCTGTTCCACACTCGGCAGTTCTGCAGTTAGCAAGACTTCTGGAAACAGCGACCATCAAAGCAAAGCGTGTCAGGCAACAGTGTGCAATTCTGGCTTTCCCGGGACTCCTGGCGCGACGGGGATCAGGAGAAGCCGAAGTTGGCCGTGAGTTCGCGGACTCGGCTCTCCCGGTTCATCTTCTTGAGCTTCATCCGGCGGTTCTGGAACCAGATCTTGACCTGGCGGTCGGAGAGGTGCACGCTGCGACTGATCTCCAGGCGCCGCTCCCGCGTCAGGTACATGTTGAAGAGGAACTCCTTCTCCAGCTCCAGGGTCTGGTGCTTGGTGTAAGGGCAGCGCTTCTTGCGCGTCGACCTCGCGTGCAGCCAGTTCACCGTGGCCTCCCCCTTGGCAGTTCCTATGAGTGAAACAAGCAGACGAGGTGTTACTGGGAACTGTGCACACACACACGGGGCCCAGAATACACTTTCCTAACCGTGTACCACTAATATGCACTTATCATGTATCCCAGGAGTTCGGGGAGCAAGTTAATTAGTCCAGTTAGTCCAGAACAAGTGGATCACGCTTTTCATCGACTGTGGTGTCTGCATGCCAAAGTGTCTGCTTAAAGTGGAATCGTGTACATACATGTCCCGTGTAATTTCCACGGTGTGGGTGAAGTGAGGGTTCGCTTTTTTGTTGAGGGGACTGAGGGGGGGGGCATGGATAAGGTTACCCAGATAAGCAGAAGGAAACACGGTTAAGTTCACTGTTGCTGGCTCCAGCGCCTAATGTAAACAACAAAGGCGCCCATCATTCAGGAAATGGCAACCCACCAGCAGGGGAGTGTGCCCCTCAAAATAACCCAGTTTAATATTACACATATTGTTTAAAGTGGGGGGGGGGGCAGGGCATTGTGAAATAGACAACACGGCGACGTTTGAGTTAGGAGCAGTCTGTGTCTATGAGCCATGCAAAGCTTAATGTATATCCGAGCGCTTAGTACTGTCCCAACCCCCCCTCCCTCCAGCCCCCCCGCCGCCTCCACACACACTTCTTCAATGGGTTTAGGGGCTAGAGTCAGGGGCAGCATCTAAGCAAAGGTGGAATTGGAAGAACGGGCGTGCTTTTTTGTCATACTCTCCCAGCGCCCCGCATGCGTTGCGTTCGCTATTAGTAAACGGCGTGTGCTGTCAATAGCGCGCATGGTGTGCCCACGTGCGTTCGGAGCGCCTCGCTGCTGAGTAAAGAAGGCAGCGAGGCGCAGCACAGGGCTGCTAATATGTGACGTTCTGCACCCTGTCTGCTGGCCGCGGCGGAGAGCTGCGACTAGAATGCCCATTTTAACACGAACGCTCTGGCTAAAAGCTTTTCCAGTCGTAAAATTAATAGGAGCCTTTAATGGCAAAGCAATTGCGTCCTTGGGGCGCATCTGAATAAAGTCTCTATTTGTTTAATGTACAATTCGCAGTCTTTAGGGATGTGCACGCGTGTTTCCCACTTGGCTCCACTTCACCCACACGCACAGGTACGCAACCTGGAGTGCCACGCTTTCGCAACGGGCGTTAAGCGCTAAGTAAAGTCGGTGGTGGGCACCTATGCGCCCGTTCTTACCTACAGTCTCTTTTTCAGGGGAGTGCTTGCTGCAGTCTGAAGGTGCCGGGGAGGACCCCTCTGCCGCCGAGGAAGACGCCCGAGACTCGTCCTCTATCTGCGGAGCGCAGTCCAGGCTGACTGGGGGCGACGCCTCGTTCTCTTTGCGACCGGCGTTGGCGGAGACCATGGACACAGACGAGGGCGTCTCAAAGCGACCCTGGGACTGAGGGGCATACTGTGGCACAAGAACTTGCCCCGCGCTGTAGCCCTTGGAGGTGCCGTACGCCTGAGACAAGCGGAAGTAGCCGGGCACGGGGACCCCGCTGGGGCACGGCTCGCCGGCCGCCCTGAGGAAGGGGTCCTGGTCCGCGGACGCCGGACCCTTGGGGCACTTGTCCGTGTCGTAGAGGCAGTAGGAGTTCTCCTCCTTGATATTCTGCGCGAAGGGGCAGGAGGACGCCGGGTGCTGCGGCTGCGGCTGCTGCTGCTGGCCGCCCGCCTGCTCCACGCGGCACGGCCTCGGGGGCTCTAGCCAGACTTCCATGCCGGACATGTAGGCGTGTGCGGGGTGCAGCGCGCTTTGGGGCGAGCCTTCATTTCGCTTGTTCAAAACTGGGAAAAGCGCGCAGCTCTGCAGCCCGTATGACACGTCGGGCGCCTGCGGAAGGTAGACGCCGCTGCCGGGGTAGAAGCCGCCACCCCCTCCTCCTCCACCGCCGCCGCCTCCTCCTCCTTCCCCTCGGCCGATCAGGGAGTCCACCAGGAAGGAGTTTGCAGCCGGGCTCTCGGAGCATGACATGGCTGGCGGATAATTTGGCGAAGGGAGCAGATAGTGCTTTCTGGCTGACATTTCTTGTGCAAAACATGCCGAATATGATTAGAGGTACCCCCCGCACCACGGCGAATTCTCCCAGCCAATGGACGCCCAGATCCCTTCCACCAACCCCTCCCCGTTTGGTTTCGTATGCAGAAAAGCAGATTTCTGCTGGACCTCTGAACCCAGAAACATACATTTATCTATGCATACAAACATTCATATATGTACATGTGTGTGCATAGGCATATGCACGCATATGCACACACGCCATGAGAACGTTTTAGTCACTATGTACACTCATGTCACCGTGCGTGTGTTTACATTCTAGCACTGTGGTTTGCAAACAGTACACAACAGTGCTGCCATTTCGAAACCACAACACATATAATGCAGCACATATATAAAGGGTATCTTATTTTGGTCCTGTATTGGTAAATGTCACAGGCTCATCTTACCTTCACAAGACGCAAAAAAAACATAAACAAAACACTACCATGCCTAGCATGCAATGGACAGCTCCCCCAGCGCCCACCTCTCACCTCGCGGCACTATGCGGGTTCCCGGCTGGGAGTAAGAAACACAGCCTCTGTAGCGTTAGCCAGGCAGTGACGTCAGCACACTCCAAGCAGGGCTGATTTTCATACAATATGGAGACCTGCTCCATAATATGGGTTTCAACTAACGAAGAGAATACACAACAGTGCAGGTTCTGTGCTATGGATTCCAATGCCAAGAGTGGGTGACCGGTTTCAGCTCAGCACCTGCATTTATTTATTTATTTATTTATTTATTGTGCATTTCTAAAGCGCTTACACAAGTAAATTGTGTTTCAAAGCCCCCACCGCGGAACAGTGAGGGGACATGGGATTGGAAGTTACATTTAACATTGAAATATAGAGGCGGACCTACTAGGCCTTGTGGGCATTCAGAACGTGCAAGGGCAGAGTGCAGGCCGTTCCCTCGGACACAAGTCCGCGACCAGCACAAGCACACACCGTTCAGGTATCTCAGGTCTATCAAAAAAGCCAAATTCTGCACCCGATTACACTCTCAGACATTCCAGAAATGACTGCCGGGGTAAAAACTCGCGAGGGACCGACTCTCTGGAATCTGAAGAACCCAATACTGGAGGGGCGTGTTATGCACACCCTGCTTGGCCTCCAGCAGAAGGCATGCAGCAGAGTCATTGACATCAAATACACATACCTTACTCACCTTGAAAGGAACGTGGGCAGTGATTAGAGTTTTCCCAGATTGACTCTAGCCACCCACCCCCCCCCCACACACACAAACAGCAGCAGGCCTGATTTACAAATCCCTTTGTCTTCAGTTCTTAGTAAATGGGTAACCCTGCCCCCCCCCCCCCGCCCAATATCAGAAATCATCCATGCAGGTGATGTTCCTGTTACCTGGATTTGGAATTGCAGTAGCCTGCGTCCTGCTATTTACAAACACACACACGCACACACTGTGGCCCCGATTTACCAAAGCGTTTTGCAATGGCGCAATCCCATTGTAAATCTCTGTGCGAGCATATACTCACCTTGCACGTTTGTGCGCACTAAATGCAGAGAGCAGCCTTCCCCCACGCCACTGCGTGCACGTGCACGCGTAGGTGGTGTGCCCTAGCAGCGCCAAGGCCCGAGAGACATCCGCCGAGTTTGCCTTAGACGTGCCTTGCCACGCACGTCTCGGGGTCTGTGCAGCCCGGGCCCAGTAAGAAAAGTCCCACGGCAGCCGGGCTTGGCCCTCGGGGAGCAGTGGAGTCCGCAAGGCGCACAGAAACATTCCCGGGGAGCCTATTATAAAAGGGCTTTGCATATAGGTCACTTGCCGTAGCCTGCTTCCTGCTATTCCATATTTCTATGATGTGCAATAACACACACACACAGATATTTGCAAACACACACACACACACACAGTGGCCCTGATTTACCAACGCCATTTACAATGGCGCACTCCCATTGGAGAACGGTTTGTAAATCAGGCCCTGCGCGCGTGTGTGTGTGTATGCGTGTGTGCGTGTGTATGCGTGCGTGCGTGGCATACACACACCTTGCATTTGTGTGTGCTGTAAAGGCGTAAGCTGGACGGCTCTCAGGGCGGGCCCCTTGCCGTGCGGCTTTTGTCCCGGCCTGTCCACTAGCACAGCATTGCTTTTTACAGTCTGGGGTTTAAGGTGCACACGCTTTGATGTTCCATATATAGCACCGCTTTATGGGCTCCAATACCGGAAGGCTATTGTCAATGGCGCAGCGTTATAAACACAGACGGAAATAACGCAACAGAAGCCGCGCAACGTGAGAAATGCACACGGCGGCCCCACATGAAACAATCGGAGGGAAACCCCAACAGCGCGGCTCTCAGAGAGCCCCCAAATGAAAGCGAGAACTACCCCCAGCCCACTCAGAAGCGCAACCACAGACCAGCCGTCCTTACTTTTCACACGAGGCCAAGCCTAAAAGCAGCCCCCAGTTAAGATTGTGTATGGCCTGTGTATGCTTCCGAACCCGTGCACTCACCCAGATGTGCGCCTATACGTGTATGTCTACACATATGCACGCACGCAGACACAAAGTCATCCGGTCGCACACAACTGCAAACATGCTCGCAAGCATAAATACTTGCACGTGTACATGAATATATTTACAAACACACACACACCTGCATTCACAATCACACACGTGGACTCTCCCTTGCGTGGTGTCTCTCCGTCTCTGTCACACCCACACACACGTGATTCTATATATGTCACTTATTTACGTGCGTGTATGTGTTCGTTTGCATGCAGGCGTACTCTCCCTGGCGGCCTAGTTCTGCCTCACACACGCGCATCCAAATGAAAGACTGCAGCTGGTCTTTTTCGGGGCGCATTTTCTGGGCCACCCCGTGCCTCTGCTTTTAGCCTCCTTGTGCTGCGTTTTGACCTGCAGTGCCAAGAACGCAGGGCTCTGCTGTTTTCACGCATTGTGTGTTTGGAGCTGTTGCTTTTTTACGGTCCAGCCACACGTCTGGATCACGAACTTAATAGCTGGGCGATGTGTTATCCTTGCGTTCTTTAATCACTAACAAGGCCAAGTGAAACGGCAAAACATCGTCGTCAAACTCAGTGGACTATCACTAATACCGGCGGAGAAAGGCGCGCCGGCGATAAACCGAAAGTGCGCCCAAACGGCCTTTTAAATACCGGATAACTTCTCTTTTCAGAGCTTGAAAGCCGCCTATTCACAGGCGCAGAAAGGGGCTGCCGCCAGGGCCCAGTGTTTCGCGGCATCTCCCCGCCTCTTCAGGGCATATTCCGGGACTCACGGACGGCGTCACATTTAAAAAAGACCCGGGCCACCATCACTGCGGCCCTTTAAGTGAGAGAGGAGCAGGGATACACATGGACATTTTAGTGTACATTTCAAATACATGAATATGTGACATGGTTTGTGCCCACGACGTATTCTGACAGACACGCGCGCTCTTTCATTTCTGTGAATATATACATATATATATATATATATATGCGACTTGGCTCAAATGTGCTATCCTACATATATGTATGTTTAGATATGGCCCAAACACAGAAACACACTTCTAAATATAAATGCTTATAGGCTGCATGTCTACAATTACGAGGCTATTTCATTTGCTTGCCATATAGCAATTCATCATTTAAAAACCATCTCAAAATCACCATTCCGTGTGTTATAAGTACACATAGACATTTTAGTGACCATTTTCGTTTGTGAAGTTTTGTGTGCGCAAGGCATATGTTCACACCGACCATATTTTTATATTTACATCCCGAAATATATGTTACGCAAACAGCCACCCACTATATACATATACAAACAGTCGTTGTATAGAAATATATTCAACACATACGTGTGTCTATGTGCGTATATATGCATATATACAAAGGCACACTAATGCGTTCGCGCGCAGAATGCGTTTTTCTGGGGGGTCGCGCCTTTGTAAAACGCTTTTATAAACCCATGTAGATAAATACATGCTTGTAACTTGTGTCTGTATATTTGTAATGTTTTCTTTTATTTTGGTTGGCAGTATGCAGAGTCAGTTAAAAGGGGCAGCGGGAAAATCGGCGCAGTGCAGAGCCTGGCGCAGAGCACACGCATAGCGCCTATCGAGAACCATCGCACGTGTTCATTTGTTTCCCTGCTTTTAATATCTTTCCATTGTTTGATCTGTCGGGAATATGTATCCGGAGCCGTCTAGTGCCCTTACATGTCTGAAGCGCACTTTTAAGCCTCGCTTGCTTCCCGCCCCTCGGCCCAATCCACGCGCGCGTCTGCCTCTGAGACGGAATTGCACAAAATTACAGAGCACGCCGAAAATATATTTTATGTTGTATTAAATGAAGTGTCACTTGTCAGAAAATACACGTCCAGTTGCCAAATTGTTTTTTCCTTTCGTGGATGTGTTCCAAAAAAGGCGGAATTCGCTGTTCCCATTTAGACATCAAATATGACAAATGCCCTGCGCCCGCGTTTTTTTTTGTTAACTACGTTTCAAATATTTTGCGTGTGTGGAAGAGAAAATGGCAGCTCTGAGATCCCGGGGTCCGCAGTCGGGAAAAGGATGCAGTTTAAAGAGCTCCAAACTGCCGCTATCCAGGGTCCCCCCAACATTGTACAGTTTAACTGCTCCCGAATACACGTGACGTCCGATTCGCGTCTCCTCTGGATAAAGCGAGCGCCTCTCCCTTGCCCCCCGGGAAATAGGTTTGCAAAAGAGCAATGCAAACTGGAACCCCATTTCCCCAGCCCCCTGCTTCCTTCGCGGATGATCTGCGTGACAACGTGTCCTGCCTATATTTGAGTTATTGTGTTTTCCACCCAGGGCTGGCCGTGGGCTATTTCGTAATTCCTGGGCCGCGTTTCTCGCCGTCGCCAGCGTCGCTGCCGGACCTACCTCCAAGGGTCGGCCATTGTTACGCGGTCCTCGCAAGCCCGGTGGCATCCACGAGGGCTTTCCGATCAGGGGCAGGTCCGGGGGAAACCGGGGTGCACGGCACAAAGTTCCACCTTGCAGCGCCGGCTGCATGACGCGGCCGCCGAGCAGCACATCGAGGCGTGACCAGTGGGCGCTGGGAGCAGCGTAGCGGCCTCAAATGTGTGCGTTTTATTTTACGTGACGGTAGATGGTGGGTCGGTGGGGGTGGGGAGGGGGTTCTCGTGGTTCTTGGGAGGGGGAATGTTTACACTCCCTGTTGCTCCAGTTTAGGATGGGGGAAGATTTGCTTGAAATAAAAATGGCGCCACTTCGCCATTAACTGAGGGTACTCTCTCAATAGTGGGTCTTAGGGAGGTGGGCGGGATCAGCGCACCTTCAAGGTTATAGAGGGAGTCTATGGGCTTGATTAATGGATTTTTTTTGCGTGGAGCAAAGTGACTACGCACTGGTGAAAAGCGACTTTACACTGCCAACAAGCACCCTCATTTTCAGAACAGTGCAAAGTGTATTTTTGCAGTGTTTAATGTCACTTAGCTCTGCAAAAATACACTTTGCACTGGTCTGTAAATCAGGGGGTTTGCTGGCAGTGCAAACTTACTTTTCACCAGTGCAAAGTCACTTTGCACCACGCAAAAAATTCCATAAATCAGGCCCTGTGTGCTTTTCAGATACCCGGTGAATTGGAAAGGTCTATACAGTGAACACCATCCTCGAGAATCGTGTACAACGAGAATCCCAGAAGGCCTCGCTGTTTGTGATCTCTCATTGATTGATATTGTCACATGTCACGTCATTCACGCAATAGCCTATTTGAAGGCAGCTGTCCACTTTTGAGAAGTAGTGTAACGCAGCCCGACTCTGTGAGTTTCTGTGGCGTGTGCAAAACACCTGGAGAAAAATATCTCTCTCTCTTTCTCTCTCGCTCTCTCTCTTTCTCTTACTCTCTCTCTCATTCTGTCATGTTCTCTCTCTCTTTCTCTCTCTCTCTTTCTTCTCTCTCTCATTCTGTCGTCTTCTCTCTCTTTCTCTCTCATTCTGTCCGTTCTCTCTCTCTCTCTCTCTCTCTCACTCTCTCTCTCTCTCTCTCTCTCAATCTCTCTCTCTTTCTTTCTTTCTCTCTCTCATTCTGTCGTGTTCTCTCTCTTTCTCTCTCTCTCTCATTCTGTCCCGTTCTCTCTCGCTCTCTCTCTCTCAGTCTCTCTCAATCTCTCCCTCTCTCTCGCATTCTCTCCCGTTCTCTCTCTCTCTCTCACACACACTCTCTCTCATTCTCTCCCGTTCTCTCACTCTCTCTCTCTCCCATTCTCTCCCGTTCTCTCTCTCTCTCTCTCTCTCTCTCTCTCTCTCTCTCTCTCTGTCTCATTCTGTCGTGTTCTCTCTCTCTCTCAATCTCGCCCTCTCTCTCCCTCTCTCGTTCTCTCCCGTTCTCTCTCTCACTCTCACTCTGTCTCTCTCTCTCATTCTCTCCCGTTCTCTCTCTCTTTCTCTCTCATCCTCTCTCTCTCTCTTTCTCTCTCTCTCTCTCTCTCTCTCTCTCTCTCTCTCTCTCTCTCTCTCATTCTCTCCCATTCTCTCTCTCTCTCTCTCTCTCTCTCTCTCACACTCTCTCTCATTCTCCCCCGTTCTCTCACTCTCTCCCTCTCTCTCCCATTCTCTCCCGTTCTCTCTCTCCCTTTCTCTCTCTCTCTCTCTCTCTCTCTCTCTCTCTCTCATTCTGTCGTGTTCTCTCTCGCTCTCTCCCTCTCTCTCTCTCTCATTGTCTCCCGTTCTCTCCCTCTCTCTCTCTCTCTCTCTCTCTCACTCTATCTCTCATTCTCTCCCGTTTTCTCTCTCTTTCTCTCTCTCTCATTCTGTCCCGTTCTCTCACTCTCTCTCTCCCATTCTCTCCCGTTCTCTCTCTCCCTTTCTCTCTCTCATTCTGTCCCGTTCTCTCCCTCTCTCTCTCATTCTCTCTCCCCCCTCTCTCTCTCTCATTCTCTCCCGTTCTCTCTTTCTCTCTCTCTCATTCTCTCCCGTTCTCTCACTCTCTCTCTCTCCCATTCTCTCCCGTTTTCTCTCTTTCTTTCTCTCTCTCTCTCTCTCCCCCTCCCCCTCCCATGATTAGGGAGAAGAGGAAACAATACTGTATGTGGTCTCAGCCATGAACACATCGTTTCAATACATTATCCCCCATTTACAATCAATAGCAAAGGCAAAAAAAAAAAAAACAAGAAAACATAAGGACAGTAAAGACCTATTGAAAATGTCGTTTGATATTGAAATCTGCACTATATATGAATTGCAGTAAGATTTTAGTCTGTTTTTATTTTTGTATGTGCTTTTATGGTATTTGTTACCGAACGAAAGCTGTTAAGAATATTGAAAATTGCTTAAAAGAAAAAGGCATGTATTTTATATAAAGCTTAACTGCGTCTGCAACAGCCCAACACATTGTAAAAGAAATCAACAATCCCTTCACTAGACCTTGGACCTCTTCTAGGAGCTGCCTTCAGACATTCACAGACATCATTAATACACCCGATATCCATAGGAGTCATAAATAAATAAACAAACCCAACGCAGGCACACAGGGCTGGACTTAATCAAATGACTCGCAAGCCCCATCCTTCTCAGATCAGTACATTTGGGACAGATGGACCGGAAGTGAAGGCCCACGGGCGCACGTGCTGCGCGCCCACCCCCCGCCCCCACCTCCTACGACCACACAGTGACCGGCATCCTCATTAGGGCACTTCTTCGATACCGCAATTGCCAAGCAGCGCCTGGGATGTCAGAGCCAAACGTTTCACTGAGGGATTGGTGAGGGGGAACCCGCGGTACAACAGCAAGTAATATCACTGCTCCCCTCACTCCTTCAGCAGTGAGTGATGTGTGTGATGTTATCCCGAGTCCCAGTTTATGCAAGAATACCGCAAACGGAAAGAAATACCATAGGTCTCTCTCAATAGACGCATGCACTGGGTGGCAGCCCCCCCCCTTCAACAGTGAATGATGTGTGTGATGTTATGTGTGTGATGTTATTCTGAGTCCTTGTGCGCATTTGGTTTATGCCAAATACCGCAAACGGAAAGAAATACACCAGCTCAGCCCCAATGTATCCTACCCCCTTCAGAAGTGAGTGATGTTATCCTGAGTCGTGAGTGCACAGTTAGTGTATGCCAGAATACCGCAAATGGAAAGAAATACACCAGGTCACCCTCAACGGCAGAATGCAATGGGTGGCACGTTTACCCTCACTCCTTCAGTAGTGTGTGATGTGTGTGATGTTATCCTGAGTCCTAGTTTATGCCAAAATACCGCAAACGGAAATAAATACCACCGATCTCTCTCAATAGAAGCATGCACTGGGCGGCACTTTAACTTCCTTCAGCAGTGAGTGATGTGTGTGATGTTATTCTGAGTCCTTCTGCACAGTTAGTTTATGCCAGAATACCACAAACGGAAACACATACACCAGGGCACCCTCAATGGCAGCATCCAATCGATGGCACTTTTACCCCCACTACTTCAGCAGTGAGTGATGTGTGTGATGTTGCTCAAAGTCCTCGTGCACAGCTATTTTATGCCAGAACACTACTAACGGAAAGAAATATGTCGCCCTCAATGGCAGCATCCAATGGGAGGGGGGGCTTTTACCCCCACTACTTCAGCAATGAGTGACGTGTGTGATGTTACCGTGAGTGATTGTGAGCAGTCTGTGTCTAACATGTTTTTATGTTACTCCTTTCATGTGTATGTGTCTTTGTGGTTGTGTGTGTATGACCGGGTAAATGCACAAACACTCATGGCAATGGAATTGTGGGTACCCTCCATGCTGGCATCCCACCAGCTCCCCACCACCTACTATCTGCTCTAGCACCCCAAATGTCTCTGTACCCCGCCTACGCTGTGGAGCCTCTCGCTCGACCCCGAGCCCCCCTTTCTCCCTCCCCATCCCTGGACCTCCTGATCTCCTGAAATCAAAAAAGCGGGATCAGAAGATTCCATCTGTGGATTTTCCATTGTGGGAGAATTCAGCGAATGTTTTCCATCACATTTTGTGTGGGGGGCGGTGGGGGGGTGGGTTAGGGTAATATTAAAAAGGTAGGGAGATTGGTGGCAGCTGCGGGGCTCTCCCCCTTGGATACATTTGCAGTGAAATGTCCTGTAGAAAAATCGATGAATTCTCCCATGATGACAAATTCCAGATGGAATCACACGGAACCATCAAAAGCAAGAGCAACGTGCATGCATTGAACGCCCCCCCGCACCCTCCTCCCCCCGCACCCTCTCCATCTCCTTTCCACTGAAGGATCCGGCAACCCTGTCCCGGAAAAGCTGCCTCTGCACCCCGGAATCCCCTTTCCCTGCCATCTTATGTCATGTTATCGGTGGTTACTCCGAGCCCCTCCTCCCTGGTCCCCTGTCTTTGCGTCTTGGCGCCAGCTGCTGTCTGACCTGCCCCCTAACATCACCTGGTTCATTTCCCCCTGTACACATTCTACTGTAAGGCGCCCACTTGCTGAGATGCCCTGACAACAGTATGTAAAATGTGACTGACACAAATGATAAGACAGTGTTCAATGACCTTGGCCGTGAAGCCAACGGTGCGGGCTGCACTCCTATAGCCACTAGTAAGTGGAGTCTTTAAACTTCAGATACGTAATCTTTCAAAAAACAAACAAAAAGAATCTCTTTTCAAGTCTGGCTGTATTTTATTCTTAACTCTCACGAGATATTAGGTCTCTTATTCCTGCAGGTGCCATACGGGTGGCCAATGCATTTCGGAATAAATTCCTTCATCAGGGCCTGGTTTCCCTGTAAACTTGTAAGTGATAAGACAATCATTGTATCTTATCAAGGATACACATCTGACCAGGTGTTTTGTGCTTGTTGCTTAATTAATACACGACAAAATTATAAGTGTACAATTATTAATGGCACTATTGCAAAAAGGTGATTTGCTACTGTGTGCATGTGTACATACATATCAATATCACACACTCAAACTCTCAGAGACACACACACATACCACATAAATGCACCCCAATCACTGGTAGTTCACCCCTTTCAATGGTACTTATGTAATAGGATGGTGTGTGTGTAACGTATGTTTGTGTGTGTACGCGTTTGAGCAAACACACACACATACACACACTCAGATAAATGTGCCCTTATCATTGGTACTTATTTAATAGGAAGGTGTGTGTGTAGTGTATGAGTGAGTATGTGTTTGTGCATACACACACGTACTCACACACACACATACATACACATACACACACACACACATAAGTTCTTGTACCCCTATCACTGGTATAACCCCCCTATCAATAGTACTTCTGCAAAATTAGGTGTGTGGGGTTTGTGCGTGCATGTGTCTGTGCGTGTATGTGTGTGTCTGTGTGCATGTATGTGTTTGTGCATACATCATACATGCATACACACACACACATATATATATATATATATATATATATATATATATATATATATATATATATATATATATATTTGAATGTTACATATATAAAACTTCTCCTGGGTGGTCGGTGTGGCTTTTTTGAGCGTGCAGTCTACTCTTCTGAAGCTTTTAAAAATATGTATTTTAGTATGGCTGAGTAACTGTCTAGATACAGCATTTGTGTGATAAGTTAAATAGCCCGCAATACTGTGCATTTCCTGTATCAACGACAGTGGTGATTTGGTGCAGTATAAAAGCATAATAACATAACATAGCCTGGTGTTTTCTGTTGTGTACATACTCACACAGCTCTCAGACACACACACACACACACACGTCTTGGTGAAGATGTATGTACCCAAATAAGTGTTGGCATAGTGAATAAATGCAATCCATTTGCCAGATATGTTTTACCTTACGCTCACCTCTGCCACAAATTATCTATTCAGCACTAGAGTGTGATACTGTTAAATGATTCTCACACAATGAACCTCCTTTCACCAAACAGGGAACCAAACACATGATGTTGCTTTTTTGAATGCTGCCTACAGTTTTATCTTCGCACAAGGTGAAAACTGTCCGACACCATTTTGGCTGTGACCAAGTTTTAAATGTCATAAACGTAGCTCTTTGCTTGGCTATTATTGGCTGTTGAAGGATGGCACTTAGCGTGGGCTTTACTGGGGGGGTGGGCTGCTCTGGATTGACGTAAATGTTGCCATGTGCATGGCATTGGTGAATGTAAAGGCACCAGCAGGATTCCTTGGACTGGTGTCTCTGCTCACAAACAATGCTTGCAATGCGTGCCAAGGGCAGCCTTTGGTATTTTATTTATTTATTTATTGCATATTTATAAGGTGCCTAAACACAATGGGGGTCATTATGAGTTGGGCGGTAAAGGTTTACGGGTACCGGTAAGGATGCCACTGCCGGTAAACCCTTAGCACCCTATTCCGAGGTGCCTTAGCGGGTCCCAGCAGGAATGGCTGGTCTGACCAGCCGTTCTCTGCTGGTCCTGTTAAGGGACCTTGGAGCTAATAACGAGCCCGCAATTTGCGGGCCCGTTATTAGCGCCTTCCCCATTCTCATTGCGCCCTATGGGGGCACAAATGGGAATGGGGAATCGTTTACTGAATGGGGATTTACCGGGTCCTCCAAGGTCGGAATGACCCGGTAAATCCCCATTCAACCAGACCGGACCCGGGTTTGGAGGCAGCCATGGCGCAAATAGCGCCATGGCTACCTCCAAACTCGTAATGACCCCAATGTGTTTCCAGGCGACCACAAGACAAAAAAGGGGGAGCTCGGACAAGGGAACGAAAACAAGAGCGATCCTACTAGGCCTTGTGACAGTCACATTGTCAAGTGCAACATCAAGAAGAGCACAGGGAGGCGGGAAGTGGGGCGGGGTGGATGGGCAGGGGTAAGGAGGGCTAGGGTTAGGCAAGTGCTAAAGGGAGCCCAGGAGGGGATGTGTGCAAATGTGGATGCAACACTTCACTGCATGCCAGTGTTTGGAGCCATCTACAAGAAACTGTGTGCGTCAGGGGTATGCAGCCATTGGGCTTGATTCACAGGAGTATTTTATAATGGCACAATTCCATTGGAAAAAGCCCTTAGTCTCTCTGGATATTTTGGACTACAACTCTCATCAGCCCTACCGAACAAACTCCATGGTGAGGGATCACAGGAACTCTTAGTCCAAAACACCTGGAGAGCCACAGGTTGCAAACCCACTGGGTGCAGCAATCGTTAGCGAAACATCAAAGTACTTCTCACTGATGACTGCTGGTTTTACCACTTGCAAGTCATTCAAACCCCATCCTACTCGGTCTACAGTGCTTAAATCATGCTGTTTCCAATGCAGTATTACACTGCCCACTGCTACATCTTACTCTGCCTTCTAGTCAACGTGCTAGTATACTGCCCACTGCTACAGCCTACTCTGCCTTCTAGTCAACATAATAGTACACTGCCCACTGCCACATCCTACTCTGCCTTCGAGTGAACCTGCTAGTACACTGCCCACTGCCACATCATACTCTGCCTTCGAGTTAACCTACTAGTACACTGTCCACTGCCACATCATACTCTGCCTTCGAGTCAACAAGCTAGTACACTGCCCACTTCCACATCATACTCTGCCTTCGAGTCAACAAGCTAGTACACTGCCCACTGTCACATCACACTCTGCCTTCGAGTCAATGAGCTAGTACACTGCCCACTGCCACACCATACTCTGCCTTCGAGTCAACGAGCTATTACACTGCCCACTGCTATATCGTACTCTGCCTTCTAGTCAACGTGCTAGTATACTGCCCACTGCTACAGCCTACTCTGCCTTCTAGTCAACATAATAGTACACTGTTCACTGCCACAGCCTACTCTGCCTTATAGTCAACGTACTAGTACACTGCCTACTGCCACATCCTACTCTGCCTTTGAGTAAACGCGCTAGTACACTGCCCACTGCCACATCCTACTGTGCCTTCGAGTCTGCATAATAGTACACTGCCCACTCCCACAGCCTACTCTGCCTTCGAGTCAACGAGCTACTACACTGCCCACTGCCACATCATACTCTGCCTTCAAGTCAACATGTGAGTACACTGCCCACTGCCACAGTTTACGCTGCCATTGTGTCAACGTGCAAGTAAACCTATCAATGCCACATCCTACCCTGCCTTCGAGTCAAAGTGCCAGTAGACTGCCCACTGCAACACTCTACTGTGCCTTTGAGTCACTGTGCTAGTACTCTGCCCACTACCATGGTAGCATGTTACAACATGGACCGTAACATAGGGGCCACCGCCCTATCTCATGCATGAATGTATAAACATAAACATTAAAGTATTTTTGCTAATTTTATAAACACATTAAAATCACACCATACTTTGCGTTCTGGAGTGGACTTAAAACCACTGGGAAAACATTAACAACAAAAACACATACTGGGTAAAATTCAAGCGACGCACAACTGCTATGTTAAGTTTCTCCCTCATTTTAAATGAGACAGAGACGTAAATCAGTGCTTAAAAGCCAGGTATAATGCTTCTTTGCTGCAATTTCAAGCAGCAAAGGGCTTGTCACTTGGCTTCATTTCACACATGCGCAACATTTTCAGGTGTAAAATGAATGGATTCATATGGAATCTGCCTCACTTTAACACTTGCGTAGTCGGATTCCACAGGAATGTGTTAGTCAATTCCGCCTGTGCAGCATTTCCTTATTCACGAGATGGAGTTAAAGCCTTTTCCGTTTTGCTTATTGAACGTTTAAAATGGCATGCAGGTGACGACACAGCACTGACTGCTATCCGCTTATTATACATTTGTAGGTGTGTTTTTTAGGATATTTCAATTCGAGGAGGTGACTGCTGTTGCACACATAAATAAATAGCCAGGCTTGGACTGGTAGAGAATTTAGGCCAGGGCACCAATCAAAAAATGGCCCACAACCGAAAACCACTTTTCATTCTTGCCAGAAATAGTTTGAGTAGAACCTGGAATGCACATTTTTAGTGAATGCTGTGGCAAATAGCGCCTTTTAATTCACAATGGGCCATTAACATTGGCCAAATACTACCAGGTGCAAAGTGCTGTAACTCCTGAAACTGACCTATGTTGTCCCACAACACTGGTCTATCCGGGCCTAGCCTAGCAGTCTGTTCCTTCCAACGATGTCTTATTTCCCATAGAGCAACCGGAGCCAAAATCTAGCCTGTGTGCATCATTTTGTAAGGGTGAGGGAATAGTGTCACAGTTGTGCAGGTGTCTTTCCGTCTAGCTGTCCACCTATCTGTCCATCCCTCTATCTGTCTATCCGACTATCGACCTACCTAGCTGCCTGTCTGTCTGTCTGTCTGTCCTGATGTAGCTGCACATCTATATGTTGATCAATCTATTCGTCTCTCTATCTCTATCCATCTATCTATCCATCTATTCCTCTCTCTGTCTGTCAGTCTAATACCTATGAGTCATCTATCGATCTATGTTATCGATCTATCTGTCCATATATCTATCATCTATCGGTCCAGCTAGCTGTGCATATAACTGTCCAACTAGCTACCGATCTATCTCTCTATCTTTCTATCACCAGCTATGCATTTTGCAGCATCTGTCCATCTTCTTTGCCAGACTGTCCCCCTTTTCTGTCTGTCGACTTGTATTGTGGTGTGTGGCTATTCCTGGCCGTCCCTTCTCCCTGGGGTGACTGCGCTTTCTGTCTTTTTTACTTGCTCTTTCCAGTTTTGCAGCTATAGCCACCTGACTTGCTGTCTTTGCTCTTCCCCTCTAGCACCCCTGGAACCAGAACCTCCCCCTGCCCCCCTAAACTCCTGCCTCCCAGTGCACAGCTTTCCACCTTCCCAGAGTGGACTCTGGCGTGTTCACAGAAGGTGTGAATGGCAGCGTTCGTTCTGTGGGCGCCAGAGATTGCCGCCCGCCGGAAACGTCGAAATGCATGTTTTATATGCGAGCAGTCACGATTCAGAAAACGCACGTGTTTATTTGTGGGGTCGTTTCCTCCCATGATTCACATTAAGTACCAGGAAGAGCCCCCGCAGCACGTGCTGACACAGACACATGTGTACTCACCGTCGGCTTTCTCGGGGCTCTGTCGGAGTTTTGCCTGCACGGTTAGCGGGTGGGTTCTTGCACGTGCAGAAGTGTGCCCCACGAGCAGCTTGGCGCGCCTCTTCTGGGATTGGGGGGGGGACAAAGGCCAGGGCTTCTTCGCTGCTTCGCCTCTCCCGCTCTGGCATTGACATTGGACCGAAGAACGCCACCTTGTGGCCACCACTTCCTCGCAAGTGGCTGCTGCCAGATTGATCCATCCGCCTAGAAGCCCGCTCGTTCGGCGCCACTTTAGGCTCCTCTGAAATTGCTTCAGACCCTCCGCGCGGTTTATAGCACTGCATTCCCAATATGCAAATAGACAATCGCGCGGAGAGCTTTTATGACTAAACGGCCCTAGCAACACAGAGGATGGGATTTTATTGGCCAGGTTACCAGTGCGTCCACGAGATAAAGTCCAGGACCCAAATGTCCGGGGCGTCTGCTTGGAAACCAGTTAATGGGTAACCAGAAGGGGAAGCCTCTCGCAAAAGACGAATTGCCCTGCACCGGTCTGTCTGTCTGTCTGGCTTTCTGTGTTGTAGTCTAGACGTGTGTCTGCTCTTCCAGAGGCCGCGGCCCTACGGCCTGCTCGTGCATTTGGTAGTGACTTGTGCGTAAAAACACCAACCTTTAACCCCGTATTTTGCTTCCTTGCAGCTCGCGCGCCAAGTCTCGCGAGATCCGCCGATGGCGCCACAGCCGAGCAGACCGTCTTCAAGTTTATGGCGATGTCCAAAGCAGTGAAGAAGTTCAAAGCCATTAAACAATGGAAAACAAGAGGAAGCAGAGCCCCCGATTTCAGTTCCAGGCACAATAAATGGGTACAATGCAGACATGATTTCCAAAAAGTACTGCATATTCTGACAGCTGCCCGTGGAATGTGTGCTGTTGGGCGAAGCTGAAGGCGGCGAGTCACTGCATTTCTGGGTTTCCTGCAACAAAGACAGCGGTGCAGCAGTGACCGGAAATATCCCTACACACCCATACAGTTAGATTGGATCAAGAGACAGGGGGGTTCAACGGGCACCCTATTGCTTCCCGGGGTGACTCCCATGGTAGTGCAACTGCTGCTGCCGCCACCCACGGAAACACTCACACACACACACCACGAAAGTGTGCGTTTAAAAGGAAGCTTGCATGTGGGTATATGTGTGACAATATACACTTTAGCAGTAATAAGGTGCATATATTTACTGTGGGCCTGATTCATGGCATTTTTGCCCGGTTCAAAGTGAATCTGCACTGCTTAAAAGTCACTTTGCACTGCCGACACAACCCCTGATTCATGGAGCCGTGCAAAGTGTATTTTTGCAGTGCAAAGTCCGGGAAAAGTAGGCGTATAGTCATTTTTGCAGTACAAAATGACTTTGCCAGGACTTTGCATGGCAAAAATACACTTTTCCCGGTTCCATGAATCAGGGTTTGTGTCGGCATTGAAAAGTCACTCTTCAGCAGTGCAAAGTCACTTTGACCCGGGCAAATATTCCATGAATCGGGCCCTTGGAGCATAGGCCGAGCCCTCCGGTAAACAGAACCTGGCCATGTATATATGAAAATGGTCCTATTGTGTTCCGAGGGCGGGGGAGAGGAGAAAGAGCGCATAGTCATTTCAGCAGTACACAATGGCTTTGCCCGGACTTTGCAAGGCAAAAAAATAGTTTGCACAGTTCCATGAATCAGGGCTTCTGTCGACAGTGCAAAGTCACTTTGAACAGGGCAAATATTCCATGAATCGGGCTCTTAGTGTGTGTGCGTGATAATAGCGAGGTAGATAGCTATATAGATGTATATGTATATATATATATATATCCATCTATATAGATAACTAGACATATAAATAGGTAGAGACAGATAGATAGATGCAGTGATAGCTTGATAACTAAATGCAGACAGGCGCATTGACGAACTGCAAACATTGTGTATGGCTCCTTATCTACCTATCTACACAGACGCGCGAGCGCGCGACAGTTGTCGATACCGTGGTTAGGCTAACCAAGTCATTTATTTGTAAGCTTCTGTCCTCTTCAGATGACTTGGCCAGACACAGGAAGAGAACGAGTCTGGAGAAGCCTGGCTCTTCCACTGCCTGGTGAAGTAGTCGGAAGAAGATTACGAAAGCTTGCCGATAAATGACTTGGTGAGCCTCACTAAGTTATTCACTTATCTAACACGGTTCATATTACCATTGGCTAACATGTACAGAGAGAATCGTTGCACTAACATCTAATGAACTGGTTGGTTGATAAAATCTTAAGATCTTATGAATTCCATGTTAATGGTTGAACTATCATTGTTGTTCCTGCTCTTAGTGTTTTGTATCTTTTATGGTTTAGTGCTGAATAAAACTAAATTAATTATATATATATATATATATAGAGAGAGAGAGAGAGAGAGAGAGAGAGAGAGAGAGAGAGAGAGAGAGAGAGAGAAAGAGAGAGCGAGAGACAGAGAGCATCTGATAGATACAAAGTTTCCTGGAGTTTGGCGAAGATGAGCAGAAGCACACATCAAACATTCGAAATCATCACCAATCCCAGGTAAGGTGAATTGACCCGTGAAGTGGGGACAGTATTTGCGTTGCAGATAACCCCGTAGGAAGTCGGCCAAGTCAGCCGACACTAACTACAGGCCAGTCTCATAAAATGGACAGTATATTCTTTTATTGGCCGTGGGCGCTGTCCTGTTGCACACACGCATGGCAATACGGTCAGGTGAAGAGAACCGTGTTTACATACAAGGGTACATTTCTTAAACCTGGGAACCGGCCCTGCCACACCCACCTCCCCCCAGCGCGTGCTAACAGCCTGCCCCCCCCCCCCCACATTGAGCAAGGTAGGACCCGAAGCTATTTCTTTAAACGCGTACTTTTTGGACAAGAACGCATGTGAACCGCCAGCTGACAGCACACACAGAAATATACAAAAAAATAGCATTTAAACAAAATAGGTAATGGCCTTTATTTACACCTCTTGTAAAACACCATTCGCGTGTGAAACATACATTCAAACGGTTATATCTAGAAATACCCAATTCAAGAAGCAAAAACCTTCTTTCCTTTGGAAACAAAAAAAAACAACATAGCACTGTACACTCGAGTCTGCTCAACATGTAATTTCTATTCGCTTTGGTTCCCGACAGACATAATATATATATATATATATTTATTTATACATATATATATGTATATATGTATATACATTTTTAAATAACTTCAGATGGCAAAAACTGGTCTCCCTTTAAGCGTGACTAAAAACCCGTGGCGTTTCTGAAAGCTCGTGAAGGCGGCCTGTGTCTGCACCTTGCACTCACTTGGCGTTTGTGATTTTGTGAAAGCATCCCGGGCGCCCTACCTGGATTAACGACCGGGGGCTTGCCGCATTGCACAGCTCCAAGTTTACAACAGTTCTGGGTGGCTTTTGCTTAATTGCCCCTCTCCACAGGTATTTCCGGAAATCGGCCTGCGAGCCAGACACAACAAGCCCGGGGACCTTCCACCCAGCCCCCGGACATCAGACGAGCCCAGCTCTGCCTCCCCGCAATATATTGCCAACTAAAGTCAGGTCAATTAAAAAAACAGCCACTTCACCTGCTTCCGGCGATTGTTTAGTCGCGTTTGGACGAACCAGCATTCGCCGATTTTTACACCAGGCCTCGCACAGTTTTATTATGTAGTCATTTCCTGCACGAAGGTCAAAGCTGATTTGTACGGAAGTGCGCCTGCAATTCTGGTCCTAACGGGGCTTTAAAACCAAGCCTGTTTGGCAACACCCGTGCACCGTTGCAATCTTAAAAAATACTCGAGAGTCCCTGGACAAGTCCCCTCTCCACGGCTCCGCTTTCGGCGAGTAGGACGTCCGCGGGGACGGGGAATCTCCGCGGCCAAGGCTGGAAGCCAAGGGTCTTTCGAAACACATATGTGCATTTAGCCATCGACTCCAATTGATAGTTAACTATTAAAAAACAAACAAAATGTAGGCAACCAGTGGCCAAAGATCCTTGTAGGGTATCCCAGGTGGCCGTGCCCGGTGTCCTGCCACCCACAGCTCTCCCTCCGGCCTCAGAGCAGCGGGTTCGCGGAGTAATATTGCAAGCGGTCCCGGTTGATTTTTTTCTCTTTCATGCGCCGGTTCTGGAACCAGATTTTTACCTGCCGGTCCGTCAGGTTCAGCATCCGCGACAGCTGCAGCCGCTTCTCCTTGTTGATGTAGACGCTGAAAAAGAACTCTCGCTCGAGTTCGCGGATCTGGTACTTGGTGTACGGGCACCTCTTCTTTCGGGTGCGCTGCCCATCTGTGGTGGGGTGGGGGGGAGAGAAAGAGAAGGCAGACACGAGTGAGGCTCCCTGTGCCACACGCAACCACCCAAGCAGCGCCCACCCTCAAAGGCGCAAGCAAACCAGACTCCAAATGCACCAATCATTGCCCCACCACCCACACTTAAACCTGCCTGTTGACTTACGGGTCCTCGGCACCCCAGTGTCTGTCAAAGAAAGAAGGCCAGGCTGGAATCCCCCCCCCCCCCCAACAGCCCTACAGAAGGGACTGCATTATTTCGGGAGCAGGTAATGTGTTTCCCTTCGACCGCCTGATTGGCCTCAGCCGGGGCTGCTGCGGACACATTTTACACCCCAGCGAGCATTACAAGCGATTAGTGGCCCGCTAGCCCCTGGCACAGGCTCTGCTCACATTACGAATGGCATTCCAGCTTTGATCGGGGGTAATAATCACTGCTGGGTATTACATCCGCGCTCCTCGCGGAGAGGCCCCCTGGCATAGCATCTGCCTGCTGACAGCGGTTATTAAACATCACCACGTCTCGTGCGGGCATTACAAGATACTTATCGCCCGTTTTCTGCAGTGGCATAAATTACCGAGCAGGAACGCTGCAATCAGAGGCATTTGCTGCATCTCTGCACAGAACCACATTCCTGGCACACTCTCGCCGAATAGCCACCTTGCCCCATTTATATAAAATCTGTACCCCCAACCCCCCCAGGTTAGGCGGAGAGAAGCGATTGTCGAAATGCAACAAATCAAAGTTCGGGGATATCAGCTATCAAGTGTAACTAACAGGCTGGGTGGACAAAAAAGCAGCGACGCGTTGGCCTCACGCGCCTGTGAAAAATGACTAAGTCGAGACGAATAGCCCAGGCCGGCAGAACAAAGGCGCTCCTACTGTTTCAGGGGGTTATGTTATCTTGTGCCTAGAACGGGGTCCCCGTGTCCCAATGCAGCCTTAACACCAGAGCTTAAAAACAGGGCCCGCATGCAACACATGTCTGTAAAAAAAAAAAAAAGAAAAGAAAAAAAGTTCAGAGAGCCAGGGAAAGAATGTATTCTTAACAAAAGAATCCCGGGCCTTCAATGAAATTAAGGGCCAACTGGGTCCCATATTATATTTGCATCAATGGCTCCAGGGGTTTCCAAAGGCAAGGAGAGAGAGGGGAGCTTTATAAAAGCGTTCCCCGGTAGGTTGCCTTTCACGGCCAAATCCAGCGCTGGGGCACGTGATCTCCCTTTTTATAAGAAAGTTTTGTTGGGGGGAATGGAAAGGCCTTCCCAATAAACCTCGCCTGCTTATAAAACAGCAAATAAAAGTTTAAGAGCGGCGCGCTAGATTGCAATAGCAGCCCTGGCTCACAGGGCGCTGCCTTACTACGTACTGGGAGCGCTGCCGGACGCCTTCTCCTCGTTGTTGCCGGAAGAGGACTCCGGGCTGGAGCTGCTGCCGCCGCCGCCACTACTCTCGGCTCCCCGCCGGTCCGCCTCGCCTCGACAGGCCTCGGCGCTGGGAGGGCCCGCAACCGCCGGGGATCCCTTCTCGCAGCCCTTGTCCCCAGCGTAGTCCGCGGGTCCGCTCTCGGGGCCACCGTAGGCCGTCTCGAAGAACTGGTCGAAAGCCTGCGGCAGGACCCCGTTCCTGCCCACGGTGCTGTAAAAGTTGGAGGAGGCGCCCGGAGCCGAGTGGTGGTAGGGGCTGGGGGCGCCCATGCCGCCAGCGTTGGGGTTGGGCCCGCAGTCCCTGTGCATCAGCTCCTCGGCGGAGTAGCAGTGGGCCAGGTTGCTCCGCGGGTGCCATTTGCTGGCGGGGTCAATGGCGTACTCCCGGAAGGTGACCTCCCGCACGGGCTGCACCTGGGGCAGGTTGGACGAGTAGGAGTAAGGCATGGGGCGAGAAGCCGGGTTCTGGGGCAGGAAGGAGGGCAGGCTGGAGAAATCGGGGCCGGAGACGTAGTAAGTGCAACTTGGCAAGTACATGTTAGAGGAGCACGGGACACGCTCATCAAAATCCATCATTGAGGGGCTACCTCGGGCCGTCCGCATTAGCTGAGCTTAACATGACTCTCCAATGCAGCTGCCTCTTTGAAGCAGACCCGTAAAGTAGAAATTTGGAGACGTAAGCTGACGTGGAAATCTATCCCCATCCTTAGCAGGGAGGTGCTGGTCATGTGACCAGATGCTGGAATTGACAGGCAGCAAGCATGGGGCCCCGAGTCCTCTGGCTGCAGCCGTCTCGGGGGGGGGGGGGGGGGGGAGGCAACAGCTCGTCACGCAGTAGGTCTCGCCGAAAGCGTACACTCTCTCACATGTCACCCCGAGAGGACATTCGGGCCCGTGACACTATAGGCGAGTGGCCCCTTGAGCAGAGAGTAGCCCTGCGTCTCACAGCGCCGACTGGCCACCCTGCTGTAGGTGAGAGAGAGAGAGAGAGAGAGAGAGGGCACGATTCCCTTGTGTTTTCGCAGCAATGGCTAAGGCTGCGACGCTTTTGTAGTGGGTCCCGTTTAGTAATGCACTCTTTAAGCAAGGCTGGACACGTGGGGGAGGGGCGCCCGGCGCTGCATCGCCCACAACCGCATGCTGGTTTCCCTGTCAGTGGAAGGTGTGGGCTCATGGGCGCGGGGATTTTCGCCCGCACATGTCACTTCAGAAACATGCTCCCTCTGCGCAGGCGGTCGTGTTCGAGTTGCTTCCACCCTCCACATGCTCCAGCTGGCTGGGCTTCCACCGGCCTTGCGGCGCACGCTGACCACCGTGCGGTGTTGACGTGGTGTGGAACCGTTCCCGTGGTTTGCCAGCGGAGACCGCGCAGGAAATGGCGCTGCTGTCCGGGGCTGTAAACGTTGCCGCCGAGGGCGTGGGGGAAAGTATGGACACGGCGGTTCCCCTCAGACTGGCTCTGCACGCGCTTCAAGTTCACTTGCCAATGGCGTGCTCTAACCAGTGCCAACGGCCCGGTCTCCGGGGCCGTAAGAGCAATTCCTCGTCGCGCAGGTCGCCGGAAATCAGGCGTCTCGTCAAAGCTGCTTGAAGGGGAAAAAAGGACGGACAGAGCTTTACAAATACTTAAGAGCGCTAGAGAAGATGTGGGGGGGGGGAGCGGTGGAGGGCAGACGTTTCTGCGAGCATTGTCTCGCACTCCACTGTGGTTTGCACACGAACAATCATTATTTTACATTCTTGATACAGAGAGAAATGGCCGGAGCGTGTTTACAGAATATGGGGCGCGGTACATCTCTAGCACCGGGCACTGTTTACTGCCCCGATCACCGCCGATGAACTTGCAAAGCAAGCCCCCCCTCCCCTTAGGAAAGTGAGTCCTCTCTGGAAGTTTAGCAACGCACGCGGGATGCCGGCTACTGATGGATGGAACACATGTGTGTGAATTTCAGGCACATTCGGCGATGACAGCAGATTCTGTCTATATGTTGCTCCCCAACACGCCATAATCCCCGAGCAGCCCCTGCACCCCCCACAAAGTCCGTTTGCACCCAATCTTGATCGGCGTGTGTAGAACGTGGTGCATTCTGCACAGTCGTGTCATTGTGTGCATGCCACAAACCTCGCATTCATTCGGACCTCATTGTATTGTGTCATTAGAACACAAACATCCCCGCTCGCTGCATTGTGACAGTGAAGGCCTTGCTCCGGCCAACGTCCAGCCATCCATTGCCAGGGAGGGTTTTTCTGGCCTTCACTTTGGGGATTTCGAGGTAAAATACGATAAAATAAAGAAAGGCCTGTGGGTGACTTTGAGATAACAAAGGCGCCACCGTTGCAGAGGCCCTGCCCCCCACATTCTTGCACTTGTATGAGGGTTTTTACAGCCGTAATTGAAGCCACAGAAGTCTAGGAGACTCGAAAACAACGCTAGACGGACCCAGGCTTTTATGGCGCGGTTGGCAGTCAACTTCAGCTTGTCTCGGAGCAGACATGCCAGGGAGGGCCGGAGCTTCCCGCCTCTGCCACCTACAAGGAAGCGGCCTGGCTTGGGGTGGTGCCAGTGCAGGACAGGACAGGTTCGTATCCCCGCAGCCAGGCTTATCATTTCAGATACCCTGCCAGCCCCTGTCCCATTTGCACTCCAAACTCCAGTGGGGGGGGGGGGGGATTGCGTGGGGTGGCTCAGACAGGGCCCCTGGTGCGCCTCTCCTCCGTGCACAAGTCATCTGACTGCTGTTGCTACTCCGCTCGTGCGTTGCTTCTTTTGGAGGCTCTGGGCTTGGCTTTGAACATCCGCCCGCCTTTGAATTACATTTGAATCCTATATATGTTTTTTTCAAATCTGTGATTTGAGTATATAGATATTATTTTTGGAAACGCAATGCCTCTTCTTGGTGTAACAAATTAACAAATAAATACATAATGGGATACATAGATACTATTTTTGGAGGCCACTTCTTGTTGTAACGTATAGAGAAAGAATTGGATATAGAGATAATATTTTTTGCAACACACTACCACTTCTTGCCCCGACCTATAAAGGAAGAATTGGTTTTGGTTTTATTTATATATATATATATATATATATATATATATATATATATATATATATATATATATTTACTATTTTCGGGTGCCACTTCTTGTTGAAAACAATAAAGAAAGAATCAGATGTATAGATATTAGTGTTTCGACCCCACTATTTGCTGTAACTTATAAAGAAAGAATTGGATGTATAGACAATATTTTTGGGGGCCACTTCTTGCTGTAACCTATATAGAAAAAATTGGATATATATATCATTTCTTTGGAGGACACTTCTTGCCCTAACCTATAAAGAAAAACAATGGATATATAGATAATATTTTTGGAAACGCACTGGCACCTCTTGTCGTAACCTATAAAGAAAGAATTGGATATATAGATAATATTTTGGAGGCCACTTCTTGCTGTGAGCTATAGAGAAAGAATTGGATATATAGATAATATTTTGGAGGCCACTTCTTGCTGTGAGCTATAGAGAAAGAATTGGATATATAGATAATATTTTGGAGGCCACTTCTTGCTGTGAGCTATAGAGAAAGAATTGGATATATAGATAATATTTTGGAGGCCACTTCTTGCTGTGAGCTATAGAGAAAGAATTGGATATATAGATGTCATTTCTGGAAACACGCTGGCCCTTCTGTGCTCAGTAACCTGCAGTGTGTTCTCGCCTCCCTGCCGGCAAACACGAGGTTGAAGGTGCTTGCTTGTGAGCTGCACAGCCGAATACCCAGGAAAGCAGCGATTGGTGGCTCACTGCCTCCGCCGCCCGGCCTCGGTAAACACGCGATTCGAGGCACTGCTTTCGGCCTCACAGCCGGGCACTGCTGCGGGTGGGGGCGGGGGGCCCTGCAGCTGGAAAGGCATACTTGGGGACCATAAAAGGGCGATTCCCAGGGACGTGTAGGCTCAGTCTAGACATATCGGATGTGACACTTTGGTGATAATGGGCCTTGCACCCATAGCCTGCCTGTAGCCCTGGGCATCCCATGCACCGGGCACCCATTGTCCTAATTTAAAGAAAACAAACACTGGTCAACACGTGTGCACTGGGTGGGGTCATTCGGGTCGTATATACTTGAAATATTTCCATTGTTGGTGGTTTATGGATTTCAAATGTATTGGGAAGCAGGCAAGTGCCACCCGCATTTAGGGTACGGCCCCGCGGCATCCTCGTTCGCTTCTCAGCCCCATTGGCACGGCAAAGACTTAAACGCGCTCAACGCACGCAGCGACACGCGTGTTCTTGCGACTGGAAACGCGTTTAGATAAGTCTTGTGTGGATGTCATGCGTATTGCCTCTCACACACCTACACACGCACACGCGTGTGCATGCACACACACACGCGCCCGCACCAACGCACAACCAAATGTAGATCCAATAATATTACATTTTTAGATGGGAATGTCGCCATAATGCAACACGCTTGACTCCACATTACATTATATCTTGAATTTGCGAGCATTCACCGAGGGTTTGTGCTGATTTAAAGACACACACACCTTTGTGTCTGATAGTTAAAAACGTGTTCTCCTTAGTATTACACAAACGACTTAACACAATGCGCTAAACACAACCGAATCACACGGGTACAGACCAGCAGACGCTTGTTTTTCAAATGTGAATTAAAGCGCGCTGTCTAATTAGTTATACAGCTGTATTTTTAATTTCACTATTGCGGTACATATTTTGAAATATGCTAATAAGATAGTGTACGTGTTTCTTTTCTATTTACTAAAACAACACGATTGGGACTAATGTGTGCGCACTTCAGTGTGATCCGACGTACAATTAGGATTACAGGTGTGAACGTGCAAATCCACATTTTTAATATTTTGTCTCTGTGTGCATAGCGCAGTATTTGTGTTATACAAACACAAGTCCGCCATGGAATCCACGTGTGTGATGTAAAGATGCATAGCGTCATGAAAACAGCGCTGATCTCAACGGCCGTAATGATGCTTTCTGGATCAGTGTGTTTGTCCACTCTGCATACGTGCCTTTGCATGTTACATATCCATATACATGGATGTGCACATGTATAGAGAAAGACACAGGCACACTGCTGAATAGCATTTTGGCAGCCCATTGATCTCATCTATGTACACACACACACACACACAAGTACGTTCATTTAACTCCATAGCTAGCATGCACGCGCAAAGACGTAGACACACACCGAAAAATCGCGTGACGATGGTCAGCGCTTGGAAAATCGTACTACATAGCTCCCTATTGCCATCGAAACATACATCGCCTCACACACAGGGCCGGACTCACAAAGCGCTTTTCAATGGGAGTTTCCCCCTGAAAAGCGGTTTGTAAATCAGGCCCATGGGCACAAATACAACGTATTTACACCGAATAAAGAGGGTGGCTTTTATTTTACTGTCGATATGATGGGCCCAGTGAGTCCAGGGGCCCGTAACGGTGACCGCGGGAGACTGTATGGAACATGGCGGGTGCACAGGGCGGCAGTGGGGAAGGTTTTCAGTGTCTAATAGATTTATTTCGGCAATTTTTAGATCACCTTTATATTATCACACGCGAACCGTCCACCCTGCGGCCATTTCACAACTTCCGAAAACAGACATTCACCGGTCCCGGCAGCGGACACTCTGAGAATTGCTGGCAATATGAGGGGTGCCTGGCAAGATGATTAGACCAGCTGGCAAGCGCACTCCTGGCTATGCACATAGTCGATATGCTGTGAAGGGTATAGGATATGTGCATCTACATATCATATTATCATATAGGTGTATAGCTATATGGACACACGTTTGTATATGGGTATGCACGTGAATAATGCATAGCTTTACTTGTAGCGTGTGTGTGCTTGTATATATATATATATGTATATATATATATATATATATATATATATATATATATATATATATATATTCTCATAATATATCAAAGGCCTGATTTAGAAAGGCGTTTTTCAATGGGAGTTGGAGTTTGAGTGTGCGAGAGTGTGTGTGAGTGAGTGTGTGGGTGAGAGCGTGTGTGAGCGTTTTGCGTGTGTGAGAGTGTGTGTGTGTGAGTGCATGTCTGAGTGTGAGCGTTTGAGAGTGTTTGAGTGTATGTGAGCGTTTGCGTGTGAGTGCATAAGTGTGAGCGTTTGAGAGTGTTTGATTGTATGTGAGCGTTTGCGTGTGAGTGCATGAGTGTGAGCGTTTGCGATTGGTTGAGTGTGTGTGAGCGTTTGAGCGTGTGGGTGCATGTGTGTGAGTGTGCGCGCGCGCGTGTGCGTGACATTACTGGCCCTGCCGTCTGCCCCCCCTAGTCTGTGTGCATTCGCTGCGTTTCTCGGTCTAAACGTTAAACAGATTCCCACGCGTTGAGCTCTGGTTTGTTTTTACATAACCGAACAAAGCAGCGCGCCCCTGAAATATATTCGAGAAGTAATTGCTCAGCTGTGTAATAGCTTGAACTTGACCTCATAGGTGTGTTTTTTGAAAGCAGTGAAACGCATGTTGAAAGGATGCCCTTGGCGGCCTCCACTAGACCCCCGTGGAACCTTTTCCAGGGCAGGTTCGCGCGCTGTTTCGGCCTCACGTGTCCCTCTGCTTGTTTAACCCGCACAATGGAACATAATTCCATAAACCCAGTGTCATGCATACGAATGCTTGGATTGTTGTTTCAAAGCCATGTGTAATGTGTTTTTCTTTCCCCCCGCAGGGTAATGCCGCCCAGCAGAAACATCTCCGCGCAGCGATGCCTTGTGCTGCCGCCAGGGCCGGGCTTGGAGGGGACGGGGCTCCCCGTGTTGTCCGCACGGCTGTGTGGGCCTCCGTGCCAGGACAGGAATGCTGCCCCCCCCCTATCCCCCTACACTCTTAACACCAAGCAATCCCCTTGATGTGATGACTTTAGAAATGCCAATCTCGCGCGCTGGCCTAACAAGGCAGTTGCTGGGGGGTCAATCCCAGCCATAAACGGTGCCCTCACTCTGGGGCAAATGGCTAGGTAAAGTGGGCACTCTAAGCTGAGAATCCCCCGGCACAGGCTACGCTTGCACGGAGTATAGAGAGGACCGGGTGCCTTTGCAGATTACAAGATACGTTGTATTTATATGCGCATGCATATATATATATATATATATATATATATATATATATATATATATATATATATTTATTTATTTATTTTATTGTTGTACGTTCTGCATATATTTGTTGAGTTTTAATGCAGTTATTGTGACACACCACGACGGTCTGCGCCACCACGGCCCGGTGCAGGAGGGGGCACCGTCCCCTGCAGGGGCACAGCAGACCCCCGACGCCTGACCAGCATACTCACTACTGTGCGGGTCCTGCACTGAATGGGCTCCCATTGCTGACGGAAAGTTTTCGAATAGTCCGATGGAGCGTTTCGGCAAACGTGCTGGCGGTCTGTGCCGTTCGCTGGGAAGCAATGAAGTGTGTGTGGCTTCCTGCGTTCGTTTCGCAATCGTAGTAGCGCAATTGTGTCTCATGCTAAAATGTCCTGCAGCGTTGGTGTGAAAGAAAGCAACGCCATTATTTATGAAGGAGGGAATAAGCCCGCGTGCTATGCTGGGTCATCGAATTCTCGTTTATAATGCTTGGGAAATAAAACGCGCAAAGTCATTTGGAAACCTTGGCTTAATTGCCCTCAGAACTTCAACATCACTCCAGTGAAATGTTCTCTCTTTGGGAACGTGTGGAAAACAATAGACGGTAAGATGGCTCAGCAGGTTGAGCGCTCGTTGATGTGCTCTGTGTTTGATGTGCAGGTTGCAGGTTCAAATTCCTGCAAGGTCGACTCAGCCGTTCATAGGTCTGAGGTCGGTGAAGTGAGCGCCAATTTCGATTGAGTAATAATAATGTGTGTACATATGTGCTATGTAAAGCGCTTTGCATCAACGTGCTATATAAATGTCAAATTATTATTTATATATATATATTATTAATTGGATTTATTGTCATATGTTAAAAATTAACCTTTAACATACACACTAAGAAAAGCGAACATAAAACTACACATGTTAAAACAAAAAATACAAGCAGAATGGTAGATATATACATGCATATATTATATATATATATATATAGCAAATAACTGTCCGCTTCATCGTGTTATTTGACGAATTGCCAGCTAGATCTAATCGTGCCTTAGAGAGTTAAATGAAACATGCACAGCGCCACGTGCAAACATACTTTCAAGCGGGGCTGTTTTTCTCAGTGCAATAACCTCCTTGCAAATATATTATTATTTCAACCAATCTATTTCGTATCCAGAAAACGTGACTAAAGGCTTCCCCTGTTTACAAATGATGTCCTGGTGGAGTGAAGTTGTGTTGTTGTTTTGATGTGTGGAAGGGAGGGCGGGGGTACTGCCCCTCCCTTCCCACTCCACCGTAAATGTGACAGCACCCGAGTTGGCGCCCATGCGTCACTGTATTAGAAGCCATCAGCCTTAATATGCATCCGATGTCTTTGGCCAGCGTTGACGGCACAGGCCGCAGAAATATGAAATATGTGCCTGGGCCCCGCCCGCCCCTGTCACCGCCAGGCCCGCCGCTGCGCCTTGCCATGGCCGGCCACATGCGAGCGCTCGCTGGCCCGGGAGGAGCCTGGCAGGCGCGTGCAACGCGCACATGTGGGCCTAGACTGAATACTTCATGCCAGGGGCTTCGCCAGAGCAGCGGCGGTGGCCAGGCCGTGTCAACATGGAGACACAATGCAAACGGTGGCCCGGATAACAGACCCGACTGCACCGTCCCGCGGCCTCATCAGAAGCAGCAACGCGCTCCCCACGCCCAGCACAGGCGAGGACACGCCACGGGGCGCCCCCGTGTTATTTCGAGGTGTGAACGTGATTTAAATGGCGGAATTATGAATCCGCTGCGGGCATCAGTGCGCTTCGCGCCGTGTTTTCCAAGAGCCAAGTTGAAGTTCTGGCTGGTCATTAACCCCCAGCCTCCCACGGCCTGCGCTGGAGCAGACAATGGCCGACTGTGAGTCCGAGAAACCGCTGGAGAGCAGCCCCATGTCTGGGTCCGCCAGAGAGGCCATGGCCGTGGCCCTTTCCATCCGTGCACGGGAGGAAATGCACTACCACGAGGGACAACGGCTCGCTGCCGGCTCCTGGCCAGTTCCCACAGCTACACCTTTGCTGGCAAACCTCCCATTTACCCTGGCAATGCGTCTGCAGGTGGCAAGAATAACAATACGTATCTGCGCTCCAATATAAAACGGCCGCGTGGCCGCTTCATACGCTCTGCGTAACAGTGAAGCGTAAATACCGTGTCCACTAATACGCCCTCAAATGCAGTTTCGGGAAATATGGCGAAGTCATGTCGCTAAACCATACACACATACTCACACATAACATACACACTATCTCACACACACACAATAAATAGTACATACTTTCTCTTTCTGTCTCTCTCTATATATGTGTACAACCACACACAACCACACACATAATAAATACATCATTTGTCTTTCTCTCTATAAATATATGTGCATATACGCACAAAAACACATATACTGCACAGTTCTCTCTCTCTGTCTCTCTCTCTCACTCTATATATATATATATACACACATAATAAATAGCATATCCTCTCTCTATACATGTATAACTCACAGACACAGACACGCATAGTAAATAGTACATACGTTCTCTATATATGTATGTATACACACACAATACATAGTACATGCTCTCTCTTTATATATGTATACACACGCACATAATACATGGTACGTGCTGTCTCTATATATGTATACACACATACACACACACACACATATCATACATAGTACATGCTCTCTCGCTCTATATATATATATATATACGCACACAGACACACACACACACATACATAGTACATGTTTTCTCTCTATATATGTATACACACACACACACAAACACATATAGTGAATAGTTCATGTGTGCTCTCTATATAGACACACAAACACATAAAGTAAGTAGCACATGCTCTCGCAGACATATAATCTGGAATGTGTGGAGTCCCCGAGCAGTTGTGTGCATGTGGCACGCAGCCGGAATGGGGAGCACGCAGGGGGTCCCTCTTATGAAAGGTGCTGCGCGCGAGTCCTGCCTTCCTATCTATGAGCGGGCGAGCCTGCCCGGCCTAAAGTTCGGGCACCGAGACCGGCACAGCGGCCCCTGGGGCTGTGAACCCCCTCCCCCGGCGTACGGCCCGCGCGTGCATGCATCTGTGTGCGAGTGCACGGGTGTGGTAGAACGCGTGTGTCTGTGCGTGCAGGTCAGCAGCCAATATCCCTTCCCTTTTACGTACGCGCGAGTTTGTGGCGTGAACGCTTGATGTACGATCTGTGCACACCATAGCTGCGTGCATTTTCTAACTGTGCAGCGCCACGTGCATTGTGCATTGGTCCATGCAGGCGCAAGGGGCATGAACAGGTGAGTTTACATTTGCACATGTACGGTTATGCAATCTAGCGGAAATCATTCTCCTATATTCACGAACATGACTTGCCCATGTTTTGGAGCTGCCCCGCCCCCCTTGTAAGCGGCAGTGCGCCTATTTCTAGTTCTACATATAACATATAAAGAATAGCGTCGCTATATTTTGCGATTTAGATTGCTAAGGACAGGGCACTGCATGTACGGGGGCCCGGCTTTGCGTGCGCGCGCGCGCACACACACACACACACATACACGTAGTTGAATGTGTTTCATCCTTTCTTTTCAGGCGCAGTGCACGCCCGCACGCACACCTCCAGTGCTCATTTTTTCAGAACCCAATAACCGTGTTTTTCTTCTAGAGCTCCAGCACAGTTTGCATACATGTGGCTTGGCTCGCAGAGCGCTTCCCAGTGGGATTGGGCCATTACAAAAGGCTTCTGTAAATCAGGCCCACGAGGTCTGGAACATTATCTTCCGAATCAAAGTCTGAATGATAATTCCTGGCTGCACGCATGCTTGATACGGGCTGGCCTAGAGTGTCGCCCAGCCAGGCAGGGGTGACGGGAAACGAGTAGCAGCCGAACCCCACCCCCTCATAGTCAAGCGAGGGGCATCCGACGCAGAGGCATCTCCTGAACCCCCCCACCACTGGTACACGCCGGCTGCACCCAGCAAGCACACCCACCCACACACACACACACGCACACACTGTGCAGACACGCACTCGCCTTCCAGTCTGAAATATACGCTTAACGGGGCGACACCGCCATCTTTTCCTACCCCTCCCCTCTCAAAAGCCTTCTTTCTGAATTCTCCAGCCCAGCAAGAGCCGTGCGTTGCCAGTTGGCTCACTGGGACCGTTTGCACGGCCACTTCGCTCAATACGCGGGCCCGAGGGTGGAGTGGGCGAGGGGGGGGGGGGGGTTTATGGCAAGGGCGCCTATGTCTGTGAGCCTCTGTTCGTGTTGGAGACTTGTATGTTGCACCGAAGTGATTGGATGATGCTTGTGCCCCTCTGTATCCAGCCCCCCATCTGTTCTGTTGTTACCTTTGAAAGGCGCTCCGTTATGCACCTATACTGTTCAATACATGTAAAGCGCCCCATTGCTTCTCGGAGCTAGGTCCGCGCTCAATAACTATCATAATAATAATACGTATCAAAATTATTTTAAAAGGCTTTGTAAATCAGGCCCTGTGTGTGCAAATGTATGCATGAGTGTAAGCCTGTATGTAGGCTGCTTCTACATGCGTGCTTGCGCGTTTCTGGTGTCTGTGCATAAGGATGCATGTGTGTGTGTCTTGTGCATGCATGTGCAGATGTGATAGACAATGTGCATGTACCTTTATTTACTCCACTGAGCTGATCTCCCAACGATGGATGAGGAAAAAGGAACGGGCAGCTTTTGCCCCCGACCCCCCAAATAAAGTCTGGTAAATGAACATCAAACCATGTCAAGCAATTGGTGACCCCTGGAGTCCTCGAGCTCCTTCCTCTAGCTTGCCCGGTTATCTGCTCTGCTGATGGCAACACTTTGCATTCTCCTTATCCTGGACCTACACGAAGGCGCCCCCGAAGCAACAGCACCTTTCATACCCCACAATCCAAGGGTACAACGTCACAGCCACGAATGATCCTCCAAAACACACGGTAGTTACATCATGTGCGTGCATTGTGGGGTTGACGCCACTGTTGTGTAAGGGTGAGCTAGAGGCCTCGATGCACATCGAGCGCAATCCGGGGTTGCCAGGAGCAGCTGTGAGCCCACCTATCTACTCCTTTCCAAAGGTATCGAACCCGCAAGCACACCCGCTTCAGAGTTCCCAGTGTCCGCGTGACACTGTTCCCCGGGGAACTACATGACGTCGACGTCTTCAGCTCCTCCCCAGCTGACGAAAACAGCTATTCTGCACAACAGGAGGCGACATTTTTCAACTTCCGCCTCTTTATTTTTTTTCTTTTTTAATAAAAAAAACACCAACAAAACATCATGACATGTTCTTTCAGTCTTCCTTCCTTTTGCACTATAAAACACAATGCTATTATTATTCCCCGGAATTAAGGAGCACGGCCATTGGGCATCCTAGATGTGTCTACTGAGGTCCCGCTTTAATGTTCCACAGACAAACGAAATCATAGGTAGTCCGAGTGGTGTTCCTCGTCACGTGACTTCGCTCACTGTCATGGAATACTAGCAGAGGACATGGGTCTCACCCATTGCCAACGTGTCCCGCTTTGCGCCATCTGCCAGTTTTAAACGTTGCCAGGCTCCTTTGGATTGGAGCCCGGCAGATGTAGATTCTGAAGTATTGTGGGCAAATGGGATGGGCGGCCATTCAACTGCAATGTCTCTGGCCGTCCTGACATTTTCAAAAGCTTGTTATTTACTGCAAAACGATGCCTTTTCTTCCCTTTCTGTAATCCTTTTACTCCTTTTTAAATTGTGTTGTAACTGCATTTTCTGGTATTTAAAGATCGTTTTAGGGGGAAAGTTTTAAATAAATGTCTTTTGATACGTATATATTATTATAACATTTTTCCCCACTTTTAGAGGTTCAAGTATGAAGATGTTGGTTTTGATAAAGAAATGTGTTTTCTGTCATATTGCAAAGGTTTGACGTAAATCATAAACAATTAATTAAATAAATAAATAAATAAATAAATACATAAATAGATGTTTTTAAGCCGTGATTTACTAAATACACAGGGGTAAGTAGGCCTCCGGGCATGCAATGACAAACTACTCTTCATAGTGTTTTACCACATGACCTCATGACGGCATCATAGAACCAGAGTACACAGTTATTAGTACTGCACTCCCTCTCTCTCCTCTACGCATCTATACATCTGTATTGCAAATACAGATATACACAGTTGTGACCGCAAGCAGACGCTCACGCGCGTGCACAGACGCGCACACACATGTCTACACCCACGCGAGCATAGGCTGTTGTGGAAAGAGAGGGGGCACTTCCAGCGCGTGTACTAGTTTTTATAATTCATGAAAATGAAAATAGTCCCGTAACATACATTCCTTAACCAGTGGGAGTCCTACACATGTTGCATGTGCCACGGAAAGATACATGCATTTAAGACTTGAAAAAGCTACAAGTGACACAGAACAATGCCCTACGTGCCGCCCTGAACCATCATATCTCGCAAGCTAGAAGGGCCGCCCATCGCCTCCCTGTTAGAGGATGAATGACATTCCAAATTCTTTCCACCACCCACCGCTGTCTATCCAGCAACGCGCCATCTTACCTTACCCAGAGGTTCACCAGGCACGCCACGGCCAGATCCCTTCCCCTTCCTTCCGAACCCAATGCCTCAGCATGCCTAGATTCAAGAGCAGTAGGTTCGGGGCCGCGTCTGTGCCGCCACCCTCTGGAACAGCCTACCCCTCCCCTTGCGCGGTGAGCCCTCCTTCTACTTGTTTGCGAGAAAGCTTAAAACCTACCTGTTCAACTCACCGCGCTGTACTTATGCGTTTTACTGTTTAGTCCCATTGTACTTAACTGTCTAGCCACTGCTGTAACCAGCGCCTAGAGGCCTACGGGCTCTGCACGCTTCTACAGATGCAAAATAAAATAAATAAAAATACGAATACGAAGTTAAGGCTGTATTATGATCCAATAATATCATAGTGGGGTCCTTGTGATATTTACAAACCATTCATCCCCGCGCGCGGCATGATTAACAAAAGCGCTATATTATGATGCAATCCCATTGAAAAATGCTTTGTAAATCAGGCCCCGGAACTCTTCGATTGACAACCACAGTACAGTTTACCCATCATGTGCCCTTGCTGACCAGATAGTCACGGTGTTTAACCCATGCCCAGTTATCCATCACATGCCCACCCCTCCCTCCCCCCCACACACACCCACACCATCTCTTTCTCTCTCTCTCTCTCTGGGCCTGATTTACAAAAGCACTATATAATGATGCAATCCCATTGAAAAATGCTTTGTAAATCATGCACCAGAACTCTTTGGCTCACAGCACCACAGCACAGTTTACCCATCATGTACGCTTGCTGACCGGATAGCCCCGGCCTTTGACCCCTGCCCAGTTATCCATCACACGCCCTCCCTACACCATCTCTCTCTCTCTGGGCCTGATTTAGAAAGTGTTTTATAATGACGCGGTCCCATTGAAAGATGCTTTGTAAGTGCGTCCCCAGAACTCTTCGTGGGCTCACAGAACCACAGGGCGTTTACCCATCATGTGCGCTTGCTGCCCAGATAGCCCCTGTGTTGACCTCTGCCCAGTTATCCATCACACGCCCTCCCTCCCTACACCATCCCTCTCTCTCCTTATCTCTTTCTGGGCCTGATTTCCGAAGTGTTTTTCAGTGTGAGTGGACCCTTTGTAGAACACTTTTGTAAGTCAGGCCCTCTTTCTCCTCTCCCCCGCCCTCGGAACACAATAGGACCATTTTCGTATATACATGGCCAGGTTCTGTTTACCGGAGAGCTCGGCCTATGCTCCAAGGGCCCGATTCATGGAATATTTGCCCGGATCAAAGTGACTTTGCACTGCTGAAGAGTGACTTTTCATTGCCAACACAAACCCTGATTCATGGAACCGGGAAAAGTGTATTTTTCCCATCCAAAGTCCTGGCAAAGTCATTTTGTACTGCAAAAATGACTATGCGCCTCCTTTGCCCGGACTTTGCACTGCAAAAATACACTTTGCACGGCTCCATGAATCAGGGTTTGTGTCGGCAGTGCAAAGTCACTTTTCAGCAGTGCAAAGTCACTTTGAACCGGGCAAATATTCCATGAATCAGCCCCTTAGTTCGTATTGTCGTATTGTTCGGTAACACCACAAACATAAAAATACACACACACGGTCGCGCACGTACCCACACACAAGAAGGCCCATTTGTACAAATGTACCTATATTTAAACTGAATAATGGGCTCTTTGCATTAACTCTTTCCAATGAATGCTATACAGTACAGGGGTGCGCAACCTGCTGATCTCCAGCCCCGTCTTTGCCTAATTAAGAGCCACCCCCCCCCCCCAACCCCCCACACCAGCCTCCCAGGGATCACATGCTGGTTTCAGGCCTCTGTCTAAAACAAACGAAAAAACAGTTTATGCACAATGGCGCTTACTCAGTGCAAAGGTGACAGTTCACACATTATCATCCAACTTTCGAGTTTGTTCTGACACCGTTTATTTGTTTGTTACTTGAGGACATTTCTATTTAGAATCCCATACGCTTTGCACATTTGTATGCAGAGCACACAGTGTAGATTGCGCCCAGGGGACTTGAAGGCAGGCTTGTGATTCTCAGGCCCGCAAACCCGCGCCTAGGTTTCGCACCATGAAACATAGCTGCGATTGTGTTCCATGGAACTAAGTGGCAGGCCTCCTTCCTCGGTGTCCGATCTTTCCTGCTTGTGTTACCGAAATGAAGCCCAGAGGTCTGTCTCTCCTACACAAACGCTTTCCTGAGTGAGACACACGACTTGTACATTGCTGTGTCGCCAAGGCAAGGCTACCGAGAGTGAAGCAGGCCTCGGAATTAACGAAGGGGACGCAGGTGCCCGTGGGGGTGACCGGCTGATGGTGTCGTCCTCGGCCGATGCGCCTCGAAAGCTGCTCGGCGTGACCAATGAGGATGCCGACTCGTGACCTGCGGCGCGCGGCGAAGCCCGCGTGCGTGAGGTGCGCGCTGTCTGCTAACGTTCAACGCCTCCCACGGTGTGATGTGCAACGCCTATGGAAGAAGGGCTTTGATTGCCAGCACGTGTAAATGTGGACGGCGTGCACACGGTCTTACTCCTCCACATGTACGTGTGCCACCAGGTGAACAGGGGACCTTAGTGAAGGAGGAGGCAGAAGCCACTGGCCTTCGAGAACCTGAGAGACAAAGGGCCCGATTCATGTATTTTTTTGCACGGTTCAAAGTGACTTTGAACTGCTAAAAAGTGACTTTGCCCTGCCCCTGGTTCATGGGACTGTGCAAAGTGTATTTTTGCAGTGCAAAGTCATTCTGTAAAGCAAAAATGACTTTGTACTGACTTTGCACTGTAAAAATACACTTTGCACAGTTCCATGAATCAGGGAAAGTCACTTTTCAGCTGTGCAAAGTCACTTTAAACTATGCAAAAAATCAATGAATCGGGCCCTTAGACACAGACAGAAAGGAAGTGGCTGCGCCAGACAGCTTAAAAAACAGATTATTATTTTCAAACTATTTAATGAGCGCGGACGGAGCTTTGGGAAGCCATGGACAGCTTTACACGTCATGGGAGGAGGGGGGGGGGGCACAGTGAGGCAGTGAGGAGACAGATAGAACAACGCAGGCATGGATAGACAGAACGATAGAATAATAGAACAATGGATAGAATCATACATTCTGCCACAGACAGATAGAATGCTAGATGCAATGAAAGATAGATAGATAGATAGATAGATAGATAGATAGATAGATAGATAAATAGATAGATAAATAGATAGATAAATAGATAGATAGATAAATTGATAGAGATAGATAGATTGATAGAGATAGATAGATAGATGGATAGATTGATAGAGATAGATGGATAGATAGATATAGATAGATAGATAGATAGATAGATAGATAGATAAATTGATAGAGATAGATAGATAGATAAATTGATAGATAGATACATTGATAGAGATAGTTAGATAGATAGATAGATAGATAGATAGATAGATAGATAGATAGATAGATAAATTGATAGAGATAGATAGATAGATAGATAGATAGATAGATAGATAGATAGATAGATAAATTGATAGAGAGAGATAGATAGATAGATAGATAGATAGATAGATAAATTGATAGAGATAGATAGATAGATAGATAGATAGATAGATAGATAGATAGATAGATAAATTGATAGAGATAGATAGATAGATAGATAGATAGATAGATAGATAGATAGATAGAGATAGATAGATAGATAGATAAATTGATAGAGATAGATAGATAGATAGATAGATAGATAGATAGATAAATTGATAGATAGATAAATTGATAGAGATAGATAGATAGATAGATAAATTGATAGAGATAGATAGATAGATAGATAGATAGATAGATAGATAGATAGAGATAGATAGATAGATAGATAGATAAATTGATAGAGATAGATAGATAGATAGATAAATTGATAGATATAGATAGATAGATAGATGGATAGATAGAGATAGATAGATAGATAGATAGATAGAGATAGATAGATAGATAGATAGATAAATTGATAGAGATAGATAGATAGATAGATAGATAAATTGATAGATAGATAAATTGATAGAGATAGATAGATAGATAGATAGATAGATAAATTGATAGAGATAGATAGATAGATAGATAGATAGATAAATTGATAGAGATAGATAGATAGATAGATAGATAAATTGATAGAGATAGATAGATAGATAGATAGATAGATAGATAGATGGATAGATAGATAGATAGATAGATAGATAGATAGATAGATAGATAGATAGATAGATAGATAGATGGGTAGATGGATAGATGGATAGATAGATAGATAGAACACTACATGAACAGATTTAACAGCGAGATGGAGAGAATTATCCATTTAAATCCTATGGAGATACAACGATGCATAGATAGGATGACAGAATGATTGAATTATACATTAAGATAGAATGATAGATACAATTATACATATATAGCCCCGCCCCCCAAACGAACGATAGATAGCTAGATAGAACGCTACATAAACAGAGAGATAGAATGATAATCTAGAATTATACAACCAATAGAGGGATGGGTAAATAGAAAGATAGATATATGGATACACAGATAGATGGAGTGATACATAGAGAGAATGACAGCACAATAGATAGATGGAACGATAGATAGAGCGGTACATAAATAGACAGAATGATAGAATGTTTGAACGATACAAAGAGTAGAATGATAGATAATATTATACATAATAGCCGAAAAGAACGATAGATCGAACGCTACATGGACAGAGAGATATAATGATAGAATTATACAACAGATAGAATGATGGATACATGGACCAACAATAGATTGATGGAACGATAAGTAGGTAAAGGGGTACATAAATAGATAGAACAATGGAATTATTCCTACATGGATGGGATGATGGACAGAACAATAGATAGAATTATACATAGATAGCATTATAGTTAGTATGAAAGATGGATAGATAGAATGGTAGATAGAATGACAGATATAATGATAGATAGATAGATAGATAGATAGATAGATAGATAGATAGATAGATAGATAGATAGATAGAACCACTAGCATGATAGATGGATAGCTAGAAAAATAGATAGATTGATAGTATGAGAGATACAATGAGGTATAAAGAGATGGATAGAATGATAGATATGGTAGATAGATACATAGATAGAATGATAGAATGATTAAATGATAGATAGAGATAGAATGATAGACATAAATATAGATAGCCCAAAAGAACGATAGATAGATAGATAGCTAGATAAAACTCTACACAGACAGCGCGATAGAATGATAGCTAAAATTATACAACCAATAGAAGGATGGTTAGATAGAAAGATATATATATATATATGGATACACAGAAAGATGGAGTGATACATAGAGAGAATGACAGTACAATAGATAGATGGAACGATATATAGATGAGCAGTACATAGAGGTAGAATGATAGATAAAAGTATACGTAGATAGCCCAAAAGGACGATAGATCGAACGCTACATGGACAGAACGATAGAATGAAGATAGAATTATACAACAGATAGAAGGATGGAGAGATAGAAAGATAGATACATGGATAAATAGGTAGATGGAATTGACTAAGAGAGAATGCCACTACAATAGATTGTTGGAATGACAGATAGGTACAGCGGTACATAAATAGATAGAACAATGGAATTATTCCTACATAGACGGAATTGATAGAACAATAGATAGAATGACACATAGATAGAATTATAGAGAGCATGATAGATGGACATATATAATGATACACAGAATGACAGATATAATGATAGATAGATAGATAGATAGATAGATAGATAGATAGATAGATAGATAGATGTATACAATGCAAGATAGATAGGTTGATAGAATGAGAGCTAGAATTAGGGATACATAGAAAGATAGCTATGATAGATATATAGAATGGTATATGGAATGATATATAGAATGGTAGATATATAGGATGAAAGATAGAGACAGATAGACATATAGATAGAACGGCAGGCAGACAGACTGACAGATAGATAGATAGAGTGATAGATAGAAATGACTTGTGTTTCTAGCTCTGGAGTTATGTGAAGCAGTATAAGTTGTTCAGGTGCCTTTACTGTTTTAAGAATTCTGGCTGATATCCTGTGACCCCCCCTCCCGGCCCCCACCCCCTCCCATGCAGCCACAGTTTCAGCCCGTTCTGTGTTCCTTTCATGCCTTGGGCGTCTCATTGTGTGACTAGGACGTATGACAAAACAGTACAACACATTTTCATGATGTTAAAGCCTTGGCCTGGATACAATGAGGGCCTGATTGACAACGCGTTTTTCAGTGGGGTGTTCCCAATTAAAACGCTTTGTGAATCAGGTCCTGTATGTCGTATCTATGTTGTGTTCCTGGTTTGGACAGAACATTTTTTGGGAGAAAATCCGCACCTTGCGTATATAAAACAAATGAAAGGAAACCTTTGATAAACAACGAACTTCCTCGATTTTACTCCTGTAGCAAATCCTTCCCGTGTTGTGTTGTTGTGGAGTTCTACGCGAGACTCGCTTTGTTTACTTTATTGCGCGTATCTGTAGGAACGTGCGTGCGTTCCCTGCTCTGGCCAGGCCCGCCTTTTAAAGTAAGACGCCAGAATAGACCTTTCGCTTGTTTTTCTCGATTTCTGTGAGTGTAGCTCACGGCACAAATCTCATTTATCGCTCTAAATCGGCCAGACACATGTCAAGCGGCTGCAGCAGTCAGACCTCGAATCGCGGTAACGCGACCTTTCAGGATGTGGGCCCCGGCGCTTTCCTAAAACGTAATCCTAGACGTCTGTAGTGTACATGGCCCAATACGACACTGTAACGACCGTGACGTTTCCGCGATAATTCTAACTAGGGGTAGAGACCACCACGGGCGACAAATAGCCACACAGATTCTTAGATGTAATCCCAGAAATGAGTCACGGCTTTCAAAGGGGAAGGTTTTTGTTTTCGCACACGTTTTTGCTGTGCAGATCATTTTGTTTTTATTTAAACCTAAAATATTGTTATTTGTTGAAGACGTGTCCTACCGTTTCTTGCCCGTTCTCTTTTATCCCGACACGTAAACACCCCCTACAACGCAATACAAGTCAGGCGAGGTGTGGAAACGGCCTTAAAATTGGTTTAACTGCAAGTCTACTTTGCCAACGCCAGGTGGCGCTCTTGATCTACAAGTGTTCGAATTTGTCTCTTAAACTGACAGAAGCCAAGGTCAGGAATTGGGGCTTTTCGTCAAGGTCAAGGTTTAAGGCTTTCCTGCCCCCCTTCATTTCAACTAATAGGAAAAACACTACCCGCGCCTACTAAGCACCTCAAATGCGCAGAGTATTGGATTGGAAGCAGTATTCCTTGAAGAGACCTGCACGCCCCCTTACCCGTTTATCTCTGGGACTACCCGCCACTTGAATCTTCATGAAACATGCACGGTGTTCAAAAACATGTATAATTCCCAACTCTGTTGAATAACTTCACGATTAGGCCCCCATCTATGGCCAGGGGTAGTGCATAGCCCGCACTCCGCTCCATTCATACACTGAGAGACACACACACCTTGTAATCAGGGTTTACGACAATGTACTATTTTATTAACAGCGACATTTGCATTACTCTATCTACACGATGCTTTGTTTTTTTTCCTTCTGTTTTCTGTAGAAATATAAAACAAATGCACACATACATTTTCACAGTGCGCAATATTTTTATTTATTTACACGGCGGTATTTTATGGTGAATAAAGACAGAAAGTCACGTGACGTTTCAATAACTGCTTCTTTTTTTTGTAATAGAAAGTTATGCGACCCTTTAACCTTTTTAGTGTGCCCTTAATATACACAGTAATCAAGAAAATAATTACTTATAATTATTTTTAAAAAAATCAAAATATTTCAAAAATAAATGCGTTAGTCTCTGTCACTCATTAAACTGAATTTTTTTTCCCGGAAACTACCAATTCTACAACAACTTATCTAGACAATTTTGTACCTACATTTGCATTAAGGTGGAACTTGTTTTTTTTTAACGGAAAGGACCTAGCAGGTTGTAGGTTATGAACAATGCCTAAAAACTCTGGTTTAATTATATATTTATGAAATGCAGTTCTTTTTGTAGGTTTTCTTGTGGAAGTATAATAATAATGCCGAAATCCCCGCTATTATAAAACAAGGTGTTGGGGCAGAGGGGGCGGGGGTGCCTGTGTGAGGGCGTGCGGAGTTCCAAATCCCTGCCAGCTCCCAGAGTCATTCGCACACACCACAAGCTCTACGTGTTTCTAAATACTTGCTTTCAAATGAAGTTTTCAATATCCGCTTAATATAAAAATGCGCTGGGTAAACATACCGTCATGATACACGATTCGCTATAAATTACCTGAGCAGGCATTCCACATGCAGTCTGGGTGTAAGTTTGGGCAAGCACACACCTTGTACAACGGGGTGTCTGTTTTCACCGTCTTCCCCATTAAAAACGCCCCCACTGTCCGCTGGCGTGAGAACGCGTACGTAGCGCTGAAATGCGTGTCCGTTGCTCAGTTTACAGTTCCAAAGAGGCACACATTGCCAGGCAATTGTCTTCATGAACCAGTTTTCAAACAACATGTCACAAATTCCATAAAAGTTCGCGAATTCTGGTGACCAATGAACAGCTTCATTTCCTTGTAACTGTCAGTTTTCTTTTAGCTTCGGCTTAGGTTTTTGTTGACACCAAAAAAAAGGAGGCGGGGAGTCCATTAGCTGGTGGTCTTGAGTTTGTTGATGACCTTCTTCTCTTTGACCCTCCTGTTTTGGAACCAAATGGTGACCTGGCGCTCGGAGAGGTTGGTGGTGGCCGATATCCGCCTCCGTTTGTCCTTGGTAATGAACTTATTCGTGGCGTACTCGCGCTCCAGTTCCTTCAGCTGGACCTTGGTGTACGGCACGCGCTTCTTCCGGCCTCGCCGGTACGAGTTCGCATCCGAGGGATGCGAAACCACGTCTGAAAGACAAGAAGGGTTCACACTGGCATCAGAAACAAGCGGGCAGGCCCTGAGCAGCGCTCCCCACTGAACCCCCCCCCCTTCCACCTCCCATCACTAACCACCGGGAAAACCCGCAAAAGCCCCCTGCGATGATTACTCAGGCTGCTGTGCGAATCGAAGCCACTCACTCCACCCGCGCACACAATCAAGATAGCCACTAATTACCCGCCTCACGCACGGGTCACCATTTGGAAATTACGGCGACGACTGCGAGGGGCTCGACTTCAGAATCTCGCCCACAGCCACGCTCACTACGGTGCATGTACACGTGTCAGCGACGATGCCCAGCAACGATGGCACCAACGTTTTACGTGTGCCTTTAACCATGCAGCACCAAGAAAAGCCACACACGGTTCCAGTTGGTTACAAAGACCGGCATGCTTTTCTATAGGAGAATGCACGCGCGTGTTGACCTTTCGGTGCACTTGTGTGTGCACTAATGTAGAATACACCCAGTCGCATGCACCCATCACCGCCCGTGCACCCGAACACCACACCACGCAGCGCTAAGGCGAGTAACGGTGTCTGCGCTGCGCAATCCCACACCCCAGCCACGCCAGCATCCACGCTCAGAGCGCTGTCCTTACCCGGCAGAGAGGACTTCCAGAGGTGCGGGGGCTGCCCTTGCTCCTTGGAACAGTACACTTGCCCATTCCAGCCATTGGTGAGGGCCCAGGGCTGGTAGGGCTCCATGGGCAGCAGGGGCTCGTGCCTGGGCTCGCCGGGGCCCCCCACAGTGGGCACCATGGTGGGCATATCCAGGTAACCGGGCACCGGCTGGTACGGGCCGGCCGCGTAGCCCTGGTAGAAGGCGAACTCCTTGGCCCTGGAGGTGAACTCCTCGCCCGCCGAGCCCGACGTGTCCATGTACTTGTCGGCGAAGGAGGAGGGCTGCGCGCAGGACTTGATGCCGCCGTGGTGGCCCACCCTGCACGGGTAGTATCCGCTTCCAAAATAACCGTAGGGCAGCGCGGCCCCGGACGAGCCCTGCGCCGAGCAGGGGCTGCACTGCTTGCCGGCCTCGGCGGGGCCCTCGCTGCCGCCGGGCGCGCTGTAGGCGGCGCCCGGGGGCCCGAGGGGCGCCGGGTGCGCCATCAGGTTCCGGCACTGGTTGGCCGCCGCGAAGCTGCTGCCGGGGAAGCCGTCCATGTTCTTGCTGATCTCATCCAGGCTGTTGTCGTAAAGGAACATGACGGGCTCGATCCAGCGTGGGCGCAGGAGCACTGAAGCTGTCATAGCCCGGCCAGCATTGGGACGAGTGGCTCTTTTTTAAAAGCCCCACAGACTGGAAACAGAGCTCCCTCTCCGCCGAGCCTTAGCGGGGCTGGCGCGGCAGCCCGCCCCCCCGGCCATTGGCCGCCGCCGCACCACGTGACATGCAAAGCAGGCACTCCGGCAGCACGGGAATAAAATGCAGCTAATTAAATAATTTAATAAAAGGGAGAGCTGGCCTGCTGACTTCAGTCCTTTCGGCGCTTGGGGGCAGGGGAGGGGGCCAGGGGTGCACTCAGGGGGTCAAGGTCACAGCCCAGTCCCTGTGTGAATATCCAAAGACTGCCAGGCAGGCCGGTGCTTCTGAAAGGATCGACCGGCCTGCCCGGAATTTTCTCGATAGCCTCACATCACGTCCAGCTCCCGGGGCCCATCTCCCAGCTCAAAATACACACGTTTTTTTAATTTGCTGTGCTCACTCCTTAGACCCCGAGTGGCCAAAGCAATACTCCGCTAGTTGGTATAGACAGGTCTCTGTTTGCTCTGTCTCGCCCGCACGTAAATAAGTACTTCAAAAATACTAGCTATACAATGCTTCGCATGCTTTTAGGAACAGCTTGAAAGCAGATCTTCCGCCAACGCCTTGATCCTCTTTCGCATGCAAACGCCACCCTTTGAATAACAATAGGTTCTGAAATATTCCTTTTCAGCGACTCACACCTCAGTGCAAAGAGCCAATGATAGCATTTAAACATACTTGGCCTGGAGCATTCGACAGGGAGAAGGAAGAACCCGCACCCTAGAGGTAAGCCGGAAACCGACACGATCATTTAGTAAAGTATTGGCTACCTGCGCCTTTAATACATGCGCGCACGCAAAGATGCGCCCTGGTACTGCATGTTATTTGCGTTCATTCGGTTTTATCATCGAGACGTGCTTGCAGTAAAATTAAGGTTTTCTGGTTTGATATGCAATTACCTGCACAATTGTACTCTGTCCTGCATGCCCGTGTGCACAGTTGTGGGGATGGAACTTAGGCGTCTGTGTATTCCTCCATCTCTATATTCACGCACATGGCCATGAGATAATGCAAATATAGCGGACCGTAAGAGGGCTTTTTCTGAAACGCGTGCATGACCCATCACTGAGTTAGTCAAATAACTCCTTTGTAGCTTCATGTTTTGTGTTGCCTTGACATGTGAGCCAGAGCAAAGATTCGCACTGGCGCCAGTTCCTGGGTTTCCCGTATGGCACTTAAAATCGTATTCATAATGACATTATACATATCGCAACGCTGTACGTTTTTACCTGTGCTTCTACTCCGCAGCTAACTACACATAATCCATTCACAACTCTCCAATCTGCGCGAGCGCGCTGTGGTCTAACTACTATATATATATACGCAATGGGTGTCTAACGCTGCCCTCCAAATTCTAATGCAGCTTTAGCTTTGTCAATAGGTCTCGTATAGGCGTAGCAACATTACGTCCAATTACACCATGCCCCCTGTAATTATTCCAGGCACACTGGCTCCTCGCTGTTCGCCCCCCAAGCTCACACACTTATTTCTGGAGCAGTTTACGTTCTCACGGCGTTTACTCTGCCAAAAAGTGCGCAGTCAGTCGTTTTAAAAGGACTTTTTCTGGTTGCTGTGTGGTGGGAAGGGCGCAATAACAGTCCCGTTATCACACCCCGCTGCAAAAGGCCGGATGCCAGACAGAACACAAGGACGCGGGCAGTGCTACTTAGCATACGGGTCAGACAGGGCTGGAGGCCAAGGTCAAGTTGAGAGTGGCCGCCTAGCCAAAAAACGAAGAGCTTGCAGACCCCCAAGAACCCGCTGGCCGGCACAGGTCCGCGGACTTCGCACCACAGCCCCATCTGTGCCCTTCAGCGCGCAGGCATTTTTATCTGCGTCCTACTTTTCTGTGAAAGTTCTGTAAGAATCGCGTTTAAGCCGCCATTTCAAATCTAGAGCGCTGGGGGAGGGGAATGGGCTCTTGGAATGCAAGCTCCCTTTGTCCATCTGGCTCTCTAGTCGGTTCCTGAAAATGGCGACTGTTTACAGGTCACTCGTCTCATCTCTCTGTTGCCCCACTTCATGGGGTAGAACCCCACACGCGCTGCAGCGACCCAAACAGCAGTTGAAATGCCTCAGAATGTGTTGGCTGGCCTTTACAGTGCGTGTGCCTCCAGAGGTACAAAGAGGCGCCTGCCTCTCCAAGCCTTGGAATTTTTTTGCTGGTGTTAATTTGACTTAACACATTTTATGATAAAAGCTTTATTTCAGTTATAGTTTAATTCCCTGCATTTTTGCACAAGGCAGTGACGCACTTCATCGTGCACTTGAGTAATCCGCGCAATGTTCAAAAAAGGGGCCACAGGCTGACGCGAAACACATCAATGGAATTAAACTCGAACCATCTTTTAGAATAGTAGAACACCAGTGTACACCGCTCGCATGAATGTGTGTCACCTATGATCATTGTGTACGCCGTGTGTGTACTACTGTGTAATAGCAGTCATTCGAACCGACGGGCCTTATTCATGGAATGTTTAGCACGTGCAAAGTGACTCTGCACACTGCAAAAGTACTAAATGGCCTAATTCAAGGTGCAAATAGCACTTTTGCAGTGCAAAAATACCCTTTGCACTGCTTTGTGAATAAGGATGTTTGGTGGAAGTGCAAAGTTATTTTGCATTAGTGCAAAGTCACTTTGCACAGCGATAAAAATCCCATGAATGAGGTCCAAAATGTGTTTCAAAAAGAAAGAGCACGAGCAGGAGACACAGGTGGCTGGGATGACATGTGTATCTCTCAATTGGGTAATGATGGGCAGCCTTAAGGACTGCCTCCATGTCAGACAGGAGACCTCCTTTTGTAAATCATTTTTCAATGGGAAACCCCCATTGAAAAACGCTTTTGTAAATCAAGCCCCGACGGCGCTCTGCATCTAAGGACATGGCGATTTAAAAGCAGCCATTGGCGGAATTTGAATTCGGAAGCTGATCTTTTTGAACGAAGTGGGCAGCGTGGGCCTAATTCACAGAGCGTTTTCCAATAGGGTTTTGCCATTATAAAACGCTTCTGTGAATGAGGCCCACGCGTATCTCATCAATAGCGCATGGCAACGAGCGGGCGCAATATCGCACCCTTATCTACCAAGCAATGTTCATACCTAGCGCCATACAACGAATTACTGTCTGAGGAAAGTAAGTGCGCACGCACAGTCAGAAGCGCGCGCGTGTGTGCGCTTACAACGTAGAGCATAAACGTTATCATATTTACACATTCACGCACAATGAATGTTCAAACTGGGTCGCAGGGTGGCCTTTTATCGCGCGCATGTGTGCGAGCGTGTGTAGGAGGCATTCGTATGTGTTCGTATCTTGAGTCAAATAACTTTTACTTTCACAGGACGTCGAAATGCACGTGGCATTACTCCGTGCATCGACAGGTTGCAGCTAAATACTCGCAGAGCAAAGAAATGGCGTTTCCCAAAGCACTTTCTCCTCAAGTGGAATACACTTTCCAGGTCCGAATGCCCCCAAATGGGAGAAGTCTGCCGCTCCCACTTATCCAGCTCCCCTTTCAATCGAGCTAAGAACATTTGCTGACAATATCAATGCTTTATTTTGCAATTGAATGTTGCAAAATATTGAAAACGTACCCCTGATTAGAATAATATGCAGTGTAGTTTAGGAGTAAACTCACACACAATGAAATGGCGGATATGCAGTTTATTTACTTAAGTAGCCAGACTGGGTCTAGGCTACTTTTTAATATAGCAATAGTTCCCACACAATGGCAAAATATTAGGCACAATACAATGTATTAATGAAGACCACACACACACACACACACCACCACCTCTCTCGTGCACACACCCTCGGCCTCTCCCCATCTCACTACCCCCCGCTCACGCACACAACCTCCCCCTCTTCCACAGACACGCACGCACACGACCCCCTCTCTCTTGCACACACCCTCGGCCTCTCTCCATCTCACTACCCCCCTCTCACGCACACAAACTCTCCCTCTTCCACAGACACGCACGCACACGACCCCCTCTCTCTTGCACACACCCTCGGCCTCTCTCCATCTCACCACCCCCTCTCACGCACACAAACTCTCCCTCTTCCACAGACACGCACGCACACTACCCCCTCTCTCTGGCGTACACACACCCATACACACTTTCCCCGCACAGCCTCTCTGTCTGCCACAATCTCTCTAGAGCATCTCGCCCAACTCTGTAAAAGGTCCCTCTGTTTGATGTGAGCCTGGCTGTTTACATGGCCAGCGCTGGCAATGTCAAGTCAAGGCAAGTTCACGTCCACTCCTACCTCTGCTTAATGCAGCCCTAATGTGTTGCGATGTGAACGCAGCGCCCGCGCTTTCCAGCACTTGCAAGACGTTTACCTTATAACCTGTTTACTCAGCGCATGTCCAGCTCCATCTGAAAGGCTTCCCTCGGTGCCTGACTTCTCGGTATGCGAGAAGTCACACATCTGCGAGGGATACGCATGCAGACGGCATCACACCGCTGCATGGCGCCACAGCAGAGCCCAAGGTGCCAAGGCACAGTGCAGGGAGGGCTTTCAAGAAATGCCATAAAAGAACCCGCGATTTGAATAGATTGCTCCCAAACTTTCAGATTGCAGAATCTTTTTTTGCAAGTATTGGTCCACCAGACAAAACTTGGCAATTTTTGCCCATGGGCTGAAACACCGGGGCTCCTGGTCGGTTTTTTCCACCGCCCTCCCATCCGGGCACTATGTTGTCAGCACTTAGACCAGCTCTTCACATCACAGGCTATGATGTGGTTCGTGTATGTCCGCGGACCCAATGCTCTGTTTCTGATGTTCAGATTAACCTGTTTTTTTGTTGTTATTATTATTATTCTTTTTAAAGGGGCTTTCCTCGTGTCTTTCTTCCGCCACCGGGCGCCGAGCTGCCTAAATTGATGGCTAAGGAGAACACTTTGTTTGTCGTATGTTTTCTAGGTGTTAAAACTGGTCAAATGACGTGCAAAGAAATGCGATCGCATATGTAAGTAGTCCCTGCCAATACAAGTCACCTATTGGAGGCATGCTATGGCCGTTTAATTAGTAGAACAATGAACATAGGAGCGCGTGCCCTATGTCGCTAGTGTTCCCAGTAAAGCGGGTACCGTAAACCGTAGCCAAAATAAAACGAATGCCACCATTTGGCTTGCAAAATCAAGGCTGAGTCTATAGGTTTCTCAAGTTTTTGCTACAACGACGAATTCATAAAAATCCTTACCGGTGCCAAGCAACAATCGAATAGGATTCATTTGGGATATTCCTCTTCCCTGAAATATCCCAAACCAATCCTATTTAATCCTGGCTCCACACAGGTAAAGTATTTTGTGCCATTATTTGCATAGCGCCTAACTACAGTCTCGTGCGCTATGAAACACACACTATTCTGATGTCGCGCATTCTCCACGTGTCCCACGACCATAGACGGCAGGGAGTTAAATCTATGTGCACCGACGTGCGACATCGTTTTGACTCTGACGCCTGTGCGCACGGGGAAAGTTAGTCAGAGGCGTCACGCGTGACCACGCTATGACCCACAGCCCACCTCGACAGGCGACTGTCTCTTCAATAATCAAGCAGTCTCCTGGATAAAGAGCGAGCACCACCCAGTGTGCAGTCACATGTGCTTTTCACCAATTTGCGCGGGGAGGGCCGTTGCCCATAAGTTGCGGGGGCTCTGAGGAGCGAACACAAACAACACGTTAAGATAGTTGTCCTTTCACCGAGCGAAGAAACACGCGTAATTGCACTGCACTCTGGAGCCTGTTTCCTTCATGACCGGCAGCTACGAACACTACATAACATAACAGCACCGTTTATTTAACTGCAACTCAGTGTCACAAAAATGATGATTTGAGTTGGCGTTGGCTAATGCCAGACATTTTTTTAGGAAGTTGTATAAATGCACACACACACACATAGGCGCACACACGCACACACTACAACATCTCCTCAAAATGTTCTACAATGGAGCTGGGACGATTGTCATAACTACAGAGGCATCCTCTCCCCTTCTCCATCATACAGTTAACACACACACACATACACACACACAGACACACACAGACACCCACTCACACATACGCCAAAATACAACATTTGAAAACAAAACATAGTAGTTTCCTGTTACACACGTATTAAATCATTACTCCGAGACAGTCAAATATTAGTTTGTTTCCCCCCCCCCAACCTCCCCCACCCCAAACACAAGCTTGGCTGATCAACCTTAACATTGCACTCCGACGCCCATGCTATTAGCCGAAATATCAGGGACACCCACTTTGTCTGCCGGCGTACATGCGCTGTGTTAGTGTCGCAAATGCTCAAAGCATATTTTTGGACAGGCGCATTTTGTCTTTAATTCTAATTAAATTCTTGCAATTTGATAAACACAAATGACCACGATGCGGAACACGAATCCCACACCTTCCACTGCAGCTGCCTGCTTTCAAACTGTGCTGATGAGTGCGAGCACAGTCGCAGCCTGATAACAATTACACCTTGTCCTAATTTGCACACACATTTCCCTCCTTTCAGAGGGAGAGCACCCTCCCCCCACCCCCCAAACTAGGCACCCCTCCTTTCACAGTGTACAGGAGAAGCTGCAGACAATGGAAACAATGCAGTGCTCGAAGCAGGGCTGAGCCTGGGGTCCGCCCGCCGTGCATTCCTCGAGCGGTGTGTGGCATCCGCCCAGCGCAGACACCACGCTCCCCGCCGCCCGGCCAATCAGCCGCTTCTCTCTCCTTCTGCCGCTGCTTCTGAAACCATATCTTCACCTTACAGAGAGACGAGGGCGCCCAAACCACACACGTGTCCGGGAACTCAGGACCTTACTCAGTACACTCTGGTGCTTTTCATGGGGACATTCGGGCAATAACAAGTCTTCCATACTTTGACGACTTGGCTTATTAATATGAATGACTAGCATTTTATGTTTTATTGAGCGACATCATAAAGGGCCATCTTGCTGCACTCAACCCCACCGAGTCTCAATCTAGAATCACCCTCCACAGACAAGGGTAGCTGAATGACCAAAAGAACAACGCAGCGTAACAGCGATACACATATTTCGGTTAATTATCCAGTATACACACACATTTTACCCTCCAATGGAGTTATTTATTTAGAAAATATTCTATTTTTAAATATTTGCATTGCCACTAAGGCAGTTGCTCATTACTGCGCCCGCTGTGAACGCTTGGCCACCACAAGTTGCACCTGGGTTGGCGCCTGGGGACAACCCATGGGTGGTAGCTGTGAGCAATTTGACCATCTGCAGGGTGGGTGTGTGATAGCCTGGGCTTTTTTGACATTTTTACTTAAATGGAACGATCGTAGACCAACCTCAGAAAAATGTGTGGGGCTGATCCACACACATCTTCCTATGCTCACACCAGGGCAAATACATCGACCCGTATACTGTGGGTGGACACAGCCTACAAGCACAGTCCTCCTTGTCATATTGAGTTGGGATATGACAGCCAGGAGAACACTATGTCATCTCCAAAAAGGGGCGGTCCAACCTGCCGCCTGCCATGGCCAGGCTGATTAACTAAAAAAGGCTCTATGGATCCGCCCTGTTCTTTTTTTTGGTCCTGCAGCTGATTGCAGTGATTGGCATACCAATTAGAGAGGACTTCAAACAGCTGCACATGGGGTCTGGATGCAGAGGTTAACAAAGGTGAACCATTAGGCCATTTTTAAATGAGGAAGAGCGTCATTACATGGATGAGGGTGCAGAATAACTCTTACACAAATAACCAGACCGACAAACGTAAGCTGTTTTATTGTCAATTGTATAAAACAGGGAGTACACCGGACATCAACGGACGTCTCACAGCATAATCTCGAAGCATCACATGAAAAAACATCCTTATATAGCAAAAATGTGTCATACGTGATGTCATACCTCATCTCAAGACCTTCCTCTTTGCTTCGGCTTTCTCTCCTACTCTCCCCTGATGAACTCTTGACTGAAACTGCACTGGTCACCTGGATACCCTCTGATCTCGGACCCAGGTTCCCTCCCCGCTAGCTGCACACCTGCACTGCCTCCCAGGCAACCCCTGCACTTGTGGGCTCATTTTGTATCCCTACAGTCCACACCAGCTCCTGACACTTGATGTCTTACCTCACTACTGCACTTGCCAGAAGCTGGCTGCACTTTTTACTTATTGTTTTATTTATTCAATTTATTTTTGACTGTTGAGCCTATGTACTGCAATATCCCTTCTACTTGCATCCTGCACTTTCCCTCCCCCGTCCCCTGTATTTGCACAATCTTAATGTCAAATGGCCTATTAAGATCATTGTCTCTGTTATCCCTCTTTTCCCCCTCCCTTGCCTCGTCGCGCCTTGAAACACTTGTGTATAGGCACGTTATAAATGCCATATCATATCATATCATATTCATCATGGCAAACTAAGAAAACCTACTTGGGATTGTGATAGGTCTATGGTGAACATCTGGGTATACTTTCTGTAGGGGATTGGATTGTGATTGGGTCTCTACAGTCAGGTTGGACAAATTATGCCCACCCCTTGTGCAAGTCATGTTGAATATTTGTTAGATACACGACACACCATTGGCTCTCAAATTTTAGGGCTCTTCAATACATGGCCTTCTATAATTGGTTGGTATGCTTGCACCCTTTTGGAGTATTCAACTCGCTAGCAGCACGCAAGCTGGTACCCCAGGTGCTTGTAAGTGGACCTGACCATGCCCCCACCCAATTGGCCCACCATCCATCATCACTCATGCCGTCTGCCATTCGAATTGTCTTTGAACTTGGCCTTGCAAAGTATCACTGCTCCTGAGAATAGAAGGGAGGGTGAGCATGTTCTTAACTTGAAGTCTCAATGCAGCTAGCCTATTTTCTATTTCCATCCAACCCACATGAGAGGAGACCATGTTTGAGCTCCTGTCTTGGCATTTAATGATATTAAATGAATAAAACATAACACTCATAGTGTTTCCGTCGCACCTAACACGAGCTTGCTTTGCTTCTCACGTTCTTTGTATCTCTTTGAATAGATAACCAGTTCTTGGCTGCCACAACCCTTGCCACTGGCCCAGACAGCCTTCTCAATCCATCCAGGATTTTCAGCTGCTTTTCTGCTGCGCCACATTTTCAGCCCTTCTCTTCACATGTCTTGGCTTACTAAAGTTGTGACATTGAATATCCAGACTCTATACATGTATAGTAACACTAACAAAAACATTGTTAAAGGGACGTTATGGTTAAGTTGCACTAGCAAAAACCTACGAAATTCAATGGAAAAACGTTGTTACAGAGACGGCATGGTTACAGGTAAAACCAACCCCCCCCCCTGAAATTCACTAGTTATGGTAAGCTAAGCAACCATAACTCGGTCCACCAGTGTGCACTGCAAGGACTAAGACACATGACATCAAAGAACTCATCACAAATCTCATTGATGACATCACAAGTGTGGCTGCCCCTTTTTTGTTCACTGGCATAAGTAGGCCAGGTGGTTTTCTTCATTACCAGTCAGGAAGTAACAAATCAAAAGGTTCTATCTTTGTGTACGGCACCCTTCTCATATGTTCTTGCACTACGTCCCTCAGGGTTCACTCACATCAAATGATACATATCCATATAGGGGAAGAAGAAAGCTTGAAACAGCAATCATTTCTGTGCATGAAGGTAATCAGTTATGTTATGAACACTTTCTGGTAAGACTGCTCCTTGTTTGCCTACTGTATTTTCCCTGTATATGCTCATATTTGCATGCGTTGTGGTGTCTTTATGTTTTCTGTGCAGTAGTGCAATTATGTAGTTATTAAGGCAATGGTACCTACCTCTTACAAGTTTCACAGTACCCAAAACTCTAAAACGAAAGCATTCATGATGTCACTATGTAGCATGGGAAGATTTTCAAGGTTACACTTCTATGGGGCATTGTGCAGACAATAACTACGTGTCCATATGATTTGGTTCATGTACTGCAAGGAAGTATGTAATACAATGGTGGTATAGCAATGCATTGCTGAATGAACTACTTATCTCATGCCAGTTCTTCAATGATTTTTGATCATATTCTGTCGCCATTACAATAACAATCCCATGTCGAGGCTTTCCATGAAAACTAAATGCACATGTGATATCATCAATGAGATTTGTGATGGTAACTTTGATGTCATGGGTGTTAGTTCCTGCAGTGCACACTGGTGGCACGAGTTATGGTTACTTAGCTTACCATAACTGGCGAATTTCATTTCTTTTCTCGGTTTTACCTGTAACCATAATGTCCCTGTAAAAATGTTTTCCCATTGAATTTCATAGGATTTTGCTAGTGCAACTTAACCATAACGTCCCTTTAACAATTTTTTTGTTAGTGAATTTCATAGGTTTTTAGTAGGTTAATGTAACCAGATCGTTGCTTTAGCATATTTTGTTTCTATAAAGAAGATAGCTGTCTGGTGCTGCAACGGAAACATAATGTCCCGTTAACAATGCTTTTTTACTGATTCCTTGACTGCCCTCATGATAACCGTGTGGAAAGCCCAAAGTGTGTGGTGTATGTATCCATTTGCTCTACCCCTTCCTTTTCCAAAGAGTGTTTGTGTATCTTAGCAATTACAGATGTACATGTTAAATGTTGGTGAGTGTTTCAGTAGTTTCTCTTTTTGTATTAACATTGCATGGTGAATCTGTGCCGCACAGTACTGGCCGAGATTACTACAGATGAGCAATATGGACGTTTCCTAGAGAGACTGCACCTGGTCGGCACATGTGCAAGCACATTGCAAGTATCTGTAGGACTCCATTAGTGAACGCATGTCTGCATCTTCTAATACACTTTTAAATAGTTGTGGAAGTGCACATGTATCCGTTCCACACCTATATCCATGCATAGGCTATCCACTGTGTGCTGGTAACACCGCCCCTGTCGCCAGCACAGCAGATTCATACAGTAGGCTACCGCATTTCAAGTACTCCTGCCGACTACGTGGGTGGCTCTGCAAACCTACCAATGCATGGCTAAAGCATGCCTGACTGTATGACACCTACTGGTAAACAAGCAACAGCACCCTGCAGTATAACATGGGCGTAGGAAATGGAGCATTAATTTGATTGATGTGTTGCTTGCCTTTTCATGACCTGTGAAACAGACATATTGTGTCTGCAATGAGCATTGTGGTGGAAAGTGTCAAGAGGTCGCCTGCGGGTCATACAGTTGAAGAAAACACGTAACTGCAGGTGGGACAGTCTGTATTGAGTCTGAAAAATGGCAAAGTTGGTGCAGCTTGCTCACGCATATACTAGTGCATGTAAATGCAAGTAGGCAAACATTGCAATATGCAGACCGCAAACAATGCTAGTGGTGCTTAGAAATGTACTGTACCTGCATGGGTCACACATAATAAATGCCTTCCTCCTCCACGTAATGAAGCTGTGTTTCGCGTTGTTGTAAACCTTCTTGTATTCCATAATGTATGGAAGTCCGTGAATGCTACCCCTAAGAGTAATGGTGTAGCATGAAGTGTTTGTACTGCATGTGATGACAACTAAAATGAAAAAACAAGGGACCAGTGGGCAGTGTACGCCCTTCCAACAATTAAGTAGGATAAATGCATGTACAGCATTTGCCACATCTGCTGCGGGCAACAAAAGGGGAACTCCTGTAGGGCAGTGGAGTTCTAAAACATCCTTGCATACCGTATGGCGCGCTACAGACCCTTACCCGGCAACGGGCATTGCATTGTGCATGTACTGCAATGCGCTAATCTACAGAGGAAAGATACTTAGAAGTGCATGGAAAGGGTCCTTCTGGGAGCATAACAATGACTGGCACCTATGTAGGTGAGGGCCACCCAATAATTCCATCTCTGGGCACATCCCCTATGGTATCCATGCAGGTGCTGCCCCTTCTGTACCAGGTCTTTCCTGCGGTTCCTTCTGTGGGGTGTGTCAGAAGACCATAAGAAATGGAAATGAACTGGCAATGGAAAAAAGGGAAATAAAGAAAGCACCTTTTCGAGATGAACAATGGAATTGCCAACGAACGGATGCAGGGAGGGAGGCTTGGCACTGTGCAAAACACTGTAGTTCAATCGGTTGGAAAGGGGGTCCCTGTAGAAAGAGGGTTCTTTAGGTGTTGCAGAGCGTTTTGAACACTGTCAGCGCGCAACGCTTACTACAAGATTTTTTCACTACTTTCAAGAAGGGCACCAAGGCAATTTGGATGGGGTGTGCAGAAATCAGGATGGCATGCATAGTAAGATGAACGTTATAGCTGGGGAAAGGTGTTTGTGCTGTGAAACGTCATAATCCCATGTGTGAAGTATGCCATTTTCACATGTCGTACAAAGATACAAATACACTTTTTCGCAATGTACCGCGCTTTCTCCATTTGTGAACCAAATAGAAAATGACGCAGCCAAATCAATGTCTGCATGATACTATAGAAAGTTATGCAAGAGATCGGAAACAAACGCATGACCTGGCCAAGTGCCTCCTTTATCGCAAAGGGCACTGAAACCCGTATAACATGCTGTGCAATTTTCCCTCCACAATCAACAACAATAATATCAGCATGATTGCGTGTTACCAAAGTGTCACACAGACAAACCAAAATCAGTCACTTCATTGCAGGTACTACATAGCACTACATCTCCATATGATAGATTCCAAAATGAGCAGCCACTGCACAGTGTTTTCCATTCACATTCAGTTACTGTATTTCGAAGTCCCCTAAAACCTGTATGCTGTGGCTTGTGAAACACACAGACATAACTGCACCCTCTGCATGTCTGTTGACAAATACACTGTGTACCACACTCTGTGTGTACACACCACACCCAGAAAACAAATTGATCAATCCCATAGGCTTAACTGGCCCATTTCTATGTGTGTCATCTGCAAAAGGGGTGTATCTAATACGTGCCACCCTGCAAGTATCGCAATATTTGCGGACTTTTTGTTTGTGCGGCGCGCGAGCGGGAGTGGGGGAATAACTTTCAACCAGGGTAGGGGACGCCGTTAGTTGTGGTGGCTCTTAAAGGAGCTTTTTTTTGGTTTTCTTTTTTTCATAAAGGTGCTTCATACAAATACCTTTTTTTGCGGTTTTTATAAGTAAGTTTGTGTTTTCAACATCAGCTCACATTTTTACAATAGGGTCTTCACTACAGCCTGCAGATTTTGAAAGAAAATGTCATTGCGACTGGTCGACAAAGACATGCCATTTCCTTTGAAAAGGTGTACATAGCAGGAACAAATGTCATTCTCACAGGAGAATATCCCAGCAGCACTCAAGAAGTCACAAAGGCTTCTGTTGATGAGACCCCTTCTGACCTCTGGCTGGCGACATGAATCATTGGAATAGTTCCACACTATTCTTGGGGTATACATGAGAAAAGCAGCTTAGCAGTGGGAATAATGTGCTGCACTGCTTTCATCATCTTCTTCAGTTGATGGTACACACAGGAACAAGGCCTGGAACCCAAAAGGAAGGCTCCAAAGTGCACGACCACAACGTGTACAGGTCCAGAAGTGGCCATGCGTTGACATTAAACAAGCACTCCACCGAAACAGCACGCTTCTACACTGAGCCACAAAGCCTCCACTACCTCCAAACCGAAATTGCCAAAAAAGCCTTCTTGGAGGGCATACACAACCAGATCTTCCACAAAGGCATCACCCACGAGCAAAACTGTGCATCTTGCCATAGGACTCAATGGGAATGGGGATCATGGAAACATCAGCACCATCTTGTGATGGTGCCGGTGTTTCCTCGTCCGCCTGCAGGCGGGCGGTGTTAAACCCGCCAGGTTAGACCTGGCGGGATTGACCCCTCTGCATGCAGGAGTCGCGATCACCCGGTATGGAAACAACGGTGGCGGCGGTTTTACCGCCACCGTTGTTTCCATACCGGGTGAGTTGTAATGAGGCCCCATGACTTAGCTTTTCTTTGGTGATCCAGAACATCCCAGCTCTTTAAGAGTTCTTAGTCCAGCTTGTTCTGTGGTAGCAGTTCAATGCTGAAAAAAAGCACCACAATTAGTGCCCCAAAGACAACATAACCGCATGTGGTTCACACATGCCTCAACAACTTGTTAGTGCAGTGATCCCCATGCACTGAGTCCTCTCCCCGATCCCCTGCAGCTTCTTTCCCTAATGCAGCTGCTTGTGGCGCAAGTGCGGCGTATCTATCATCTATCGGTCTAAGTTCTGCCGCTTGCATTCTGGCATGCGGGCCTGCTGCACCTGGCTATGGGGGCGGGTCTGCCGCATGTGGCTCGTTGCATGCGACACTCATGCAGACTGTGGCCGGTCCACATGTGGTGTTGGAATACGGGTAAGTAGTGACTAAATAGTAATTATCCCAAAGGTTGCTAGGGTAGTGGGGCGCTAGGATGCTGGTTAGTCAGGTATTAGAGCGCTGGGTACTGTGCAATGCATGTTGCATGGGACTTATCTCTTCGCAAGGTAGGGGCCAGAGAACTAGTGGGGCTGGGCCACCTGTGTGACCCCCCTGCTTCCCACTGATAGCTGCGTGCAACTTGTCTTTTCAGTGCGAGTGGTCCGAGTCCTCCTCCTTCGGGGCGGCGCTCGTTGCGTGTGCCCCTGAGCGTTCTTGGCTAGAACAGCAGGAAATACATCCTGACGGGTTGGCATCCTGAGCACAAGCCCTTTGCTTTGCTGTGCGTGCATGCGTGCGAGTGAGCAACACCCAATGAGGCTGTCCTTCTTTAGTTTCTGGCCCACTTGCTTCCGAGAAATGCAGTTCGGTAGGCTTTCACTCTGCAAGGAAGGCAGCGTAGCCTTTGAAGAACTTTTACTGGAGATTTTGGAGGGTGGGGTTGCTTATCAGCCTGCTGTGTAAGTTTGGTTTCCAGAGTTTGTGACCCTGACAGTAGACTCCCGTGCGGAATGGCCGTGGTCTTGGATTAGCGGGATGATTTGCATGAAATGCTTTGAGGATTCTTGGCGCATGCACATTACAGGCTGGTTCACATGTATGGTCCTCAGGCCTGTAGCCAACCCATTCAATCAAATAGTACAGTTGCCCAACACTTCTGCATGATGCATTGAGGATTGACTGTACCACGTACTCAGGATGCCCCTGCACTAAAATAGGTGAAGGCTTTTTGGTGCAAATGTTTGGCTGGGTTGGTTTTAACAGGGCAATACGCAAAGTTGGGTGTATTTTAATTTTAGTCAGTAGAGCTAACCAGACCGGTACTGGGTTCCCCACTTTAGTCAGTTTAAAGGGGCCTAAATAATGGGCTTGTCATTTTTGTGGGCCTTGGATGCGTAGGTTGCGAGTAGACAACCATACACAATCCCTTGCTTGGTACTGAGGACTAGGTCTTCGGTGAGTATCAGAGTACATTTTGTAGGTTTCCGTGGCGTGATCTAGATTGATTTGAATATCCTTCCATACCGGGTGAATGTGTCCATGTTGCTCAAGAGGGGCTAGTAGACACAGTGATGGAGATGTTTTGGCTATGGGCAAAACCTGAGGGTGGAACCCATGTAAACCAAAGAACGGAGTTCTCTTGGTTGACCTGTGGATAGAGTTATTGTATACTATATCCGCTAATCAGGTGTTCTGAAACCACAATGTTTCAGCGCTGGTGACAAAGTAAGTTAAGTATTGTTCCAGTCCTTGATTGACTTTCTAGGTTTGTCTATCGGTCTCAGGGTGATAGCTAGATGAGAGACATACCTCCATGCCAACTAGTCGACAATAGGAGCGCCAAAACCATGACGTGCATTGCGGACCTCTGTCTGGGATGATTCGTGAAGGTAGTCCATGCAGGCGCACCATGTTCTGTAGGAATAATTCTGCAACCTCCTCGGTGGTCGGAACTCCTATACAAGGAATAAAATGACTCATCTTGGTCAAAGAGGCTACTACCATCAGTTTTAAAGTATGTTGTTCTACAGGTGGTAAATCTACGATTAGGTCCATCGAGACCATGTGCCAGGGCACTGAAGGGTAGGCAGTGGTTGAAAAAGCCCTGCAGGTTTCTGGTGAGTAGCCTTATTCCTACTACAGTCCTCACAGTCCAATACATATTGTTTGACGTCTTGCTGAAGGGTGGACCACCAGTAGTGTTGAGCTACCAGGCCTTGTGTTTTGGCTATACCTGGATGCCCCGCTAGAGCACAATCACAACACTATTGCATAGCTAGTGCCTGGAGGTTTTTGTTTGAAAGGTACAGAGTGCATGCATAATAGGGTAATCCATCAGGAAGTGTGCATTGTGGACTCCGCACACACCACACCCTCATCTCTTTTACTGACATGGCCATTTGTACTTGCTCAAATATATTGGTTGTTGCTCCTACGGTTTCCACTCAGGGTATGAGATACTGGGGGTCTCGTTTTGGTTCTTTTCGCGGTGGTTCCAGATATCTTGAGAGGATATCGGCCTTATTGTTATCTGTTCCTGGTCGATAAGTGATTAAGAAATCAAAATCAGAAAAGAACATAGCCCACCGTAATTGCCGCGGGCTGAGCGACTGGGCGGTTTTAATAAATTGCAGGTTCCTGTGGTCCATCATAACCGTCACTGAATGACATGCCCCCAAGAGATAGTGGCACCACTCTTCAAAAGCAGATTTAACCGCCGGTAATTCCAGATCTGCTATAGTGTAGTTAGATTCAGCTGGTAACAGTTTTCAGGAGTACTACTCCACTGGGTGTAACAACCAAGTCTTTGGGTCTATTTGGGATAGCACCGCCCCTAGTACATAGCTAAACACATCGGTTTCTACAATGAACGGTTGCATGAGGTCTGGGTGTCTGAGAACGTGGGCGGCAGTAAACATTGCCTTCAATTGGTCCAGCCCTTGGTCAGCCGTGTGATCCCAATGGAACTGCTGGCCTTTCCTAAGCAACTTAGTTATCAGTGTTACAAGGACAGAAACGTTTTTAACAAAACCTCTGTAGAAATTGGCGAAACAGAGGAAGGACTGAACATCTTTCATGGAAGTTGGAGCTGGCCAGGCCAAAATGGTTAGAACTTTACGTCAGTTCATCTGTATCCCTGTTGGCATCAGAAAATACCCCAGGAATTCAACGGTGGTCTGATGGAATTCGCATTTCTCCAGTTTAGCATATAGACTATGCTCCGATAGACTCTGTAGGACCACTCACACATGTTTGACGTGTTCTTGCATGTTTTGGGAGTATATTAAAATATCATCAATGTAGACGACTGCGAATACATCCAGGCATTCTAGCAAAACCTTGTCTAAGAAGTATTGGAAGGTGGCGGGTGCATTGCAGAGGCCGAATGGCATGACCTGATAGTCATACAAGCCAAACTTAGTCCGGAAAGCAGTATTCCACTCGTCCCCAGCATGCACCCGCACCAGATGGTGTGGGATGCATTTAAAGGCCCCAAAAGACGTCCCTTTTACACAAATAGCATTATTTTAAACACTGAAACAAAAAAGGCCTGGCCTTTGTCTTTGTTTTTGAAAAAGAATTAAAGAGCCATGTGGAAAGGGGCCTACCTGTCATTACTAATGGAAAAGCAGAATTTGAATTTGCAAAAGAAGGTGGAATCAAAGATCCCTGTCACATGGAAAACTGTTTTACTTTTCTGTCACGTGTAATGACCCTGGAACCATTTACCCTATTACACAGACTAAATGTTTTTGGACACAGTGAGGCAATAACAAACACTTAGACCAATAGTTGGAATATAATCAGCTCTTTGCAGGCCCTTTATTCATACAAGACAGAAGCATACAAATGACTCTAGGAGCAAATAGAGTGGGTTATACATAAACACACACATAGACAAGGATAGCTACGAATAAAGTTTATATCACTATTAGTACAGTTGAAGGAGAAAGCTTAATCTCAGCCACTATGACACTACCCAGTCCCAAGGCAGGTGGGCAGAGAGATCACACGAGCGAACAGGGTCTGGAGCGGAGCATCCCCCCTCTCAGCGAGACTTCATCACCCAGGGTCCAAATTCTCTTTTTACCACCAGGATACCTCCTCTCTTATGGGGGAAAAGTGCCCGCCTACCTCAGGTTGCCAACCGTCCCCGGCCAAAGGACAGACAATAAAGATGGGGAGCACAGAGCAGAAAAATCCAGTTAGTAATGGAAAAACACAGTTTGTCTCTGGCGCGCTTGTTTCCAGCACCCCTTATCACTGCACATGCACAACTCTGACTCCCTTCTTGGCTCGTTCTTGATCACACAATACACCAACTATCCTCCATAATGAGCTCATATGCTTCCAAATATACTATCGCACCGTGGCAGAACTCATTTCTCCTAATTGAGCTCACAGAAACGTAGACTTTCATTGTTGTTTGGAAGTGAATGTCCGAATGGCTGTGCAGAGGTGTGTGCAAATAAAAACAGTTTTAAAAAGTAAAAGAAAAGTATCACTGCTCACAGAAAAATGTCAGGAAAACAAAGCATGATGTGCAGGTTGACAAAAAGCAATGTATATTATGTTTCACCTACAAAACTCCAGTGACATTTAAAAAAACCACTTTGTCTTCATGGAAAGTGTCGCCCCCAGGCCGACCCTTTTGGTGGCTGTGGGCAAAACTTCACAAGGAAATCTCCTACTCCCAGCCTGGATGTCACATCTCCGATCTAATTACCAATTGCAATAAAATGTCCTGTTAATGGTGTCAAAATTCAGTGTTCTCTAGACCTGCTGGATCAGAAAGCATTGACTTCAAGAAAATTTACCCTTGGCTGGAACATGACTAATATGTGTGAAAATGGGGGGCCCCACTTCAGGGAGAAAGCTTCCAACACAAAGGAGACTGAAAAAAAAACTTGGGGTACAGGCTGACCTAGTGAAAACAAATAACCGGAAGGCAGGAGGTGGGCCATTTGTCCCACATGGAGATTCACAATGAATTTAAAAGGACTATTACCATTTTGGCCATTTTCACAGTCATCACAAGGCGGATGGATTTTGTCTATGTGCCATTTTTAATGTAATTTCTGGGCGATTTTGGAGATATAAAATTCATCTACCTGTGACTCAGGGAACTGTAATGGCCAGTTAAACTAGGTTTCTGGCTGATCTGAACATGTTTCAAAGTGAGAGTCGGTGAGCGGGTAGAAAATGAAATTAGTGATATTCTTAATAACGTACATATTCATAACTCTTGTGCTTTTTATGGAAACAGCAGAAAGGTGCCACATGGCCCTGCTACATGGTACGGATTTGCTGATCGGTTTATCTAATTCTCTGTGATTTGCTGAATCGAAAAATATGTTTATGGCAGTTGCTAGTAAAATTTTGAAAGGAGAACAAAGGGTGATTACAAATGGGAATTGCCATGTTTTCCTAGACCCATAAACCAATCCTGACTAGGAGGCTGGGTTTGGGAGGAGAGAGAAGGGTAACTGTCTAATCCTGGTGGCAGGAATTATTGCAGGGTTACTACCCCAAGATTGTAAAATTGGTGGTGTCATCGCTGCTATATAAGAGGGACTGCACACACAGAAAAAGCGGGAAGGAGTGGAACAGACAGACAGAGATACCGCGAGGGCTGCTAAAACGTACCATCTGACAGATGGAAGGAAACACCACAGGTGATTGCTGGACGTGCATCTGGGTGGCGCTGTCTATTTCTATGAAGGCCTAAAAGCTGACTGGGTCATGTGGTGGAGAGCGGGAGGTCATCTTTGAGAGTGGAGTGACCAGGCCCCTGCCCATTCTTTCCAGAGTGTCCTGAGATGCAACTGGCTTTCCTGAACCTTAAACAGAGGCTTGCTATATAAGAACAATTTAGCCCTGTGAAACCAAAAGGTGGGGGAGTTTGCTTGCCTTGAATCATTTCCCTTTATAGTGGTGGTGGACGGGGAAAACTGTGTAGATCCTTAGCCTATTTAGCCAAAAATATTAATTCCCTATTTGGCATAAAACTACCGGGTGAATTCTGTTAAATGTCGAAATTAACAAAGCTCACTTCCCAGTGTGCACTGCAACCTATAGCCTATAATTTAATTAACTAATCCTTTTTGTCCAACTGACCCTGTCTTCTTTAAGGAAGAGGGTTGTCTTTGTTCTTAAATCAGTCCAATCTTTTTATCCAGCTTCCCCAACACAGGCCTTTCAGTAAGAGGGGTCCGAAATCAAAAAATTCCCAAAGCATTCCAATTTTGTCTGACTTCCCAACATAGACAAAGCAAGGGGGGGTCTGAAAAACAAACCACTAAATCACTATGTGTTTATTTTAAAGCATAATTGCCATATGTATTTGAACCAATCTTGAAATCCTACTGCTAGCCTTTTAAGCCGGTACGAAAATCAAAATCGCACAGCATCACATGACAATTGCCTTTGTTCTTGATCAGTGTAATTATTTTGTGACGTGAAATCTGCCGAAAGTGAAGAATTGTGATTGTGTTCTTTTCAACTCACTTTTGTGATTTATTTATGCAGAGAGAAGTTTATTGTGTTGTGCCACGGATGAAATGGTGTTTGATATTTTTGTTTTTATTTCTATTACTTTTAATTTTAATAAATATCAATTTAGTTCACATACACCTGCCTGGTTCTGGGCTTATTGTTAGGGATCCACGGGTCATGATATGTGTCTGAGATAGGGCTAAACATAAAAAAGAATCTGTTACACAGTTTGTTGCATAACCACTTGAGTGGGGAGGGAAGGAAATCCCTGTGTTGAGGTTGGCTTCTCAATAAACTGTTACAAATTAGGGGCTCGGGCAGGTATTTAGCTTCCTATTCCTGAGCCATGACAAGTACATTGTGACAGTCTATTCATTTTGATGCAATTGCATTAAGGTGTAGGGAAAGTCATCTTTGTTTTGTTGAAGTGTCGCTAGGACTTGACCCCTGAGTTCCAGGGAGGTGTACAGAAAAAATTAAGATTGTGTAAGAATTTATTTGTGTGAGGAAATCCAGAAGGAACAGTGTAATTTTGCCCCTGCATAAAGAAAGTTTTACTAAGGTGCAGAATGGCAATTGTGAAAATGACTACTGTACAAATTGGTGCAGCCTGTGAGCATCTCTTAGTACAATTATTTCTTAAAGGAGAATTGGCAGAGGACGATGCTGGAAGCTAGCAAACCAGAATTGTGCGGGAGGTTACCTCAGTAAGCAATGATATTTGGCTTGAAGTCGGGATATTGCACAAAGCACTTGAGGTATTCTATATGACCACAACTGCTCGTAATGAACAGATAGATATGGCTCAGCTAACTGCTCAGTTATGTTTTCATTTGCTTTTAGTGGAAGAGCGTTGGCAAAATAGTGAGGCTAGTCGGATGAAGCAGGCTGGAGACCTGTCACAGGCCCAGGATCTTGTTCAACAACTCAAAGCTGAGTTAAAAATACTGCAGCAAGAGAGTGCAGAGCCAGAAACACTGTTTTCTGCACTGAGAAAATGAACAAGATGGTGCTTGGAATGGAGCACAGCGTGGCAGTCTCAGGCACCACGTGATCGGCTCACTAGCTCTGCCCCCGCCAGTCCCAGATACTGGATATCTACTGCCGGCAGCTTGGAATCCTTGCGTCGCTACTCCCTTTAGGGGCACTCCGTAAATTACCTGTCCTGTTAACTTGCTACTTCCAGGATATTTGAAACCTCTCCCTAACTCTGTCCTCTCGATTTCTTGCTTCCTTACCTACAGCATCTCTCTTGAGACATTGTAACGCTCACCTGGTTCCCACGGAGGCGCGGCATCGAAGGCGCAGAACTCTGAAGATGGACATGAAGGGCCCCTCTATTCTGGCTTCCCTGGCTCGTTGGATACCCTCCTGTGCGTGAAAAGGGAGTATTACCAACTGTGGAACAATGCTCAAGCCTCCCATCCCTTCCAACCCTCCACGATACCTCCTCCACGATTCCCCGTGAAGCCTCACCTTAGGGTTTGGAAGGATGAGCTCTCCATCCTGCTTCTGATGCAGGGGCGCGTTGAAACCCAGTTACTTCACTGGATTGAGGATTGATGGGAGTTCAGGTAAGCTTGACTGTTCAGGTAAGGCGCTGTAAAAGTTCTGTTCAAAAGTTCAAGCTTAATAATAATGTTCGTTGTCTAATTGCAGCAAGCGCTAATGCTTATGTCTTTTTCCCCTTAGGGGCCGGGGTTCAGAGTGCCGGAGATATGGCGCCGACCCGAAGTGAAACAGTTCTGGATGAGCGCTCAGGTAATGTCTTTGCATTCGCTCATTCAATGTCTTTGTCTTTTTTCCCCATAGGGGCCGCGGTCCGGAGATGCCAGGAAGTGGCAGGACCCGAAATGCAGTGGGAATAATCCAACAGGTAAGACTTAAAAGGAAACTGAGCTTTCCTTATTCCTTTTCTCCCTTCTCACCTTTGTTCTTGTCTTTTTTCCTCTAGGCGCCGGGGCGTAGCTGAATCCGGAAGATCACTGCTGAAGATGGAAGCGCCTTGCAAAGGTGAGTAAAATGCAGCGCTGCAGCGATCGAAACAAAATGCCTTTAAAATGATGTCTTCCTTTTCAGGGCCGTTGGAGAAATGACTCTGGGATGCAGATTTAGCAGGTAAGGGCTTTTCTTCTCCTATTCTCTTCCTTTCTCCCCTTGCAGGTGTTCCAGGGTGCTGGCAGGCGTGGCTGAAGTCAGGATGCAGGAGCTGACACGGTGAGCGTCCAGCTGCTAGGTGCAGAACAATGTGAAGCATGTGTGGCTGTTCGGGTGGGGTTTAAATAGCCTTGGAAGAAGTTCCTGGTATGTATCCTTCCACCAATAAGGTATGTATCCTTCCCCGACCACACCCGGGTGGTGAAGTAGTCCTACAGGTAAAGTAGTCCCATTCAGGCCTCAAGAGGGCCTGGATGAAGCAGCAAGGTCTGCATCAGGTAAGTGTGCACCCAAGCACTTAAACACATATCCTCTTCTATGAGCCTGGCACCTAAGGCGCCAGGACTGGGGTCCGCTATGAGCCTGGCGCCTAAGGCGCCAGGACTGAGTCCAAAGGGCCCCGACTTGGGCCCGTTGAGACTTCCCTGGGGAAAATGATGTCTGCCTCTGGGGTTGCTGGGCCCGGCTGGCTCCTTGGAGGTAGGCATCATGACAGTACCCCCCCTCAAGGCCCCTCCCAAGGTCTTTTCCTCTGGGGGTTTTGGTTTGTGCGGGAATCTTCAATGGAATCGTTGAATTAATCGTGGTGCGTGAACATAGTTACTGGGTTCCCAAGATCTTTCCTGAGGTCCATATCCTTTCCAATCAACAAGATAGAAGAGTTTCGACTTAACTATCTTGGAATCTAAAATGTCTTTCACTTCGAATTCTAATTCTCCATCAATTTGGACAGGGCCTGGGGGCTCAGACAGTCTGGTTTCAGGTTGTACTGGTTTTAGAAGAGATGCGTGAAAAACGGGATGAATCCGCATGTTGGATGGTAAATCGAGTTTAAAGGCCACTGGGTTCATAATAGCTTTGATGGGGTAAGGCCCAATGAATCTGGGATTAAAAGTTTGCTCACCCTTGAGGGGTAGATGTTTAGTTGCTAGCCATACCTGATCTCCTACTTGGTAAGGAGGAGTTTTACTTCGGTGCAAATCAGCGTTTTCTTTATACTTTTTCTTGGCTTGCTGTAAGTGGGTTGTAGCTTCTTTGAAGGCTTGGGTTATTGTGGAATGTAGGTGATTTACTGCAGGCATCTCCAGGGTCAGAGGTGGATCTAGGTCATATGTCCGAGGATGGTGACCATACAGGGTATAAAAAGGAGTCTGTCCGGTTCCAGAATGCACTGAATTGTTGTATGCATATTCTGCAATCCAAAGGATGTCTTTCCAATTTAACTCGGATTGGTGTAACATGCACCGCAGATATTGCTCGAGAGTCTGATTGGTTCTCTCGGTTTGTCAGTCGGTCTGGGGGTGGTGGCTGGTGGATAACCGCACGTCTATTTGTGCTAGTTGGCAACATTTCTTCCAAAAGTGGGAGATAAATTGACTTCCACGGTCTGAGACTAATATGGAAGGGAAACCATGTAACCGCACTATATTTTCCATAAATTCCTTGGCCATGGTGGAAGCTGACGGCAATCCTTTTAAAGGGATAAAATGGGCCATTTTGGAGAATAGATCCACTATTATGAGAATCGTGTTGTAACCACCACAAGGAGGCAGGTCAGTTATAAAGTCCATTGACAAGGTGTGCCAAGGTGCTGGTGGAATGTCCAAAGGTTGAAGTAGGCCGGCTGGCCTTTTCTTTTGACTCTTATTTTGGGCACAGATTCCGCAAGACAACACAAATGACTTTATGTCTTTTCTCCAAGAAGGCCACCAGAAGTGGCGTTTGATCTTTTCTTCTGTTTTCGCGATACCGGGGTGTCCTTCCATTAATGATTCATGATGACGGGTAATGACAAGTTCCTGCAATTCTTTACTTGGCAGAAATAACCGCTCTTGGAAGTAGGGTAAATCATCCTTAACGGTGTAGTGAGGACCCTTTTGACTCCATTCCAGTAAGGCAGAAGAGTCAAAAAGCTGTTTTACTTGAGCTTGGATGTCCTCAATGGTTTGCAATGAAGTCAAGCCCAGAATTCTTTGTTCCGGTATGATTGGCACAGGTTCGAAACTCGAATTGGGTTCTTCCATGCCTATCCGGGATAAGGCATCTGCCTTACCATTCTTGCAGCCAGGGCGATAGGTAATTACAAAATCAAATTCCGCAAAGAATAAAGCCCATCGAAGTTGTCGCGAAGATTGAGCTTTGGCCGTCTTTAAATACTGCAAATTTCTGTGGTCCGTAATTACGGTGATGGTGTGTCTTGCACCGAGAAGATAGTGACGCCAAGCCTTGAAAGCTGATTTAATAGCCAGTAGTTCTTTGTCGGTAATTGCGTAATTGAGTTCAGGTGGAGAGAATTTTCTGGACCAAAAGGCTACAGGGTGTAGTTGGTTAGTTTCTGGGTCTCTTTGCGACAGGACAGCTCCCATGGCCGAACTGGATGCATCGGTTTCCACGATGTAAGGGAGATCTGGGCGCGGGTGCTTCAATACAGGTGCAGAGGTGAATTTGGTTTTCAGGTCCTGAAAGGCTTGTTCAGCCTCAAGAGTCCATTCAAAGCATTTATTTTTCTTTAGGAGAGCTGTGATGGGTTGAACAGTTCGAGAAAATTCCGGGATGAACCTTCGATAGAAATTGGCAAAGCCAAGCATGCTTGGCACTCCCTTCACAGAGCTAGGAGATGGCCATTTGAGAATGGCGTCCACTTTCCGCGAGTCCATTCGGATTCCTTGAGGTGTCAGGATGAATCCGAGAAACTCCACTTCTGTGGTATGAAAAACGCATTTTTCGAGCTTAGCAAATAATTTGTGCTGGCGCAATTTCTCAAGAACTGCCCTAACAAGGTTTCTGTGATCAGATTCTGAGGAGGAATACACCAGTATGTCGTCAATATAAACGATGACACAAACATCGATAAGTTCCCGAAGAACATCATTCATGAAGTACTGAAAGGCGGCAGGTGCGTTGCACAAACCGAAGGGCATTACTTGATATTCGAAGAGCCCAAATTTGGTGCGGAATGCAGTCTTCCACTCGTCGCCCTCTTTTATACGTACCAGGTGGTAAGCTCCTCGGAGATCTAGCTTGGTGTACACACGAGCATCTTTTACTTGGTCGATAAGCTCAGGTATCAGGGGCAAAGGGTAACGATTCTTAATCGTTATCTGATTTAGGGCGGGGTAGTCAATACAGGCCCTAAGGTCTCCTTCCTTTTTAGGACGAAGAACAAAGCGGAAGAGACTGGTGACTTTGATGGGCGAATGAAGCCATTGGCCAGGTATTGATCCAAATACTGGCGCAAATGCAGGTTCTCAGGTTCAGTAAGAGCATAAATCCTACTACAAGGTAGTTGTGCATTGGGTACCAAGTCGATTTGGCAATCGTAAGATCGATGGGGAGGTAAGGTGTTAGCCTGCTCTTTCTGAAAAACGTCTTGGAATTCTTGGTATTCAGATGGAAGCTGTACAGGGGTGGAAGTTACAGACGCTAGACCCATAGCTGGATTCCTTGGGTAACAGGTTGGTTCACAATCAGGAAAAGTTATCTTCTTTGCTCGCCAGTCTATTCTCGGATTATGTGTTTCTAACCAAGGGATACCAAGAAGTACTTGAAATTGTGGGGCCTTGATCACATCAAACACGATTGCTTCCCGATGTCCGTCCTGACCCACCAGAGTGATTTCAACTGTGGAATGCGTTACAGGCCCTGAGGCTATTTCGGTTCCATCAACTGTAGTAATTACATCTTTGGTTACTTTCGGGCGGAGAGGAAGCTTAATCCTGGAAGCCAATTCACGGTCTATGTAATTTCCAATAGCTCCACTGTCTATGTATGCTTTTATAGCATGCAACTGCTGAGGCTGTTTTGGGTTCACAAGCACCATTGGCATGACAAAATGCGAGGTCAAAGAGTTTGTTTTCAAGCTCGGCAAGCGGACCTCTATGCTTGTCGGGCTAGGTTGTTTCCCGAACCAGGTGTCAATAACTCATTATCAGTGGCTCCAACCACCTTCTTGGGTGGTTTAACTGGACAACTTTGAAGAAAGTGACCGGAAGTTCCGCAATACAGACAAAGTTGCATTTGTCGCCTTCTCTCTCGTCCCTTCTGCGTTAATGGTCCTTTAACACTGCCAATTTGCATAGGTTCGGAAACGTCAGTACTCTTGGAGTTAACGTGGGTCTTGATAGGTACTCTGGTTTCATACTTGAGCCGATCTGCTTTTCTATTTTGAAGTCTGTGATCAAGTTGAACCACTAAGTCTATGTAGTCTGCGCAGGCCTGGGGTGGATCTACTATCTGAGCTATAACATCTTTAAGCTCTCCGCGCAGGCCTCGATGAAACAATGTGATCCTTTTATTTTCAGGCCATCCGGTTTCCACAACTAGTCTATTAAAGGTGGCTATATAAGACAAAAGATCCTGATTACCTTGTCATAAGGATAGCAGTTCGTTGTCAAGGGCCTGTCCCTGCGAGTGTCGAGCGAACAATCTTTCCATGCTGGCCTGGAAGCCCTGGAAATCCCGGAGAATGGGATCATCCTGATTTACCAATGGAATAGACCAATCGGCAGCACAGCCACTGAGGTAAGATAGTACAAAGGCTACTTTGGTCTGGTCGTTGGGGAAGGCCCCGGGCCTGCATAAAAAGTGTAAATGGCATTGGTTCATAAAAACGGCATATTTCTTGGGAACCCCCGCAAAACGTTCCGGCGGGGCCAAAGGCATGTGTCCAGGTAGATTGATTTGTACCGGGTTATTCGAACCCATTGTTGTAGAAATATCTCCGGAAACAGGTAAAGGAGTGTGCTCTTCCTGGCCCTGCAATAACCTTTTGGCCAGATCATCAGTTCTTTCCTTGGATAGGATTAGTTCCCTTCTGAGAGCATTAGTCTCCTGGCGGGCTGAGTGCACTTCTGCCCGTAATTCCCCTAAAAGATGGGACAGCTGATCTGTCTCGGAAGTCTCCATAGCGCCCAGGTGGGAAATTGTGGTAAGGCTTCATGTTCTGTAACGCTCACCTGGTTCCCACGGAGGCGCGGCATCGAAGGCGCAGAACTCTGAAGATGGACAGGAAGGGCGCCTCTATTCTGGCTTTTCTGGCTCATTGGATACCCTCCTGTGCGTGAAAAGGGAGTATTACCAACTGTGGAACAATGCTCAAGCCTCCCACTCCCTTCCAACCCTCCACGATACCTCCTCCACGATTCCCCGTGAAGCCTCACCTTAGGGTTTGGAAGGATGAGCTCTCCATCCTGCTTCTGATGCAGGGGCGTGTTGAAACCCAGTTACTTCACTGGATTGAGGATTGATGGGAGTTCAGGTAAGCTTAACTGTTCAGGTAAGGCGCTGTAAAAGTTCTGTTCAAAAGTTCAAGCTTAATAATAATGTTCGTTGTCTAATTGCAGCAAGCGCTAATGCTTATGTCTTTTTCCCCTTAGGGGCCGGGGTTCGGAGTGCCGGAGATATGGCGCCGACCCGAAGTGAAACAGTTCTGGATGAGCGCTCAGGTAATGTCTTTGCATTCGCTCATTCAATGTCTTTGTCTTTTTTCCCCATAGGGGCCGGGGTCCGGAGATGCCAGGAAGTGGCAGGACCGGAAATGCAGTGGGAATAATCCAACAGGTAAGACTTAAAAGGAAACTGAGCTTTCCTTATTCCTTTTCTCCCTCTCACCTTTGTTCTTGTCTTTTTTCCTCTAGGCGCCGGGGCGTAGCTGAATCCGGAAGATCACTGCTGAAGATGGAAGCGCCTTGCAAAGGTGAGTAAAATGCAGCGCTGCAGCGATCGAAACAAAATGCCTTTAAAATGATGTCTTCCTTTTCAGGGCCGTTGGAGAAATGACTCCGGGATGCAGATTTAGCAGGTTAGGGCTTTTCTTCTCCTATTCTCTTCCTTTCTCCCCTTGCAGGTGTTCCAGGGTGCTGGCAGGCGTGGCTGAAGTCAGGATGCAGGAGCTGACACGGTGAGCGTCCAGCTGCTAGGTGCAGAACAACGTGAAGCATGTGTGGCTGTTCGGGTGGGGTTTAAATAGCCTTGGAAGAAGTTCCTGGTATGTATCCTTCCACCAATAAGGTATGTATCCTTCCCCGACCACACCCGGGTGGTGAAGTAGTCCTCCAGGTAAAGTAGTCCCATTCAGGCCTCAAGAGGGCCTGGATGAAGCAGCAAGGTCTGCATCAGGTAAGTGTGCACCCAAGCACTTAAACACATATCCTCTTCTATGAGCCTGGCACCTAAGGCGCCAGGACTGGGGTCCGCTATGAGCCTGGCGCCTAAGGCGCCAGGACTGAGTCCAAAGGGCCCCGACTTGGGCCCGCTGAGACTTCCCTGGGGAAAATGATGTCTGCCTCTGGGGTTGCTGGGCCCGGCCTGGCTCCTTGGAGGTAGGCATCATGACAGACATGCGCTGCAGCACTTCCCCTCCCTACGATCCTGCTCATTCAGGCAAGCAGTGACTCCCCCTCGCAGCTCTTCTATGCCGCAGAATGTTACACTGATTCCAGCACCTTGCACGGTAGCTGATGTACATCTACAAAACTTTCCCTGACTCCCAAACTTACAGTAACTACAGCTGTTATTTCACATTAGTCATTAGAGCCAGGGCACAATCTATTGGATTGAGCTGAGTTACAAGACTCTCCCGACTACACACAGTGCTCCAACCAGTTGAGGGCTCTTTCTTGTCTTCCTTTTCACCCCTTGTCAGTTTCTGGGTATGGGCCGACCTCTTTTCTATCTCCAATCAAGCCCATGGAAGGAGGACATTCTCCTGCATCTCCCAGGACCCTCAGATGAACTACAGTCCACCACGAGGGTATGCCATCTTACCATTAGTGCCTTACTGTTAGATTAACTTGGGGCTAATCTTTCTGTACTCTTTTCCCAGGCTCCACGTTCTCCAGCTACGGGTCGTCTTAACCAAAACAGCTCCATGAATCAAAACTAGACCTGAACCTGACCACCTACAGAATCCCGTCCGACAGGGTTTTCTACCCTAGAGGGATTCCCTGAGGGCTCTGCTCCTCCCTGACCTCTCGCTGGACTCAGTGGGAGTGGGGCAATCATGGGAATTACTCATCTTCATCCGTTGCTGAAGCTGTTCCTGGATAGTGAATGTAATACTTACAGTGTATCTCAGTCTGTGCCTGCAAATCTCATGACACACAAGCTAAATGACCAGCCTGCTCATAATAGAGTCTTTGTGGAGGATATTATCGCATTCCAATCAGAAATAAAACAATTACAAACTGAAAATAGTCAATTAATTATCAAAGGGGTTGATTCCCAAAATTACTTTGATGAGATACATCAGCAGGTAAGTATTCTGTAACAACAGAGGACGCAGCTGATTCAAGAAAAAGACCTCTTGAATCACGATAACAGTGTCCTATTTCAGAGAATGAATCAGTTGGAAAGGAAGGTAGAATCGAGACAGTCAGGGTCTCAGCAACTGACCAGAATGAGAGAATAAAAAAATTAGGTATGGGCGCCTGTCATGATGCCTACCCCCGGGGACCCAGACCACGTCCAGCAACCCCGGAAGCAGGCATCAAGTTATCCTAAGCAAGCCCAACAACCCCTGCTAGGGGCTATTTGGGTCCAGTCCTGGCGCCTATGGCGCCAGGCTCATATGGAGAGTCAGTCCTGGCACCATAGGCTCCAGGCTCATAGATTAAAACTTACCTGATGCAGACCATGCTGCAAACTTACCTAATGCAGACCATGCTGCAAGAGCTCCAAGCCAAAAGAGGCTTGGAAGGGACTACTTTACTTAGGGACTATTTTTTACTTGGGCGGGACTGGAGAGGAATACTTACCTGGGACTACTTTGGAGGCTATTTAAACCACACCCGAAGAGCAGCACACGCTTTGCGTTATTCTTCATCCAGCAGCGTAACGCATCCAGCCTTCTGCCACGCCCACCTCGATTTTGGAGCTCCTAGAAAAAGGGAGAAAGAAGGAGAAAAGGTTAGAACAAGAGCAATACCTTTAATCCTTACCTGAATTTCCGATCCATCGCACCTTCGAGCTGGAAGAAAGAAGTTATTTTATGCGCGTCGCCTCGCCTCCTGCAGCGCCGCACTGAACTCACCGGCCTTCGCAGCATCTTCATATTCCACCGCATCCTCCTGCATGTTCCTGCCGCACTCTGGCACCTAAGCAGAAGACAAGAACAGCAAGGTGAGCCAAGGGAATACACAGAGGAATATTAGTTACCCCCCCATAGACTTACCTGATTTTACCACTGGGGGGTACTATTCCTCTTCACGGGTCGGCGCAGCTTCCACTGCATCTTTGCTGAACCCCGGCCCCTAAGGGGAAACAAAAGGACAGCAAGGTGAAACAAAGGGACTAACAAGGGGAACCCTCCTCACCACAATAGACTTACCTGATTTTACCGCTGGAGGTATTATTCCCCAAGACTTCATACTATCTCTCAGCGCCTGAATAAGGGAGAAAGCAACAGGTTACAAATTGACATTATTTTATCGAGCTATGTTGGAAAATACAAATCCTTACCAGAATACTACCGGTTGCCACGAGGAACTCTTCATTAAGGTCAAGCTGCAACCTGCAAGGAATCGGACAAGAGTGAAAGTCAGGCATTTGAACTCTTACGAACTTTATACTTACGGCGTCTTGCCGGGGATCTCGGAGGCAATATTGTTCTGGAACTCACCAATTCCTTCGAGCCAGTGAAGTAATTGGTTATCAATGCATCCCTGAGCTCAATGCAGGATGGAGAGCTCATCTTTTCAAACCATCAGGTGAGATTATAAGAGGGGACATCAAAGGCGATCTGTGGGGAGAACAGCGGGGGTGGGGGATTTATGCTCAACTCCACGGGTGGTTAATTCCCTTTCTCCATTTGCAGAAGAATATTCCTACGGGCCAAGCAAATGAAGCTAGGTGGGCCAGTCCAGTCCGTCATCTCGGCCCTACGCGTCACATTGGTGGAGACCGCAGCTGTCCAGTTCCGATCAACGCCTCTGTGGGAGCCAGGTGAGCATAACAGCGCCCCTCTATGAGAAAATTGCCTGTTCTATGGGATGGCTCCCGCTCTAGAGTCCTCAGCCACATTTTAGCTCACTGTAGCTTTCACAGGTGGGAAATATTCATTTGCATATCAGTCTTTGTCCCACCAACATGGGCAGTCCAGCACCGAAATGCTATGGCAATTCCCTTATGAACAGGAGTAACAAAAGCAACCCCATACATGTGTTTTGGCCTTGCTGGGCATCATCAGTGAGGTGGAGCTATGCGTCTTTGCGCATAGTGAACAAGGGGTCCACGTCTGGATGACCATAGGTCACTTAGGGTGACTACACCTAAGGCCCTTGAAAAAATCCGAAAATGAGTCATGGGCACAGCTCTATGAGAATGAACACGGCAAAAATTGCCTGTTCTATGGGATGGTACCCACTCTAGAGTACGCAGACACATTTTAGCTTACTGCACCTTTCAGAGATGGTAAATATCCATTTGCATATCAGTCATTGTCCCTCCAACATGGGCAGTCCAGCACCGAAATGCGATGGCAATTCTCTTATGAACAAGAGTACCAACAGCAACCCCATACACGTGTTTCAGCCTTGTTGGGCATCATCAGTGAGGTGGAGCTGTACCTCTCTGACCAAAGTGAGCAAGGGGTCCACATCTGGGTGACCCTAGGACACTTAGGGTGACTAAACCTAAGGCTCTTGAAAAAATCAGAAAATGAGTCATGGGCGCCCCTCTATGAGAATGAACACGGCATACATTGCCTGTTCTTTGGGATGGTCCCCACTCTACAGTCCGCAGCCCCATTTTAGCTCACTGTACCATTAAGAGATGGGAAATATCCATTTGCATATCAGTCTTTGTCGCACCAACATGGGCAGTCCAGCACCGAAATGCTAAAGCAATTCCGTTCTGAACAAGAGTACCAACAGCAACCCATACACATGTTTCAGCCTTGTTGGGCATCATCTCACAAAGGAATTGCCATTGCATTTCGGTGCTGGACTGCCCATGTGGGCGGGACAAAGAATGATATGCAAATGGATATTTCCCATCTGTGAAAGGAAAAGTGAGCTAAAGTGTGGCTACGGACTATCAAGTGGGTACATTCCCAAAGAACAGGTCAATGGGTCATGTTCGTTCTCGCAGAGGGGCGCCTATGGACTATTTTTTGATTGTTTCAGGGACTTATGTTTAGTCACCCTAAGTTTCCTAGGGTCATCCAGACGTGGACCCCTTGCTCACTGTGCTCAGAGAGGCACAGCTCCACCTCACTGATGAGGCCCAACAAGGCTGAAACACATGTATGGGGTTGCTGTTGGTACTCTTGTTCAGAAGGGAATTGCCATCGCATTTCGGTGCTGGACTGCCCATGTGGGCGGGTCAAAGACTGATATGCAAATGGATATTTCCCTTCTGTGAAAGGAAAAGTGAGCTAAAGTGTGGTTGCGGACTATCAAGTGGGTACCTTCCCAAAGAACAGGTCAATGGGTCATGTTCGTTCTCGCAGAGGGGCGCCTATGGACTATTTTTTGATTGTTTCAGGGACTTAGGTTTAGTCACCCTAAGTTTCCTAGGGTCATCCAGACGTGGACCCCTTGCTCACTGTGCTCAGAGAGGCACAGCTCCACCTCACTGATGAGGCCCAACAAGGCTGAAACACATGTATGGGGTTGCTGTTGGTACTCTTGTTCAGAAGGGAATTGCCATCGCATTTCGGTGCTGGACTGCCCATGTGGGCGGGTCAAAGACTGATATGCAAATGGATATTTCCCTTCAGTGAAAGGTACAGTGAGCTAAAGTGTGGCTGGGGACTCTCGTGTAGGTACCTTCCCAAAGAACAGGTCAATGGGCCGTGCTTGTTCTCGCAGAGGGGCACCTATGCACTATTCCCAGAATGAGAGAAGAAAGGAATGAGCTTGTAGACCGAGTGAGGCAAATAGAAGCAGAACTATCAGAGGCAGTTAATGGTGGGGATGAGCAAGAGAAAGAGATTAGTCTCCTGAAGGAAAAGCACTTTGAATATGCACACAGATTACAAGGCTCACAGAGGGAGAATTAATCACTTCAGCATGAGGTGCAGCAAACAAAGGATTGGTTGGTAGCTCAGAGCAGGATGCAAGAGATTAATCAGACCTTAGTGTCTGAATTAAAAAGCCAGCTCTCTGACTACCAACAGCAAATAAATAAAGAGAGACACAGGTGTGAGAGCCTCACCAAGAAAATCAAAAATTATAAACAGGACCTGAGGCACCCTGATTAATCAAGATATGGGACAAGGCCCACTGATCAAGGTGAGGCGCCCTTCCCAACAGGGGCTTCATGCCAGTCATTTACAACCTCTCGTGCACAAATGGGAACCAACCTCATACATGCCACCTATCAAGAACAGGGTGACATGAGGCAGTTAGACGTACCCAGGCCTAGCCCAACTGATCAAGAATGCCAATCCCTTTCTGATATTGGTGAGTATTCATCTCTTTCACACAAAAGGGAAAGTGGCCAGACCATTGTGTCCTGGGAAGCATGGAATAATACGGTAAGTACTTCAGAACATGAAAACTCTTATGAGCAGAAAGTCAGGGAGTTAGATTGGTTGAAGATGTAACTACAAAGAGACCCCCTTGCCCTGTTTGGTTAATGAGAAAAGCCAGACCCTCAGCCTAGGAAGGGCATTCTAAATACCTCTGTATATTCAGTGAAGGGGGGGGGAATTCCTAACACACCCTTGTAGGAGGGATGAGGAAACTGGGTTCTATCCTGGGCCGGAAAGGAAATTCAGGGAGATTGACCCAAAGGGTTCACTTTGGTCCAGGCGAGAGGAGCACTGTGGTTCTGGGAGAAATCCCCTGTCTCATAGAGACAGGGACCACCTAGAAGACAGGGAAGGAAGTACTAGTAGCAGCTCTGAGTCAGTAGGTAAACGGACTCAGGTGCATAGGAAGAAAAAGTCAGTGAAGCAGAGCAAGGGTTTTGTGAAAGACCAAATACGACAAATCAAGGCCAAGAAGAGCTTTTTGACCACATATCACAATAATGCTAAGCATTCGGTATGGGAGCTCCTGGAGCTTTATGAGCAGATGAGGGCATCATTCCAGATCAGGAATGATGTGAATTGTATAGCATTTGCTAAATGGACGTTCTCACCTGGGTACTGCAGTTTCTTTGCAGGACTGGAGGGCCAGGATCATCATAAATGGTCCACTTAGAAGTCAGCCATACTGAAACATTTGTCCACCCATAGGAACCCACAAGAGGCCTGTAAGGCTGCATATAACTTGCAGGGTGGGGAACATCAGGCGCCTAATTAGTTTGTGTAGGAGTTAAAGCAGGCATTTGCTCAGATTTACTGGTGGGTGAACTCCAATAGTAGGGAGTTCATAACTACATACTTCCATGCTCTTCCCAAATACATAATGACTCAGGTTGTGCGTGAATTTCACAAGCGTAGGACCCTGGACTGGGTGATTGAACAGGCCACCAGCATTTATGAGGTCCAAAAGCCTGCGGCAAGTAAAAATACTGTCAAAACCCCCAAACCATCTAACACCCCTGCTGCTTCAAAGGTGGTGGAGGTAAAAATGACCCATGCATTGGATCTGGAGAATGGGGGCCTAAAAGTAACCGTCCTGCCAACAAGCACAATGGAAAGCAGAAGGGACCCTCCAACCTGACCCAATCGAATGGTAATCAGGTGGGGGCCCAGAACAATGATCCCTCTGACCCTGCCAAATATATAAGTCCTAGGTACAAGGGTACTAAACCAATCCTGGGGTATGTATACACTCCACTGGCCCAAGGGTGGGGGGACTAATCAGGTAAGTTCTGCCACAGGAAACTTCCCTCCAAACTTCCGTCAGGTGAGAAGTATCACTTCACCTCCCAATTTGAACTTTTTCCCCCAGATATCCCCCAAATCAGAACTTCCAAAACAATCCCCCTCTCTCTCCCCGGTTCCAGGACAATAGGTCCCTGAACCCGGGAGAAGAGAGATTCAGGATGGAAAATTATGGGGGGAATTTCCAGTTCCTGAGCTCCTCTGGGAGAAGGTACAGTTACCCCTATCAGGAGCAGCAGAAGTATGACTGGAGACCTCCCTACCACCCAGACAAGGTCTCGCAACAGGAGTGACATTTCCAGCAACTGACCAGTGATTCGGGGCACATGCTGAGGACTCAGTCCAACTCTCAACCTAACCCTGCTTACCAGAATTATTCCACAACACCCAGGTCTGATGCCCCCGGGGGGAAGTGATGGGAAGAAACCTCAGACAAACCACAGGTTCTGGAGGAGGCAGCCCGGGTGGAGGGGAGATGCCAAGCCCTTGAGGAAGCTTCCTTTCTCACCCAAACTGAACCCCTAAAAACCTCTCTGCCTGAAAGAGTCTCTTCTACCCCCAAAATGTTATTACCCAAAGAGCAAAGGGTAAATAGGAGAGGCCAAAGAAGAACCCATATTAAGAAGGAACTCCAGATTATCTCCTTTCAAAGAGAAGAATCCCCAGAGGATTCAGGTAAGCAGACCTTCTCTTTCAAAAACGGGAGATCCCTTCCGAAGAAAAATGGGTCCCAAAGACCCTGAGTGGGACAGGGTGTTACGCTCACCTGGTCTCTGTGGAGGCGTTGGGGCACGGTTGCAGCCCTCCCTGGAGTTACATCACCCCCTTCTGGTTTCATCCCCTGCGGATCAGCTATGGGCGGCGACAATCGGTGGCACTGCTGCTGCGTGGATAAGGGAAAACGTGAATGCACTGATAGGTGACTGTGGTATCTCCCAGCCCCTTCGACCAAAGGTGCGATTTCTGTGGGCACCTACCGGCCCATAAGGCTCACCTGGTAAGTATAAATGATGAGCTCTCCATCCTGCTACTTCTGACAGGGGCGCTTGTTGAATTGAGTTCCTTCACTGATTCCTGAGTAATAGTCCAATCCAGCAGCGACTAAGTTCCTCTTTCTGCTTTCTCTCAATGTCTTTTGTTTTTTCCCTCTTTCTGCTTTCTCTCAATGTCTCTTGTCTTTTCCCTCTTTCTTCTTCCTCTCAATGTCTTGATATTATTGATCTCAATGTTGTTGTTTTTTGCTGAATAACATTCCTCTCTGTTTTCTCCCAAATAGGTGGAAATGCAGCCTAACAACGGCTGCGGAGGTACAGAACATGACTGAGCGGAAGATGGATGCTACCGTGACGTCCAGCAGCAGGTGAGTGATGGCGTTAGGGAAGGTGCAAGGTTTTAATGGCAGCGCACCCTTAACGTAATGTCTGTTAAGTGTCTAACCATGTCTTTTGCCTTTCTTTTGCAGGAGCTGCGAGTTCGGATGGAGTGCATCGTGCCGCGATGCCTAGATGATGCTGTCTGTATTGTGAGATGTTTGCCGGTGAGATGCGTTGTCAGGAAGAAGATGTCTGCACTCTGAGATGTTTGCAGGTGAGCCGCGGGGCCAGGAGGAAGATGTCTGCGCTCTGAGATGTTTGCAGGTGAGCCATGGTGCCAGAAAGAAGATGTCTGCGCTCCGAGATGAAGCGTACAGGTGAGAGCAGGATCCTCCAGATGGTAAGTACGGATGAAGATGGCAGGATCTCTCTAGGTAAGATGAATCCCAAGCGACGGTGAGCGTTACGCTGTGTGATTTGAATCTGAGAGTTTCTTCTTGGCACACACGAGCTAGGTGAAACGCTGAACTACAATTCCCAGCAAGATTGTAGTTCCACGTTTCCCATTTAGTCCGTCCACTGGCGCGAACGCACCTGCGCGAACGGAACTGCAAGTCTGTGCGTGTCCGTGCAGGGACGCGCAGATGTGCCCACTACTCTGCTGCTTAGGTACTCGCAGGTTTCATGGCATCTCTAGGTATGGATTTGAGTTCTTCACAGGAACATGCCCCTGACAATTACCATATTAACACCCACTATGGGCAGGGGATTTATACCGAGCTCACTGTTACATTACTTTACACCCGCTCTGCGGTTAAACACACATTAGATATACATGATTATATTCAGGAACAAAAGCTGGATATCATGCGTCTCACAGAGACGTGGCTCACCGACTCCCATGGACCAACCATAGAGCAGGTGACCCCTCCAGGCTATGTTATCTTTGGGAAACACTGAGAAGGGACTGTGGGGGGAGGAGTGGCCATTATATGTAAGAAATCATTAGGATTTTATGATGCCAAGATTGAATGTATGGGGACTGACATGACTCATGCTAAGTGGGCATCCTATCCCAATTTTACTCTGAATCTATTCCTTCTTTATAGGCCACCTGAGGATTCTGATAGTTTTAATGATGATATTGTTAATACTGTAACACCTATTATGACCATTAATACTGGGTTGCTCATTTTGGGTGATTTTAACCGCTGGAAAGGCGATAAAAGGGATAAAAAAGCTCTGGCATTGGAAAATATGCGAGGAAATTACGAGATCACTATCCACAATATGGATCCCACGCATAAAGAGGGCCACATGTTGGATTGGGTCGGTAGTGGTAATATGCAAGTTGAAGATATCATGACCACACCATGTATCTGGTCTGATCAATCTTTTGTTACCTGTGTATTGAGGCTTCCTGCCCTTGCACGTAGAGTGCATGTTCCTATGCACTCAGTTAGATCTCGTAATCTAAAGAATATTACCACCCCTATTTTGCTCAGCTATATGCATACATTAATGACCTTAACTAATGACATTGATGACCCTAAGATGCTTATTGATAACTACAATAGGGAGACCACTGAAATGCTTGATAAATCTTCCTCCATAAAAGACAAACTGGTTAGAGATCTACCTAACTGCCATAGATGGTTCTCTCCCTCCCTGGCAAAACTTAGAGGCAGCAAAAGGCAGGCCAAACACATCTGGCGCAAAGATAGCTCTACTACCAACCTGTCAGATTGGAAACATAAAGAGAAGCAGTATGAATCCGAAATTATTGAGGTCAAGAAAACCTTTTATAATAATCAAATTAATTCAGCTGGAGATCAGACAAAGGAACCATTCCGCCTTTTCAGATCTTGGGAAAAACCCACTGCTTGCAGTCCTATAAAACCCACTGCTGAAGACTGTGATCGGGTACAGAAAGCTTTTGCAGACAAATTATCAAAAGCACAAGACAAAATCAAGCAAGAAGTATCGGCATCCCATTGCCCATAGTAAAACCCACTTCGGTGCCTACTGAGACATCTCATTCGGGCACTAATCCCACAAACACTCAGCCGGATTTTATACCTGAAACTGCTACCGCATCTGGATTAGCAACAGGCTTTACTTTCAGGGAATCTACTGTGGATGAAATCATAAATGTTCTTAAAATTATGCATCCTACTAATTGTCCTGGTGCACAGCTCCCATCCAAACTTATTCTGGAACATAAAGAACTGTTTGTGCCCTTCCTCTGTAGATTTGCTAACGCCTCTTTTCGGTCAGGTGTTCTCCCCCAGTTGATAAAGAACGTTGCAGTCTCACCCCCACTAAAAAAAGCAGGACTAGATCCTACCGATGCAGCTAATCTAAGACCAATTACAAATACCCTATTCTTCATCAAACTTATAGACAAGGTAGCAAACATCCAATTTCAGGTTTATGTACAGATGGCTGTCATACTACACGTCAAACAGTCGGGGTTCAGAAGTCACCGTGGTACTGAGAGTGCTCTCTTGGACCTACAGATTTTCATGTTCTCTAAATTAGAAGAAAGTAAGTCGGGGCTGCTGATGCTGTTGGATTTATCAGCAGCTTTCGACGTGCTCGATCATAAAATACTACTTGATACAATGAAGACTGTTGGGGGCCTCTCTGTCAATGCCATAGCCTGGTTGAGATCATTCTTGGAGGGCTGACAGTCACAGGTGCATTGGGGGGACAGTGCCTCTAAATCACAATTTATAACCTGTGGAGTACCCCAGGGAGCATGTCTTTCACCACCATTATTTAACATTTACATTCTCCCCCTCTCTAGTGAATTAGAATTTTTCCAGATCTTCTTTTGTAACTACGCTGATGATTTTCAGTTGGTTCTCGATATCACTGGTGATCATGATGCTGACCAACGCAAAGTAGATATAGTGTACCAATTGATAAAGCAGTGGATGTCCACAAACTGTCTTTTCCTGAATGCCTCAAAGACTGATCTCATGCTATTTGGCCCCCGTCAGGCACAAACTCAGTTGGTCCAAGAGTATGCCGGCTTTAGGATAGACAGCAGTTATATCAAGGTTGTGCAGAAAGTAAAAACTTTGGGTACAGTCATGGAAAATAGCCTAGACTGTGAAGCCCATGTCACAGCCATCACTATGAGCACTAATTATCATCTCAAAGTGCTTAGGCAGTTTGCCCCACTTGTTTCAGTCAAAAATCACACTAAACTTGTGAGAGCCGTTATCCTGGCACATATGGACTATTGTAATGCGCTCCTAGGCGGGGAAAGCAAAGCTGATATCCAAGAACTACAAAAAGTTCAGAATAAAGCCATCCACATCATCTCAGATGTAACGTTTAGAACCTACTACTGCCGCTAGAAAAACACTACATTGGCTTCCTGTGGAAGCCAGAATCCAGTTTAAACTACTAACTATCTGCCATAAATGCATTTTTGGGAATGCTCCAGCTTATCTGAAGGATGTTGTCAGTATCTATCAGCCCAAAAGAAATCTTAGGTCAGCCGAAGACTTCTTATTAGTTCAACGCCGGGTGAAACGATCCGGTAGGCTTGGCAGGGCCTTTCATAACCAAGGATCCAAGGCATGGAATGCTCTACTGGCATCCCTGCGTAAGATAAAGGATCTTTTTGCATTCCAGAAACAATTGAAAACACATCTCTTCAATTAGTATGAACTTCTGCAAGTAGCTTCGGTCACTGTATCTGTCTCTCGGCGCCTGGATGCCTACGGGCTTTGGCGCGGTATAAGCAAAATAACAATAACAATACGCTGCACGGAGGTGCAGAATAATGCGAAGCCTGTGCCTTGGGGTTGGGCTGGCTTTTATAGCTGAGCTCTTAAGGCCACGCCCCCTAGCACAGTCCTGCATGCCACACCCTGCCATTCCTAGAAGATCCACGTGCAGATGCAGATGGAGACCACACCCAGACTAGTTACACACAAATGAGAGTTCTTGAGAGTATTCCTGCCCATAATAAAAGAGTTCCTGTTCCATTCCAAGCACTTCTGCCTATAATGAAAATGTCTTGTTTAAGTTTTTCCATGAGCCTGGTGCCAAAGGTGCCAGGACTGCGTCCAACCAGGCCCTCCATGTATCAATGTCCCAAAGGGACGTGCGTGAACCATGATGCCCCATGTTCCCTCTACTTGATGGTGCCGCTCCTGTGATCCTGGGAAAGTGGCCATGACAGCGGGTAAGTATTGAGACCGACCCTGAACCAGAAACTATTCAACCCCATACATGTGAGCCACATAGAAGTGAAAGAGAGGGGGTGTCCTTTCTCCAAACAGGTTCTGAGAACTGTTGCTAGGTAACAAGGGACAGCCAAGGAGCCCGGGAAAAAGAGGATTCCCCAACAACTCCCATTGCGAGTTGCAAAGTTTTTTTTTACAGCTTCCCGAACTCTGCCACAGAAAACTGCCCAACATCACACAGTGTTGGGGTTCAATATTAAGAAATTGACCACCGGGCTGTCAAATAGCTCACACTTTCTTTTCACCATGGAGGAGAAAGATGGCCGATTTTATGCCCCATTTAAGGTGCAGGGTCAGTGTGAATAATCAGCTATGGTGGATACTGGATCCCAAGCCACCCTCTTGTCAAAAAGGGCCTTTGGCCAACTAAACCCAGGACGGGGGAAGGTCCACCAAATTCCACTCACACCACTAGCCAGGCAACTCCAGAATTTCAACTGGAATGATGTTTCCATTGCAGGGACTGTGGATCTGGACATAAAAATTGGACGGCACCGGCTGAAACATCCGGTGATCGTTGTGACTACAGAGGGCACACCTTGTTTACTAGGGAACAATATCCTGAGGAGGTTATCACCTCTGATCGACTGTGTTAACAAGGTCCTCTGAATTCAGACTAACCACCCAATCAAATTAAAAATTAGTACCAATTATGTAAGCCTGACTGGTACCTGTCATGTAATTGATCAACGTTCTGAGAATGTAGAGTTCCATTTAAAAAATAACCAAGTCCCAGACATCACAGTCATCTCTATAGGCGAAAAGACTGGTGATGGGAACCCTTCTCCATTCTTGAAAATCAACCTTCCTCCCAGTTGTAAGTGGCAATCCACACCTGAAGGGAACACCCTAAAATTTGACACCAGTCCAACATCAGAAGGAACTTTGAGTCCCATGACACCAGACAAGGAAGAGTCCACTCAAAGTCTGATGGACATTCAGAAAAAGGGCAAAAAGTTGTTTTTCCCCAGTTAGTTAAATGAGGGGGAGGAACCAGTGCTTGGAAGGATCTACATCAGCAAATAATTATTGAGGAAACTCCCAAAAGATCAGACCATTCCCACATTTAAATTGATTGACGCAACATGTTGTAAAGCCAACATTCCAAACATCTCCTGCCTAGGTGTATGCTAAAAATGTCCATTGGCAACAAATGCATAGGTCATAATTGTTGGGTCGTGAGAGATGTCCCTTCTGCCTTTTTTTTGGGAAGTGACATTCTCAACCGATTTGCAATTCATTTGGACCTAATTAATAACTAAGCCTGGTCCCGAATGTGGAGAAACCCATAGGCTTTGACAACATTGAAAAATAATTTTGGTCAGCTCAATTGCTGCCTTATGTGGTTGAAGTTCAAGTGCAAGAAGAGGTTACCATCCCAGGAAAGGTGTGACAGTATACTCTTCCTCTCCAAATTAAGCGAGGACAGAACCTCAAACCTCAGGACGCATATGTAAATCTAAATTCCCATCTCCAACAACAAGGTTTATATTTAAATCCAACACCTCTAGTAGACCTAGAACACAACACCATTCGAATATTGATGGATAACAGCAACCCTCGAAGTATCACTTTGGGCGCAGACACCTTTATTGGAATGGCGGTTGATGCCCAACATTATTCTATTGATTTAGGTAATGATCTCATAGGACCAATACCAAACAATTGTTTCGACATCAGCGAATTCCCTGGTGTACTCTTCCTGCCCTGACGGTGTGGAAGCAGTGACTTGTGACATTAGGTTGGAGGAAGTAGTGTTCAGAGTCAAGGATCACTACCTTGAATGCCCTGTCCAGGTCAACACATCAAAAGAGATCTCTCCACCCAACTGGAGGATATTGCTGAAATTGCCAAGCCTGAGGTCTTTCCAGGTTTCAAGCAGATGGTCGAGGAAAGGATCAATCTTGCTGATGCCTGTGAGACCGAGGAGGAAAGACAAAAGCTAAAAAAGGTCTACCTGGAAGTCCAAGATATCTTTTCAGTGGACTCATATGACTCAGCCTGCCATGCTCCCCCTATAAACTTCGCCTGGCCTCCCAGCTTCACTGGACCCCTCCTCACCATGCCGAGGTAAGCCCTGTCTTTGTGGACTTCTGGGCTTTTTCATCTATAATTTCCCTAATTATATTTTTGGAACGACTACTGCAGAAGTGCAATCCCACTTCACATAAAAATCCCATTTCCTGGGCATTCCACTTTCTTTGGGCACTGTGCATCTTTCGCCACGTGTGTTTTCAGCCTTCAAAGATGGCCGGGTTATTTGTCTCAGCTTCTTTGTTGTGTGGCCTTGGCCTGACTCCCTCTCCCATTGGTTGGCCTGCCATGATAGGCTAATCAGCCAAATCAGGAGGCAGGAGCTGGCACCAGACTGCAAAGGCCCACACAACGGCCCCTTTCCGCTACAGGTACGCTACTCAACCCCCCTGTTCTCCTGTGATGTGTGAGCCTCTCATGCCATGTCCTCCACCTTACCATCCCTCTCTCCTAGCCTCCTGATAGTAACCTATTTAAAGTTTTGCATCTGTGTGCTGCTGCCACCCTGCATCATGGGGTAGGCATCATGTTTATGCCCTTACTGGACTTTTGCATCTGTGTGTTGTTGCCACCCTGTAAGATGGGGTAGGCACCATGTTTATGTCCTCACTGGACTTTTGCATCTGTCTGCTGCTGCCACCCTGCAACATGGGTTAGGCACCATGTTTATGCCCTCGCAGGACTTTTGCATCTGTGTGTTGTTGCCACCCTGTAAGATGCGGTAGGCACAATGTTTATGCCCATTGCTGGACTTTTGCATCTGTGTGTTGTTGCCACCCTGTAAAATGGGGTAGGCACCATGTTTATGCCCATTGCTTTGACACTTAATGTTCATTGTTGCCCCCTTATAACATGGGGACAGGCTCAACGATTGTGATCACCATTTATGTGTCATTGCACTTTGCGTATGTTGTATCACCCCTGCACGTTGTATGATGCTGTAAGTCTTCTCTTATGCTGGCTATTCTGTAACCTGAAGCACTGTAACTAATCTAATAAGCTCAAGCGCCGAGTTACCTAAGGGTTTTGTGCGTTATACAAATAAACAAACAAACAAACAAACTATGGATACACATCCATTCATTCAACCACCATTCCCATGGAACCTGAGATGGCTCCAGTATTTGTGAAACAATACTGGTTACCTCTCGCATCCATAGAGTTACTCACAGAGATTATTAAGAATTTAGAATCCTGTAGGACAATTTGTCCGATCCACAGTACCTTCAACAACCCGGTACTGGGGATCCTCAAACCAAACAGCCAATGGAGACTATGGGCCTGATCACGACCTTGGCGGTAACCCTTAAATCCGGCGGTAGCGCTATTACCGCCGGATTTAAGGGTCCGCCGAATCAGGGCTATGGCGGATTTCGCCCCAGCTCTTGGCTGGGGGGAAATCCATTGAAAATTTGCGCTATTACAGCCGGTGGGAAATCCGCCGGCGGTAAGAGCGCAAATTTTCCCCATTGATATACATACATTCTGGTAATAAGTACACCATCTTCCTACATAAGGCCATGTCTGATTTGGGCGAAAAAGGGGAAACCTGGCCGTTGTGGATGATGTTTTGAACAAGAGCTCAACTGTGGAGGAACATATAGCAGAAATCTGCTATGTTCTAACCCAGTTGCCGAAGGCCGTAACAAAACTGTCCTTTCAGAAGGCACAGTGGTGTAAGACCTGAGTGAACTTCTTAGGGCACGAGATCACACCTGACAGTCTTAATACCCAGGCAAAGAAGGTGGAAGTCTTATTAAAATGAAAAGACCCTACCACTCTGTGAGAATTAAGAAGCCTTCTTGGACTTACTAATTATAGTCGAAAGTTCATTAAAGACTATGTAGAGGTCACTCGACCCTTGGTCCATTTATTAAAGGCCGGAGTCAAGTGGGAGTGGGGACCAGAACATTCAGAGGCAGTTAAACAGCTGAAAAGAAGTCTTTCACAGGCTCCTTGTTTGGCTTACCCTATAAAGAACAATGGGGCTCATTACGACCCAGGCGGTAAGTTACCGCCTGGGCCGTGACTTTACCACCATGGTGTAAACTACGTTTACGCCATGGTGGTAGGCGGACTTACCACCCCATTCCAACCTTGGCGGGGCGGTAAATCCCCATTTTCCCATTTTCCCTTCCCCATTCCCATTTTGCCCCATAGGGCATAATGGGAGTGGGGAAGGCGTTAATTACGCCACCGTAAATTACGGTGGCGTAATTAACTCCATGGTCCCTTAGCGCCATGGATTTTAACACCTGCTAAAAGCAGGTGTTAAGTCCGCCATGGCGCTAAGGGACCTCGTACTCAGGCGGTAAGGGTCGGCGCTGTTTACGCCGCCGTAAAACCCTTACCGCCTGAGTCGTAATGAGGCCCAATGAGTTCTTCTTGGAGACAGGCTTCTCAGATAATTGCCTAACAGTGGTATAGTACCAAAAGCATGACAAAGTCAACAAAGTCATCTCATACACGAGCAAGATTTTGTCCTCTGTGGAGGAAAAATTCAATGGGCTTCATTAGGACTCCGGCGCTAAACCATGGAGCTATTAGCACCATGGTCCATGCCGGAGTCCGCCATGGAGAAAGGGGGAATTACCACCCCATTACAAGGTTGGTGGGGCGGTAATTCCTCTTCTTCCATGGCCCTTACCCATTCCCATTTTTGCCCCATGCGGCACCGTACTTAGCACCAAGGTCCCTTTGCGGGTCCCTACTTTAACGGCTGGTATTACCAGCCGTTAAGGTCGGATCCCACAAAGGGACCTCGTAATTAGGCGCTAATGGTTTAGCGGCGCCGCAGCCTTTTACGGCGCTGTTAACCCATTAGCGCCTGGGTTGTAAAGAGGCCCAATGACTGCGAGAAGGCTCCCCGGCCAATGGTGTGGGCGCTGAAAAATTACCGACCATTCATACAGGGGGAGCCCATCATTGTCAAGACTCTGCACCAACCCTTTGTCATGGGCGCTACTCCCGAGGGGCCAGGACTGGCCCAGCGCCCCCGGAAGCAGACCCGTCTTCCACTACTCCGGACCCAGCAGACCCCTACAGGGGCCCTTTGGACCGTGTCCTGGCGCCTTTGGCGCCAGGCTCATGAAGGGTTTCAGTCCCGGCGCCATAGGCGCCGGGCTCATATTGATAAACAGTGTAATAATGCTTGGGTGGACTTACCTGAGGCAGACCATGCTGCATATTTACCCAGAACAATCCAGTCTGGTTGAAGTCCCCAGCCATCAGGGCTGGGAGGAACTATTCCCTCCATTCAGGAACTCTTTTCTTACCTGGGTGGAACCGGTGGAAGAACACACACTGGAAGCACTTCTCTGCTATTTAAACCACGCCCGATGGAAAACACGTGCTTCGCGTTACTCTGCAGCAGCAGCAGGACGCTCACCGAGTCGGCTCCTGCATTCCAGGTCCAGAGTCATCTTTAGCTTCCGCGCAGAAACCTGTGGATGAAGAAAGACACAGAACAATACTTACCAGATCCCGGAATCCAGTCACCGGCAAAACCTGCAAAGAATAAACATAAGGTTAGAAAAGTGCAACTTGCTCGCAGCCGCGCACACTTACCGGATCCATCCGTGATTGCAAAGGAGCTAACCGTGGCCTTCTCTTCGGCAGCTTCTCTGCACCTGAAAGGCAAAGGACATATTTAAAAAGGGGTTCGGGTGAAGGCAGTCGCATTCATCTTAACTTACCAGTTTTTACACGTGCAGAAGCGGCCGCATCAACCGCAGCATCCCGGCACCTGAAAACTAGAAAAAGGACATTATTAGAGGTGCCATTAAAAGCGGCCAACGATCATTATACTTACGTGCATCGGCACGTGCAGTGGCAACGGATATAAAGCCCGCAGCATCCCGGCACCTGAAAACTAGAAAAAGGACATTATTAGAGGTGCCATTAAAAGCGGCCAACGAACATTATACTCACGTGCATCGGCACGTGCAGCGGCAACGGAAAACTACGCCCACAGCATCCCGAGGCCTGAAACAAAGGAAAAGGGACATTATTGAGGTGCCCATCTTTTAAAGCCTAAAGACTACAGTATACTTACAGGCATCCGCTCGTGCAGTAACGGCGGCATCGCTCTTCGGCATCCCAGCACCAGTGCCACAACTAAGGCCGCAAAAGACTTGAGCCTCAACACTGAAATCATCCAGTGACGTAACTGGAATCCACGCACCCCTGCACCAGACGCAGGATGGAGAGCTCAGCATTTATACGCCTAAGGTGAGAGCTCGCCGAGACAAGTAGAAAGCTAGGCTGTGGGAGAAACTGGCGATTGGTGGGAGAAGGAATCCCATCAAACGGTGATTAACCCTTTTTCTTCCACCTGCAGAAAACTTACCCTGCAAGTCAGACATTCAATAAGAGGAAGCCCAGTCCTGAGAGTCGTCCGAGCTCTACGCTTCTCAATTGAAGAAACGATAGCAGCCCAGCCAGGATCAGCGCCTCCGTGGGAATCAGGTGAGCGTTACAGAACGCGAAGCCCCACCAATAACCTCCTACCCAGGCGCTATGGAAACTTCCGACACAGACCAACTGGCCCAGTTATTAGGGGAATTAAGAGCTGAAGTTCATGCTGCCCGCCAGGAAACGAATGCCCTTAGGAGGGAATTGATAATATCAAAAGAACGAACTGATGATCTCGCCAGACAGTTATTACAGACACAAGCGGGGCAAACCCCGCTACCTAGTTCAGGAGGGAGCTATATCCCAGCGGCTTCAGCTAATCCTGTTCAAATCAACCTACCCGGAAATGTGCCATTGGCACCGCCTGAACGCTTCTCTGGTGACCCTAAAAGGTTTGCGGTGTTTATAAATCAATGCCGATTGCACTTTCTTTGTAGACCTGCAGCCTTTCCGACTGACCAGACTAAGGTAGCCTTTGTGCTTCCGTATCTTAGCGGCAGTGCCGCTGATTGGGCGATCCCTCTGGTTACACAGGATGACCCGATCCTTCGTGATTTCCCGACCTTCCAGGCAAATATGGAAAGACTTTTTGCAAGGCATTCCCAGGGGCAGGCCCTGGACAACGAACTCCTTTCCCTACGACAGGGCAATCAAGATCTTTTGGCCTACATTGCATCATTCAATAGGCTAATCGTGGAAACCAGATGGCCTGAGGACAAAAGAATCACGCTTTTTCACAGGGGTTTGCGTGGCGAACTCAAAGACGTCCTTGCCCAGGTAGTGAATCCTCCTCAGGATTGTTCAGAGTACATTGATTTGGTGGTCCAATTGGATCACAGACTACAAAACAGAAAGGCGGATCGATCCAGGTTTGAAACACGAGTGTTCCCTAAGCCTCAAAGTCACACCAAAGGAGTTGAAGCCGTCGAACCTATGCAAATTGGGGTTGTAAAGGGTCCCCTAACCCAGAAAGAACGCGACAGGAGACGACAAATGCAACTATGTCTCTATTGTGGAAATTCAGGACATTTTCTTCGAGATTGCCCGGTGAAACCACCTAAGAAGACAGTGAGAGCTTCTGATAAGAGTTCTGAATAGCCTGAGCTGGGAAACGACCTCGCCCGACAAGTGTAGAGGTCCGCTTGCCGAGCGTAAAAACCAGTTCTTTGACCTCGCACTTCATAATGCCAATGGTCCTCGTAAACCCAGAGCAACCGGATCGTTTGTATGCAATTAAGGCATACATTGATAGCGGAGCAGTTGGAAATTATGTGGACCGCGAATTGGCTTCCAGGATGAACTTACCTCTTTGTCCAAAGGTGGTTAAAGACGTCATTACCACGGTGGATGGGACAGAAATCGCCTCCGGACCAGTGACCCATACCACTACTGAAGCGACGATACTAGGCCAAGACGGGCATCAGGAGGTAATTGTGTTCGACGTGATAAAGGCTCCTCAATTCCAAGTAATTCTAGGGATTCCTTGGTTGGAGAAACACAATCCTCAGATTGATTGGCGAGCAAAGACGATAAAGTTCCCAGAGTGCACACCAACTTGTTATCCACAACCCAACATTGGCCTAGCGTCAGTAACGGCTGACGGTCCACAATTACCTCTAGAGTATTGAGAGTTCCAAGATGTTTTTCAAAAGGAACAGGCTAACACCTTGCCACCCCACAGATCATACGATTGTCAGATAGATTTGCTACCCGGTGCAACTCCCCCTTGCAGTAGAATTTACGCCCTTACCGAGCCTGAGAACCTTCATCTGCGACAGTATTTAGACCAGTACCTGGCCAATGGCTTTATCCGTCCGTCGAAGTCCCCTGCATCCTCGGCTCTGTTCTTCGTACCAAAAAAAGAAGGTGACCTCAGAACCTGTATAGATTATCGTGCTCTGAACCAGATAACAGTAAAAAACCGGTACCCCTTACCTCTGATCCCGGAACTCCTTGACCAGGTAAAAAACGCCTGTATTTATACTAAGCTTGATCTCCCGGGAGCTTATCACTTGGTACGGGTCAAGGAAGGAGATGAATGGAAGACGGCCTTTCGTACTAAGTATGGGCTATTTGAATACCAAGTGATGCCCTTTGGACCATGCAATGCACCGGCCGCCTTCCAATATTTTATGAATGATGTCCTCAGAGAGCTCATTGATGTCTGTGTTGTCGTCTACATAGATGACATTCTTGTGTAATCATCTTCAGAAGCTGACCATCGAAATCATGTTAGGGCGGTCCTTGAAAAACTTCGCCAACATAAACTTTTTGCCAAGCTCGAAAAATGTGTTTTTCATGTCACTGAGGTCGAATTTTTGGGATTTATTCTGACACCCAAAGGAGTCCACATGGACTCGAGAAAAGTAGACGCTATCCTCAAATGGCCATCTCCTACATCCGTGAAAGGCGTTCAAAGCATGCTAGGCTTTGCCAATTTTTACCGTAGATTTATTCCAGAGTTTTCACGAGTGGTACAACCCATCACTGCCCTCTTAAGAAAAAATAAACGCTTTGAATGGTCCGCAGAAGCAGAACAAGCCTTCCAAGAGCTAAAGGCTAAATTCACCTCGGTGCCAATACTGAAACACCCATGCCCGGACCTCCCTTACATCGTTGAAACCGATGCCTCCAGCTTAGCAATGGGAGCAGTCCTATCACAAAGAGATCCAGAGACTAACCAACTGCATCCTGTGGCATTCTGGTCTCGGAAGTTCTCGGCGCCTGAGATCAACTACAACATCACAGACAAAGAGCTTCTAGCGATTAAATCAGCCTTTAAGGCATGGCGGCATTATCTCCTTGGGGCCAGACACACCGTCGCAGTGATCACCGATCATCGAAATCTGTAGTATCTGAAAACCGCCAAGGCTCATTCCTCCAGACAGCTTCGCTGGGCTCTATTCTTTGCTGAATTTGACTTCGTGATCACTTATCGCCCCGGCAACAAGAACGGCAAAGCGGATGCTCTTTCCCGAATTCGAATGGGAGATAACGTTGCCAATCCAGAACCTGTACCAATAATTCCTGAACAAAGGACCGTGGGTCTGATTTCTTCACAATCCATTGAGGATATTGAAGAAAAAACTAAACAACTTGTAACCTCACCAGACTTACTGAACTGGTTACAAAAAGCAAAAGATTTCACCGTAAGCAATGACTTGCCTTATTTCCAAGGACGATTGTTCCTACCACACGCCGATTTACAAAGACAGGTAATCTCCTGCTATCATGATTCATTAATTGAGGGTCACCCTGGCATTGCCTAAACCACAGAAAAGGTGAAGAGACACTTCTGGTGGCCTTCGTGGAGAAAACACATAAAGGAATTTGTGATGTCCTGCGGTGTGTGTGCTCAAAACAAGGCTCAGAAGAAGAGGCCGGCTGGTATTCTGCAACCATTAGACATCCCACCGTGTCCCTGGCATACCCTTTCCATGGACTTCATCACAGACTTACCCTCCTGTTCCGAGTACAACACCATTCTTGTTATTGTGGACCTGTTTTTTAAAATGGCCCACTTCATTCCGCTAAAAGGATTACCTTCAGCATCAGTCCTAGCCAAAGTATTTCTTGAAAACATCGTCCGGCTACACGGCTTCCCGTCAGTACTAATCTCAGATAGGGGGAGCCAGTTTATTTCCCACTTTTGGCGTAGCTGTTGTCGATTAGCTCAAATCGATGTAAGACTTTCGACCAGCCATCATCCCCAGACCGACGGGCGAACCGAGAGAACAACAGATTGTCCACAAGATTGTGGAACTCTCCCGTCCCCTGCACACCCTTTATACTGTAGAAACAGTCAATATTTCTATACAATGGTAATATTCAGTTTCTTTCAGAAAAAAGAAGAAATTAATGAGAGAAGCTAATTCATGACACTATTGTAATAAAACAGAATGATGAGGACCATCGGTTTTAATTGAATTTTAAATTAATTGTTACAGATATGAATTTCAATTCATTCATCATCCAGTCTTTGTAAACATAATAACATAAATGTGTTCATTTTGAGGTTCCATTCAATATTATAATACAAGGGCATACAAGGTACTCATCACACTTTCTATACAAGAGGCTTTTCACATGATATATCCAAAGAAAGTAATGATGAATATTTTCTCGACGCGTTTCGGGGTGTCCCCTTCTTCAGGAATTGATAGCCCTCTTCATTGCCGTTAATCTTTGTTTCGTCTATAATGTATGATACAATGATCAGATTTTAGATTCTCACTGATAACTGTCATTTAACTCTTGGGAGAAATTTTTAATAATAATCACCTGGATGTTCAATGTGGAATATCCTAACTGGATTTATTATCAATAGCAATATCAGTCCAATAATGGTTATACAACCTGTAGATGTGATAAAAAGACAATAGGGAAAGCTCAATTAAAAAGGGATCTTAATTCATGAAGGAAAATCTAGTCATGTAATATCTAAGAAAAAGTATTACCTTTCGGTATTTCTGTAAAAAGCTACTACATCCATGGAATGGGTCGCTGTGGTATGTAGAGAGTCCTCAGGTACGGAGGTAGTGCAGTAATGGGCGATTCCTCCACTCGTGTCTGTAAAAACGCGTATATATACTATATAAGATATAAGAAAACAATTGGGTGGGATAATTCTGTAGAGAGTATTCTGTGAAGGCCTCAAGGCTCATGGTATGCAATTGGGGAGCTGTTTGCAAAGGATTCTCTTACCTCCTTCCTGAAAAGATGGCCGGTGCTGTAGCTCGAACCGTTCTACACGGTTTTCACTAAAGATGGCCACTATTTACATTATGACGTCATCACGTCGAAGCGTGACGACGTCACTATGTCTAGAACGTCAACGTGTGACGGGAAAACAGACGTCATACGGGCATTTTTTAGAAAACAATGTGTGATTAACCAATAGTATATAGGTGTATATCTATACTGGTGCAGGGAGTTTGAGTCAAATGAAATAAAGGTGAAAAGAGTCGGAAGATAAATGTGAGGAGTGTCTCATGTAACTTCTGGGAAATCTATTGTTTATCACGGACAAAAGTTAATCGAATATTGGACATCCGTGTGTTTACTATTTCAAGAGAAGCATGCTCACATTCTATGGTCTGTAACTTAATACATCCTATGTCAGTAAAAAATCATCTTAAGTGAACCGAACAAATTCAAAAATGTATTTAACAGCAATTGATCTTGTATCCACACTGGGTTTCTGATTGGGTCAAGGGAAACAGTATTTAGTTACAAAAATGAGGCTAAACTGTAATCTTCGTTCATCCCATTGGGAGCTAGACTGTTTAGTCTCTCTATCCAGAAGATTTCCCTCTGGTTCATACGTCTGGCATGATTGCCACCTCTTGGGGCTCTGTTCACAATTTCCAAAATCACAACCTTTAGTTGAGAAATATTATGTTTCTTTATGGAAAAATGTCTTGCTACAGGTGAGTTAACACTGTTGGTACGTATGTTACTTTTGTGTTCATTCCAGCGCTCCTTGGCTTTCCTTTGTGTCTGTCCAACATAGTAAATGCCGCATGGGCAGCTTAAACCATAAATGATTGATTTCGTGTCACAAGTGGCAAAATCCTTAAGTGGGATTTTTTGGCCATTTGATGGGTGTCTTACATAGCTTCCCTTCATTATGTTGTTACAATTGCCACAACTGAGACAAGCAAACGTACCTAATTTCCTCTTGGTGAGGGTTCTTTGATTGTCCACTCTCGGTCTTTCTGCTTTAACTAGGCTATCCCTGAAGTTCCGACCCCTCTTGTAGGCAATTATGGGTGGTTCAGGAAATAGTCTCTTTAGTTGTGGATCCAATTTGATTATACCCCAGTTCTTCTTGATCATCCTTGTTATGTGATGACTCTGTGCTGAATATCTTAAAGCGTAGAGAAATGGGATCTCCTTAGATCTATTTCTTGATATACGGAGGTCTTTCCTCTCCAATGTGAGTGTTTTTTCTTCTGCTTTCTTGATGATAGACTCTGGATAACCTCTTTCCTTGTATCTTTGTGTCATCAATAGGTTTTCATTCCTCAGGGTGTCAGTTGTTGAGATAATTCTCTTTAGTCTAAGGAATTGACTGTAGGGCAAATTATTCTTTAAATGCGTCGGATGATGGCTCCTGAAGTGTAACGTGTTGTTAACATCGGTGGGTTTGTGATAAATATTGGTAATTATCCCATCTTCCCCAATCTCTAGTTCAACGTCCAAAAAATGTAGTTTAGGGGTTCCAATTTCCATCGTGAATTTGATTCTGTCGTGGCCTGAATTGATGTATTTTAGGAATTCCTCTAGTTCGTGATGTTGTCCTCTCCAGATGACGAAAACATCGTCAATGTATCTTTTCCAGGTGATGATTTTTTTGCTAAATTTTGTTGGTATCAAAATCCATTTCATCTCCAAATGGTACATGAATAGATTGGCATAGGCTGGGGCCATTGCTGACCCCATTGAAGTTCCTGATGCTTGTAAATAGTACTGCGTCCTGTATCTGAAATAGTTGTTAATGAGTATAATTTTGCTTAATTTCATTAGGAAGGTTTTGTTTGCTTCACATTCATTTCTTAGTAGGCACCATTCGAGTGCTTCCAAACCGTCTTGATGTGGGATGCATGTATATAAACTCTGTACATCAAACGAAACCAGTAGATCATTTCTGTTGATATCTGTTAAGGTGTCTAGGTGATTGAGAAAATCTGTGGTATCTTTAAGATATGTTGTGGTTGTTTGGACTATGGGTTGTAATGCCTTGTCCACATAAACTGCTAGTGGGTTGAAGATACTGTCAGTTCCCGCAACAATCGGTCTGAGGGGGGGTTTTGTCAAGTTCTTATGTATTTTTGGCAGTCCATAAAAGATTGGAGTAATAGGATGTTCATTAATCAGAAACAATTTAGTCTTGTTGGAAATCCATCCTTGGTCCTCAGCTTCCTCAAGCGTAGTTTCAATAATGCTTGATATTTCTCTGACCGGATCTTGTTCAATTTTTATGTACGTGTTCTCATCTGTTAGGAGCTCTGAAATCTTCTCCTCATAGTATGTAGTGTCCATAATAACTATGGCCCCTCCTTTGTCTGCCGGTTTTAGGGTCAGGCTTCTGTCATCCGCAAGGTTCTTGATGATTTCATTCTGCCTTCTCCTGGTATTGTAGTTCCTTGTTCTGGTGAAATTAACCCTTTTGAGATCTTTTATCATCTGTTCTTCAAACATTCTGATGGTTATGTTATTTACTTGAGGGTCGAAATGACTCTTGGGTTTCATTTCTAAGTATTGATGTGGCTCTTGTGTAGTGTTGATTCCCATTTTTGTGAATCAAAAAAGACTTTGAGTCTCATTTTCCGTGCCAGTCTATGAAGATTGATTTTTTCTTCCAGCAAATTGGAATTCTGGGTTGGTATAAATGTTAAACCTAGGTTCAATGTGTCCGTTTGATCTTTGGATAGTGGTTTTGATGAAATATTAACAACTAGTTGTTTGGTTTGTTCCGCGATCTTAGATTTCTTATTGCCTCTTCGCGTAATCTTTTGTCTAAAAAAACCGAGGGAGTGGTTTGTGCGTTAGAGGTAGTCGCTTCTTGTGATGTATGTATAATCGGTCCACTTTCCGCGTTCTCCCTATTGATAACTTCGTCCCCACTTGTAGGTATTTCGCTACTGGATCCACTTGGTTCTTGTCCCGGTGTTGGTATTTTGTGGTTTTGTGGTCTTCTACCTGGTGCGGTTTTGTTTTGTGCGTAGTATTCTTGCCAGGAGTATACTATATCCTGAAGATAATCCAACGTATCTCTTCTGAATTTTCGGACTTTGCGTTGTTCTATGTCCTTTTTGTAGTTGTCCAATGTTCTGTTCACTTCCTCTATGATGGTGGTTAATTCCTCTTTGTTTTTAAATTTCGACAGTTGTTCTGTCAGGTCTTCGATTTCTCTGTCGAGTTTGCTGACAGATTTTGCTAATTCCTCGATTGTCAATAATATAAGATCCAAAGAGCATTTATTTAAGATCTGCTCCCATTTCTTCACAAAGTCTGGGTTGTCCTTGCACAGTGTGGGTCTTAAATATACCCTTAGTCCTCTTGGGATTCTTTGTGCTCGGTAGTATTGTGCTAATGTAGTAGCGTGTAGTTTTTGCGATATCTCCCTTCTGATGACCCTCTCCAATTGTGTAATAAGTTTCTCTGGACTAGTCGTTGTTGGTGTGGTTGTTTCGATTTCCTTCAAAAGCCCTAAAATTCGTGTAGCTTCCTCTTCATTAAATGCCAAAGTTGTGGCATGTTTTTCTGTAATTGCATTGATCTTTGAAAAAGACATCCCTTAGGGAGGCGGAGGTGATTGTTAGTATTTCTATTGGGTGCTGCTATGGCTGTTGTGTCACTCCCTAAGCATTTTTAGGGGGGCAGAGAGCAAGAATCCAATATTTGTGTTGCCTAGCGCACACCTAGGTTTAAGGTTTTTTTACAAGATTTGTTGAAAATATACGGGGTGCCGGGGAGAATAACAACCTTGACACTGGGTTGTTTTAACCTATGTAAATCCAACAGATTGTCCAGAAGATTGTGGAACTCTCCCGTCCCCTGCACACCCTTTATACTGTAGAAACAGTCAATATTTCTATACAATGGTAATATTCAGTTTCTTTCAGAAAAAAGAAGAAATTAATGAGAGAAGCTAATTCATGACACTATTGTAATAAAACAGAATGATGAGGACCATCGGTTTTAATTGAATTTTAAATTAATTGTTACAGATATGAATTTCAATTCATTCATCATCCAGTCTTTGTAAACATAATAACATAAATGTGTTCATTTTGAGGTTCCATTCAATATTATAATACAAGGGCATACAAGGTACTCATGACACTTTCTATACAAGAGGCTTTTCACATGATATATCCAAAGAAAGTAATGATGAATATTTTCTCGACGCGTTTCGGGGTGTCCCCTTCTTCAGGAATTGATAGCCCTCTTCATTGCCGTTAATCTTTGTTTCGTCTATAATGTATGATACAATGATCAGATTTTAGATTCTCACTGATAACTGTCATTTAACTCTTGGGAGAAATTTTTAATAATAATCACCTGGATGTTCAATGTGGAATACCCTAACTGGATTTATTATCAATAGCAATATCAGTCCAATAATGGTTATACAACCTGTAGATGTAATAAAAAGACAATAGGGAAAGCTCAATTAAAAAGGGATCTTAATTCATGAAGGAAAATCTAGTCATGTAATATCTAAGATGGTCCTCATCATTCTGTTTTATTACAATAGTGTCATGAATTAGCTTCTCTCATTAATTTCTTCTTTTTTCTGAAAGAAACTGAATATTACCATTGTATAGAAATATTGACTGTTTCTACAGTATAAAGGGTGTGCAGGGGACGGGAGAGTTCCACAATCTTGTGGACAATCTGTTGGATTTACATAGGTTAAAACAACCCAGTGTCAAGGTTGTTATTCTCCCCGGCACCCCGTAAATTTTCAACAAATCTTGTAAAAAAACCTTAAACCTAGGTGTGCGCTAGGCAACACAAATATTGGATTCTTGCTCTCTGCCCCCCTAAAAATGCTTAGGGAGTGACACAACAGCCATAGCAGCACCCAATAGAAATACTAACAATCACCTCCGCCTCCCTAAGGGATGTCTTTTTCAAAGATCAATGCAATTACAGAAAAACACGCCACAACTTTGGCATTTAATGAAGAGGAAGCTACACGAATTTTAGGGCTTTTGAAGGAAATCGAAACAACCACACCAACAACGACTAGTCCAGAGAAACTTATTACACAATTGGAGAGGGTCATCAGAAGGGAGATATCGCAAAAACTACACGCTACTACATTAGCACAATACTACCGAGCACAAAGAATCCCAAGAGGACTAAGGGTATATTTAAGACCCACACTGTGCAAGGACAACCCAGACTTTGTGAAGAAATGGGAGCAGATCTTAAATAAATGCTCTTTGGATCTTATATTATTGACAATCGAGGAATTAGCAAAATCTGTCAGCAAACTCGACAGAGAAATCGAAGACCTGACAGAACAACTGTCGAAATTTAAAAACAAAGAGGAATTAACCACCATCATAGAGGAAGTGAACAGAACATTGGACAACTACAAAAAGGACATAGAACAACGCAAAGTCCGAAAATTCAGAAGAGATACGTTGGATTATCTTCAGGATATAGTATACTCCTGGCAAGAATACTACGCACAAAACAAAACCGCACCAGGTAGAAGACCACAAAACCACAAAATACCAACACCGGGACAAGAACCAAGTGGATCCAGTAGCGAAATACCTACAAGTGGGGACGAAGTTATCAATAGGGAGAACGCGGAAAGTGGACCGATTATACATACATCACAAGAAGCGACTACCTCTAACGCACAAACCACTCCCTCGGTTTTTTTAGACAAAAGACTACGCGAAGAGGCAATAAGAAATCTAAGATCGCGGAACAAACCAAACAACTAGTTGTTAATATTTCATCAAAACCACTATCCAAAGATCAAACGGACACATTGAACCTAGGTTTAACATTTATACCAACCCAGAATTCCAATTTGCTGGAAGAAAAAATCAATCTTCATAGACTGGCACGGAAAATGAGACTCAAAGTCTTTTTTGATTCACAAATGGGAATCAACACTACACAAGAGCCACATCAATACTTAGAAATGAAACCCAAGAGTCATTTCGACCCTCAAGTCAATAACATAACCATCAGAATGTTTGAAGAACAGATGATAAAAGATCTCAAAAGGGTTAATTTCACCAGAACAAGGAACTACAATACCAGGAGAAGGCAGAATGAAATCATCAAGAACCTTGCGGATGACAGAAGCCTGACCCTAAAACCGGCAGACAAAGGAGGGGCCATAGTTATTATGGACACTACATCCTATGAGGAGAAGATTTCAGAGCTCCTAACAGATGAGAACACGTACATAAAAATTGAACAAGATCCGGTCAGAGAAATATCAAGCATTATTGAAACTACGCTTGAGGAAGCTGAGGACCAAGGATGGATTTCCAACAAGACTAAATTGTTTCTGATTAATGAACATCCTATTACTCCAATCTTTTATGGACTGCCAAAAATACATAAGAACTTGACAAAACCCCCCCTCAGACCGATTGTTGCGGGAACTGACAGTATCTTCAACCCACTAGCAGTTTATGTGGACAAGGCATTACAACCCATAGTCCAAACAACCACAACATATCTTAAAGATACCACAGATTTTCTCAATCACCTAGACACCTTAACAGATATCAACAGAAATGATCTACTGGTTTCGTTTGATGTACAGAGTTTATATACATGCATCCCACATCAAGACGGTTTGGAAGCACTCGAATGGTGCCTACTAAGAAATGAATGTGAAGCAAACAAAACCTTCCTAATGAAATTAAGCAAAATTATACTCATTAACAACTATTTCAGATACAGGACGCAGTACTATTTACAAGCATCAGGAACTTCAATGGGGTCAGCAATGGCCCCAGCCTATGCCAATCTATTCATGTACCATTTGGAGATGAAATGGATTTTGATACCAACAAAATTTAGCAAAAAAATCATCACCTGGAAAAGATACATTGACGATGTTTTCGTCATCTGGAGAGGACAACATCACGAACTAGAGGAATTCCTAAAATACATCAATTCAGGCCACGACAGAATCAAATTCACGATGGAAATTGGAACCCCTAAACTACATTTTTTGGACGTTGAACTAGAGATTGGGGAAGATGGGATAATTACCAATATTTATCACAAACCCACCGATGTTAACAACACGTTACACTTCAGGAGCCATCATCCGACGCATTTAAAGAATAATTTGCCCTACAGTCAATTCCTTAGACTAAAGAGAATTATCTCAACAACTGACACCCTGAGGAATGAAAACCTATTGATGACACAAAGATACAAGGAAAGAGGTTATCCAGAGTCTATCATCAAGAAAGCAGAAGAAAAAACACTCACATTGGAGAGGAAAGACCTCCGTATATCAAGAAATAGATCTAAGGAGATCCCATTTCTCTACGCTTTAAGATATTCAGCACAGAGTCATCACATAACAAGGATGATCAAGAAGAACTGGGGTATAATCAAATTGGATCCACAACTAAAGAGACTATTTCCTGAACCACCCATAATTGCCTACAAGAGGGGTCGGAACTTCAGGGATAGCCTAGTTAAAGCAGAAAGACCGAGAGTGGACAATCAAAGAACCCTCACCAAGAGGAAATTAGGTACGTTTGCTTGTCTCAGTTGTGGCAATTGTAACAACATAATGAAGGGAAGCTATGTAAGACACCCATCAAATGGCCAAAAAATCCCACTTAAGGATTTTGCCACTTGTGACACGAAATCAATCATTTATGGTTTAAGCTGCCCATGCGGCATTTACTATGTTGGACAGACACAAAGGAAAGCCAAGGAGCGCTGGAATGAACACAAAAGTAACATACGTACCAACAGTGTTAACTCACCTGTAGCAAGACATTTTTCCATAAAGAAACATAATATTTCTCAACTAAAGGTTGTGATTTTGGAAATTGTGAACAGAGCCCCAAGAGGTGGCAATCATGCCAGACGTATGAACCAGAGGGAAATCTTCTGGATAGAGAGACTAAACAGTCTAGCTCCCAATGGGATGAACGAAGATTACAGTTTAGCCTCAATTTTGTAACTAAATACTGTTTCCCTTGACCCAATCAGAAACCCAGTGTGGATACAAGATCAATTGCTGTTAAATACATTTTTGAATTTGTTCGGTTCACTTAAGATGATTTTTTACTGACATAGGATGTATTAAGTTACAGACCATAGAATGTGAGCATGCTTCTCTTGAAATAGTAAACACACGGATGTCCAATATTCGATTAACTTTTGTCCGTGGTAAACAATAGATTTCCCAGAAGTTACATGAGACACTCCTCACATTTATCTTCCGACTCTTTTCACCTTTATTTCATTTGACTCAAACTCCCTGCACCAGTATAGATATACACCTATATACTATTGGTTAATCACACATTGTTTTCTAAAAAATGCCCGTATGACGTCTGTTTTCCCGTCACACGTTGACGTTCTAGACATAGTGACGTCGTCACGCTTCGACGTGATGACGTCATAATGTAAATAGTGGCCATCTTTAGTGAAAACCGTGTAGAACGGTTCGAGCTACAGCACCGGCCATCTTTTCAGGAAGGAGGTAAGAGAATCCTTTGCAAACAGCTCCCCAATTGCATACCATGAGCCTTGAGGCCTTCACAGAATACTCTCTACAGAATTATCCCACCCAATTGTTTTCTTATATCTTATATAGTATATATACGCGTTTTTACAGACACGAGTGGAGGAATCGCCCATTACTGCACTACCTCCGTACCTGAGGACTCTCTACATACCACAGCGACCCATTCCATGGATGTAGTAGCTTTTTACAGAAATACCGAAAGGTAATACTTTTTCTTAGATATTACATGACTAGATTTTCCTTCATGAATTAAGATCCCTTTTTAATTGAGCTTTCCCTATTGTCTTTTTATCACATCTACAGGTTGTATAACCATTATTGGACTGATATTGCTATTGATAATAAATCCAGTTAGGATATTCCACATTGAACATCCAGGTGATTATTATTAAAAATTTCTCCCAAGAGTTAAATGACAGTTATCAGTGAGAATCTAAAATCTGATCATTGTATCATACATTATAGACGAAACAAAGATTAACGGCAATGAAGAGGGCTATCAATTCCTGAAGAAGGGGACACCCCGAAACGCGTCGAGAAAATATTCATCATTACTTTCTTTGGATATATCATGTGAAAAGCCTCTTGTATAGAAAGTGTGATGAGTACCTTGTATGCCCTTGTATTATAATATTGAATGGAACCTCAAAATGAACACATTTATGTTATTATGTTTACAAAGACTGGATGATGAATGAATTGAAATTCATATCTGTAACAATTAATTTAAAATTCAATTAAAACCGATGGTCCTCATCATTCTGTTTTATTACAATAGTGTCATGAATTAGCTTCTCTCATTAATTTCTTCTTTTTTCTGAAAGAAACTGAATATTACCATTGTATAGAAATATTGACTGTTTCTACAGTATAAAGGGTGTGCAGGGGACGGGAGAGTTCCACAATCTTGTGGACAATCTGTTGGATTTACATAGGTTAAAACAACCCAGTGCCAAGGTTGTTATTCTCCCCGGCACCCCGTAAATTTTCAACAAATCTTGTAAAAAAACCTTAAACCTAGGTGTGCGCTAGGCAACACAAATATTGAACCGAGAGAACAAACCAGACTCTCGAGCAATATTTACGATGCATGCTACAACAGTCGGAGAGTAACTGGAAGGACATCCTTTGGATAGCTGAATATGCTTACAACAATTCAGTTCATTCGGGTACCGGGAAGAGTCCCTTCTACATCTTATATGGGATTCATCCTCGAACCTCCAACCTTGATCCATCTCAAGATCTTGGAACACCCGCCGTGGATCAATTGCCCAAGCTTTTAAGGAAGCAACTGCACATCTACAACAAGCTAAAGAGAGGTACAAAAAAGGAGCAGATCAACCCCGAAGCAATGGCCCTCAATACCAGGTTGGGGATCAAGTCTGGCTGTCCACCAAACATTTATCGCTTAAAGGGCCTCGCACCTTCAACCCCAAATACCTGCGACCATATCCAATTACGGCCATAATTAATCCAGTGGCCGTTAAATTAGAATTGCCAACCCATATGAGAATACATCCTGTATTTCAAGTATCTCTTTTGAAACCCATGCAACCTGGAACCAGATTGACCAATCCTCCAGAGCCCATTCAAGTGAATGGGGAGCCCGAATTTGAAGTAAAAGACATTTTGGACTCTAAAATCATCAGATCAAAGCTATTCTACCTAATCGACTGGAAAGGCTACGGACCTCAGGAAAGGTCATGGGAACCCTATGACCACGTCCATGCTCCTCGTCTAGTCCAGAAATTTCACCAAACCTTTCCCGATAAACCAAAACCCCCGGGGAGGACAAGTTTGGGAGGGGCCTTGAGGGGGGGTGCTGTCATGGGCGCTACTCCCGAGGGGCCAGGACTGGCCCAGCGCCCCCGGAAGCAGACCCGTCTTCCACTACTCCGGACCCAGCAGACCCCTACAGGGGCCCTTTGGACCGTGTCCTGGCACCTTTGGCGCCAGGCTCATGAAGGGTTTCAGTCCCGGCGCCATCGGCGCCGGGCTCATATTGATAAACATTGTAATAATGCTTGGGTGGACTTACCTGAGGCAGACCATGCTGCATATTTACCCAGAACAATCCAGTCTGGTTGAAGTCCCCAGCCATCAGGGCTGGGAGGAACTATTCCCTCCATTCAGGAACTATTTTCTTACCTGGGTGGAACCGGTGGAAGAACACACACTGGAAGCACTTCTCTGCTATTTAAAGCACGCCTGATGGAAAACATGTGCTTCGCGTTATTCTGCAGCAGCAGCAGGACACTCACCGAGTCGGCTCCTGCATTCCAGGTCCAGAGTCATCTTCAGCTTCCGCGCAGCAACCTGTGGATGAAGAAAGACACAGAACAATACTTACCAGATCCCGGAATCCAGTCACCGGCAAAACCTGCAAAGAATAAACATAAGGTTACAAAAGTGCAACTTGCTCGCAGCCGCGCCCGCTTACCTGATCCATCCGTGATTGCAACGGAGCTAACCGCGGCCTTCTCTTCGGCAGCTTCTCTGCACCTGAAAGGCAAAGGACATAATTAAAAAGGGGTTCGGGTGAAGGCAGTCACATTCATCTTAACTTACCAGTTTTTGCACGCGCAGAAGCGGCCACATCAACCGCAGCATCCCGGCACCTGAAAACTAGAAAAAGGACATTATTAGAGGTGCCATTAAGAGCGGCCAACGATCACTATACTTACGTGCATCGGCACGTGCAGTGGCAACGGATATAAAGCCTGCAGCATCCGGCACCTGAAAACTAGAAAAAGGACATTATTAGAGGTGCCATTAAAAGCGGCCAACGAACATTATACTTACGTGCATCGGCACGTGCAGCGGCAACAGAAAACTACACCCACAGCATCCCGAGGTCTGAAACAAAGGAAAAGGGACATTATTGAGGTGCCCATCTTTTAAAGCCTAAAGACTACAGTATACTTACAGGCATCCGCTCGTGCAGTAACGGCGGCATCGCTCTTCGACATCCCAGCACCAGTGCCACAACTAAGGCCGCAAAAGACTTGAGCCTCAACACTGAACTCATCCAGTGACGTAACTGGAAACCACGCACCCCTGCACCAGACGCAGGATGGAGAGCTCAGCATTTATACGCCTAACGTGAGAGCTCGCCGAGACAAGTAGAAAGCTAGGCTGTGGGAGAAACTGGCGATTGGTGGGAGAAGGAATCCCATCAAACGGTGATTAACCCTTTTTCTTCCACCTGCAGAAAACTTACCCTGCAAGTCAGACATTCGATAAGAGGAAGCCCAGTCCTGAGAGTCGTCCGAGCTCTACGCTTCTCAATTGAAGAAACGATAGCAGCCCAGCCGGGATCAGCGCCTCCGTGGGAATCAGGTGAGCGTTACAGAACGCGAAGCCCCACCAATAACCTCCTACCCAGGCGCTATGGAAACTTCCGACACAGACCAACTGGCCCAGTTATTAGGGGAATTAAGAGCTGAGGTTCATGCTGCCCGCCAGGAAACGAATGCCCTTAGGAGGGAATTGATAATATCAAAAGAACGAACTGATGATCTCGCCAGACAATTATTACAGACACAAGCGGGGCAAACCCCGCTACCTAATTCAGGAGGGAGCTATATCCCAGCGGCTTCAGCCAATCCTGTTCAAATCAACCTACCCGGAAATGTGCCATTGGCACCGCCTGAACGCTTCTCTGGTGACCCTAAAAGGTTTGCGGTGTTTATAAATCAATGCCGATTGCACTTTCTTTGTAGACCTGCAGCCTTTCCGACTGACCAGACTAAGGTAGCATTTGTGCTTTCGTATCTTAGCGGCAGTGCCGCTGATTGGTCGATCCCTCTGGTTACACAGGATGACCCGATCCTCTGTGATTTCCCGACCTTCCAGGCAAATATGGAAAGACTTTTTGCAAGGCATTCCCAGGGGCAGGCCCTGGACAACAAACCTCTTTCCCTACGACAGGGCAATCAAGATCTTTTGGCCTACATTGCATCATTCAATAGGCTAATCGTGGAAACCAGATGGCCTGAGGACAAAAGAATCACACTTTTTCACAGGGGTTTGCGTGGCGAACTCAAAGACGTCCTTGCCCAGGTAGTGAATCTTCCTCAGGATTGTTCAGAGTACATTGATTTGGTGGTCCAATTGGATCACAGACTACAAAACAGAAAGGCGGATCGATCCAGGTTTGAAACACAAGTGTTCCCTCAGCCTCAAAGTCACACCAAAGGAGTTGAAGCCGTCGAACCTATGCAAATTGGGGTTGGAAAGGGTCCCCTAACCCAGAAAGAACGCGACAGGAGACGACAAATGCAACTATGTCTCTATTGTGGAAATTCAGGACATTTTCTTCGAGATTGCCCGGTGAAACCACCTAAGAAGACAGTGGGAGCTTCTGATAAGAGTTCTGAAAAGCCTGAGACGGGAAACGACCTCGCCCAACAAGTGTAGAGGTCCGCTTGCCGAGCGTAAAAACCAGTTCTTTGACCTCGCACTTCATAATGCCAATGGTCCTCGTAAACCCAGAGCAACCGGATCGTTTGCATGCAATTAAGGCATACATTGATAGCGGAGCAGTTGGAAATTATGTGGACCGCAAATGGCTTCCAGGATGAACTTACCTCTTTGTCCAAAGGTGGTTAAAGACGTCATTACCACGGTGGATGGGACGGAAATCGCCTCTGGACCAGTGACCCATACCACTACTGAAGTGACGATACTAGGCCAAGACGGGCATCAGGAGGGAATTGTGTTCGACGTGATGAAGGCTCCTCAATTCCAAGTAATTCTAGGGATTCCTTGGTTGGAGAAACACAATCCTCAGATTGATTGGCGAGCAAAGACGATAAAGTTCCCAGAGCGCACACCAACTTGTTATCCACGACCCAACATTGGCCTAGCGTCAGTAACGGCTGACGGTCCACAATTACCTCTAGAGTATCGAGGGTTCCAAGATGTTTTTCAAAAGGAACAGGCTAACACCTTGCCACCCCACAGATCATACGATTGTCAGATAGATTTGCTACCCGGTGCAACTCCCCCTTGCAGTAGGATTTACGCCCTTACCGAGCCTGAGAACCTTCATCTGCGACAGTATTTAGACCAGTACCTGGCCAATGGTTTTATCCGTCCGTCGAAGTCCCCTGCATCCTCGGCTCTGTTCTTCGTACCAAAAAAAGAAGGTGACCTCAGAACCTGTATAGATTATCGTGCTCTGAACCAGATAACAGTAAAAAACCGGTCCCCCTTACCGCTGATCCCGGAACTCCTTGACCAGGTAAAAAACGCCTGTATTTATACTAAGCTTGATCTCCGGGGAGCTTATCACTTGGTACGGGTCAAGGAAGGAGATGAATGGAAGACGGCCTTTCGTACTAAGTATGGGCTATTTGAATACCAAGTGATGCCCTTTGGACTATGCAATGCACCGGCCGCCTTCCAATATTTTATGAATGATGTCCTCAGAGAGCTCATTGATGTCTGCGTTGTCGTCTACATAGATGACATTCTTGTGTAATCATCTTCAGAAGCTGACCATCGAAATCATGTTAGGGCGGTCCTTGAAAACCTTTGCCAACATAAACTTTTTGCCAAGCTCGAAAAATGTGTTTTTCATGTCACTGAGGTCGAATTTTTGGGATTTATTCTGACACCCAAAGGAGTCCACATGGACTCGAGAAAAGTAGACGCTATCCTCAAATGGCCGTCTCCTACATCCGTGAAAGGCGTTCAAAGCATGCTAGGCTTTGCCAATTTTTACCGTAGATTTATTCCAGAGTTTTCACGAGTGGTACAACCCATCACCGCCCTCTTAAGAAAAAATAAACGCTTTGAATGGTCCGCAGAAGCAGAACAAGCCTTCCAAGAGCTAAAGGCTAAATTCACCTCGGCGCCAATACTGAAACACCCACGCCCGGACCTCCCTTGCATCGTTGAAACCGACGCCTCCAGCTTAGCAATGGGAGCAGTCCTATCACAAAGAGATCCAGAGACTAACCAACTGCATCCTGTGGCATTCTGGTCTCGGATGTTCTCGGCGTCTGAGATCAACTACACCATCACAGACAAAGAGCTTCTAGCGATTAAATCAGCCTTTAAGGCATGGCGGCATTATCTCCTCGGGGCCAGACACACCGTCACAGTGATCACCGATCATCGAAATCTGTAGTATCTGAAAACCGCCAAGGCTCAATCCTCCAGACAGCTTCGCTGGGCTCTATTCTTTGCTGAATTTGACTTTGTGATCACTTATCGCCCCGGCAACAAGAACGGCAAAGCGGATGCTCTTTCCCGAATTTGAATGGGAGATAACGTTGCCAATCCAGAACCTGTACCAATAATTCCTGAACAAAGGATCGTGGGTCTGATTTCTTCACAATCCATTGAGGATATTGAAGAAAAAACTAAACAACTTGTAACCTCACCAGACTTACTGAACTGGTTACAAAAAGGAAAAGATTTCACCATAAGCAATGACTTGCCTTATTTCCAAGGACGATTGTTCCTACCACACGCCGATTTGCAAAGACAGGTAATCTCCTGCTATCATGATTCATTAATTGAGGGTCACCCTGGCATTGCCAAAACCACAGAAAAGGTAAAGAGACACTTCTGGTGGCCTTCGTGGAGAAAAGACATAAAGGAATTTGTGATGTCCTGCGGTGTGTGCGCTCAAAACAAGGGTCAGAAGAAGAGGCCGGCTGGTCTTCTGCAACCATTAGACATCCCACCGTGACCCTGGCATACCCTTTCCATGGACTTCATCACAGACTTACCCTCCAGTTCCGGGTACAACACCATTCTTGTTAATGTGGACCTGTTTTCTAAAATGGCCCACTTCATTCCGCTAAAAGGCTTACCTTCAGCATCAGTCCTAGCCAAAGTATTTCTTGAAAACATCGTCCGGCTACACGGCTTCCCGTCAGTACTAATCTCAGATAGGGGGAGCCAGTTTATTTCCCACTTTTGGCATAGCTGTTGTCGATTAGCTCAAATCGATGTAAGACTTTGGACCAGCCATCATCCCCAGACCAACGGGCAAACCGAGAGAACAAACCAGACTCTCGAGCAATATTTACGATGCATGCTACAACAGTCGGAGAGTAACTGGAAGGACATCCTTTGGATAGCTGAATATGCTTACAACAATTCAGTTCATTCGGGTACCGGGAAGAGTCCCTTCTACATCTTGTATGGGACTCATCCTCGAACCTCCAACCTTGATCCACCTCAAAATCTTGGAACACCCGCCGTGGATCAATTGCACACCGTTATTACCCAAGCTTTTAAGGAAGCGACTGCACATCTACAACAAGCTAAAGAGAGGTACAAAAAAGGAGCAGATCAACACCGAAGCAATGCCCCTCAATACCAGGTTGGGGATCAAGTCTGGCTGTCCACCAAACATTTATCGCTTAAAGGGCCTCGCACCTTCAACCCCAAATACCTGGGACCATATCCAATTATGGCCATAATTAATCCAGTGGCCGTTAAATTAGAATTGCCAACCCATATGAGAATACATCCTGTATTTCACGTATCTCTTTTGAAACCTATGCAGCCTGGAACCAGATTGACCAATCCTCCAGAGCCCATTCAAGTGAATGGGGATCCCGAATTTGAAGTAAAAGACATTTTGGACTCCAAAATCATCAGATCGCAGCTATTCTACCTAATCGACTGGAAAGGCTACGGACCTCAGGAAAGGTCATGGGAACCCTATGATCACATCCATGCTCCTCGTCTAGTCCAGAAATTTCACCGAACCTTTCCCGATAAACCAAAACCCCTGGGGAGGACAAGTTTGGGAGGGGCCTTGAGGGGGGGTGCTGTCATGGGCGCTACTCCCGAGGGGCCAGGACTGGCCCAGCGCCCCCGGAAGCAGACCCGTCTTCCACTACTCCAGACCCAGAAGACCCCTACAGGGGCCCTTTGGACCGTGTTCTGGCTCCTTTGGCGCCAGGCTCATGAAGGGTTTCAGTCCCGGCGCCATAGGCGCCGGGCTCATATTGATAAACAGTGTAATAATGCTTGGGTGGACTTACCTGAGGCAGACCATGCTGCATATTTACCCAGAACAATCCAGTTGGTTGAAGTCTCCAGCCATCAGGGTTGGGAGGAACTATTTCCTCCATTCAGGAACTCTTTTCTTACCTGGGTGGAACCGGTGGAAGAACACACACTGGAAGCACTTCTCTGCTATTTAAACCACGCCCGATGGAAAACAAGTGCTTCGCGTTATTCTGCAGCAGCAGCAGGACACTCACTGAGTCGGCTCCTGCATTCCAGGTCCAGAGTCATCTTCAGCTTCCGCGCAGCAACCTGTGGATGAAGAAAGACACAGAACAATACTTACCAGATCCCGGAATCCAGTCACCGGCAAAACCTGCAAAGAATAAACATAAGGTTACAAAAGTGCAACTTGCTCGCAGCCGCGCCCGCTTATCTGATCCATCCGTGATTGCAACGCAGCTAACCGCGGCCTTCTCTTCGGCAACTTCTCTGCACCTGAAAGGCAAAGGACATAATTAAAAAGGGGTTCGGGTGAAGGCAGTCATATTCATCTTAACTTACCAGTTTTTGCACTCGCAGAAGCGGCCGCATCAACCGCAGCATCCCGGCACCTGAAAACTAGAAAAAGGACATTATTAGAGGTGCCATTAAAAGCGGCCAACGATCATTATACTTACGTGCATCGGCACGTGCAGTGGCAACGGATATAAAGCCCGCTGCATCCCGGCACCTGAAAACTAGAAAAAGGACATTATTAGAGGTGCCATTAAAAGCGGCCAACGAACATTATACTTACGTGCATCGGCACGTGCAGCGGCAACGGAAAACTACGCCCACAGCATCCCGAGGCCTGAAACAAAGGAAAAGGGACATTATTGAGGTGCCCATCTTTTAAAGCCTAAAGACTACAGTATACTTACAGGCATCCGCTCGTGCAGTAACGGCGGCATCGCTCTTCGGCATCCCAGCACCAGTGCCACAACTAAGGCCGCAAAAGACTTGAGCCTCAACACTGAACTCATTCAGTGACGTAACTGGAATCCACGCACCCCTGCACCAGACGCAGGATGGAGAGCTCAGCATTTATACGCCTAAGGTGAGAGCTCGCCGAGACAAGTAGAAAGCTAGGCTGTGGGAGAAACTGGCGATTGGTGGGAGAAGGAATCCCATCAAACGGTGATTAACCCTTTTTCTTCCACCTGCAGAAAACTTACCCTGCAAGTCAGACATTCGATAAGAGGAAGCCCAGTCCTGAGAGTCGTCCGAGCTCTACGCTTCTCAATTGAAGAAACGATAGCAGCCCAGCCAGGATCAGCGCCTCCGTGGGAATCAGGTGAGCGTTACACCCTTGCCTTATCTACAAAAAGTGACAGAATCCGGGCAGGGAACGTTAGTAATTCCAGAATTACTTCCTGGATTCTATCTATGCAAGGCTTTCCTGTGGAGGACAGATATGACCAAAACAAGAAGAGTCCCCGAGCACAAGGGTTGGCAGACTTGCCTGATTGTGCTCAAGAAAACTGTCTTGAGGATGAAGGTCTAATGACCGACAAGAACATGGAGGTGTATTCAACTTCCCCCCCACAATGTCTGTGAAGAAGACACGTGTCAGATGTGGATGGGTGCTCCTACCATGTTGATTACAGCGGGGAAAAAGAACTGGTGGCCGGCATTGGGAATGCCTGGGTGAATGATACCCTAGAACCCTCTGCTGGTTATTAAATAGGACCCCAAAGTAGTCAGGTTGCAGAATTGATGGCTGTCTATCAAGCCATACTCACTGCAGTGCACCAACAACTCAATTAACTGGTCCTAATCACTGACTCTGATTATGTCAGGAATGGGTTAGTGGAGCACCTGATTTACTGCAAGAATTGAGACATGCTTTGTGCCAACAACAAGCCCCTAAAGCATGCTATACTGATCCAGTCAATGGACGATCTAGTGACCCCCAATGAGATGACCATCTATTGGAAAAATATAAGAGGTAATTGCAAGATAGAGGGGCCAGATAAGACTGGCAATGACCTGGCTGACTAGCTGGCTCAAACCGCAGTTCTGCAGAGAGATTTCATAGAAACGGAATCCCTGCTGGGTGAAATCCAAATGGCAGCTGTTACCAGGTCACAGAGTTGGGCTAACAGCAAACTCCCAACAGCCCAGTGGAGTAAAGATTCCCCAGATGCAGATTTGATCACTGCACAAAAAGAGGACCCGATCATTGGGACATTGTATTGACACATTGAAGACCCTGTAAGCTTTCCTCTAAGAAAGTCGGATTATGCCAGGAAAGAGTATCTGCGGGTGTTGATAAAGTTTTCCAAGATGTTCTGGATCCAAGACAGTTTGTTTGTAAGGAGAGCCTATCTGGCAGTGACCAGTGGGTGGTACCTACCTTATTTCGAAGCCTGATATTGAACCCCACACATGACACGGCCACTGCCGGTCATAGGGGATTTCATACAACATAGAAAATCTTGCGCGAGGTAGCCTACTAGCCACACATGGACCAGGACCTCGACATTTACCTAAAGGGGTGTCTTGTGTGTGCTCTATACCAACCCAGTTCACTCACACATAGAGCTCCCCTACAAAAAGGTCAGATTTGCAAGTTGATTTCATCAGCCTGTGATTCGCTCCTCTAGAGGAGACAAGTACATGTTGACTGTGACATGCATGTTCATGAAATGGGTACAATGTCTTCCAGCCCCGAACTGTAAGGGGCAGACAGCTGCTGCACTAATGATCAACCGCACCTTTTCTCGTTTCGGCCTCCCGCAAAGGATTGAGTTGGAATGAGGAAGCCATTTTACCAGTGAGGTGATGGCGAAGATGTGGGAGATTCTAGTGGTAAAAATAAAACTCCCAATTGCCTACCGCCAGGCCTAAAGTGGTTGGGGTCGAGAGATACAACAAAACAATTGTGAGTATTTTTAAGAAGTTTGTGGCAGACTCGGGGGCCCAGTTGGGACATCCGATTGCCCCTTGTCCTGATGTCTATTAGGTCTACTACAGTTTTCTAGGGTGATTCCCTGCTGTTTTTTAGTTATCCCTATATTAGTTCATAAGACCTGCGTTGGCCAGTCTTTACTTTTATTATTTACTGCTTCCTTGTTGTATATTTCAGTTCCTTTTATTTCTTGAGGATTTTGACTTCATGCATTTCGGAGTTGCCATTATGGACGTGAACAGAATACTGCCCGTCCCGATCCCGCTCAGGAATTTCCACGGTCGATCATTGATTTCTTTAATATCGACACACCTTTGGTCTTTATACACAGGTGATTGTCCATGATACTATTGACATCTTGTAGCTTTCCTGCTAGCTCCGCTCTTGCTTGACTACTGCTTATTTACCTCACAATGGGCCTCATTACGATCCAGGCGGAGGACCATGGTGCTATTAGCACCATGGTCCATGCTGGTAATTTACCGACTCCGCCATGGAGAAAGGGGGATTTACCACCCCATAACAAGGTTGGCGGGGTGGTAATTTCCCCTTCCTCCATGGCCCTTCCCCATTCCCATTTTTGCCCCATAGGGCTCAATGGGAATGGGGAAGGCGCTAAGTACGGTGCCGCAAATTGCGGCACCGTACTTAGCACCAAGGTCCCTTTGCGGGTCTCTACTTTAACGGCTGGTAAAAACCAGCCGTTAAGGTCGGGTCCCGCAAAGGGACCTCGTAATTAGGCGCTAATAGGTTAACGGCGCCGCAGCCTTTTACGGCGCCGTTAACCCATTAGCACCTGGGTCGTAATGAGGCCCAATTTGTTTGTGAACTAGGGATTGTAATCATCCGAGTTCTTTTTGTCACTTTTGTCTCCACAGACTAATTCATTTAGGGCTGTCTTTACAATTGAACTCGACATTGGAAGAAATCACTCACTGAGTTCTGTTGTCTGGGTCGAGACTTTGGTATATATTGTTCTGCCCCATTTTCTTCTTACATTGCATTGAATTTTGTAAGGGTTGTGCTGCGATTCTGGCTTGGTCAGAGCTCACTGTTTTATCTATTTTTTTTTATACATTGTTGATGTATGCTTTTGTCTTGACAGACTGTGTGTTCTCACTTTTACACTGAACAACTGGTTGAAGATCAGAGCCACCTATGAATAAGTGCCGCAATTACTGCTGTTGACATCTTTAACCCGAATCTGAACATTCTGCATATTCTACCCTTTTTTTATTGGAGTGCTTTGTCCTGAGGAAGGCGTATATCAGTCCTGTTAGACTAGAGTTTTTACATCCATCAAAACTACTAATTATAAGATCTATTAGGGTTACATTGTGGCATCTAACTTAAATGCCCCCTCTTGTAGTTGACTTTTGGCACTTTATTTGATTCAATGATTTTTTAGATGCTTCGTACTATGACGCCTTACCACATTTCAAATCAAGTTTTGTTTTTAGCAAATTTATTGCATTGAACAATTGATTCTAGATTCCTTGTTTACATGTTTCCTATGTACTATATGCGTTTTACAGTTGCTTGCCATTTGCACACTTGCAAGCGTTTACTTGTGATATACCTGTATGTGACTATTGTCCAGTGAGACACATCCTCCTTTCCCATGAACCTTGTTCATGTGGAGCGAGTTCTGCTGCCCACTTCACATTAAATTGATGCATATGGCATAATGAAATTCTAATGTGGAATGCTATGACACTCGATGGTTTCATTCACTTTTTGTAGCCCTAGATGAATTATGGGCTTTATGCATACATTGATGATTTTAATCTTGTTTCATTATATTTAATACAAAAGAAATTGTATATGTTTATAGTGATATTATTCTGACTTTAGCCTATTTCACATACACCTCTTTGAAGTCTTTCTATTCTTATTTATCTATGTTTGTTATCTAGTTCTGTGAGACACAAAACCCCTTTGTACTTTTTGGGCTATTAGGTCTACACCATCTTCTGCAACAAATATGTCTCCATTTTAGCTCATGACCAGACGAAAAATGGTGTTACCACAGTTCTATAGGATGTAGGAGCAGACACTGATAAATGCGTCCACTACTCATGAGTACATTGAACATTTAAGGAAGCACCTGCAGCATGCTTTTGCTTACTGTCAGCACAATATAGAAGGAATGAAGACTTACTATGATCTAAAGACCAACAAAAAAGTGTATGTAGTTGGTGACAGGGTTTACCTGTACAATTTTCAAAGGAATCAGGCCAATGAGCAGAAAGTCCTTCCACTTTTGCGTGGTGCCTTTGAAATTGTAGATAAAATATCACCTATTGCTTACAAGATCCGCATCCCAAAAGGAGAACAGATAGAAGAAAAATGGGTCCACATCCACCAGTTCTAAAGCTGTCATCCCTCGTTGAGCAGAGGAACCATCTGAAGAATGAAAAGGAAGGATGATAAATCGGATGGAAATATATATATATATATATATATATATATATATATATATATATATATATATATATATATATATATATATATATATAAAACGGGGAGTAATTTACTTAGTGTTATTGTATACATGACATGACGAAAATCAATAAAATGTGTTTTGTGAGATGGTGAAAATGTCAGGTTGTAATTGTAGATTGTTGCTGTAAATTGTGTGTAAATCTTCCAGGGAAATATGTGTGTAAAAAGTATTGAAACTCGTTTCTATCTTTTATTAGAGACCTAACCTCCTTAACTTCCAGCCTGGAGGTGAGAGTGGAGTCTGGTGAGAAACCCAGGGACCTGGAAAGGAATAAAGAAAGGGGGTGCTGTGTCACACCCTCCAACCCAAAGTGGGAAGGGGAGGCTGGAGTGGCCACTCCCAAAAGAAGGAAGAAAAGGGGGTGCCATGCCATACCCCCTAATCCAGAGATGGAACGGGAGACTAAAGTGCCCACTCCCTGATGAAGGAAATTACAACTAATGAAACCCCATTCTCCCCTGCTCCTCCCCAACAAAGAATCATGGAAGAACAGGAGGGAAGCAGCTGGGGTGCATTTAAAGGCCCCAAACAGATGTCCCTTTCACATGAATAGCACAATATTAAACACTCATACAAAAACGGCCCTGTCTTTGTTTTGTTTTTCAAGTAAAATGAAAATGCCTTGTGGCAAGGGGCCTGTCGGTCATTACCTATGGATAAGCAGCATTTTAATTTGCAAATGAAGGAGCAATCAAAGATCTTTGTCACATGAAAAACAGGATTTTTAAACATTAAAAACAAAAATGGCCTGGCAGGTGTGTGCAAATAAAAACAGTTTTAAACAGTAAAAAAAAGCATCACTTCTCACAGAAAATTGTCCTGAAAAGAAAACATAATGTACGGGTTGACAAAAAGCAATGTATATTATGTTTCACCTACAAAACTCCAGTGACATTTTGAGAAGCCACTTTGTCTTCATGAAAAGCGTCAGACCTAGGCAGATCCTTTTGCTGGCTGTGGGCAAAACTTCACAGGGAAATCTCCCACTCCCAGCCTGGACGTCACATCTCAGATCTAATTACCAATTTCAATATAATGTCCTGCAAACGTGTCAAAATTCAGTGTTCTCCAGGCCTGCTGGCTCTGAAAGCATTGACTTCAAGAAAAGTTAGCCTTGGCTGAAGGATGACTAATATGTGTCAAAATGGGGACACCCACTTCAAAGAGAAAGCTTCCAACACAAGGAGACTGTTAAAAAAAAACTCTGGGTACAGGCTGACTCAGTGAAAACAAATGGCCGGAAGGCAGGAGGAGCCCCTTTGTCTCGCATGGAGATTTACAATTAATTTAAAAGGACTATTACCATTTAGGCCTTGTTCACGGCCATCATAAGGTGAATGGATTTCATTTATGCACCATTTATAGTAATTTACAGTTATTTTGGGGATACAAAATTCATCTATCTGTGACTCAGGGACCTGTAATGGCCAGTTAAACTAGGTTTCTGGCTGATCTGAACATGTTCCAAATGTGAGAGTTGGTGAGCGGGTAGCAAATGTAATTAGGGATATGCTTAATAACTCACATATTCATAACTGTTGTGCTTTTTAAGAAATGGCAGAAAGGTGCCCCATGTCCGTGCTACATGGTACAGATTTGGTGGTCTGCTTACCTAATTCTCCATGATTTTCTGAATCTGAAAATATGTAGTTGTGATACATAACTAGGTTTTGCCAAAAAGTTCAAAGGAGTACAAAGGGTGATTACAGATGGGAATTGCAAAATGTTGCTCCAGACCCTAAAAGCAATCCTGACTTGGCGGATGGGTTTGGGAGGAGAGAGAAGGGTAACTGTCCAATCCTAGTGGCAGGAATTATTGCAGGGTACTTCCCCAATATTCTAAAATTTGTGGTGTCATTGGTGCTATATAAGGGGACTGCACACACAGAAAAAGGGGGAATGTGAGGAACAGACAGACAGAGAGACAGAGAGGGGTGCTGAAAAATACCATCTGACAGCTGGAAGGAAGAGGAGATTGCTGGGAGTGCATCTGGGTGGAGATGTCTATTTCTAGGAAGGTCTCAAAGCTGACGTGGTGCTATGGTGGAGAGCAGGAGGCCATCTTTGAGAGTGGAGTGATCAGACCCCTGCCCATTCTTTCCAGAGTGTCCTGACATGCAGCTGGCTTTCCTGAACCTTAAACAGAGGCTTGCTATGTAAGTAGAACTGAGCCCTGGGAAACCAAAATGTGAGGGAGTATGCTTGTCTTGAATCCCTTTCCTTTATAGTGGGTGGAGGTGGGGGCAAAACTGTGTAGATCCTTAGCCTATTTAACCAAACATATTCATTTAATTAATTCCCCATTTGGCAGAACACTACGGGTGAATTTTGTTAAAATTCAAAATTAACAAAGCTCATCTCCGAGTGTGCGCTGAAAACTATAGTCTATAATTTAATTGGGTATTCCTTTTTGTCCAGGTGACCACGACTTCTTTAAGGAAGAGGGGTGTCTTTGTTCTTAAATTAGTCCAACCTTTTTATCCAGCTACCCCAACACAGGCCTTTTAGGAAGGGGGGTCTGAAATCCAAAACTCCCCAAAGCATTCCAATTTTCTGTCTGACTTACCAACATAGAACAAAGCAAGGGCGGGGGTCTGAAAAACAAACTGCTAAATCACCCTATGTTTATTTTAAACCAAAGGTGTGGGCGAAATCCTAAATGCCATATGTATTTGAACCAATCTTGAAATCCTACTGTTAGTCTTTTAAATCAGCAGGAAAATAAAAATCTCTCAACATCAATGCCTTTGTTATTGATCAGTGTCATTTTTTTGTGAAATGAAATTTGCAGAAAGTGAAGAATTGTGATTGTGTTCTTTTCAACTCACTTTCGTGATTTATTTATGCAGAGAGAAGTTAATTGTGTTGTGCCAAGGATGAAGTGGTGTTTGACATTTTAGTGCTAAATTCTATTACTTTTAATTTAAATAAATATCAATATATTTCCCGTACACCGGCCTGGTTATTAGCTCATTGTTAGATCAGGGGAGAGGGATCCAGGGGGCATGATATGTGTCTGAGATGGGGCTAAAAAAGAATCTGTTAAACTGTTTGTTGCATAACCACATGAGTGGGGATGGAAGAAACGCCCTGTGTTGAGGGTGGCTTCTCCTTAAACTGTTACAATGGTAAGCACCTCTGAGGTCTAGTTTTGTGTATACAGTCGCATTATGAACCCTGGTTCAACAAGATTGAGATGAGCGGGAGAGGATAGTGGTTCTTGATGGTAATCCTATTAACACTGTTGTAGTCAATACAAGTGCATAAGTCTCCTGTTTTCTTGGGGACAAAGAATAAAGGCGATGACACAGGTGAATTAGAATGACGAATAAATCCATTACAAAGGTTTTTTTCAATATATTCACGTGGATGGTTTAACTCAGCTTCAGTCAAAGTGTATACCCGGCTACACGGCAATGCCACACCTGGCTCTAAATCGATGCAGCAGTCAAAAGGCTGGTGTGGATGTAATGTTTCTGCATATGTTTACTGAACACTTCACTATAGGCCAGGTATTCAGTGGGAAAAGAACTAAGGTCAATGGTTTTGGCAGGGAGACGTTGTGTAGCTGCTTCAGAATGCATCCACACCATTGACTCATTCCGCGGGCCACCACAATACGTTGCACAGTGCTGGGAATTCCAACAGAGTCTACTCTCAGACCATTGAATCTGAGGGTCATGTATCTTCAGCCAGGGAATTCCTAAGATTAATCTGAACTGTGGAGCTGCGATGAGATCAAACTGGATCTCTTCACAATGGTTTTCTCCACAGAGAAGTTGTATGCCCTGTGTATGCTGCGTTATGGGGCTAGAGCAGAGTGGTATGCCATCTACCACTCTAACAGCTTCTGGTGCCTTCTTGCGGAATACAGGAACCCCAGGCATCACTGTATAATGGGTATCTATGAAATTCCCAGTTGCACCTGAGTTTATTAGCAAGGACACCGAAACCTCCTGACCCGACAAGCAAAATTAACTGGGAATAGTGACATGAGATGTCAAATGATGGTTATCTACTGCTTGGGCCACTGACTTACCAGGCTCAAATGTCTGTCCTCTAGGACTGCCGAGCCGAGGTGTTTCCCTGAATCTTTGGTTTGCTCAGGCATTCATGTATAAAATGTCCTGTGATACCACAGTACATACAGAGCTCCTCCTTCCTACACTGTTCCTTTTCCTCCTTGACCAAAGGACCACAGACGGTACCTATTTTCATGGGTTCCTCTCCACTTGGTTTTCCTGAGGCTCGGGATTGACAGGATTGGTCCAGCCTAGCTATGACCCACGTCTCCCCACACTTCCTGTCACCCCGCCTTTTTGTTTGTCTGGGACCGAAGTGTAAAGCCAGAGCCATCATGGCTGGGCAATCCCTAGGTTGCAGATCTATCTGGGCAATCAAGTCTTTCAAGTCATCCCGAAGACCTTGGTATAAAAGTGATGTACGCTTTTCCTTAGACTACCCCGCTTCTGCCACCAGCTGATTGAACTGAGTGACATAAGTGACTAATTCTTTTCCACCCTGTCTCAATGCTAAGAGCTCCCGGTCCTTTCAAATTGTAGCTGCCTGTCTATTGAAGATCTTACCAAGCTCTTCAAGGAAATTGTTCCAATTGTACAGGACGGCATCGTCCCCTTGAACCAAGGGGTTTGCCCACACTGCAGCATCCCCAGTCAGGTATGAGATCACAAATGCACTTCTGGCCTGTGTTGTGCAGAATGCTGTGAGCTTGGTCAGGAAGTGCAGCTGACATTGCATCACAAAAGTATGGTATTTTGATGGGTCCCCATTATTGCGCTCAGGAGAGGTCAAAGGGACCTGGGATTTGGGGGTGACTTGGACCTGAACTGGGGTTTGGTCAGGTAAAGGGGCAGTCTGTGCAGAAAACTGCATACTTGTGTTGAAAGGGTAGCATACTCCTGCCTAGTGGTTGTTAGGTCTGCTCGCAGGTCCTGCAGGACCTTAGAAATCTTCTCCATATTCATACTACTGGGTTATGCTACTCAGGTGCCTAGAAACACATGGGCTTGTGCTTCTGCCAGGTTCCAAGTCTCAAGGTGGAGGAGTGGCACGAACCAACCACCCCCACTGTGGTTTGCGGACCTGCAAGTGTTAAACTTACACAGGTCTCTGCAACCCCAGCAGTGAAGGAGGTTAAGGGTCTTGTTGGTTGGATGGGTACAGGGAATTAGGTAAACTGGAAAGAGGGTTAGGAAAGCAAGTGGATGGGTAGGGGGACTTAGGGAAGTTCCTATCTAGTTTTTGAATACATGTTGAGTACAATACACACACACACACACACCTTTCCCCCTTAACCCCATAGACGTTCAAACAGATCATGACTTAGCTTTTGTATGGTGATCCAGAATGTCCCTGCTCTTGAAGAGTTCTTAGTCCAGACTGTTCTGTGGTAGCAGTTCAATGCTGCAAAAAAGCACCACAATTAGTGCCCCAATGACAACATAACCGCATGTGTTTCACCCCTGCCTCAAAAACTTGTTAGTGCATTAATAGCCATGCAGTGAGTCCTCTCCCTGATCCCATGTGGCTTTAGTTCCCTAATGCAGCCACTTGTGCTGCAAGTGTGGTGTATCTACTGCCTATTGGTCTAAGGTCTGCCACTCGGGCTCTGGCGTGAGGATCTGTCACACGTGGCTCTGGTGTGTGGGTCTGCTGCACGTGGCTCATTGCATTCGACACTCACGCAGACTGTGGCCGGTCTGCATGTGGCATTGGCATGCAGGTAAGTAGTGAGTAAATAGTAATTATCCCAAAGGTTCCTAGGGTAGTGGGGCGCTAGGCTGCTGGTTAGTTAGGTATTAGAGCACTGGGTAGTGCGTGATGCATGCTGTGTCGGACTTGTCCTCTGGTGAGGCAGGGTCCAGAGAACTGGTGGTGCTGGGCCCCCCACGCGACCTCTCTGCTTCCCTCTGATAGCTACATGAAACTTATCTTTGCTGTGCGAGGGGCCGGAGACCTTCTCCTGGGGTGGGGCCCCTCGGACATGCCCTCTAAGTGTTCTTGGCTGGAGCTGCGATAAACACGTCCTACTGGGTTAGCGCCCTCAGCGCAAGCTGTGCACGCATGCACGCCTAGCAAGCCACACCCAATTAGGCTCCGCTACTGTAGTTTCTGACCCAGGTGCTGCTGGGAAATGCAGTTTGGTAGGCTTTCACTCTGTAAAGAAGCTAGAGAAGCTTGTGACGAACTTTGACTGGGGATTTTGGAAGGTAGGGTTGCTCCTCAGGTAGGCTGGTACAGTCTGCTGTGTGAGTTTGATTTCCAGAGTCCGTTGCCCTGACAGTGGGGCTGATCCACACACATTTTCCTATGCTCACAACCCTATAAATGCATAGACCCGTATACTCCCGGTGGACACAGCCTACAGGCACAGTCCTCCTTCTCATATGTATTTGCAATATGATAGCCAGGAAAACACTACATCGTCTCCAAAAAGGGGTAGGTCCAACCTGCCCTCTGCCATGGTCAGGAGGATTAACTAAAAAAGGCTCTATGGATCCGCCCTGCTCTTTTTTTGGATCCTGCAGCTGGTTGCAGTGATTGGCATACCAATTATAGGGTACTTCAAACAGGCCCACATGGGGCCTGGATGTGGAGGGTAACAAAGGAGACAGGAAACCTCAATAACCTTTCATATGTAACTGTCAACCTAAAGCCAGCTCCAGTACACAGTGCCATTGACAGTGAAGTGTCATGTCTCGGACTGCGTGTTTACAGTAAGCCTCCCTGTTGGGAGAACCCCATTCATCTGCTTAGAGAATGTGGTTTGCAGGAGCCAGAGAGTTACATTACATTACTTTACGGTATTTGTAAAGCCCACTGTGGACCCACAGGCATAAAGGCGCTAACAGTTGGACAAACACTTAACAGTTGAACAATAGACAAAGAGAGCAGAGGAGTACAGGCAGGGGTGGTGGTGTTATCCGAAAAGAGGGGTTTTTAACGCTTTTTTGAATGCGGGTAAGGTGGTCTGGAATCTTCGATCTTTTGGTAGATTGTTCCAGAGTTTGGGAGACGTTGAAAAAAAGGCTCCCTTCTCGGCTTTAGCAGTTCTACATCTGGGCTGAAAGAGCAAGTTCAGTCCATTGGACCTAAGGGCCCTACCAGTCGGTACCAATTGGAAGCCAGTGTAGAGATTGCCTGGCACTCGTTACATGGTCTCTTCTAGAGAGACTCAGGACTACTCTCACAACTCTGTTTTGTATTATTTGAAGCCTATGTAATTCACATTTACTAATGCCAGCTAATAAACTCCCGCAGTAGTCCATCTTAGCTCCAATAATGTCTCTGGCGATGATCTCAGCACTCACCTGGGTGATAAGCGGTTTGTGATGGTGTAGTAGTTTGATGTAATATGAAGAGGCTGTAACAATGCTAAAAGCATGGGATTCCATGGCTGAAGATTGATCGAGCGTTACTCCTAGTATTTTAAGTTTAGGAAAAGGGGTGATTAAGTTGGTTCCTAGTCTAAACAAACCATAGTTGCTGTCTAGTGTTTTTATGGCGGCATAACACCCCACTATCATGAGTTCTGTTTTGTTTTTGTTGAGGGCCAGATTATTGTTAAGCATCCAATTATCGATGATGGTCAAAATTCTGTTGAGTTCCCTTTCGTCCTGCGCGTGGATTCCTGTGAGAGGAACGACACATTGTGTGTCATCTGCGTAGTTGCAAAACGCATTATGCCCTCTGCATCTAATTCAGAGAAAAACTGTGTCATGAATAAATTGTAGATGCATGGTGACATAATGCCACCCTTGGGTACCCCAAAACACACTGCAATTGGCGAGGCTTCTGCTAAGTCAGAGCAGACTCTACTCACTCTGTTCTCGAGAAAGGAGGCAATCCAGGAGATAGACAACGGTGAAAAGTTGGTAACATCTTCGAGTCTGTGCTTCAAGATAGAGTGATCGACTAAATTGAACGCTGCCGATTGATCCAGCGAGACTAGCAGGGATAGCAAGCCTTTATCTAGTCTCTTAAGCAGATTGGATTTTAGTTCGAGAAGTGAGATCTCGGTACCGAAATCCCATCTGAAACCGGATTGATGTTCGTTCAAGATGGGGTACAGATTTAAGTGTTCTGATATTTGTCCATATGCCACTTTATCAAAGATCTTCAAAAGAAAAGGTGTGTTTGAAATGGGGCGATAAGGGGATTATCCATGGCTAGTCTGATTTTCCTTAAGATGGGTGGGACCATGGTTTGTTTTAAGTCGCTGTGTACTAACCCTTTGTTCAATGATTTATTGACAAATTTGCAGATAGCTTTTATAAGGAGGGGAGTGCAAGTTTTTATGATCAAGGAGGCACAAGCCTCGCCATTATAGTAAGAAGGTTTATTTTTATTTTTTATTTTGTGTTTACCAAAACTGTATGGTTTTACAAAAAGAAGATGACCTTCAAAGCTATGCTGGTTCGGACTCTCTTGTAGCCCAGATTTGATTTTTCGCTTTCTTCACTCGGTTTCTTTCAGTCCTTCTACTTCTATTTTCGCTAACGCGATTTGCAAGATTTTTGCCGTCACGATTGCCCATGAGGTCTTTTGTCCGCTTATCAGTCGTGGCCACCAAGTCTCTTCTTCACAGTTAGAGAAGGTCTCTAGCACAGATGATAAATAGGTAAGTCTGGTTTTTGTAGCACCGAGCATGACGTTAGTAAATGGCGAACTGATTCAACTTCCTCAGTCTTTTTGGACAACCTGCAGATGTTTGTTTTTACTAGGCCTCTGATGTGCCGAATTTCATTTGTTGGTAGTAAATTTAATCTTGCTCTTAAGAAGAACTGTCTTAGTGGTCTGCTGGACATTTTTTGTAAATTTCCGCTAAGTCTTTCACTTTCCTTGGAAGCAGTGGCAAGTGGGTGTTAGGCAGAAACCTGTGCAGTTCCCTCTGGGACCACTGCAAAAAGTTTAAGTCTACAGGAGTTAGCGGTAAACCCAATTGGTAGCAGTCTGCACCACCCAGATTTACCTGGCAGCTGTGGCTGAGCAGTCAGACTTCGCTCAAGACGAGTTAGGCAGTATTTGGAGTATACAAGATAGGGCAATTTACACAGTAGAACAAGCAGACACTGATCAGAGCTTGGGTGTAAAGATATATAATTATTTATTTAAAAACACATCTATGAAAAACACACTGGCACTAATAGGGCAAACAACTTCAATCACAATCACTATAAGTATATATCAATCCCCTAACAATATTTCGACAAGTCTAGGTTCAACGGCACCACTTATTTGCAGACAGAGGTGAGTGCTTTCACCTAGATGGCACTCTAATATTCGTTAGAACGGGAGAGAAGAAGGCAGGGTATGAAACCAACTCAGTACCAACAATTTTACGAAACAATTGCAAGGCAAGCAAGGCAGGGTCTGCTGTAGGCCCACTCGGAGAGAGGCAAGGCGATATGTTCCAAAAATACCACAGTGGGAATGCACTTCAAGTTTTTGTAGCAAAATGTCACAGAAAGGTTGGACCAGTTTAGAACAAAAGTTAAGAAGGTCTGGAGGCGACCCAGGGGAAAGGTAAGGATTTAAGACACCTCACGCTAACCGTCACAAGGGAAGCCAGGCGGACACGGTACCTTGTAAGTGAAGAGACAGCTCCGGCGGGGCAGTTGTTCCTGGTGGTGGGTGCAAGTCGGGCTTTTCCAGAAGATGAGTGGATCTCGTCGTCGAGGAAAGTTGAAGATCGTTGCACCACCAGGGAAGAGACCAGCCGCGGAGTGCTCAGTCACAAGGCACCACCTTTTGGTGGCGGTACAGTGGTTAGCGGCTATCCGGTTGCCGGAGTGCTCAGCACGGGCAATTCGACCACTAGACGTCCTGGAAGCGAAGAAAAAGCAAGGGACTGGTTGTTCCCACCAGTCAGGGGAAGGAGACTCTCCAGCAGGGAGATCTCCTCTGTCGTTGGGAAGTGGTGAGTCGGTTCAGCAGGGCTCCACCGGAGGTGTCGTCGTTGCAGGTCGGCTCAGCTTTACCCTCGTCGGATTCTTAGGTCCTGTGGCAACTGCTGAAGTTCTAGTCCCAAAAGCCCAAAAGCCCTGCTTTTATGCAGAAAACCCCCATTCATTCAGCCTAGCTGTCAATCAAACATGCTAAGTGGTGAGCGGGGCGGCTCACCACTTGGGCCAATCACACCAGAGTGCGACTTGAGTTGGCAAGGCAACTCAGTCCAGGGTGCCTAAACCCCCCCCACACCCCTGTGGTACCCAGACAGAATGGCACCACTCTGGAGGGCTTCTGTGCAGAAGCCCGCAAAAAGTGGAACAAAGGGCTCAACCTTTGGTTCGGAGTTACAGAGGCGAACACATACGCCATTTTAAAAACCGAGTTCTGGCAGAAAATACCAACCGGTGGATTTATTTAAGACAAATAAACCAGCGGTATGTTAGAGACTAATGTGAAAAAGTATTAGCCTCGAACAATGGGAAGAATCCCATAGCAATATATTTGCGGTCGAATATAAAAAGTAGTATCCACTGCCACCAGCCAAAACTCGACGAGGGGGGACGGGACAGTGCCCCCTCGAACAACAGACCCAGGGGTAATCGAATTACCCCTACCGGTACATCAACAATAGGATGGTTTGTACTGGTTCTGTTAGTAAATTTAGGTCTAGTAAAGCCAATGGTGACTTTACATGCCCTGGGAGACAGTAGTCAGTCCCAGGGTATGGAGTCTATGGTGGGGATCACCTAGGATGCCCCAGTGTTACGGCACGGAGGGTGCGGTGTAACACACATAGCAAAACACATGAGGCCCTATGGAGTAAAAGACCCCATAGCCCATAGAACACATTAACATTCAAAGAAATCAACCACAATCATGTCCAAGAGTGGGTGGAAAAGAGTCTCACTCTTGGCAGGATGAAAAAAACAAACTCCAGAAATCCAGCAAAGCTGCTGGGGGACTCACTAGGTTAGGAAATTCAGCCTAAACAGAGAATTCTCCCTAACAGTGGGTTAGGAGTTTGTTATTTTCCGCCAGCTCCAAAGTACCTATCCAATCAAGGTCCTCTAGTTTTTTTGAATTCTCAGTGGGTTTTGCATTAGCTCTTCCTGTGTACATGAAATTGACTTTAGTTGTTCTCTTTTCTTGGCTGCCCATAGTGATAACATTTTGGATCCGCCTGTCTGAATTTCTGTGCATATCAATTTATGCAGGGGCGATGAATCAGGTAACAGGAGATTCCTGTAAAGTGACATGCTGCTGTTTTCCGCTGCTGTTTTCCGCTGCTGCTTTTGGGGTGATGAGTCCCAACTCTCTCCTGATTGCCGGAAGTGCAGTTGATTTGGGGAGCGACAACACTGACCTCCAAAAGAAACCTTCAATCCATTGCCAGATCCCCTCCGGTATCATTGCCTATACGCCATAGATCAAACACGGTACAACTTTCGCTTTGTAAAACCTGAGTAGGGGTATCAGAGAGAAGCGACCAAATTTGGTGTCGAGCATGCAGGCTTGTGTTGTCAGTGATCTAGCTTTAGTCCAGATGAATCTTTGCATGCTCGCTTCTAGACGAGTGTTGTCTTGCATGACCCCCAGGTATTTAAATTCGGATACTATTTCAATTTTGGTGTTTTCTAGTTGCCAGGATGTGAAATTTACCAGTTTTTTCTTTCTCTCCAGGATCATTATTTTGGTCTTTTCTTTGTTGATTTGCAGCTTGTTTGTTTCTGTGTAGTCTGATAGGTTGGTTAGTTGGCGCTGAAGACCAATTGGTGTTTGGTCTACTAGGGTAATGTCATCAGCGTAGAGAGTTCTTGGGACAGGAGTCCCCCCAATTTTCGGTGGAAATGCTTTCACGGCTATAGTTAAATCTTTATAGTCTCCTATAAAAGCTGTGAACAGTGCCACAGCCATGGGGCAGCCCTGCTTTACCCCTCTTTTTATTGGGATTTCTTCTGATAGTGAGCCATTTCTGCTCAGTTTCACCCGCATTGATGTTCCTGAGTAAAGGGCTTTTATGGGCTCGAGAATCTTCTTTGGGCAGTTTCCTGGCAAGAGTTTTTCCCATAAAAGTGATCTGTCGATCCTGTCAAACGCCTGGGTGAGGTCTATGAATGCCAGGTACATCGTTGTTGTCCCCTCTTGAGTTTTGTTTTTGAGTATGCTTAGGATCATGATGTTGACAGTAGTCCTGGAATTTTTTCGAAATCCGGCTTGAAACGGGTCGTTTAAAGGTGAGGTCTGGCCCAAGCTTGGAAATCCCATATTAAGAGTGTGCCAAATACTTTTCTGATCATGTCAAGGAGGGTGATGGGTCGATAGTTTAGCGGATTTGCCCTATCACCCTTTTTGAAAATTGGGACCGCCACGGACGTAGTCCAGGACTTTGGGAGTGATCTGTCGGTGGCACATTTTTTAAATACCGTGCTGATGAATGTAGACCACATTTCTGGGAAGCTCTTAAGGTCAATATTGGTCACTCCGTCTGGCCCCAGGGCCCTCGAAGCTTTTAATTTGCGAATGATTGCTTGAATGTCTTCTTCATTTGTGAGGTCGATCCAGGGAGCTTTGCTTTTGGTGAAGTGAACTGGCCCAGACTCAGTTGAGTCACTGAAGATGGCCGGGAAATGGTCTATCCAACTGGCTTCACTCACACAATTTGACTGGGAGGGTTTGGTGTGAGCTTCCGATGTCTTAATCAAAGTCCAGAATTGCTCGGCCTTCTTGCCTCCCAGTTTCTTCAGCATTTCTTCGGAGTCTCTTTGGTAGAGAGAACTCAGTGGTTTCTTAGCCATGCTTTGTAAGACTTGACTTCTTTTATTAGCTCCCTTTGAGCCGATATTGAGTTTTCAATGTTTGCTTTTCTTCTTGAGCTTCTCAAGACGGCTCTTTTGCAACCAGCTCCTTGTCATATCGATGTAAACTTGAATCCCTCAGTAGGAGTTTTTTCTTTGTCTTAAAGGATAGTTCCGGGACTTTTTTTTTATTGTCCCTACGGTTCGGCCATGTGTTTTTAAGCATAAATCGGTAGATCGTAGAAAACTTTCCTATGGACCTTACCCGACTTTTCGTCCATTAACGCACTCGAAAACAGCCGCCATTTTCTGATAATCCTATCATTTCCCCCCATCGACCTGGCTCACCTGCTTTTGCGGCACTAAATCAAATCCCCCGCCCCTGAGCTTGACATCAGCAGACGCGTACCGCCCATTTCCCAACGCCAAAGCACGTTTCGTGTCAACAATCGCTGCGCCTCAGCTAATGAAGTGTCGCCATGAAAATGGCAGGACGCCTCTTTCCTCAATAAGTATAAACACACCGTTTCACAACACACAGCAGCAGATTTTCGATTCCATTACTCTCTCTGTGTTACTTTGAGTATTCTGTGACTCGTTTCTGTGCTCTGGTCAGCTACCTTCGCCGCTTCTAGGCCTTGTGAACACCTGTACCATCTCTGTAAATTATTTTACTTTCTTTACCACACAATGGCTACAATAATGCCGTATATGTACGAGCCCGAGTACACCGAGGAAGAACTACTGGAAAGGCAAGCACGCGAAAACGATGGGGATTCGGACGGCAGTTGGGAGGACCAGTCAACGGATGAAGAGCCTGGACCATGTCGCATGGACGGCGTCTCCACCTGGTGCACGTGCAATCGGTGCGAGCTAATGCCAACTGAGGAGGAGAACTGCTGCTGCCGTGAAAATTCCGGGTGCTTGGCCTACATTTCGGAAGGCGAGCTTAGTCCGCAATGCATCACCGAGCTGCCAGAGTTCAGGGAAGCCTGCCTCTCACGGACCGTGTTGAGGATGATGATGGTGCTTATGCACGAACTTCGCGGCACTGTTCGTCCGCGTAATCCGAGTAACGAGTAAGTATACTCTGGTTGTGATGTCAGTGATGCCACTACTATTTCATGGTCGTCTCCCACATATAAAATTACATCTACATATCATTCGAATGCATGTAAATTGGTTCCATATTGTGCATTTTCTAGATAGAATTTTTTTCAAAGCAGAATGACATTTTTTACCTGAATCGACAGTGATAAGAAAGTTTTGTCATTTTAATACAGTTTGCATCTTTCATTTTCACAGGTGGTACAGGCTGGTGGCCTATCGTTGCTTCACTTGGTGGCTTCACGGGAGGCTCGGACACCGCGTTCGGAGAGTAATACCTGCCTGTGCGGTACTTGCCATTAGACAACATTTCCCCAGCGACAGTGGACAATACCGCGGATTTTCCCTGGATGTGCTGCAACCGGAACTTTACAATGTGTAATGTTTATTATTTATGTTCAATTGAAATTAAGATCTAAAATAAAACCCAACATATATTTTAACAATGGTTGTTTTGATTTTTTAAATGAATCTAGTGTGTCTCCATTGAATAGTCTTCCTGTGCCTTGTCTTGTCACACCACATGTCTCCGGCCAGCATCCTCCCTCACGCTGGCCGCCCACCTTCAATCCACATAACCGTTGAACCCATATGCAGCAGACATACATATGTTATTTTGCGGGTTGGCATCAAGCCTCCCGGCCTTGCCTCCTCCCCCAAAAATACTTACCACACCACTTTGTTCAAGCGTTGGCAATAAAAGACCGTTGGATTTTATTGATACAAAACATGGTTATAGGTAAATAATCAATATGGTTGATCATAATAAATCATCCTTTTGGGCACCGGGTACAGAGATGACCCCCTCTGGCCCGTGCCGCCTTGCCACCACAGGCCAGCCTGCTGCTGACTAACTGCCTAGGCATCCAGGGTCTCCAGGGTGAACTGCACCCATATATTCTCCTGGGAGGGTGAGGTATTTATAAACTCACCCCCCTGCCTTCCATGTACTAGATCCTGCAGCCTGCCTCTTACATGCAGTTAGATGGCCTCTCCTTGGTGAGGCCCTGCGGCAAACGAGTCTTGTCTGCACGACCACCGCCCCAATCCACCCCCCCGCCCTATCAAAGGCAGTTCGCACCGGGGTACTTGCACTGGCAAGTGGAGCTGTCAGGGAGCGATAAAGGCCAAGAGGTGCCAAAGACCATGTACACTTCAAAGTGGTCTATAGAGCATGGGTTGTTGTTCCCATGTCTACCTCCAGACCCCGTGTCTCCTGCCAAGCATCCCCCCTCACGCTGGACGGCCCCCTGCAATCCACATAAGTGTTTCTCCATTCACGAGTCTTCCTGTGTCTTGTCTGCACGACCACCGCCCCAATCCACCCCCCCGCCCTATCAAAGGCAGTTCGCACCGGGGTACTTGTGCTGGCAAGTGGAGCTGTCAGGGAGCGATAAAGGCCAAGAGGTGCCAAAGACCATGTACACTTCAAAGTGGTCTATAGAGCATGGGTTGTTGTTCCCATGTCTACCTCCAGATCCTGTGTCTCCTGCCAAGCATCCCCCCTCACGCTGGACGGCCCCCTGCAAACCGCATAATGCCACGACATATACACGTCATTCATTCAAAAACACACCCCTGTTTCGAATTCTTTATAACCCACTTCATATTTCTAATGAGAACTTCTTTGCGCTTTGCTAGTCAACCCGTGAAGGTGCTGGTTATCTGCTCTTAGTCTCTGTGAACTTCCGTGACCACTTCGAGGAAACTCGTCAGTTTGCAACCTGTGAACTGCTCCCTGTTCTACGACAAGAAACTACTCTGATCCCTGCATCTAACTGTTTGTTCGTCAAGGTAAGGCCATGTACCATAATCATTTTGCGTCCAATTTCTTTTCGTTCAAGACAGTACATGCAAGGAACTAGTCACATGTTCTGAGTTTAGTCAAATTATTTTTCTATTTTTTTAAAGTTATTCAAATACTTATCCGCATGTGAATAACGTGTATAGTTCCAAGAACCAAAACGAACCTTGCATTGAACCTTTTATGTGTCATTTAATTTTTTAACACATTGGTATTCATAGAGAATTGTTGATCTTTACTTTTCAGAACTTTCCACAATGCCTGCCTGTTCCATTGGCGGTTGCCCTTCGAAGACCCATAATAAATCTGAGGGTACTATAATGCATGTTTTCCCTAAGACAATAGATCAGATAAGAGAATGGGTCCGATATTACGGATATATACCGTCTGAGCTTGAAAGTAGAGTCCTAGAAGTCTTTGCGGACAAGAGGGGTGATCGATACCGCATCTGCAGCAGGCACTTTAGCTCAGACATGTACTCCACATCATTGCTAATAAAGAAGAACACACCGCGAGCGAGGCGAAAATTGCTCTCAACCGCTATTCCCACTCTATTCGTCCACATCCCTCCACTGGTGAGTCAAGTTTACGTATTTATCTCTCGGCCTTGCGGTAGTGTGTAGCATTAGCTAACAATAATTTCCCCATTTATGTATCCACTCAATATGAAGGCGGAAGATTCTCCATCCGTGTCGTTATTGCAGTCATCAGCCACTTCAAGCGCCTATCGGGTAATCTTACTTGGCTATTCTGCCACTGACTTGTTTTAGGCATGTTAATCAATAGTTTTAATTTATCGTGTAATTATTTTACCTAATGGTACACCCTTGTACTCGTCCTCTAGTCTTTGTTTTCAGTTATAATTATTGTTATCCAAAATAATGCAAGTACTGTCTTTCAGGGAGATGCTGAGGAGTCCAACGTATTGACGACAACCGTTGATGTCACTCAGATGCTCGAGGTACGTTTCCGGACAGTTCCATCGATGGAGATCATCAGATCTTGCATTCTTGTAGCGTGATTGTTACACACAATGCTTCTTTCGTTTTTAGCCATTGATATGTCCTTCTGTCGTCGCCCTCCTATGTGTCTTCTTTTTTCAATATTGTGTTCATTACAAATGAAAGTCCTATGTTTCAGGGAGTCGATGGAGCATTAGTCCAAGAAGAAGGGGGAGCATGCAGTTACGGGTCGGCGCAACAGCTTGCAGAAGTGTGCACCGCAGTTACATCGTCCCTTGATGTTCTTATGCATTTCGAGGTATGGATACTGACAGTTCGATCAAGCGAAATCATATGACGTGATTACATCCGCTATACTTCCTTCTTTATTAACGCAAGTACTATGTTTCAGGGAGATGAAGGAGCTTCTTCTACAAGAACATCACCCCTAGTAGTTGATGCAGATCTCTGGGTGGTGACACTTCCAATGATCGAGCAAATGGAATCATATTTACATATCCATTATTTATTTTAGACAACTGATCATTTGTGCAGGTCTATTTAGATGAGCCGTTGACGCCTGCACAAAGTTTATGTTCTTTTTAACAAAATAGAAAACCATACTAATGCAATTACTGTGTTTCAGGGAGTTACTGAAGCATCATCTTCAATAATATCATCAATGGAAGTCTATGAGGAGCCCGAGGTATGGATCTTGACAGTTCCATCTAACTAGATCAACAATGCGTGAATAATTGTCGTTTGAATGTTCTACACAAAGCGTCCATTCGTGTTTTGCTATTGAGATGTACGTGGGTATTGGTCCCCAAGTACATTTTGTGTTTTCAATATTATTATACATACTAATGAAAGTTCTATGTTTCAGGGAGTCGATGGAGCGTCAGTGCGTGATGGATGTGCTTATCATGAAAATATAGTCGTTGCAGCGCAAGAGGAAGTGGAGACATGCACACACGAGTCGGAGCAACAGCGTCCTGATGTTGAAGTTCGAGGCAAGAAAGTTTCAAAGAAAAGAAAGCAAAAGAAGGTTAGTGTCCTGGTCACTACATTATGTTGTTTTTCACTGTTAATAGTTCAATACTGTAAGTTGTGTTTAAACTGAACATCCCTTTTCCAATCTGTCCTCTAGTTGCGAGTGGGTGTACGAACTAGATCTACACAGACAGTGAAGCGAACGAGAGATGTTGCTTGTCAAACCTTTTGGCAGGGACTTGAGACTGGAGATGCATCGTGCCAATGGGAAGAATATGAAGTGATTGACAACGGAGCTATACCACCACCAGCCATTGATAGTGAATGTCCTCCTGGTAGTTCGGATGCAGTCGGAGATCAATTCACAGAATCCACACCCGCAAAAACTAAGACCGCGAGAAAGTTGAAGAAATTGTTTTATTCACCCATCGCCGGAGAAGGAACAGATGTTGCAATGGAAGAGAATGAAGTGGACGACAATGAAACACCATCAATATCACTGAACATAGCGGAAGACGATATCAGAGATTCTACCTTTCATGTGAGTGACATGTCCTCAACGTTACAGGCCGAACCAGCTGGGATGCAGAGTGACAGTATAAGGAAAGAGGCCAAATTCATTGTATTCGATAGTTGTTTGATTGATATTATTATTCGGATGAAATGTGGGCATTCGGTTGGTGGGGAAGTATGTGGGGAGCCATTGATTAATGTGACTCGTGCAATTCGAGGCACTAACCTTAAAATACATGCCACCTGTACAAAATATCATCCTTTCTCATGGTCTGCACAACCCATGCTGGGGCAACTGCCAGCAGGCAATCTACTTTGTGCAGCGGCTGCATTTTTTAGTGGTTCAAGTTTTAAAAAGTTAGAGTCTTTCTTTCAGTTTGTGGGAATCCATTTCATTGCGAAAACTCAGTTCTACAAATACCAAACCGATTATCTATTTCCAGCCATTAGCGAAGTTTGGAGAATGGAAAAAATGTCTATTGATAGTACATTCGCGGGCAAACGGTTCAGGCTAGCCGGTGATGGACAGTGCGACAGCCCAGGATTTTCAGCCAAGTACTGCACCTACCACTTTCAGGACATGGAAAGTAAGAAAATTGTGAGTTCGGTGGTCGTGCAGGTGTCACAAAGTACATCCTCAGTGGCCATGGAGAAAGTTGGCTTTGTAGCATCATTGCAAGAACTACAATCGCGGGGAATGGTGATCGACCTGATAGCCACGGACAGACACATTTCAATTGCCAAGACAATGAGAGAAGAGTACAAAAATATAAATCACCAATTTGACGTTTGGCATCTTGCAAAAACAATCAATAAAAAAATGTCGGCTGCAGGTAAAAAAAAAGATATGCAAGGTATTTCACAGTGGTCCAAGTCAATCAGCAACCATCTTTGGTGGAGCTCAAAAACATGTGGAGGGTCGTTGGAAATTCTACTGGAAAAATGGCGGTCAGTAATGCTACACTGTAGCAACGTTCACCGCTGGACCACAAACCAACATTTCCACAATTGTGAACATGGCCATTTGTCCACAGAGGAGGCACGGAAGAAGAAGTGGTTGATTCCTTCATCACCCACTCACAAAGCCATTGAAAAGATTGTATTTGATAAAACTATAACAAGAGATTTGAGGGGACTCACGGAATTCTGCCACACAGGAGATTTGGAGGTGTTCCACAATATGTGCCTAAAGTACAGGCCAAAACGATTGCATTTTGGCATGGAGGGCATGATAAATCGGACTCTTCTAGCGGTCTTGGCACATAACCATAATGTTGGCCGTCAACAAAGTAGGACGACCGGAACTTTAGGGACGCTTCGCTACAATAAGGCCTTCACTAAAAGAAGTAAACAATGGGTGATCAAACCAGTGTTTGAGGATATGCAATATGAGTTTATTGAGAGACTTATTGTTGATGTCCTAGATAGGCACATACATGGAGTTGTGAACAAACCTGTGCAGGGGACAACTGCATTGCCACCCAACATTGCCTCTGTTCCATGTCCACCTAAAGCAGAGCTCATTGAGAAATACACATCACGGTTTAAAGGATTGTAATTTGATTGTCTGTTCTCTCGAGTCTCCTCATGTCGCAGGCCCATTGAATATGTGTAGCTATGTATTGTGTAAATAAAAGTGATTGCTCAGTGTACATGCAATGTGTCTCTCCACCCTTGTTCATTTGCGCATTAAATTAAACCAAACAGTAATATAAATCATTTTTCAAAAAATATAGAATGTCTCCGTATTTATGGTTCGCTGGGGCTGCAAATGCACGCAGACAAAATGCAAAGATGGAGTGTAAATTTCAAGTCCTGTGAGATGGCCTTACACTGAATGTAGCTAACTAGGAATGTGTGCTCGTTCAAAGTGAAGGTCAGCTGCTTTGATTTTTTGCTCGGGTGCCGGAATGGCCCACGACTCAGTATAAGGTTCTATTGTTATTTGACCTTGACAGGCCGGGACCATCCCGAAAGACTTCTTTTTGGGGGTGTGGGGCAATAACGTAAGAAACGATAATGAATATAATTTCAGAAACAAAAGCCATTTAATCTTCGTTCATTAGAAGAAATAACGTCGGCATAGAAGGAGTGGTATTTCGGGGCTGCCCTACGCACAGACACAATGGAAAATGCAAATATAATGTAAGTAACTCTTTAGATGAGTTTATACCACAATTTAATTACTATACAGTAGCTTTAAAGACGGGTTAAGTTGTACTTGTTCGTTCTATGTGGCATATTGTTTTGTACCGTGCACTATCTTGAGGAGAACCATCTCCTTTTACGGAAGCACCTCAAAACCTTCCTCTTTGCTTCTGCTTTCTCTCTCCCTCTCCCCTGCTACAACTGGTCCACTGTCTGCGACCTCGGTCCTGGGCCCTTCCACTCTCCACCTGCACTGCCTCCCTGTCAACCCCTGCACTGGGGGACTGTCTCAGTATCCTACAGCCCCCCCTTGACGTATAATACCCAGTTGCACTGTCCTAGCTATGAAATAATTTCCCGACCTAATATATAAAATGAATAATTTTAATAAAGATCTGATGGTGAGACTAATTTCATTTTTTATGTTTTTAAAACAGGTACATCCTTCATTATTGTATGTGTCACGAGTACCAGACACCGGCGGATGGCTTTTTCAACCGCCAGTTGCTTCTCCGCGTGAACAACGTTACCACCCTGACCATTTTATGGGACGATCGCCAAGTACAAGTATGCCCTTACGCGGTACTAACGGCTAGATGCAACATACAGACCGTTGTGGTGGCCTAGTGCCTCGTTGTTGGAACAGCCATGCGATTATCAGTGCGACCGAAGAGCTTATTTTATCGTAAACCAACACCCTGTGTACTGCACACGAACATCGCTTGCCTCAAGACGAACTATTTTGGATCGAGAGCAAAGAAAAATGCAAATCGCTGAATATTCTCTAAACATTTGATGTCCAATAAATGTACTTTGCCAAATGTACAATCTTGCCGTTTGCTTTTAAACCACAGTTTCATATTCCGAATTGTGGCGCTGTATTGTGAGATGATCTAAGACCCTGTGTACAGCAAAGGAACATCGCTTGCCTCAAGACAAACTATTTTGGATCGAGAGCAAAGAAAAATGCAAATCGCTGAATATTCTCTAAACATTTGATGTCAAATAAATGTACTTTACCAAATTTACAATCTTGCGGTTTGATTAAAAAGTACAGTTTCATATTCCGAATTGTGGCGCGCTGTGTTGTGAGCTGATCTGTGTTGGTTTCCGGGTTCTGTGTGGAGTCGCGTAGAAGACGCCTGGGCGCGTTTGCCTACGCAGCACAGTCACGTCACGGATAGAGGCGGGGAATATGAATGTTTTGATAAAGTCTGTTTCAGGGGTGGGGGATTTGATTTAGTGCCGCAAAAGCAGGTGAGCCAGCTCTATGGGGGGAAATGATAGGATTATCAGAAAATGGCGGCTGATTTCGAGTGCGTTAATGGATGAAAAGTCGGGTAAGGTCCATAGGAAAGTTTTCTACGATCTACCGATTTATGCTTAAAAACACATGGCCGAACCGTAGGGACAATAAAAAAAAAGTCCCGGAACTATCCTTTAATCTTGTACGGGCTCAGTAGAGGTTGATAATCTGGTTCTGTTGATGCAAGCAGTTTTTTGCCAGCCAGCTGCCATTTATATTTGAGAGTTAGCTCTTTTATTCTGGACTCGATAAGCTTTAGTCGGTTCCCTTGGATGTTACACTCTGTTTGCGTTTCACCGATCGGGGGCCCTCGCCAGCAGTCACCCGAGTCGCTTTGAGCAAGTTGTGATCGCTTTCATTGGTCTTAATGATCTCAAAAGAGGTAGCCAGGTTTAGCATGTTTTTAGTCATGAAGATGTAGTCAATTGTTGCGCTTGAAGTGTCTCTTTCCCATATTGGCCAGCGATTTGGTTTGATGAAAGCCTGGGCGAAGTTGTGACAGCCCTGAGACTCCATCAGCTCTAGCCATTTGGTTCCTCTTTTTGCCGCAGCGTTTTTCCTTGCTTCTGCACCTCCGAAAATAGGGGCACCTGGCATTCAGGTCTCCGCAGATTATGATGTGAGTCACTTCTGTTTCAGCGTACAAGTCGTTGACTATTTTTTCGATGTTTTCCAAGAAACGCTCATCCGTTATTGATTAGGGGTTCCAATAAACGCTGATGATAGCTACCGGTAGCTCTTTTCCCAGCTTGTCAGCACTGCTAGATGGTTTGGGGAGACTGACAATGTCCTTTGGGTGTTAATGCCGCTTCCTGAGTGAATCACTAGTACTATTCTGGCCGATGGATGGCCAACAGCGCTTTTTTTAGCTGGGGAAAATTCAATACTGAAGCCGTCAAGATGTGGTTTTTCTGATAGCCACGTTTCTCGTAGTGCCAAAATGTCGAAATCGTTCAGATTGACATCGCCTTTTTTCATCAAGTGCTGATAACCCTGCGTGTTCCATGAGCCCATGTGCAGTGTGGTAGGAGGCTGGGTAGAAACTTCTAACGGCTATTTTTTGTTGTGGGACGATAATGTTTTTGGCAACCAGGCCCAAAGTTGCTTCATTGGCGAGAGCAGAGTTTTTTTGGCAGCAAGCTATGGTGAATTGACTAAGCTGGAACCGGGTTGGTCTAGATGTTGTACTGTGGGCGAGTCTGTTGTTGAAGAGTAGGCCCCATTTCGAGTGCTGCGGGTTGTTTGCATCTGCGTCCGAGGAGCCCTTGGTGATGGCTTTCCTTTCGGCCTGTCTCCCTTTGATTCTATCGTCGTTGAGGAGGTGGGGATTCTATTGCCAATTTTCCTGGAGTCTGCGGGTTTGACCATTTGTCGAGGCATTCTATTGGTATTGTACAAATCTTCCGTTTTCGACTTGTAGTGGCTGTTTTCTGATGTATGCTACGGGGTGTGTTCCCGGGCAGAATCTGAGTGGCTTGCTTTTGGCAGAATTGTTAGATGGAAGCCACAGCGTGTCAGCTCCTCTAATGCTTTTTGATGGAAGGGGGGAGGGCGTCAGATTTTATGTGAATGTAAGCTTTCGCAATCGTCCCTCTGTGGTATGGTTCGATTCTGGCGTAGTCCTCTGATTTTAGATTTTTTTGGGTAGTGATTTTGCTGAAGATGTTCCTCACTGTTCCTGTTGAGCACGATATTCGCATGGTTCTGAGAAGATGGTTCTAATTTCACTGTCAATGTAGACGAGGTTCGCTTGGCTCTTTCCTGTCTGTGTCGTCTATCTCGCTCTGTTGACCTATCGGACCTCTGGTACCGTTCTTTCGGATGCCCTTTGGACCGCCCGAAGATACTGATTCTTGAAGGCTCTTGGTTGAGGTTCTTCTCTGTTGCTTTGTCTTTTTGGATGTCTTGCTTTTTATATACTTCTTTTTCTTTCCTGTTGCAGCGTCTGGATGAACCAACCGACGAAGCCGGAGGAATTCTGCTGCTTTCATTTTCACGCTGTTTTCTCAGGCTGTTTAAGAAATCTTACGGACGTTTGCTTTGTCCCACTGACTGTGTTTGTTTTTTAGTTGTTCTGTTTCTTTTTTTTTTTAGGCGTTTTTTTCTATGTTGACTATTTTGTTGCTTGGGGGCTAGTCGTGGGTTGCTTCTAAGTCAGCGTTTTGGTGCTGCGAAATGTTCCTGGAGGACATGTCCACCAGAAATTCGTCTGCCTTTCTGGGGCATTTCATAGCCTGTTTGTACATCCATTCCTCCGTTGTGGCTTTTTTTGATTGGGCCTAACTGGTGGCGTTTCATTCAATAACGCCCGTTCCTTGCTTTTTTTGGACATTTTTGCGGGGCTTGTTGCCACCAGGTGCCGTGTTTGCAGGCCTGCTGAATCATGGAGCTCCAGGAGGGCTTGCTTTTTCGGAATCAGAAGTTCTTGTGCCCTTTGTTCCTTTTCAGATAGGCCTATGCAGCTTCTAGACACCTTGTTTCTTTGCCTTTTCGAAAGATCCCCTTTCTGAGAATTTGTCTCAATGGTGCACTTTCTTGGTGAACTTTCTTTGAAAAAGAAGACCTCCGGCAGTGTGGATCTTCCTCCCGGATTATTACCCTGTTGGGCGTTGAATATGCTGAAGTTTTCCCAATTCAGGTCCTTCTTTGATGTCGGCTTGGTCTTTTCCAGATCCATTTGAGTGATCTGGGAGATGTATGTTCCCGTTGGCAATTTCCCTTTTTTGCTGTCTGGGTTTATGGTGTTTGTTTGACCCACCGGGTCAGTCTCAGTGGTTGTGGAGCAATTTGTGTCTTTATTAAGGGAAGTTGACTTTTGTTCCATTGCTATGATGTATCCTTCTAAGTACATTAATTTGGTATGCATCATTGCTGCAAGCGTGGAATGATCTTTCAGATTGTCGTTTATCGCCTCATATAACTTGCAAAAGGGGGCCAGTGCGATGATAATGGCAGACATGATTATGGTCATGTCGGGTTTTTTTGTCGGCGTATCCTTTTGTGTTGGGGGCCAATGATTCCAGAGAATCTGGCGCCTCTGTGATGTATTCAGGAGAGGACCCTGATTTGTCCCCCGTGTTGGTGACTGGTCATAATTGCAAATTTGGCTGCTCCTGCGAGATGGTATTGGATTTTCCCCAAGGTCTCTGGCTCTCACACGAATCTGGGGGCTGGTATTGTCTTTTGCGTTTTCCGTGTCCCCTACCATCGGTTGGGATTTGTTTCTGCTAGAGGCTGGCCGTAGAAGCAAGTCGCTGCCCTCTGACTGGTTTTCGTCACTCCTTTTGGGAGAAGGCCATTTTGTCGATGATAGCTCATTTGTCAAATTTACTTGAGCTATACTGGAGTCCTCTCTGATGTTGTCTGATGCCTGGTTGTTTGGGAACTTTTCTTTAGGTTGTATGGTTTCCTCTATGTCCAGACAAGGTAAGATTGGTGGTTCATCTGGAAGTTTGCCCTTTGTTCCCGAACAGCCTAGGGCCACTGTTTGGTTCGTCACCTTGCAGAGGGGCGCTTGCAATGGTGCTGGTGTAAACACGAGGATGGAGCCAGTTTTCCGAATTTTTAAGGCTGGTGGGGCTCCTTGATGGCCTCTAAAATCTCAGCGTCAGAAAGTTTGTCGAGATGGTCGTGATTTCTCTTTCCCTGTTTCATAAAAAAGTCTTTCAGGGAGCTACGTTGCACTGAATTTATGAATTACTTTTTTTGCATTATTAATTGTGATTTTCTTTGAATTTTCCCCCGCCAGTGAGCTGAGTTTTTTTTGCCAAGCACTGGGCAATGTGTGTGTGATTTTTCTGAAAGCTGCTGTTCACTTTGCGGCTCCTCTTTTGCATTGCCTGACTTCTCGTCTTTGCTGCCTGTTGTTTTATTTGTCGGATGTGCCAGATCAGCCTCAGGATTTTTTGCGTGATTTTTCACTGGACCCGTGGGCCCGCCAGCGGTGCCATCTGTCTGCAGGGGGTGGTGTATTATCAGCGAAACTGCTATGCAGATGGATCCATTTCTCAGCGTCTTAATGCCGGCTTCGGTCATAGAGGCTCCGCCCTCTGGAGAGGAGCCACCGCCGCACGATGGCTTTGCGGCTTGCAGTTCAGCGTAGAGGGAGAGACCTGTTTGATCCTGTGCACTGCAGAGTGGGAAGCTGGTGAGTAAAACATTGCCTTGTTGATGTGCAATTGTGTCCAAGTTCCCTGGTTGTTCGGCGGGACTCGCGACAGTTAGATTTTTCGCTGATGAGTTTGCAAAGGATGGGAAGTCCAGAGCAGAGTTCTGGTTCCTTGCAGGACTGTTCGCCTCTTCATTTCTCGGGGCGACTTCCGCCGGTTTGGCTGGGGCAAACCTCGCCTCCAGCGGCCCTCTGGCCCCTGGTGGAAAGGCTATGCCAGCAGCCAAACTCGGCAGACTCGCTGGACTTTCATTTGTGGAGGGGCTATCGTTTGTATGTCGTTGGTCAGTGCGCTGGATTACTTTCTTACCACCGGGCGTCTGTTTGGCGCTCGTGTTTGGCAGCTCAGCAGTGTGCATTTGTATATTTGCTGGTGGCAATAGTGGTGACCATGTTTTGTCACTTTTCGTAGTATGTTGTTCACAAAACTTTGGCGGCGCCGACTGCAGGCGGCTTCTATGAGAGGCCAGGCTCGCCTGCGAGTCCTTTCTTCCAGTCGGAGCCTAGAGCTCCGGAGGCACCTTTTCTCTCCATCTCCTTCCGTTGACTGGTTTGCAGAAGGGCTAGTCACAAGAGGAGGTATGTCCGTTTTTCCTGCAGCCTGCCGGCCTGGCAAGGACTGCAAAGACTGCTCCTACCTCTGCGACTAGGTCCGCGGCCGCTCGGCGGCCTGAGGCAGTATTTGTAGATCCTCCCACAACAGCAATGGAAGCAGTAGACAGACTCAGGGTTCTCAGGAAACTGGAGCTTGCAGAAAAGGTAGTGTGCTGCAAAGACTGCTCCTACCTCTGCGACTAGCTCTGCGGCCGCTCCACGGCCTGAAGCAGTATTTGTAGATCCTCCCACAACAGCAATGGAAGCAGTAGACAGACTCAGGGTTCTCAGGTAACTGGAGCTCGCAGAAAAGGTAGTGTGCTGCAAAGACTGCTCCTACCTCTGCGACTAGCTCAATAACGTCTTGTAGGGTCTCCTCAGTTATATGATGCAAGCTGAATTGGGGAAAGGACAGATGACATTTATATGGATTCTGAGGCTCACTTGGGGGTTTAGCAGGTAAGGTCTTTTTTCTATCCCACAAACCTGCCATGATGCCCAAGAGTTTAATGTTCATGCCGTCCTGGATATTCGGACACCAGGCAGCATCATGAAAGGTTGTATCAAAAATATTACATGAGCCTGGGTTTGCTGCAGCTTCAAGGGCGACTTGATGCTTTAAACAAGAACCACAGAGTGATCCATTAACTAGAGAGACTCTTTGATCAACAACAGACAGGAAGAGAGGTAACACATATTTTCACCCCTTTACCTTTCCTGTTGCAAATCACTCTGGTTATGACCTCATTCATACAGGAGATTGTTAGTAGGGACCACAGAATTAGTTGATTAAGGTGGGCTTAGCCTACACCAATCACTGTGGCCTACTAGACTTTAAAAGAAGGCTGGGCTCCTCTTTTGGCAGATCATCTGAAGACTTCACAAGGTGTACTAAGAAGAACTCATCATTGGATCCTGGCAGAAGGTACCTCCAGCCACTTCATGAACAGGTACCCAGCCAGCACACAGCGTGCCCTGGTAGGCTCTGCAGCAAGCATCCTAGGTAGGAAGTGCCAGAAGGTCTCTGAACCTATAACAATGGACAAGGCCTGCAACCTACTCCACAGTGTTGGACCTTCTGCCTTAAAGGAGGACTCAAGCCCATTGAAGAAGCTGGTAGAAGTGCCTCAACGAGCATCTACCGACGTCCACCTTAGGGAACATTTTCACGCAAGTCGAGTTCCTCAAGCTGCAATAGACTGCAATGATGACCGTTGTCAAGCCGCTGTCGCTTATGGACATTTCGACCAGTGCTTCAGAACCACCGAACAGCACGGAGACAATGATTCCTGCCAACAAGCTGCTGTGTAGGCCAGCCTGCAGCCATTCGTCCAGCTTTGCTCGCTGAACCGTCTTACCACCTGATACCCGCAGCTGACTCCCATCTTGAACTCTGTCACAGTAGTCTGTAAAGCACCCTGAAGCCGACTCAACCCTGTCGAGCACCAAGAACACCTACAGCACAAGGTCAAGTGTGGTTCTGTCCACCTGGTCCTTCCCAGAAGGCCCCAAAAGACATTTTAGACTCATTGCTCCATTTGTGTTAAAGCCAAGAAACCCTAAAAAACTGTTGTATCCAGAGGGCATCCCTTTTCCTTCTTTGAAACTGTCTGTCCTCTGCATTCCCAGACAGTGTGGGTTGTATTTCGTAGTATTGCTAGAACTGTCTATATTGATATAAATAAAGTATATATTTTTCATGCAACCTTAACTGGACAGTCCCTTTAATCATTGGGTAATAATTGTATTTTTGCTGTGTTGCAATTTACCAACAATCCACAACCTTTCGGAGATAAGCCTGCCATTCCGTCCACATTACCAAAATTGGACAAAGAGGTTTATAATTTGCTTTTTATTCCAATCTGTTCGGATCCCTTTTGGTGTATTAGAGGTGTGGTTTTGTTGGTGAGGTCTGCTATGCCAGAGGTCTAGGGGTTACTACAAGCTCACCTGTTCAGCTCCCAGGGGCCCAACAACTCTTCCCCCAGAACAAACGGAGGACTCAGCCAAGGACAAGTAGCGTTACAACTGTCGCTTATTACAAAAACCGACAGGGATCCTACAGGACATTCAAAAATCTCTGTGATCACTGCTGTCAAACCCGTGACACTCCTTTTTGATGCAGAGTGGCATCACAACATGGGCCCTTCCCCGAAAAACCTATCCCATTTTCTTGGTGTGTAATCGGAGTGGTAAAACCTATAGATTACTCCTATAGATCTTAATTAATTGGCCTTCACATGTCAGGTGGCTGACCTGCCCCTTCCCCATGAAACTATCTATTACATTGTTGCAGGGTCGCAGGATTACCATTGGCTCTTTTCCCCTGCCATCGACCCCTGGATTTATGTCCCCTGATTGGCTGGAAACGGTCTCCCTAGGCCTGGGACCCAGTTTGGTTCTCTGCACTCTGTGCATCTCTTCAAGGTGATGAGAATGACTAGGTGTACCCAATGTATCTGTTAACAGTACCACTTTTGCCCATGAGAGTGCTCTCCAAGTTGCAACGTTGTTAACTTGTTCATGATTCACTTCACACCTGTGGTGCTGAGAACTGTGTGTCTTCCCACCGCGGGTGAATAACCATTGTCTAGCGCAGCTGCATCACGTGGTTAAGGACCACGAAATCGAGTTCTTCTGGTTTGCAATTATGGGATTTATTCTGTTTTTGTGCAGGTGACCCTTTGTCATTTTAGGTTTGGAATGTGCTGCTTCTCCCTGACCTTGGCGGTGAGCCCTGGCCTTCCTGCTCTGTGCAGCCTGGGTCTGCTTTTCTCTCATCTCTGTTCCTGTGGCTTGTGGCCTTACATGATCTTTGTTAAATTTATACTGTGATTTCCACACATCTATATCATGCTATATTTCCTATAGGTTAGTTGTCTTTGGTCCTGCCAGGCTCCCTATTTGATCCTGTAGTTCTATTTCTATTTACATGGTTACAAAGCGCCGAAAGCCTGCAGGTATCGGGGCGCATAGCATGAAACATGTAAGTAACGAAACCCGACTGGGAAAGCATACTCTAGCCTAATCTGACTAGCAAACGGGGATACGAGATGTCCTATTTGAATAAGAGTGTTTTGAGGTTCTTTTTAAAGGCCTGGTAACTTGGTTCATTCGGATCGTTAAGGGTAAATTATTCCAATGCATTGCTGCCCTCACAGGAAAGGCTCTACCCGAGCTAGTGGCTCAGCTATAAGAGAGCACCGTGATCTTGCCTTGAGCCTCTGATCTCAGCAAACGGTTCGGGATGTAGCGTGAAATCCTTTTCTTGAGATATGCCGGCGCGGTACCATATAAGCACCTTCCATTGGGTTAGTTGCCATAAGCATCTGCTAAAAGCATCTACAAGCTTGCTCTGCATCTCTATGTTGCCTTGCATTCAGCGTTTCTGCACTTAGCTAATGAGAAAAATAATAAAAGCTTTTGACAGTATGTATATGTATCTGTACTTTATCTTCATAACTGTGTACGTTTGTTCTTCGTGTATACAAGGGTGTGTTTGTGTAACATTGTGCATGGATGCGAGTGTGCTTCATGAATAATTTGGCTTCTTGGAGTGTGCTTCATGAATAATGTGGCTACGTCGTGGTGTCACTAATGACGTCAGCACAGTGGTTTCTTGTTATTAGTCAACATCATCCATCGAGGCATTTGGGTCTATGACTACTGTTGAAGAACCTGTATCCATAAAGACACTGACAGAATATGGTTTGAATGGCTGTCTGAGAGAATACCTTTCTTCATACATGCCAGGTACTGGTCCTCCTGGGGGCTGTCAGAATAGTGAGTGACTTTGTGTTCTTTTGTCTCTTTGGGCCATCATGTTCATGGGGGTGAGGAGGGGCATTTTTGGGACCCTTTCTTCAGTCCCCCATATGGTTGACATGTCGTTCAAACCTCCATACTTTGTCATTCTTCCTTTTGAGTGACATATCTTCATTGCTCCTCCAAGATGTCCATAGTAATTTACATGGTCATCGAAACTCCAGGTCATGTAGCTCCAGTCTTCCTCTGGGTTACACCATACCCATTTTCCCCAGCATCTATTATTGTCAAATGGATTGTCAAATGTAATAATCTCACTTGTGAACAGTGGGCATTCCTTTATCCTTGCCCTCTGGTTCTTTCTTCTACTATCTTGTCTTTTTCTCCTTCCACGTTCACATCTACCATCACTTTTATCCCTATTATCCTTTCAGTGGTTTTGTGACATTGTGTGATGCAGACCGCAACTACCCACAGTCCCAGTAGTACTAGTATAAGTGCTCTTATTAGTGCCTTCAGTCTGTCTGCTAGCCATGATGGCATCCATGAACCATATGTATGACAAGCAGCTCTGGTCCTTTCCTGTCCCTTTGGCTTCTTCGTCCATCCATCAACCAATACCTGGCAACTCTTGCCTACAGCTTTTCGATTTTCTGCTCCAACTTCCAGTGCTATGCTGATGACACCCAACTCATTTTCAGGCTTCCCTCAGGCACCACCTCTCCTTCCCTCATCTCCGACTGTCTAACCACTATTCAAAATTGGTGTTCCGCCAACAATCTTTGTCTAAATGCCAACAAGACTGAGATCCTCCTCATTGGTACACCTTCACCATCCTTTGCCCTCACTCACTGGCTGGCCTTCCCTGGCCTCCTACCCCTACCTGTGAGGCTAAGAATGTTGGGGCCATCTTTGACTCCACACTTTTCTTCTCTGCACATATCTCTGATGTCTCTAAAAAGTCAAACTTTTTACTAGACCTCCTTAGGGGTACTCTGCCTTTCCTCTCCTTCCCCCAGAAGTTCACTGTCTCCCAAGCGTTGATTCTATCTAGGTTGGACTACTGTAACAGCCTCTTTCTAAATCTACCTGCCTCCACTCTTTGCTCTTTACAACTAATCCAGAACAGGACTGCAAGACTTGTCCTTGGCCTCAAGCCCTGGGATTGTATCTCTCCAGCTCTGAAATCCCTTCATCGGCTCCCTGTGGATGCAAGGATTACATTTAAAACCCTCTGCATTGTCACAAGGCTTTCCGGGTCCTGCGTCCAAAATAACTTCAATTATCCCTCTGTAAATACCTCCCCTCTCGAGCCCTTCGCTCCTCCACTTCTAACTCCCTCAGGGTCGGTTGTTTTTCAAAGAAACGAGCTGGGGGCAGATCTCTGTCTTTGGCTGGGGCCTCCATTTGGAAAAGCCTCCCAACTACTTTGAAACTTAAGGTGAACCACCTCTGGTTCCGGAAGCATCTCAAGACCTTCCTCTTTGCTTCTGCCTTTTCCCTTCTCCTCCCCACTGATCTGCTTCTCTCTCTCTGCACCTGGTCACCCTCCATTCCCCCGGGCCCAGGTACCTGCTCCCCCTGCCTCCCTCCTGCACTGCCTCCGGGCCACTCTTGGCACTGGGATCTGTGCCTGTACCCATACAGTCCCCGATCCTCTTCTGCACTAATCAGATATACCCTATCTGATTAATCATGCACTTGCCACTTGCTGGCTGCACCACCATTTTCCACTTTATTTATTTATTTATTTATTTATTTATTTATTTATTTATCTATTTCACTATTTATTCTATTCTCTCCTCTGTTCCACACTTTCCACTTGTCCCCATTCCACGCACTTCCCCCTTTTCCCATGCACTTGCGCCTTCTTAATGTCACTGGGCCTAGTAAGTTTGTTATTTTTTTGTTCTCCACTGTTCCCCTCCCTTTGCTTGGTCACGCTCTGAAACATGTGTATGAGCACGATATAGATAAAATACCATATCATATCATATAATATCTTGGCGTGCATCTTTGATAGTCTGGTCACTGCTTCTGTCAGTGTGCCATTCTCTCAGTCATTTGCAGGCATGAATGTGCAACAGGAGCTCCCGATCTTGGTGCAAGCTCCTCCTTTTATTGCTGTGAGAAGGTCTGGAACATATCTATTGTGGAGTGCCATTAACCTTACTGCTCGGAGCTCTTCTTTTATTGCATTGAAGCCATTCACTGTAGAGTTTTGTCTGCATGAGCTCCCATCTTGTTATTTGCAACCATTTCACATTTGTGTACGTTTGAACAGTTGGAACCACTGACACGAAAAACATCTCTGTCCTGCTGAACAACCGATGCTCAGGTGGTACATCATCTCGTAATGTTTCTCATTCTAATTAGAAATAGTTGTCTCTTTTCACTCTACTCATTCCTGCTGACCATTTCTTTCTTCCCTCTTCTTCCACTTTTATGGATCTTTTCTTTTTCTTGTTAGTATCCAATTTAGGGAAGTCATCTATCTTCACATCCTTCTGTGGCAATACCGGTGCTAGCATATTGATATGTACCAATGAGCAAACTCCATCCCAGTTGGGTGGCAGCCACTCGTATACCTTGCATCCTCATGCCCAATAGTGGTCCATTAAAACTGCTGTGCCAACCTTCATTGCTGGATGCTTTTCTGTGTACATACACTCTGTGTTATCTCCAACCTTTACTGCACCATCATTCTGGTAGCATAATGCTGGTTTCTTCAGTGGTATTATGGGCATTGGTCCAGCTTCATTGTCTACCCAGGTAAGCAACTTGGTGCTTGTATCCCATTCCTTCAGGCACTTGTCGTTTTCTCCCTGTACTGTATTTACTGGTGCTTGTACTAGGGTGTGTACTTTTCTTTGCACTCCTCCTTCTTTCCATTCTTCTGCTGTGCAGACTTGACCATACATGAACATCTGTGGTCTTTCCCAGCAATCTGGTTCTCCTCCTATTTCCTTGACCCCCCCGCTTCGGGCAGGGTAATTCCTTCAAGGTTATTGTTTTTGTCTCTCCTTTCTGTGGGCCATCAGTTACGTATTGCATAGCTTGGTCTAATTGCTACTAATTGTTCATCATGTCAAAAGACTTTATGTAACTCTCTTCATGGGGGAACGTTGCATTGCATATCCATCTTAATGTTGCTGTTTTCCCTTGGAATCTTCCAAAGATTGTCACCAGGGATAGGAACATAAGGCATTGTGCCCTTGTTGCTTGTACTTCAGTTGCTATGAGCATTCTGGAGGTACCCATGGCATGATTCTGGAAGATGTCTGAAGGCAATCATGGCATAGGGGATTAGTGAGCAGACATAGCAGGTCTCCCCAGTGGCTTCTTTACCTACTTTGGTCATGTGTTTGTACCACATATTGTTAGACACTCAAAGCAGTGTCAGTGAGATATAGGTCCACCCCTCCATGTCTGTATCAGCACTGTGCTTACCTCTCCTTACTGTGCTTACAGTGCTCCCCTGTCCACCTGACATGGTTGTTCCACCTGCCGGAGTTGGGGTAATGTTAGTAGAGGATACAGCGGTAACACTAGACACAAGGGATATTTGCCAAAACAGTAAAGCAAAAACACCACTTGGAAATAAGAGACAAGACAAGATGAGCATGTCTGTAATGACCTTTTCCATGACCTCTGCTGCTTGAATCCTGGTGCAGCTTGAAGCTATCAGTTACCTGTCTGAAATGTGCAAAAATGAGCATTAATGTATTAATAGTGCATCAGTTTAAGCCCCGTAGACCATGTAGCCTGTCATGATGTTAAATTGTTTTGGCGGCACCCTCGACTCTGTGATGCAGGGGCAGTTTGCATGCGGCAGGCTCTTGCTGCTGTGGCCTTTACGATTGCAAAAAAGTTCCACAATTGTAATGGGGTGCTCAGTAACACCATATGTGGAGCACTCATTATTTGCGATCTTGGACCACTCAAAGTCCACTCTCATCACCTAGCGGGCATTCACCTATTATCGAGCCCACACATCCATGTTGTATTGTGTAAATCAGTGAACCCAGCTGTGGAACGTATGAAGGCGAAGAAGATGATATTCCCACAGCCAAAGACAGCTCCCTGGAAGAGGGCAAAATATTTTTTGTTGATGAGTCAGCCTCAATTGATCTGGATACGGGGCAGGGACATGTTGGGGCTGCAGTGGTGCATCTAGAGGAGAATGAATATGAAACACTTGCAATCAAAAGATTGCCCATGCATTACTCGGCCCAAGCAGCAGAGCTAGTGCTTCTCATTGGGGCCCTTTGGGCGTCCAAGGGGTGTTCTGTCACCATTTATTCGGATTCTGTTTATGTCACCACAATGGTGCATGCAGGTCTTTCACGATTGAGAAGGATAGGATTAAGGAGAGCAAATGGCTCACCAGTGTAACATGCCGCCCTGCTCAATACACTGATTTCCGCTCTCACAGAACCTTCTGCAGTGGCGATCATTAAATGCGTAGCACATACCAACAACACTGCCGAAATCTCATTGGGTAACGCTGCCACTGACGCTGCAGAAAAAGTGGCAGCATTTCTCCCAGTGCCCACATCTGCTGAATATGTTGTGACAACAGTGACCACCAGACCAGAAACAGACCCATACACAGCCCTCTCAATAACACAAATAATTGGACTACAGCATAGGGCACCAGATCAAGACATGTGGCTCAAACGTGGTTGCGTAAAATCCCCAACTGATTTCTTATGAGGCTGCAGAGTAAAGGGAAAGTGGTGATGTCTGTGTAATTGCTGCACATGGCTTTTGAGCAATTGCATTACCCTTCTCATAGCTCAAAGAAACACATTGCAGTAGATATCCAGGAACCCTGGTTCATTCCCAATCTACAGGAACACCTCTCAACGATGGTCATTCAATGCACTAAATGCCAAGTGTTTAGCACAGGGAAAACACTCAGGGCATTGTGGGGCACACTGCCCCACCCCAATGAACCATTTGAGAGGTGCATATTGACTATGCAGACTTGAAGGAGAGATGTGATGGGGCTTGATACCTGATGGTTGTGGTGTGCCCGTATTCAAGGTGGGTTGAGGCCAGCCACTGCACCCATCCAGATGCCAAGTGTGCTGCAAAATTCCTTGTGGCAGAGGTTTTCCCCCAATGGGGTGGTGTAACATTGTAAGGTCAGATAATGGCACACACTTCTTCAATGATCTCTTCAAAGAGATCACAGCATTATTAGGGATAAAGCATTGTATGTTTTCAATTTACCACCTACAAACAAATAGGGTGGAACGAAAAAACAGCCTGCTCAAAAACAGACTCTCCAAATTATGCAACACCCTGAAAAGGAACTTGGTGTATTGCCTGACCCTGGCCCTGTTCCATTTATGCACACAGCCCAGCAAGGACCACCACCTGTCCCCTCATGAAATAGTGATGGGCCAACGCATGCAAACACCCATTATTAAGATGGATTTCTGAACTCTGACCTGGTGAGAAGAGGTTCAGAAGGCCAGCCTAGTTTCTTGGAACAGGGTAACCTTCTGGACAAGCCAGACCAATCAAGGTAGCATTAGCGGCTGTCAAGACGAGGTCTCAGGAGGGGTGAGGATGATCGAAGGTCCACAATGAGCACACACAGCAAACAACACCGCAAATTACTCTCAGTCAGGTGTATATTTCAAAAATACAAAGGCCTTTTAACTAAACCATAAAATGAAACTCAGCAATATTAACCCAACTAACACAACACTATTCTAGGAAACATAAATACAGTAACTCTTAGTCTAAAGTAATATTCAAAAAGTAGAGATCCACAACCTGCAACAGAAAGGAGTCATACAGTGCAAATATACTTTAGGCAGTCCTTCAATAACTCAAACCCTAACTTATAGGCAGTCCAGTCCCTACCCAGTGTGGAGCTTGTGCTCAAAATTACAAAATGGGTCTCCTTAAGAGACTGTAGTGTCTCAGGAAGGCGAGTGAGGCGATGAAGAATAAAGTTCCACTATTCAAGGAGGGTCTCCACAAGAGGGCGAAGCGATTTCCAGGAATCAGGAATAGGATGGTAGCACAGGCTACCCTAATAAAGGAGAGTGGCCCTTTGGGGGCACTTGTGCGTAAAAGTCTATGGATGCGCCTTTGGTCTACCAGTAAGGGTTGCAAGTACTTACAGAGCATTGGCGCAGTCCAGACCAAAATTTGCCAGTCTTGTCCAGTTTGCTTGCAGGTTTGAATCCAGCAGTTGCGCGTCTCTCCAACTTTCAGTGATGATTTCTCCGCTTCTGGTGAAAGGATCAGGACAGCTCCACTGCAGCTTGTTTTAGGGCATAGGGGGGCACAGCAGCAAGGCACCCACAATGAAGTTCATCACCACAGCGGTGTGACAGGGGAACCACGTAGGCTCGGGTTCAGGAGGATTCTCCTAATTCCAGACCTAGGAATGCTAGGTGTATGAAACTCGGTGGGAGAGTGCCTTCTACCAAGAGCTTATGGTTCCCAAAGGCTCAAGTCGAAACTCGAGACGGCGGAGGTTCCAGGGCAAAGATCCCATACGAGCTGGTCAGTTCACTGGGCAGTGTTGGAACACTTCCAAAGGGACTTGTTTACAGGTTGATTAGTTGATTAGTTGATGCCGAGTGCAGTTACTCACACTATTCCAATGGGTCGCAGCATCCTTGCAGGCCTTCTGTGGTCGATGAGAAACAGGGTCTCCGAAGGGACAAAAGCGGGGTCAGGGTGGCAAACCTTCCAGCGGGTCACCAGCGGTTCCATGGATCTGCTTTTTTGGTTCAGGATGCTTGGCTCCTTTGCTAAGTTTGGTGTGAACTCAGAAGATCGACTTGGAATAGGTTTAGAGTGCCTTCTCTTATCCAGAATCTCCTTCATGCCAAGACGAAGAGAAACCAATAGAAGATCTACTCACATTCAACCATCCAAGATGTGGACCAATCACAGGCCACGGTGGTCCCAGTCACCCCAGCACACCAGACTTCCTGGCACCCAGGATGTGTTTTGGAACTAGACAGCTCCAGAACACATCCTGGGCGCACACACAAGGCATGCAGAAGCCAGCGAAAGCTTAGGTTTGCATGGGGGTCTGCATGACCAAATAAGGAATTTCCTGGGTCTGCTCAACCTGGGGAAGGCAAAGGGACAAAATGGCCAAAGGACAGAACAAAGGACCCTTTGGCATGGCCGTTTTAGGTACTGGCCACTGTCGAGGGCCAAGCGTGTTAAACAGGGTTTGGACCATAGAAAAGAGTCAAAAATGCTTTAAACATAACTGCTGCCACCAGCTCTGTCCTGGACACACTAGTACATTTACCAAAAATCCTTCAATGGTGTCCAGGGCCTTAAAAATGAAAAAGACCCAGTGTACTGTAGTGGACGGTACATTGTGCACTGATAAAATAATGCTAAGAAATAGCAACAAAGTGAAAGACTAAGGGAAACAAAGTCTCCCAGTGCTGATATTCTGAAGGTCATGTCAGCTTCCCCATAACAAAATGAGCAAAAGCCCAACAGAGTACAGCAGAAGGCTGGACTCCACTGGTAAAAGTCAGGCTAGGATGGTCAGACAACAGCAACAAGTTGGGGGGTTCACAACTGGAGCGAAAATTACCCATAAATGGAAGTCTTTCCTAACACCCATCTCCCCTGTGAGGAGGGCCTCAGATGCTCATAGAGCAGCGGCAATTCTGGGAAAAGAGTTCGAGCAATATCTGATCCAGTTAATTCGGGCAATCAGGTGCGTGTCAAGGCAAATAACACTGCCAAACACAGAGAACGCACAAACATCAACAGCCCTGCAAATTGACTCAGCACCCACCCAACCATTGTTGCCGGTGGAGCTGGTGTATGTCAGGAGCTTTGTGAGAAAATGGAACAATCTTAGTTTCCATAGGCCCTATGAGGCATTATATCACAATAAAGGTGAAAGGGCTCCGATATTGGATACACCACTCAGACATTTGCAGGGCCCCACCCAATTCAGCGCTGCTAAGAGGCATGAGCTACTTCAATTAAAAAACCTCTCTCTTTCTTTTCTCTCTTACCTCCCCACCACTTACCCTATTTCCCCTGAAACTCCGTACCTTCCAATCCCTTTGTCTTTCCTGTTTTTCCACTACAGGCATTGCAAAGATGATGACTTCAACATCGAATTGTTCATTGTCTAGAAATAGAAATGAAATTATTAGTACTAGGATCTATTCTTATGTTTGTGCACGCATCTAGTGCACCCAAGGTTTTAGTACCGCAGGAAGTACAGATAATAGTGGCAGAATGTCTAATTCATCTTGCGCTATGTAGGATCAGAGGCAGTTTCCAGGCACGCAACGTTCACATAGAATGTGTTGATCTGGATGCTCAGAAATGTTAAACCAACACAAACTGTTTGACACAACCCTATCTGGTGATCGAAGGGGTGAAGTACACTACCAACAAGAAACAACCCTCACACATGTAAAGCTGAAGGACTTTTAGGCTTTCCCAAAAAGATTGTGGTACTTGTGGAACAGACTTGCGTACACATATGGACAGAGCACATAGCCAAATTAACATGGATTGCAGCCATAGAAAAGCATGTACAAGTGCACCAAAGAAAGACTTATGAACTATGCTTTTTCAGTAAAGGAACTATTTCTTTTGGCTCAAACAAATGGTGTAACAGAACCATGATGATTCCAGACCTCAAGAGAGGCACCGCAGCAATGATGAACTACTACTAGGTGTGTGGCCACAAGCGTACTTGCACCTCCTGTGACTAATCAACTTCTGGGGCACCAGTGGTCCAGGGATGAATTTCGGTTTCTAAACCATCAATCAAACCCACACCTCTAGTAACCAAGAAGGGACACGATCAGATTGGAATACTAGTGAATTAGAAGACCTCCTTGTCCAATTTTTGGTTACCTGGATGGAACAGCAGGCTTATCTCTGCAAGGTTGTGGATTGTTGGTTAGTTGCAAGAGAGCGAAAATCCATTTATTACCCAATGATAAAAGGGACTGTGCAGTTAAGGTTGTATAAAAATATCAACTACAACAGACAGTTCCAGCACACCCCAAACACGACCACCCTGTAAAGAAACACAGAGGGCGGACAGTTTCCACAAAGGAAAAGGAATGCACTCTGCATACTGACACGGGATAGATGGTAAAGTAATCAGTCTTACAGTTCAAGGTTATTCTGTGTCAGTACCAAGGGGGAAAAGAGTTGTAACTGTCTCTAGGGATCTTTGGAGAAAGTCCAGGGGGTCAGAAACTCAATGTACCTGGTGCTGAAGAAGTTATTGGTGCGTGACGGTGCCAAGGCAGTTCTAGGGTACTTTGCAGCCCTTATGACAGAGTTAGTGGCAGGAGACAGCTGTGGGTATCAGGCGGCAGGCAGTTCGGCAAGCGAGGCTGGGCAGATGAATGCAGGCTGTCTGGTGTGATTGCTCAGGGCCAAGAATTGTTGTCTCTGTGCTGGCCGGTGGATCTAGAATGCTGGTCGAGGCACCTCAGACGGCTCTGGTGACTGCAGCGTGACAACAGTTAGCCATGCAGCCTGATGCGGTTCGATGTTTCGACTGTCTCGAAAATGTCTTTAAAAGAAGGATGCTGGATGATGCTTGTGTAGCACTCCTCCTAGCTTCTTCACAGGACTTGTGTCCTTTCAAGGTAGATGGCCCACATCTCAGGAGAGTGTTTGCAGGTAACAGCCTTCTACATATTTCAGATACTCTCCACCACTTCCCATCTAGGAAGCTTTCTGGCAGAACCTAGCAGGGCACACTGTGTGCTGGCTGGGTACCAGTTCTGGAGCTGTTGGACGGGTCCCCTGAGTCCAGTATCTCCCTCTGTTCCCTGGAAGAGGTTTAGGGGTGGGATCTTGCTACCCTATTGGAACTCTTGGCCTTCACTGGCAGAAGATGCCAGGTAGACTGTACCTTCAGCTCGAGTCCAAATTAGTCTTTCTTCTTACTCCTTTCAAAGTCTTGAGATGATCTGCAAAGTGAGGGGTTCAGCCCTCTTTTAAAGCCAAACGGGCCCCAGTGATTGGTGCAGGCTAAGCACACCTTAATGATCCAATCTTGAGTTCCCACCAACAATATTCTGTTATGCATGAGGTCAGGACCAGAGTGCTCTGCAACAGGACAGACAAGGTGGTGACAACATATACCTAAGTCCCACTCATCTCCCTGTCTGTTGTATATGAAAGCGTCTCTCTGGTTAACTGAGCCCTCTGTGACTCTTGATTAAAGTGTAGGGCTCCCTTGATGTTTGTGCTTGGAGCAGACTTCCTGTCTCCCCCAAACCACATACTTCTCCCCTCTGAAAGGGGTCATCTCTGCAGGGGTTTGCCTATGGTAAATAGTGCACCCAGACATGCATTTCACTGACTATCAGACAGAGGGGTGGGAATTAGCTTCAAGTTCATACATTGCATACCAAAGGGGTGTTAGCCAAGCCTTTCCTGTTGTCTATTCCAGCAACCAAGCCCCTTCAGGCTTGCTTCAATTATCTCTCATTAGTATCACTGCCACCAGCCGGAGGACAAAAGAAAGCTGAACCATGAGGCCTTTGATATTTTAATTAGTCTAGATCTTAAATTAGGACTGTCTAGTTCCAATACACATCCTGGGTACCAGAGAGTCTGGTGTGCTGTGAATGCCTGGGGCCACCATAGTCCATGATTGGTTCACGTATGGTATGCTTGTATGTGAGCAGATCTCCCTTTGGGTCCTCTTTGTTTTGACACGACAGAGATTTTAGATAAGAGAAGGCTCCAAATACTTATACTATGTGATCACTGGGGCTCTCACTGAATGAAGGATAGGATCCAAGTGTCCTGAAACTAAGAAGCTAAATCGAGGAACCACTGGTGACCCACTGGAAGGTTTGGTACCCTGAGCCTGCTGTCGTCCCGTGGGACTCCTCTGCATCTGGTCATCCTAGAAGGTCTATGAAGATACTTCAACCCATTGGAATAGTGGTACCAACTATTCCAGGCACCTTCATCAGAACCTGCAAGGAAGCCTTCTCGGAAGTGTCCCTGGGCCAACCAGTGGGCTGACCAGCTTACGCAGGACCTTTGTTCTGTCACCACCGCCGTTTCAAGGAGGCCCTCAAAACTTGGTACAAATCCAAGCTCCTTGTTCACGGCACTCTCACTCCGAATTTTGCACACTTGCCATTCCCAGGTCTGGAGTAAAGTGAGTGCGCCCGGAGTATACACGGTTACCGGGTAGCCCAGCCATGGTGACAAACTTCACAAGTACATTGCAGCTGTGGTCCTCTGTGCCATGAAGCCTGCTACAGTGGAACTGGCCTGATCCATCCACCAGGAGTGGAGAAATCACTACTGTACCGTTTGGGAATCAACGCTGTATCTTCGTCGCTGAAAGCTGCAGAGCAGCGAGATTGCCGCATTTGAACCAGCAACCGAAGTGGACTTGGCTGCCGAAGTTTGATATGGAGTGCACCGGGGGGCCAGTGGCCCCTAGCACATCCATCAATTTGTATGCATGAGTGGCCCCTGAGGGCCCCTCTCCTTTCAACTGCTAGTGCGAACTAGCAAACTTTTCCCAAACTTTGGAACCTGTTCTGCCCTGTTGGGGAGACCCTCCACAAATAGTGGGAACTTACTCTGCATCACCTCACCCATCTTCCTGAGCTGCTACAGACCCTTGAAGAAACCCCATTTTGCCCATCTGCATTACCGCGTGCACTAGCATTGCAAGTACATTTGAGCAATAGGTTCCACTCTTCTTAGGGATTGGACTGCCTTTCAGTTAGGATTGTGATTGATGCAGAAGGGACTAAAGACTAATTGCACTGCCTGTTTCCTTCCCCTTTTAGGTTGTGGACACATTTCGTGCTTTAACCCTTTGGACCCCATTGGTCTTGTATATATGTATATTGATAGGATTGTGTTGGCTTAGAAGTATTACTGTGATTTTATTTGTGTGTTGAAACTCAAAGGCATTGAAACAAATATATTTGTATTTTTAAATATATCTAGACCTGACTGGGAGTGATTTGTAAGTGTCCTTTACTCTGTGTGCTCATTGAGGTCTTTTAGTCACCCTCACCCCTCCTGAGACTTAGGGGGTCATTACAAGGTGGGCAGTAAGGGATTACCGGCACCGGTAAGGAGACTGGTGCCGGTAATCCCCTACCGCCCAATTCCGAAGTCCCTTGCGGGTCCCGCTAAGGGACCAGGGTGCTAATAATGGGCTTGCAAGTCGCGAGCCCGTTATTAGCGCCCTCCCCATTCCCATTGAGCCCTATGGGGGCTCAAGTGGGAATGGGGAATGGCATGTTCAATGGGGATTTATCGGTCCCGCAAGGGTCGGACTGCACCGGTAAATCCCCATTGAAATACACCGGTACTAGACCCGTTATTGGTGGCAGTCATGGTGCAAATAGCGCCATGACAACCACCAATCTCGGAATGAGGCCCCTAGTCTTGACCACCGCCAATGCTAACTTGATTGGTCTGGCTTGTCCAGAAGGTTACCCTGTTCCAAGAAACTAGGCTGGTCTTCTGAACCTCTGCCCACCAGGTCAGAGTTCAGAAATCCGTCTTAACAAATTGGTGTACAGCAGTGGGATAGGACTGAAGGTATCCAGTGTTGCACACTAGTGAAGGCATTTCAGATTACCTATAACCAGGATACAAAGTGACTTTGCAATGAAAAGTGTAAAAGGCCATAGACCTATCGAATATAATGGAAACAAGTACCTTTATAACCTTAAATGCTTCTAGATCAGAAACATTGAGAAGATGTCTACTGAGAGAGGTTTACTTGCTCAAGGTACAAAATTGGATATGATTCAGAAAATCATGGAAGGGCAAGAGTTGCAACTCAGTGCCATAGCTTCTGATGAGAGTGCAGAAGGAGGTGGGGCTGATCCCACTGACAGAACTGACAGTTATGTCGCTGGACTCATTCATGGTGCCCATGAGGATGTGGATGATGTCATGTCCAATTTTTCCTCTGCATGCACTGATGCTTAGGCCATGCTGGAATTCAAGAACCAGGAGCTTGACTTCCTCAAGCAGAAGGAGCTTGACTTCCTCATGGCTAAGCTGAAGATAGATCAGGCAGAAAAACAGAAGGACTGGGATCACCAGTTGGAACTGGGCAAGCTTCATGTTTCAAATGGATACAAGGGATCTGAACAATGGGTTTGGGTCCTCTTCTCATCCCAGGTTTCCTAATGATCTGCTCAGTGTGTATGATGAGAATAATAAAATTATGGACTGGATGAATGCAGTTGAGTATGCATGCGAAGTTCAGGAGGTTGTGAATGCTGCTAAGATTGCATGGTTGCTCAGCAGACTACCCCATTCTGGCTGCAGTGCTATTGTGGAAATGTCAAAGGCTGAAAGAGTAGATTTTGCAATGTTGAAGCAAACTCTCATCTTAAAGTTTGGGAATACTCCTGCCCAATACGTGAAGAGGTTTAGAGAGTACAAAAAGAAAGAAGGAAGTACTTGGGTGCCATATGTGACTGATTCTTTAAAGAACTTTACTGGCTGGTTTGAAGGCTCCACCTTTGAGGGTATGCTATGTCTTGTCATGCTTGAACATATTGTTGCATCTTGTTCTACTGAGCTTAAGCAGCATTTGGAAGATTCAAAGGAATTAGATCCTAAGAAGCTGGCCATTGCAGCAGATTTGTGGGTGTCACATAAAGTGTCCTATAAGGACAAGACTCATCCTGGTAAGCAGGAGGAGGGGAAAAAGTTCAGATATAAGGAGTGTGGGGGATCTGATAAAACCTCCTCCACAAAACAAGGCCACAAAAACAAATTTAAGGGTAAGTCACAGAGAACACACAGGGTAGTGGAGGTTATCCTCCAAAACATAACTCTGGGTACAGTAAGACTCCCTATGTCCCAAGACCCAGTGGATCCTTTGTGGCTTGTGGAGCAAGTGATCATGTGAAGGGGGACACCAGATGTAAAGTCAAAACCTTGGGGGTCCACTCTGCTAATCTGGCCTTCTCCTCCTTTGAGGAAGAAGAGATTACAGGGGCATCCTTCTCCTCTGACTCCTTCCCCATTTCGATAGATTCTGAGGTTGTTTTAGTTTCACTGGATTCCTGGGAGCCTAAAGTCTCAGATGTTTAAACTAGGATTCCTGATAATACCAAGCACTACTTTAAGGACAGTGTGCTGATTAATGTAGTAGAAACTACTGCTCTTAGGGATAGTGGTTGCAGCAGAACTGTAGTGGATTCTACCTTGGTAGACTCAGAAGAAGTTGCCAGAGATCCTATGTTACCCACTAGGTTGGCTGATGGCCCACCTCTCAAGTTCCCAGTTATACTTGTAAATCTTACTGTAAATAGTACAGTGGTCAGGATTCCAGTGAGCATTCAGAGAGATGTCCCAGGAAAGGTCTTTCTGGGGAATTATCTCAGAGCTTTTGGGCTTGTGGGAGACACATCAGAGAGACCCTGCACACGGTCACACACAAGGGCTGTCCTGGCCATGACCATTGCAAAGCCCAAGCCAAAGGGGAAACCCAAGGCTAAAGGAGTCAAGAAAGACAGAGGAGGGAAAGAAAATATTCCCCCTAACTCACCTACCACTGAGGTGGAGGTAGTTGGTCACACACCTGAACCTGACGAGGAAGCGGTGTTACCTGAAGTTTTTGATCCCAATGACCATCCTGAACTACAAGGTGTGTTAGTAGAAGGTGGTCCTGACAGGATTGAATTCAGTAGGGGCTAACGTGAGTGCCCATCTCTGGAAGGCCTAAGGAGACAGGCCTGCTCCCAGCTTGAGGGTGAACCTGCTGGGAAGCATAGGATTTATTGGGAAGGTGGGCTCCTCTACAGTGAGCCTACAGAGTCTACAGAAGGAGACCATACGGGGTTGGTGGTTTCCCCTCCTCTTGCAGTTGGCACATGGAGTGCCCCTTGCTGGTCACCTTGGCATAAAGAGAACCAAGCAAAGGTTATCTAAGCATTTCTACTGGTCCAAGATGGGGGTGCAAGTAGAAAGTCACTGCATGAGTTGTGCCATCTGCCAGTTATCTGGGAAAAGTGGCACAACAATCCAAGCTCCATTGGTACCAGTCCCAGTTGTAGGGGTACCATTCTAGAGGGTAGGGATTGACATTGTTGGTTTCCTTGACCCCCAAACATCCTCAGGCAACAGATTTATCCTGGAGCTGGTTGACCATGCCACCAGGCATCCTGAGGCCATCCCATTGAAGACTGTGACTGCCAAGTCAGTTGCAAAAGCTTTACGTGGCATATTTAGTAGGGTCGGCTTCCCTAAAGAAGTTGTGTCTGATAGGGGTAGCAACTTTATGTCAAAGTATATGCAGGCCATGTGGAAGGAATGTGGTGTCACCTACACGTTTTCATCCACATACCACCCACAAACCAATGTTCTTGTTGAAAGGTTTAACAGAACCTTAAAGAGCATGATTGGGAAGAGCCCCAAAGAAGAAAATGGGATCTTCTACTACCATGCTTACTGATTGCCTACAGAGAGGTACCTCAGTAGGGTGTTGGCTTCAGCCCCTTCGAAATTCTGTTTGGTCACCCTGTGAGGGTAGTCAAGGAGGGATGGTAGATGCCCACTCCCCTCATCACTACCAACATAGACAATGTGCTGGGGCTCAGAAAGAGGATGGTACTCCTGATGGGTCTGGCTAGTGAGAAACAGAAGGCAGGGCAAGCACTGGTGAAACATTGGCATGACCAGAAGCCTGCCCTCATCAATTTCACCCCAGGTCAGCAAGTCCTGATCATGAATCCTATAAGGCCTAGAGCTTTACAGGACAAATGGTCAGGCTCTTACACAGTGGTGGAGCCACTGGGTGAGGTCAACTATTTAGTGGACCTTGGAAGGCCAGGGTAATCTCCAAAAGTGTTCCATGTAAATAGAATGAAGGCTTTCATTCCAAGAGTAGAAATCACTGCATTGCTGCTGGCTTCAGATGTTGAGGAGGAGGAGTCAGAACCTCTCCCTGACCTGTTCCAGGGCAGTCCTTCAGATAGCTCCATTGAGGGTGTCAAAGTGGCCCCTCACCTGACTTCTGAACAACAGGCTGAGGTGAAAAGTTTGTTGAGGCAATTTTCCCCCTTGTTTTCACAGTCTCCTGGTTTGACACCTTGGTGCAAACATGACATTGACACAGGAGATATTGTACCTAACAAAAGTAGGGGATACAGGGTGTCAGACAAAATAAGGTCTTACATTAAGACAGAGGTCAACAAGATGTTGGATTTTGGGGTTATTGAACCCTCTAGTAGTCCTTGGTCTAGCCCTCTGGTTTTGGTTCCAAAGGCAGGCACCTCTGAGTTGAGGTTCTCTGTGGATTACATGGCTCTGAATGCTGTCGACAAGACAGATGCTCACCCCTTGCCTAGAACAGAAGAGCTGGTGGATGCTTTGGGTGCCTCCAAATACCTCAGCACATTTGACCTCAATGCAGGTTATTGTCGCGGAGCTAGAGCAGAGGTAGAGCAGTCTTTGCAGTCAACACTGCCTCTGTGCTCCAGTCTCTCTACCATCAATTCTTTCTTTTGTGGGAGGACCCATAAAAGCATACCTGACACCGCGGAGCGGTCGCTGAGCTATAGCAGAGGTAGAGCAGTCTTTGCAGTCCTTGGGCCTCATTACGAGTCCAGCGATAACTGTGCCGGAAATTCCAGCAGGTTACCACCGGACTAGTATTACCATTCCACCTCCGTGATTGCCTGAATCACTGGGGCGTTACAACCCCAGTGACCCGGTAAATCCGGAGGCGGAATTCTGTTAATTCCCATAGGAATGTGGGGAAGTGGAAACACCAGCACCATGCTGTAATGGTGCCGGTGTTTCCATGTCCGCCTGCAGGCGGGTGGTGTTAATCCCACTAGGTCAGACCTGGCGGGAGTCACACCTCTCACCTGCAGGACTCTTAACCAGTCAGTCCGGAAAGAACGATGGTGGTGGATTTACCACCAACGTTCCTTCCAGACCAGCCGGGTCATAATGAGGCCCTTGTCAGGACTGCAAAGGTCATGGGCTCAGAACAAAATCTGCTTCAACACACGCCGGTGAGACTAACTAATGAGGGCGAAGAAGACGAGAAAAGGTGTTTGAGAAGTTTGCGCCCAATGCAGCAGCAAACATGCCCCTCCTCAAGTGCAAAGCAAACTGCCAGACCACGGCCGCAAGGACCTTCAGCTACAAATTGCATGTCGCCAGCAATCACCACAATCAACATAACAGGAGTACAATTTCGCCATGCAAAAGCGGCGCAAAACCCCCAAAAAACAGCAAAGAAGGGAGCACATCTGTCTGCAGATCTCGAATCAATCCAAAGTGACTTTGTAAAAGTGAGGGGTGAATCCTCTAAGGACCCTGCCATGACTCCCCAAGACTCACCAAAGGAAAACACCACTACCGGCGAAGAAAGTGAAACCATGGGTGCCCTAAATGTTCGGAGTGAGCCCTCTGCTGAAGGAAGCCCAGTGCAGCCGGTCGGAGGACGGACTACAAGGGACTCGCCCCAGCGAGAGAGAGCCCACGAACGCGCGGCCAGTGCAGCGTTGCCATCTAAAACTAACCGCCAAAAGAAACCTCAAGAACCACTGGCAACCTCACTTGCCTTGGACGCGGACTCGGCATTCCAGGAAACGTGCAGGTCGAGGGGCTCCCTGGGCGTGTGCAGGACCGTGGAGTCAACGCCCTCGCCTGAGGCCTCTCTGAGCCTGGGAAGCTTACGGGAGCTAGCAGGGGTCCCAGACCCCCAGGAGATCACGGCGCAGGTCCACGCTGTCTGGTAGGAGGACAGTGCGGAGCTCCGGAAGCCCCACACGCTAGTCCTGGAGCTGGGCAGTCCAAACTCTGCTGGGGACTTAGAGCTCTCAGCAGGCTCTCGAGCTCCCCCAGTAGCTCAACCTGCACCACAGCGGACACCCTGCACGAATGGAATGGACGGGGGAAAAGATATCAGCCAAGAGGCACCAGTGGATAACTGTGAAAAAATCTATGATAAACAGCTACAAGACAGATGCTCACCCCTTGCCTAGAACAGAAGAGCTGGTGGATACTTTGGGTGCCTCCAAATACCTCAGCACATTTGACCTCACTGCAGGTTATTGTCGCGGAGCTAAAGCAGAGGTAGAGCAGTCTTTGCAGTCAACACTGCCTCTGTGCTCCAGTCTCTCTACCATCAATTCTTTCTTTTGTGGGAGGACCCATAAAAGCATACCTGACACCGCGGAGCGGTCGCTGAGCTATAGCAGAGGTAGAGCAGTCTTTGCAGTCCTTGGGCCTCATTACGAGCCCAGCGATAACTGTGCCGGAAATTCCAGCAGGTTACCACCGGACTAGTATTACCATTCCACCTCCGTGATTGCCTGAATCACTGGGGCGTTACAACCCCAGTGACCCGGTAAATCCGGAGGCGGAATTCTGTTAATTCCCATAGGAATGTGGGGAAGTGGAAACACCAGCACCATGCTGTAATGGTGCCGGTGTTTCCATGTCCGCCTGCAGGCGGGTGGTGTTAATCCCGCCAGGTCAGACCTGGCGGGAGTCACACCTCTCACCTGCAGGACTCTTAACCAGTCAGTCCGGAAAGAACGATGGTGGTGGATTTACCACCAACGTTCCTTCCAGACCAGCCGGGTCATAATGAGGCCCTTGTCAGGACTGCAAAGGTCATGGGCTCAGAACAAAATCTGCTTCAACACACGTCGGTGAGACTAACTAATGAGGGCGAAGAAGACGAGAAAAGGTGTTTGAGAAGTTTGCGCCCAATGCAGCAGCAAACATGCCCCTCCTCAAGTGCAAAGCAAACTGCCAGACCACGGCCGCAAGGACCTTCAGCTACAAATTGCATGTCGCCAGCAATCACCACAATCAACATAACAGGAGTACAATTTCGCCATGCAAAAGCGGCGCAAAACCCCCAAAAAACAGCAAAGAAGGGAGCACATCTGTCTGCAGATCTCGAATCAATCCAAAGTGACTTTGTAAAAGTGAGGGGTGAATCCTCTAAGGACCCTGCCATGACTCCCCAAGACTCACCAAAAGAAAACACCACTACCGGCGAAGAAAGTGAAACCATGGGTGCCCTAAATGTTCGGAGTGAGCCCTCTGCTGAAGGAAGCCCAGTGCAGCCGGTCGGAGGACGGACTACAAGGGACTCGCCCCAGCGAGAGAGAGCCCACAAACGCGCGGCCAGTGCAGCGTTGCCATCTAAAACTAACCGCCAAAAGAAACCTCAAGAACCACTGGCAACCTCACTTGCCTTGGACGCGGACTCGGCATTCCAGGAAACGTGCAGGTCGAGGGGCTCCCTGGGCGTGTGCAGGACCGTGGAGTCAACGCCCTCGCCTGAGGCCTCTCTGAGCCTGGGAAGCTTACGGGAGCTAGCAGGGGTCCCAGACCCCCAGGAGATCACGGCGCAGGTCCACGCTGTCTGGTAGGAGGACAGTGCGGAGCTCCGGAAGCCCCACACGCTAGTCCTGGAGCTGGGCAGTCCAAACTCTGCTGGGGACTCAGAGCTCTCAGCAGGCTCTCGAGCTCCCCCAGTAGCTCAACCTGCACCACAGCGGACACCCTGCACGAATGGAATGGACGGGGGAAAAGATATCAGCCAAGAGGCACCAGTGGATAACTGTGAAAAAATCTATGATAAACAGCTACAAGACAGAAAAAGAAAAAAAGGGGGAAACCCATCATCAAAGCACACTAGAACTGCACAATTGACCCCATTGCAGAAAACAATAATAAAAAAATAAAACCAAAAAAGAACACCACAAAAAGTCGCAAACAAGAGACAACTAAAAAGGGGACTAAAGTCCCAACAGAAAAAACATGTTTAAAAACAACTTTCTGCAACTCGCTAAATCACTTCTTCGCGAGACAAGGAAAAAGAAAACACGAAGTCCTAACTGAACTCACAGACGATGAAATTCTAGAAGCAGTAACGGACCTACCTCCAGTCCCGAAAACACGTACAACAATCTACAAACCCAGCGACACCACAACTCCGACAAACAACAGCACGGCGCCAGGTCTAGCTCCACAGCAGGAGCTGACTAAGAACCCTGCTCAAGGGTCCCCCCAGAATGAAAACAAACACCTTAACGCCGATGCTACGCAGGACAAAAACACACAATCTCCAACTATAAATACACCACCCCCTGCATACCTGGGTATGCGACCGCAATTTCCACAAGAAGTCCACCCTGCGCCAGTGGGGCCACAAAAGGAGGCTGAAGAACGGAGAAAGTCAATCCCCAGAGACCTCAACATAACCTAGCTGCCTCATACCGATGAACCTTACTTTACACCAGATTCATCAGTCTCACAACCTAGAGATGAGGTCAACGCAGACTGGCTGAATCCACCAACTCCAAGACCAGCGAGAAAGTCCTCATTAACCTACTTGACAAGAGACACTCAACCTTCACAAAACCAGCTGCATGACAGACTACTACACGAGCCAGCCCACGGCACACTGAACAGAAGTATGGGCCATGCCTACTCGCTCCCAAAAGAAACCCCAACAAAAAAACATGACATGATGATGATAATGTCAGCGATTACGATTGCCCTAGCGCCCTTTGGGAAATTGTACGAGTCCCTAAATGAGACTCTAAAGGATCACACAACACTCATTAATAAACACCAAACTGCTTTACCTGGAAGGTTTCATTACGGCAAAGGAAAGCACCCCAAAGGAAAGCTTTGTTAGTCCAATCCCCCAAGGAAACTTCCAAGACATGGGCAGATACAAACCAGAGGGACAGAAATAGCAAGGAGCATGTGCTCAAACCCAAACAGATCCACCATCAGGAGTTACAACCTTTGTATTCTCAAGCAACCTACATGACACTCCTACAGGCAAGAATAAAAATGGAAGCCTAAAAAAAGTTACCACAGGCAATTTAAAATTAAGAAACGAGGCCTGCATCATCATCGATTTCCCACACAAACCTACGCCTTCATGGAAACCAAGCTACCCTTCCAAGGACAGACTGGAAAAGTCTAACCCCGTGAATCAGACTTTAACAAAGCCAGGGAGCTCAGAAAACATCTCCTGTGAGTCAGAAAACTCTCAAAAGCCAAATCACTTTCTATTCAATCCACAGAAAACAAAAATTCTGCAACTCCAACCGCAACTACACGACTCAATCCAAAAATTTCAGAGAACAGTCGATGACTTCATGGCAAACAAAAGCTCCATGAATATAAACCTACACCTCTCCCCCGACCTAGCAGCAAACAAGAAAGTGAGAGAAAGAGTACCGGCCTCTATGAGAACACAGAAAAAAAAGACCACAGAAAAAACGCAGATGGAACAGCTCAACAACATCAACACCGAAACCACGGGCCAATTCAAGAGCTCCAATAGGACCATTCCAGCCTAAACAGCCAGAACCTGATAACCATATACACCGAAAGGAAAACGGAATGCCGTCCCATAATAAAAAGCCGCAAGGAACACATAGCCACAGACGGCAGGACCCCTTACCGCCTCAGGGCATCCCACAATGCCTCTCATAGTGACCAAAACAAAATGCGATCTGCTCAGGGCCAACTCAGGAACTCACCTGGAATCACAATCCTTAAACTCGAACAAACAGAATAAAATACAGATACACTAACACTAAACCGAGGAACAATTATGAAAATTCTAAGATATACCAATGACCTTAAACGTCTACGCCCAAAAGACATCACACTCGTCGAAACCTACCACAAAGGTAGGAAGGCAAAGGCCTACATACACCTAACAGAATCCCCAAGAGCAAGTCTGACCAAGGAAGATATTGAAGCCCTCCTCAAAAAAGGATTCCTTATAACACATTACCAAGATAAAAACCCTTCTTCTGGCCAGGATACAGAGAATAAAACGGCAAATGCCCAAAGGACACTCTACAGATCGAAAACAGAAGTATACCATCGATCAGAAACTAATTATGGCAGCGCACAACACCAACGGCTCCAAACTAAGACCTTTGAAACGCAGATAAAAGAACAAACAGAAAAACCCAAACAACCTCCAAGTGAAGAGCTTCTCCTGGGAAAGATCAACAATCTCACAATGGAATCTGCAACGAACAACCACCTAGACCTGAATACAAAATCAAAACAAAACACTCTATCCTTCGGTCCAATAAAACAACTATGGGCTTGGCTACCAAAAAGAGCAAATTCTGTGGCCAACAAATAGCAACCAGCAATGAGACAAAAAAAATATGACACGCCAAGAAACAGAGAAGGAAAGAAATCTACACCAGCGACACTAAAAATGGGATTGTAGAACACTAGGGGCTTTAAACATCTGACAACAAAGGGAAAAACCAACCTGGGAAATTTTGATATCCTTGCACTCCAGGAGATCTGGCTAATGACTCCACCGGCAATGGACGGCTATGCAATTGAAGTCGCCCCAGCCAAAAAAGGTCTGATAGGTCACCCCTCAGCAGGCCTTCTAATCGCAGTCCGCTCTGGATGACGTTTGTCAATTGAAAAAAAGTGATCCTTCTCGCAAAGCCACCTCTCCGTGCAGGTGAAGTGGACTAGAACAGATCAAACTAGCGAGAAGATCCTGGTATCGTCCATGGTAATAATAACAACGTACTGGAACCCTAAAGCCATCACAGATGAGAAATTCCTACGGACACTTGAATCAGAAATAGACGAAAATCCAAGCCAACTCAGATATAAGGTTGATCGTTATATGCGGAGATCTAAATGCAAATTGCCTGACCGCAAAGGAAACCTCCTTAACAAACATCGCGAAGTGGCAGGGGGACTCCAGGGGCCAAAAATGGGTGAAATTTATGGACTCAACGCACATCTATAACACAGATCAAATCTACCCAAAAGCAACCCAAATCCCAACATGGGAGAGAAATAGTCAAAAAGCCACTATCGACTATATATTCACCTCGGAGGAAATGCTCAACCTATTAACATCGTTCGACATAACAAGAACCAAAGTCAGCGACTACAACATTCTGCAAATCACGTGGATCTCCCAAAGATCTCCAAACCCAACTATGACTGAAGAAGTTGAAGTTACAAACCAAGGTAACTGTCTCCGCTTAACAAAAGAAAGAATTCTGGAACTATCTTCAACATACAAAAAAAACCTCAGAATCAGTGAGACAGCGAAAAGCACTGAAATAGACTACCAACCATTACTGATCGCATATCAAGCAGGCCCCTCAAAACATCAAGGAGCATCACAGTATGGTGCTCACCACTATGACAAACTCCGGTGGAGAAACGTCGGGACCTCCGCAAACTCAAACGACAGGCGGCCACGTCAAAATCTCCAACAATTAATAAAATGTACCAAGTGGAAGCAAAGAAATATGCAGGTTGGATCAAATCCTACAGAGCAATTCTATATCAACATGACTCAGAGGTGATGTTAAGGAAGGTCAACAGCAAAAACTCTAGAGAATTCTGGGACCATATAAAAGCGGTTTACAAAGACACATGCCCATCAACAGCCAACACGGTGAGCGAGGACAGATGGAATGACCACTTCAACAGCCTTTTCCAGAAGCCATCTGAAAATCCCAAGCCACGTAACTCTAAGGCCCGTATTCCATGGGACAACTTCTCCGACAAAGTCGATATAGCAAGAGCGATTCAAAAACTAAAATCATCCAGAGCCCCAGGCCCAGACGGGATAATGAATATCGACCTGAAAAACCACCAAGCTGCCTGGGCTTCCTTCATCAGTATCACCTTTAAAGAAATAAGTCTAACAAAGACAATACCCAGATCCTGGACTTCTGCGACAGTCGTCCCCATCTACAAAAAGGGAGACAGATCTGATCCCGCCAACTATCACCCAATAGCTCTGCTGGACATGATAGGAAAAATCTACGGTTCGTTCCTGCTAGAAAGCTTCCAACGATGGGCCAAACGGTCCCCGTGTGATTACCCCTTCCAAACCGGCTTCTCAAAGAACATAGGGGCAACAGTAAATATTATGCTATTGAGAATAATAAAAAGTAAAACACGAGTCCAACAAAAAGAAGTCTTTATGGCCTTTGTCGATCTAACCCAAGCATTTGACAACATCGACCACAATCTACTATGGTCCAAACTAGATGCATGGAACTTCCCTAAACAGATTCTAGAACCTATCATCGCTCTTCACACAAAACCCATGATAAGAGTGAAGCTAAACCAAAAAGGCACCCTCACCAAAGAGATCCCGACCAACCGAGGAGTGAAGCAAGGCTACCCTCTGGTGCCCGCGTTATTCAAAGCCTTTCTTGGAGACTACAAAGAGAGCGGCAAAGATCTGAGAACCTTCCCACCCAAAATAGGGGAGTGACTGGTCCCAAGGCTACTTTATGCTGACAACATCATCTTGATTGACCAGATGCCGATCGGACTCCAACGCCAGTTTAACAACTTGACCAGCTACATATCAAAAACATCCTCGAGATCAACAAAGAAAAAACCAAAATCATGATCATTGAAAAAACTGCTAAAAAAAAAAGCAAATCCCACCACTGGACTATTGATTACACCAACATCGAATTTGTTAAAGAATTCAAGCACCTTGGGGTTATGATTGACAGCTCAGGCAACGAGTCAAGTATGCAGACAAACCTCTGGGAAAAAAACTCGGAAACTCACCTCCCAGGCCAAAGCGATGGGCAGAAAATGTGGACGCTTCTCGCTGCTGCCAGTGATAAAATACTACAAAGCAAAAGTGATTCCATCCTTGACATATGGAGGTGAAGCTACCCTGACAACCCCATCAAGTCTCTGGTCCAAACTTGAAGGACACTGCTGGCGAGAATTGCTCCGCCTTCCAATGTCAACATCCATGCCAGCAATAAGGAGAGAACTCAGGCTGTCATCGTTAAAAGCAGTAGTTGACTGGAGTGAAATGTCCCTATACAGAAAAGTGACCATGCCAGACCAGCTCCTCAATACAAGCTGATAAATCAAGAAATCCATGCAGGAGGATGCAAGATGTTATCAACTTGGGCAACTAAGAATAAACTCCAATTGGAGCAAACGGGCTGCAACGAGGAGGACTTACACCAAAACCCAATGAGAAAAAGCTAAACGAACTGGACTGGATAGAAACCCAAGACAAGGCTGTCTCAAACAAACTACTGGTCCATCTTCCAAGTCAATGCAAAAAACTTAATGAAATTGAACAAGTGCTCATAAACCTCCCTGACAAATGCCTGCGACAAACCTTTCTAAGGGGCAAGTTAAATCTCCTTCAAACCAATGAAATTAGAACACTCAGAGGACTTTCCACTTCGGGAAGCTGTAGACTCCGCAAGAACGCTTCCGAAACAGAATCGGTTCGACACCTTCTGTTGATGTGCCCTGAAACTTCAACACTAAGAAAATCATACTTAAAACCTCTTCTAGAACCCTTATCACTGAGAGAAGAAGAATCTTGGTGGAACCGTCTAATGAGCGGCAAGAAAACCAGCTGGACAATTGCAATGGCGAAGATCCTGGAAGCTGCCTTAGCAGAATGCTTCAAAGAAGAAAATCATACACTGTCGCCTGGAACCACACAACCTTAAGAAGAATCCCCCCCCAAAAAAAGAAACAAAGAAACAAAGAAACAAAGGAAAAGTAAAATAAATAGAAAGCAACCACTTTGTAAAATCAGAAATTTGATAAATACAAAAAAAATAAAAATAAATAGCCCTTGCAGAACATGTGAAGGAGAAGGCAGCTTTCTCAACACCAGAGGGTCTTTACCAGTTCAGGGCAATGCCTTTTGGGTTGAAGAATGCCCCTTCCACTTTCCAGAGGCTTGTGAATCATGTCCTTAATGGGTTGGATGAATTCTGTCTTGCATATCTGGATGATATAGCCGTTTTCAGTGCTACCTGGGAGGATCATGTAAAACACTTTAGGATTCTGTTGCAGGCTCTTCACACGGCCCACTTGACCATAAAGGCCATTAAGTGCCAGATTGGACATGGATCAGTGGTCTACCTTGGACATGAAGTAGGTGGACTTTCTAGGACTCACTGGGTACTACAGGAATTTCATGGCAGACTATGGCACCATAGCTGCCCCGCTGACTGCTCTCACAACTCCTAAGAAACCCAAGAAGGTAACTTGGTCTGAAGAGTGTGGCAAGGCCTTCAATGGCTTAAAAGACTCCTTGTGCTAGGCCCCTGTTCTCAGGGCCCCTGATTATCAAAGACCTTTTATTGTGCAGACAGATGCCTCTGACACTGGGATAGGAGCTGTACTATCACAAGTAGATGAGAAGGGCAAGGACCACCCTATTGGCTTCATTAGTCGCCATCTTAAGGACAGAGAGCTCAGATGGTCCACAGTAGAGAATTAATGTTTCTCTGTTGTGTGGGCCCTAAGGAAGTTGAGGTCCTACCTCTACGGGACCACCTTCTCTGTGCAAACTGACCATAAGCCCTTAAAGTGGCTAATGAACATGAAGGGAGAGAATTCAAAGTTTCTCCGGTGGTCCATAAGCCTTCAAAGCTTTGACTTCACTATTGAGCATAGGCCAGGTGTCCAATATAGCAATGTTGATGGGTTGTCCAGAATTTTTAACCAACCTGAAAATGAGACTCATTCAGGGGTGGATTAATTCCCATTGTCCTTGTCTGGGAGGGGCGAGTGTTAGGAAAGATTCCATTTAATGTGTAATTTTCCATCCAGTTGTGTACCCCCCCAACGTTTTGCTTTGTTTAAACACCATAGTCTGACTTTACCAGAGGAGCACAGCCTTCTGCTGCACTCCCATGGGCTTTTTTGCTCACTTCTTATGGGGAAACTGACATGCCCTTAAAGACAGTCAGTACTGGGAGACTTTGTTTCCCTTAGTCCTTGTCAATGTTACAACTTTTCTGCAACATGTTGCATGTGCACAAAGTACCTTACAGTACAGTGCACTTGGGTCTTCCTGTCATTTCTAAAGTCCCTAGTTACTCCCAAAGGATTGTTTAGGAGAAGTGCAGATATGCCATGGACAGGGCTGGTGGCAGCTTATCTTTTCATATCTTTTTAACACTTTCCTGCCAGGTAAACCGCGATTACCGCATTTGGCACAAATAGGTGGCCTGGATCCAAAATGGCCATCCCACGAGGTTCTTTGTCCTGTCCTTTGGCCATCTTGTCCCTTCACCTTCCCCAGGTCGAGCCGACCTGGGTCAGTCCTTATTTGGGCATGCATTTTCCCGCAAAGCACCAAGCTTTCGCTGGCTTCTGCATGTCTTGAGTGTACACACCCATGATCTGGCCGGACTGTCTAATTTCAATACACATACTGGATGCCATAGAGTCTGGTGTACTGAGAATGCCTGGGACCACCATGGTCCATGATTGGTCCAAGTATGGTATGCCTGTATGTGAGCAGATCTCCCGTTGGGTCCTCTTCGTTTTGGCACAAAGGAGATTTTGGATAAGAGACGGCTCCAAACACCCATACCATGTCGATCTCTGGAGTTCTCACAGAATGAAGGATAGGATCAAAGTATTCTGAAACTAAGAAGCCGAGTCAAGGAACTGCTGGTGACCCACTGGAAGGTTTGGCACCCTGCGCCTGCTGTCGTCCCGTGGGACCCCTCTGCATCTGGTCATCCTAGAAGGTCTGCGAAGAAACTTCAACCCATTGGAATAGTGGCACCAACTATTCTTGGCACCTTCATCAGAACCTGCATATAAGCCTTCTCAGAATTGTCCCTGGGCCAACCAGTGGGCTGACCAGCTTACGCAGGACCTTTGCTCTGTGACCACCGCCATTTTGAGAAGGCCCTCGAAACTTGGTACATTGCAAGCTCTCTGTTGACGGCAAACTCACACCGAATTTCATAAACTTGGCATTCCCAGGTCTGGAGTTAAGTGAGTGCGCCCGAACCGGAGTATAAGCGGTTACCGTGTCGCCCAGTGATACTGGCCTGATCCATCTACAAGGAGCAGAGAAATCACCACTGTCCCTTTTGGGAACCAACGCTGTATCTTTGTCGCTGAAAGCCGGAGAGCGAGATTGCTGTATTTGAACATGTAACCGAAGTTGACTCGACTGCCGAAGTTTGGTCCGGAGTGCACCGGGGGTCGGTGAGTAATTGCAACCCTAATCGGTGGGCCCTAGCGCATCCATCCATTGTTGCTGTCACAATCCATGCCCCTAACCTCCTCAGGTATAACAGCCCCCTGGCAGCAGTGGAGCTAAAGCCCTTCACACCGGCCCCAAGGGCCTTAAAACTCCATCAGAAACATATATGGAGTCAGTCCTTGTGCCTTTGGCACCAGACTCATCATCAGAAATAAAGCAACACCAGTTTTGGACCTTAATCCATCAAGGAGGCTTATTACACAGCTCAGTTCTTCAGAACCAATCCATGCGGTCTAGTGTTTTGGGTGTGGCTGGGCCTGGAACTACTTTACCTAGGCTATTTAAACAACACCCAAACAGCAGAACACGCTTCACGTTATTCTGCACTCCTGCAGCATAACGTTCACTGTGTCCAGCACCTGCTCATCTGCTTCTCCGGTGGCCCGATCCTGAAGCCCTAGATCCGGATTCCATTAATAACCTGGAAGTACAAGAACTGCATTAGCGTGCACAAACTCTTACCTGTGAAGTAACTCGCCTTGAATCCATCCTGCGCTTTGCTTACCTCGCCCATCTCCGGAGTTCGCCTCAACCTGAAAAGGTAAAGAAACAAGGACAGCATTAATAACAATTCTTACCTGGGCAAGCAGCGAGTCCTGGCAGCACCCTGTGCTTCTCTTACCTCGCCCATCTCCGGGTTTCACTGCAACCTGCAAGGGAGAAGGAACAAGGTCAGCATTAACAAAGCACTTACCTTGGCAAGCAGCTCTTCGATCTCTCTTCACTATGGAACATCACTGCAACCTGTAAAAAGAAGAGAAGAGAACACAGGTTAGCAATTGACAGCAATAAACAGCGCAGTTCTCCGTGCTACAATAACTCACCGTGGTGTTCGCCATCAGCGCGGCAACTCCGAGATCACAACCATCCCTGTGAAAACAAAAAGAGACATTGTTAGGGAACAGTGTAGTGGAGCAAGATGCAGAGAAGACAGAGAAAACAGAGGGAAAGAAAGAGACAGGATAAAGAAGGAAAAGACATTGTAACTCACCTGGAAGACAGCAAGCAGAGACGGAGTCACAGCCGGTCTGGACCCGACATAAGGGTACATGGACCAGTGAAGCAACTAGGTCCAAGGAACGCCTGCACCAACCACGCCCCTGCACAGAGACGCAGGATAGAGAGTTCAACGCACAAAAACCTAAGGTGAGCAATAACCCCAAGGGAGGGGATTTGGACCGGAGGGAGTTGGGAGTCCACCCCTCACAGTGTCAATCTGGAAAAGTGAATACCCTTCATTTGAATGATGGACGTATCTTGATGGCCGAAGGCCAACCGTCTTATGCACAAAATTATAGAAATACAGGCTGCTATGCTTGACCAACAAGCGGCCATTTTAAAAGTAGCAAGAATCGCCATTTTGCTTGTTAACCATTGCTCATTGCTTTCTGTCTAAACTGCTTTGCAGCTTGCTATTCCTGCGAATTCTGCTTACTCTGCTCAACTGTTAACATTGTTGTCTGAATATGAAAGGGCAAGGTCGCGGGACTGAGGAGTTCGTTGAAACTCCTCATGAGTAGCCCAGAAAGGAATGCCCACGCTCCCTCTCTGTAGCCTTGAGGGAGAGCTGCAGGGCATTTAATCATTTCACAGCTGCCAGCCAGTCTCGTACTGTGGTAGAATATGTTAGACTAAAGCAGCTAAAGGCTTGAATTAAGCTCTTCTTACGGCCCCCCTTCGCAAAACCCTTTAGAGCGTGTCGGCTCCCAGGACACGAATAGCATCTCATAGATAGCAAAGCTTGGAATGTGGCTCTTCCCCCGTGTGCAGCTTGCTTCCAAGAACAGAAGCACCGTGTTCTGTTCAACAACTAGAAGATGCCTCCGCACTTTCCAAATTGCACATTGTTACTAGAATAGACATTGAAAGTGTCTGTCATGATCTCTGCTTCCAAAAGATCAGGACTTGCCCGACTCCCTTGGAAGCAGACCCATAACCCCGGTTCCGAGTGCCAGCCAGTCCCAATTGGGACCTTTTGGACCCTGTCCTGGCGCCAGTGGCACCAGGCTCATAAAGATGCCCAGTCCCAGCGCTGGAAGCGCCGGGCTCATAATGCTTGGGTGGACTTACCTGCAGCAGACCATGCTGCTTACTTACCTGCCAGTTGAACCCCTGATCCTCTTCTGTTTGGGACTACTTTTCCTGTTGGGAGGGGCAGGAGCCACTCCCTAGGTTCAGAACACTGGAACTCTTCTGGAAAGCAGGAACTTTTTTCTTACCTAGGCGTGGCTGTGGAAGGAGACACCGAAGCACTACAGGAGGCTATTTAAACCACACCCGATGGATGAATCTTGCTTTGCGTTATTCTGCATTCTCTGCAGCAGAACGCTCATCGTGTCTTCTGCTTCTGATCCTGGGCCTAAGGGAACAAAGGCTTACCATCCTGGAATCCAGTCTTCAGCAGCACCTGTAAAGACAAAGAAAGAACAGGTTAGCACTACGGTCTTCAGTGGCAGCGCATCTCTTATCTGGTCCATCGGCTGTCACCAACGCCTCGCGCTGCATTCCGGCATCTGAAAGACAAAAGCTTACCAGCTCTTCGCACGCTCCGGAGGCCTTCGGCGCTGCATCCCGCATCTGAAAGACAAAAGAAGGTGCGTTTAAAGACATTGGGCAACTTTATTACTCACGTGCCATTACTCCTTCCCACGCTGAATCCAGTGGGTATTCCAGCACCCTTCAGCTTCTCTAAAGCTCCGAACTTGTACCTGCAAGATAAAAGGGACAGTTAGTGCGCATCGTGAAGCAGGCTACAAGCGCTTACTTACGTGCTTCCAGGCGCTTCTATTCCTCACACGGGTTCGATCCTCAACTCTCATCAGCCCGCCATCCGCCATCGCTGGAACCCTGCAAAACAAGAGATATCATTACAAAAGACTTTTAAGACATTTGAAGTGCCCAGAACTTACCGTTCGTGCAGTTATTGACGGACAGCAGTCCTCTGAGGTCAAGAGGCCTGCACCCTTATCCAGTGAAGAAACTGGTTACGGCACCCTGCCCCGAGGCAGATGGAGAGCTCGGCGTTGACTTACCTAAGGTGAGGGCGTTAACCTTTGGGGTTCTACAGGAGAAGAGAAAGGGAAGAGGAGAGAGGCACCCAATAACCCCAGTTCATTAATCCCATATTTTCTATCTGCAGACATCTTGCTCTTCGAGTCAGACATACAGTGCACAGAGGTCCAGCCCAAAGAGCCAACCGTGTGTTACACATCACCTTTGAAGATACGGCATTCACCCAGTCAAGACCGGCGCCTCTGCGGGAATCAGGTGAGCGTTACAGAACGCAAAGCCTACCGCAAAACTTCCACCCAGGCGCTATGGAAACCTCGGATACCGACCAGTTAGCCCAGTTACTTGGGGAACTAAGAGCAGAAGTGCATGCAGCCCGTCAGGAAACGAATGCTCTAAGAAGGGAACTGATTATTTCCAAGGAGCGAACAGACGATCTCGCTAGACAATTGCTACAGTCACAAGCCGGACAAACTCCGTTACCCGCATCAGGGGCAAATCTTCCTTCAACATCCTCTACGAACCCAGTGCAGATCAACCTACCTGGGAATGTACCTCTGGCTCCGCCCGAACGATTTTCTGGTGACCCAAAGAGGTTTTCAGTATTTATTAATCAGTGCCGGTTGCACTTCTTATGCCGGCCAGCAGCCTTTCCAACTGATCAAGCTAAGGTAGCTTTCGTGCTTTCGTACCTTAGTGGCAATGCGGCAGACTGGTCGATCCCTCTAGTTAATCAAGATGATCCGGTTCTCCATGATTTTCAAGCTTTTCAGCTCAGTATGGAAAAACTGTTTGCAAGACATTCACAGGGGCAGGCCTTGGACAATGAGCTCCTTTCATTGCGACAGGGTAATCAAGACCTTTTGGCTTATATTGCGTCTTTCAACAGACTGATAGTGGAAACTCGATGGCCTGAGGACAAAAGGATTACGCTGTTTTATAGAGGTCTACGTGGAGAGCTCAAAGATGTGTTAGCCCAAGTAGTGAATCCCCCGCAAGACTGTTCGGACTATATTGACTTAGTCGTTCAAATTGACGACAGACTGCAGAACAGGAAGGCCGATCGTTCCAAGTTTGATGCTCGAGTATTTTCCAAACCACCAACTCCTACCAAAGGAGTAGACTCCGGGGGAACCCATGCAAATAGGGGGCCTGAAAGGACCACTAACACAAAAGGAGCGGGAAAGGAGAAAACAGCTGCAATTATGCCTCTATTGCAGAAACTCGGGGCACTTTCTTCGAGACTGTCCGGTGAAACCAGCCAAGAAGGCAGTAGGAGCTGCAGTTACCAGGGTCACAAACTCTGAGCAGGGAAACGACCTCGCCTGACAAGAATAGAGGTCCTCTTGCCGAGCGTCAAAACCAGTTCCGTGACCTCGCATTTCGTGATACCTATGGTCCTCATTAGCCCTGAACATCCGGATCGATTACATGCGATTGAAGCTTACGTCGACAGCGGTGCCATCGGCAATTATGTGGATCATGAAATGGTTTTGAGGATGAATCTGACTCTTTGTCCAAAGGCTGTAAAGGACGTCATTACTACGGTGGATGGTACGGAGATAGCCTCCGGACCAGTAACGCATACCACCCAAGAAGTGACGCTAGTAAGTCAAGATGGACACCATGATAAGATCGTGTTCGATGTGATCAAGGCCCCTCTGTTCCAGATTATTCTAGGAATTCCTTGGTTAGAGAAGCACAATCCTCAGATCGATTGGCGAGCAAGAACGGTTCAGTTTCCAGAATGTGTCTCTACTTGTCACCCTCGACCTGATGTTGCACTGGCAGCAATTTCCTCGGAGGCTCCCCAGTTACCTCCTGAATACCTAGAATTCCAAGATGTTTTCCGGAAGGATCAGGCTAACTCTCTACCTCCTCATAGGTCTTATGACTGCCAGATAGACCTGATACCTGGATCTACTCCTCCTTGTAGTAGAATGTATGCCCTCACCGAGCCTGAGAATCTTCACCTCCGACAATACCTGGATCAATACCTAGCGAATGGGTTTATTCGTCCTTCCAAGTCCCCTGCTTCCTCAGCTTTGTTCTTCGTTCCAAAAAAAGAAGGGGACCTTAGAACTTGTATAGATTATCGCGCCCTGAACCAGATCACCGTTAAGAATAGATATCCGTTACCTTTGATCCCTGAACTCCTGGACCAAGTCAGAAAAGCATGCATATATACAAAGCTGGATCTTAGAGGAGCCTACCACTTGGTACGAGTAAAAGAGGGCGATGAATGGAAGACGGCCTTCCGCACCAAGTATGGGCTATTTGAATATCAGGTCATGCCCTTCGGACTTTGCATTGCCCCGGCCGCCTTTCAATATTTTATGAACGATGTCCTCAGAGAGCTCATAGATGTGTGTGTTGTTGTTTACATTGACGACATCCTCGTTTATTCTTCATCGGAAACTGAACATCGGAAACACGTGAAAATGGTCCTCGAGAGATTGCGTCAACACAAACTTTTCGCTAAGTTGGAAAAATGTGTTTTCAACGTGACTGAAGTTGAATTCTTGGGATTCATATTATCACCTAGCGGAGTGCGTATGGATTCAAAGAAGGTCGATGCAATTCTCAAATGGCCATCGCCATCCTCCGTAAAAGGTGTTCAAAGCATGTTAGGCTTTGCTAACTTTTACCGCAGGTTTATCCCCGAATTCTCTCGAATAGTCCAGCCCATCACCGCCTTGTTAAAGAAAAACAAACGTTTTGAATGGTCTACCGAGGCGGAACAAGCTTTCCAGAATTTGAAGACTAGATTTATCTCTGCACCGATCTTAAAACATCCTTGCCCAGAACTCCCCTACATCGTTGAAACTGATGCTTCGAGTCTTGCCATGGGGGCAGTTCTATCACAAAAGGACCCAGTAACCAATCAGTTGCATCCCGTGGCATTTTGGTCCCGCAAATTCTCGCCTCCTGAAATCAATTACACTATTACTGATAAGGAACTTCTAGCTATCAAGTCCGCCTTTAAGGCTTGGCGGCATTATCTTCTGGGGGCCCGACACACCGTTACTGTCATTACAGATCACCGAAACCTGCAATATTTGAAAACCGCAAAAGCTCAATCCTCTAGGCAACTCCGTTGGGCACTATTCTTTGCCGAGTTTGACTTCATAATTACCTATCGACCTGGTACAAAAAACGGTAAAGCTGATGCCCTTTCTCGGATGGGAGTGGAAGAACATTTGATCAATCCTAAACCTGTTCCTATCATTCCCGAACAAAGAATTCTAGGTGTAATCGCCACACAATCCATAGAGGAAGTTAAGGATAAAGCCAGGCTACTGGTAACTCCAGCAGACATACAGAATTGGCATCTGCAGGGAAAGGACTTTACGGTGAAGGACAACCTATTATATTTCCAAGAATGGTTGTACCTGCCCAGCACAGATTTACAGAAAAAGGTAATCTCTTGTTATCACGATTCTTTAATGGACGGACATCCCGGTATGACCAAGACCTCGGAAAAGATCAAGCGCTACTTCTGGTGGCCGTCTTGGAAAAAAGATATCAGAGACTTTATAATGTCCTGTGGAGTATGCGGCCAAAACAAGAGTCAAAAGGAAAAACCAGCCGGCCTCTTACGCCCTATTGACATGTCGCCTCGCCCTTGGCATACGCTTTCTATGGACTTCATCACCGATCTACCTCCCTGCTCCGGATACAATACGATCCTAGTAATCGTGGACCTATTCTCCAAGATGGCGCATTTCATTCCACTCAAAGGCTTACCAACAGCAGCAACTCTGGCCCGAGAATTTCTCGAAAACATCGTCCGACTGCTCGGATCGAGGTAGTCAATTTATTTCTCATTTTTGGCGAAGTTGCTGTCGGTCGGCTCAAATTGATGTGAGACTTTCGACCAGCCACCACCCTCAAACCGATGGACAAACCGAGAGGACCAATCAAACTCTGGAACACTGCATGCTACAACAAACTGAAAAAACTTGGAAAGATATCCTTTGGATAGCCGAATATGCCTACAATAACTCTGTCCACTCGAGAACTGGGAAGACCCCGTTTTTTCTTTTATACGGTAGTCACCCTCGAACCTCGGAGTTGGATCCACTCCAAGATCTTGGAACACCAGCAGTAGACCACCTGCATTCTACAATCACCCAAGCCTTTAAGGAAGCCGTTTCTCACCTTCAAAGGGCTAAAGAACAATACAAGAAAGGAACAGACCAACATCGGAAGGAAGCCCCCCAATATCAAGTAGGAGATCAAGTCTGGTTATCCACCAAATATCTACCTCTAAAAGGACCACGCACATTCAACCCAAGATACCTTGGTCCCTATTCCATCACTCCCATAGTAAATCCAGTAGCGGTCAAGTTGGACTTGCCCCCTCACATGAAGATACATCCGGTCTTCCACGTCTCTCTATTAAAACCCGTGCAACCTCAAACCCGACTAACTACATCTCCAAAACCTATTCTAGTTGATGGAGAACTCGAGTTTGAAGTCAAAAGCATCCTGGATTCCAAGATCTCCAAATCTAAATTATTTTACCTGATTGACTGGAAAGGCTACGGTCCCCAAGAAAGATCCTGGGAACCTGCAGAATATGTCCACGCGCCTCGTCTAATCAAAAGATTTCATCGAACATTTCCTAACAAGCCCAAACCCCCGGAGAAGCTGGGTTTGGGAGGGGCCTTGAGGGGGGGTGCTGTCATGATCTCTGCTTCCAAAAGATCAGGACTTGCCCGACTCCCTTGGAAGCAGACCCATAACCCCGGTTCCGAGTGCCAGCCAGTCCCAATTGGGACCTTTTGGACCCTGTCCTGGCGCCAGTGGCACCAGGCTCATAAAGATGCCCAGTCCCAGCGCTGGAAGCGCCGGGCTCATAATGCTTGGGTGGACTTACCTGCAGCAGACCATGCTGCTTACTTACCTGCCAGTTGAACCCCTGATCCTCTTCTGTTTGGGACTACTTTTCCTGTTGGGTGGGGCAGGAGCCACTCCCTAGGTTCAGAACACTGGAACTCTTCTGGAAAGCAGGAACTCTTTTCTTACCTAGGCGTGGCTGTGGAAGGAGACACCTAAGCACTACAGGAGGCTATTTAAACCACACCCGATGAATGAATCTTGCTTTGCGTTATTCTGCATTCTCTGCAGCAGAACGCTCATCGTGTCTTCTGCTTCTGATCCTGGGCCTAAGGGAACAAAGGCTTACCATCCTGGAATCCAGTCTTCAGCAGCACCTGTAAAGACAAAGAAAGAACAGGTTAGCACTACGGTCTTCAGTGGCAGCGCATCTCTTACCTGGTCCATCGTCTGTCACCAACGCCTTGCGCTGCATTCCGGCATCTGAAAGACAAAAGCTTACCAGCTCTTCGCACGCTCCGGAGGCCTTCGGCGCTGCATCCCGCATCTGAAAGACAAAAGAAGGTGCGTTTAAAGACATTGGGTCTCTTTATTACTCACGTGCCATTACTCCTTCCCACGCCGAATCCAGTGGGTATTCCAGCACCCTTCAGCTTCTCTAAAGCTCCGAACTTGTACCTGCAAGATAAAAGGGACAGTTAGTGCGCATCGTGAAGCAGGCTATAAGCGCTTACTTACGTGCTTCCAGGCGCTTCTATTCCTCACGCGGGTTCGATCCTCAACTCTCATCAGCCCGCCATCCGCCATCGCCGGAACCCTGCAAAACAAGAGATATCATTACAAAAGACTTTTAAGACATTTGAAGTGCCCAGAACTTACCGTTCGTGCAGTTAACGACGGACAGCAGTCCTCTGAGGTCAAGAGGCCTGCACCCTTATTCAGTGAAGAAACTGGTTACGGCACCCTGCCCCGAGGCAGATGGAGAGCTCGGCGTTCACTTACCTAAGGTGAGGGCGTTAACCTTTGGGGTTCTACAGGAGAAGAGAAAGGGAAGAGGAGAGAGGCACCCAATAACCCCAGTTCATTAATCCCATATTTTCTATCTGCAGACATCTTACTCTTCGAGTCATACATACAGTGCACAGAGGTCCAGCCCAAAGAGCCAACCGTGTGTTACACATCACCTTTGAAGATACGGCATTCACCCAGTCAAGACCGGCGCCTCTGCGGGAATCAGGTGAGCGTTACAGTGTCATAATTGTCACACTCGTCGGAAATGTCCATCATCATCCCGAGTTCAAAGAAACTTAATAAAAGGGGGGGTGTTCAACATGACATAGCTGATTGTATGATATGCATTTTGTATATATGTAACTGATGTATGTAATTCTCTCTCTTGCGTCCCTCGAGGTCTAGAAAACTCACGTCGCGGGGCGTGAGACCACAGTTGGCCAATTGGGACTATTTTTGCTTGCAATAAACCCTAGCATTGGGAATTTGAACCTTGTGTCTGGCGCATCCTTTTGTGTATGGTTATTGCCTTGTTTCCATATCACGAGGGACCCCTAGGGGCCCCTTTCAACAGAACCAGTATCTTAACCCTCCATTCTCCTGTTATAGGCGCTACCCAATGTCTGGCACATAACCAAGCAGAGAGGGGTCCGGGATAGCGCTTAGACCTCCATCCAGTATCGTGTGGCGCCCCTGTGGATACCAGGTGAGTGTAAAAGAACGCAAAGCCTCAATTAAAACATCCACCTGGGCATCATGGAAACATCAGAGACTGACCAACTAGCCCAGTTACTGAGAGAATTACGGGCCGAGGTGCACTCCGCCCGGCAAGAAACCAACGCCCTTAGGAGGGAGTTGATTGTCACCAAGGACCGCACAGATGAATTAGCCAGACAATTGCTCCAAACACAGGCTGGGCAGGCTCCATTGCCAGGAAGTATTCAGTCGGTTCCGGCCACATCTGTCAATCCAGTGCAGGTGGTCCTCCCTGGGGCAGTTCCTTTGGCACCACGGAACATTTTACGGGGACCCAAGAAAATATGCAGTATTCATGAACCAGTGCCGCCTCTGTTTTCTTTGTAGACCCAGAGCCTTTCATAACGATCAGTCACGGGTTGCCTTCATTCTGTCATATCCGAGTGGCAGTGCCGCGGATTGGTCCATACCTTTAGTAAGCCAGGATGACCCACTCCTGTGGGATTTCAGGGGGTTTCAACAGGAGATGGAGAAGCTGTTCACCCGACATACCCAGGGCCAAGCTCTGGATAACGAATTTCTGTCCCTCCGCCAAGGCAGCCAAGATTTGTTAACATATATTGCCACTTTTAACAGACTTGTCGTTGAAACTGGGTTGCCTGAGGAGAAACGAACAACATTATTCCATCGAGGATTACGGGGGGAATTGAAAGAAGTCCTAGATCGAAGGACATATCGAGCCAGAACGGAGAATTGGACTGTGTATGTACGCTCAAAGGAGAACAGTCCGCGTTCATCAGAAAACACTTCGGAACCCATGCAAATTGGGGGGTTACGGAGCCCATTAACCAAGGCCGAAAGAGACAAAAGGAGACAACAGCAATTATGCCTGTACTGCGGGAAATCAATCACTTCCTCAAAAACTGTCCCATAAAACCCCCTAGGAGAACAGTGGGAGCTACAGAGAAAGAAGTAGGAGAACAAGAGTTGTAAAACTTCCAGACCCGGCAAGCATAGTGGTCCGTTAGTCAAGCGAAGGAAAAGAGCCACAGACCTCACACCTTACCCTGCCTGTAATTTTGATCAGTCACCAACAACCGTCTTGGATACATGCTGTGGAGGCATACATAGACAGCGGAGCAGTTGGTAACTACATAGACTAAGGCCTGGCAACAAGGATGGGGCTTCCCCTCTGTCAGAAAACGACAACTGAGAAGGTCACCACTGTCGACGGCACGGAGATAGCTTCTGGTCCTGAAACTCAACGCACAGCACAATTGACCCTTCTGTGTCAAGACGGACATCGGGAAGCCATTGCCTTCGACCTTATCAAGGCCCCTCAGTTCCGGGTGATTCTAGGGATGCCGTGGTTGGTGGCTAACAATCCTAACATCAACTGGCAAGCCAAGAAATTAGCCTTCTCAAATGAGTGTGCTCATGCGTGCTACCAAGTGGAAATGCCATTGTCTGACCCAGAGACACCTGAGGTGTTGGTACTAGGTGTAACAAGTACACTACCAAGCGAATATCACGATTTCCAAGACGTTTTCCAAAAAGAACAGGCTAATACCTTACCCCCTCACAGGCCATATGAATGTCAGTTTGACCTCGTACCTGGTGCACAAATCCTGTGTCGTCGAATTTATGCACTCACCAAACCTGAAAATCTCCACTTGAAATCATATCTGGACCAATACCTGGCATACGGTTTTATCCGCCTGTCCAAATCCCCGGCAGCCTCGCCCCTATTCTTTGTACCCAAGAAGGAGGGGGACTTGAGAACGTGCATCGACTACTGCGCACTAAATCAGGTCACAGTTAAAAACCGTTATCCTCTACCCCTTATCACAGAACTGCTGGACCAAGTCAAGGATGCCCAAATTTACACCAAATTGGACATCAGGGGGGCATACCATCTCGTGCGTGTAAAGAAAGGAGACAAATGGAAGACTGCCTTTTGTACTAAGAATGGGCTGTATGAATATCAGGTGATGCCCTTTGGGCTTTGCAACACTCCCGCCGCTTTCCATCACTTCATGAACGATGTACTACGGGAATAGATTTACGTATGTGCCCTAGTTTACATCGACGACAGCTTGGTGTACTCCTCTTCTAAACAGGACCATGTCAGGCACATTCGCTCCGTCCTTGCAAAACTCTGACAGCACCAGCTATACGCCAAACTTCAAAAATGCTCCTTCCATGTCACCGAAGTCGAGTTCCTTGGTTTTGTCCTCACTTCCAGAGGCGTCCGGATGGATATGCACAAAGTAGATGCCATTCTTAGCTGGCCATCACCATCTTCAGTCAAAGGTGCCGAAATTATGCTTGGCTTTGCAAACTTTTATCGCCGATTCATCCCGTGTTTCTCCCAGATTGTGCACCCCATCACTTCTTTATTACGAAAAAACAACAAACTGTTCCAATGGACAGAAGAGGCGGAGAAGGCCTTCCAGGAACTTAAGAAAAGATTTCCCTCAGCCCCGGTGCTACGACACCCCCGCCCAGATCTCCCATATGTAGTGGAAACAGATGCCTCCAGCATGGCAATGGGGCTGTTCTTTCCCAAAGGGATCCCGAAACAGGCCAGTTACATCCCATGGCTTTTTGGTCACGAAAATGTACTACACCTGAACTTAACTATGCAATAACAGATAAGGAACTCCTAGCGATCAAGGCAGCCTTTGAAGCTTGGCGGCATTACCTCCTAGGTACCAGGCATACCATCACAGGTCACAAACATTTACTACACCTATACCTAACTATGCAATAACAGACAAGGAACTCCTAGCGATCAAGGCAGCCTTTAAGGCTTGGCGGCATTACCCCCTAGGCGCCAGACATACCATCACAGTAATCACCGACCATCGCAACCTACAATACCTCAAAACGGCAAAGGCTCAATCATCCCATCAACTCCGATAGGTTTAATCTTTGCAGAATATGATTACATAATTACGTACCGGCCTGGAGTCCAGAACAGAAAAGCTGACGCCCTATGCTGCATGGGTATTGATGAGAACGCATATTCAACCCCAGACCCAGCGGCCATTATTCCAGGTGACAAACTACGAGGACTTACAACAACACTATCTCTGGACGAACTCCAAAGGAAAATTCGGCTCCTAATGAACACTGAGGCTCTACAAGTCTGGACCACTCAAGGTGAACATTAAACAACAAAGACTCAACTCCCGTATTTCAGAGGGCGTTTATATCTACCGAATAAGGCACTAAGAGAACAAGCCATTTCCGGTTATCATGACCCCCTGATAGAAAGACATCCAGAAATTGCCAAGACCCTAGCCAAGGTGAAAAGAAATTATTGGTGGCCGACCTGGCGAAAGGACATTACGCAGTTTATTCTGTCATGTGGCATTTGTGCACAGAATAAATCCCAGAAACAAAGACCTGTGGGCCTTCTTCAACCCCTGGAAATTCCACCTGCACCTTGGCACACACCCTCCCTCGATTTCATCACAGATCTGCCTCCCTGTCAAGGGTTCAACACTGTTCTCTAAAATCGCCCATTTTATTCCGCTTTAGGGTCTACCAAACGCATCCAGTCTGGTAAAGGTGTTTTTAGAGAAAATCGTACGATTACATGGTTTCCCCTCCATCCTGATTTCTGACCGAGGGAGTCAATTTGTGTCTAACTTCTGGAGGAAGAGTTGTGCAATTGCCCAAATCGATATTCGTCTGTCCACTAGTCACCATCCCCAAACTGATGGCCAAACGGAGCAGACGAATCAGACACTAGAGCAATGCCAATGGTGCATGTTACATCAAGTGGAAGAAAGCTGGAAGGATGTGCTGTGGATAGCCGAATATGCCTACAACAACTCGCTGCACACCAGTACCGGACAGAGTCCATTCTATACCGTATATGGAAGGCACCCACGTACTTCTGAATTAGATAACCCCATGGCCTTGGAAATGCCCACAGTGAAGACTTTACATACGACCATCACTCAAGCCTTCAAAAAGGCAGCAGAACACTTGATCAAAGCCAAAGAAAGACAAAAAATATTCTCTGATCAACACCGGCGAAAAGCCCCAGACTACCAAGTCGGTGATGAAGTCTGGTTGGCGTCTCGGCACGTGCCCATAAGAGGAACTGAAACATTTTGTCCCAGATATCTAGGGCCCTATACCATCAAGGCTATTATAAATCCTGTGGCAGTAAAACTAGCTTTACTACCAAATATGCAGATCCATCCCGTATTCCACGTGTCACGCTTAAAACCTGTTCAGCCTGGAACTCGGGTCAAAACAGCACCAAATCCGGTACTGGTTAACGGAGAACCCGAATTTGAAGTCAAGGACATCCTAGATTGTAAACTCACCAGGTCCAAGTTATATCACTTAGTGGACTGGAAGGGATACGGCCCTCAGGACAGGACATGGGAGTTTAGCGAGCACGTCCATGCACCACGCCTGTTTAGACGATTGCATCAGAACCATCTGACTAAACCAGGGCCAGACGGAGGAAATACCTTGAGATAGGCCTTAGGGGGGAGTGCTGTCACGATCCATGCCCCTGACCCCCTCAGGTATAACAGCCCCCTGGCAGCAGTGGGGCTAAAGCCCTTCAAACCGGCCCCAAGGGCCTTAAAACTCCATTAGAAACATACATGGACTCAGTCCTGGCCACTTTGGCGCCAGGCTCATTATCAGGAATAAAGCAAGTTTTGGACCTTAATCCAACATGGAGGCCTATCACACAGCTCAGTTCTTTAGAAGCAAGCCATGCCATCTAGTGTTTTGGGTGTGGCTGGGCCTGGAACTAGTTGGCCTGGAACTACTTTACCTAGGCTATTTAAAACACACCCAAACAGCAGAACACGCTTTGTGTTATTCTGCACTCCTGCAGCGTAACGCTCACTGTGTCCAGCTCCTGCTCATCTGCTTCTATGGTGGCCCGATCCTGAAGCCCTAGATCCGGATTCCATTAATAGTCTGGAAGAACAAGAACAGCATTAGTGAGCAAGAACACTTACCTGTGAAGTAACCAGCCTTGAATCCTTCCTGCGCTTCGCTTACCTCGCCCATCTCCAGAGTTCGCCTCAACCTGCAAAGATAAAGAAACAAGGACAGCATTAATAACAATTCCTGGCAAACAGCGAGTCCTGGCAGCACCCTGCGCTTCTCTTTCTCTTACCACGCCCATCTCCGGGTTTCACCGCAACCTGCAAGGGAGAAGGAACAAGGTCAGCATTAACATAGCACTTACCTGGGCAAGCAGCGCTTTGATCGCTCATCACTCCGGAACATCACCGTAACCTGTACAAAGAAGAGAAGAGAACACAGGTTAGCAATTAACACCAATAAACAGCGCAGCGCTCCGCGCATCATTAACTCACTGTAGTCTTCGCCATCAGCACGGCAAATCCGAGATCACAACCATCCCTGTGAAAATAAATAGAGACATTGTTACGAAACAGCATAGTGGAGCAAGATGCCAAAAAGAAAAGCCATTATAACTCACCTGGAAGACAGCAAGCAGAGTCGGCATCACAGCCAGTCTGGACCCGACATAAGGGTACACTGACCAGTGAAGCAACTAGGTCCACGGAACACTCGCACCAACCACGTGCCCCTGCACAGAGACGCAGGAAGGAGAGTTCAATGCACAAAAACCTAAGGTGAGCAATAACCCCAAGTGAGGGGATTTGAAACAGAGGGAGGTGGGAGTCCACCCATCACAGAACCAGTATCTTAACCCTCCATTCTCCTGTTATAGGCGCTACTTAACGTCTGGCACATAAACAAGCAGAGAGGGGTCCGAGATAGCGCTTAGACCCCCATCCAGTATCATGTGGCGCCCCTCTGGATACCAGGTGAGCGTAACATTTAGGCACAAGTGGCCCCTGACGCCCCCTCTCCTTTCCACTGTTAGTGCATACTAGCGAACTATTCCCAAACTCTGGAACCTGCTCTTCCCTGTTGGGGAGACCATCCACAAATAGTGGGAACTTATTTTGCATCACCTCACCCACCTTCCTGAGCTGCTACAGAGCCTTGAAGAGACCCCGTTTTGCCCATCTGCATTACCGCTTGCGCCAGCATTACAAGTACATTTGATCAATAGGCGCCACTCTTCTTAGGGATTGGACTGCCTTTCAGTTAGGATTTCGTTTGGTGCAGAACGGACTAAAGACTATTTGCACTGCCTGTTTCCTTCCCCTTCTAGGTTGTGGACCCATTTCGTGCTTTAACCCTTTAGACCCCATTGGTCTTGTGTATATGTATATTGATAGGATTGTGTTGGCTTAGAAGTATTACTGTGATTTTATTTTTGTGTTGAAACTCAAACACCTTGAAATACATTTATTTGCATTTTTAAATGTATCTACACCTGACTGGGAGTTATTTGTAAGTGTCCTTTACTCGGTATGTTAATTGAGGTCTTTCAGTCACCCTCTCCCCTCCTGAGACCCATTCTTGACTGCCACCAATGCTGCCTTGATTGGTCTGGCTTGTCCAGAAGGTTCCCCTTTTCCAAGAAACTAGGCTGGCCTTTTAAACCTCTGCCCACCAGGTCAGAATTCAGAAATCCATCTTAACAACATGTGACCATGTGTTTTGTGCGGGAAGCAGTTGGACTGTGTGTGGAATGGCCTCACATAGTCCTCGGAGGTTGGTCTCCCATCATTCCTTTTCATTATTAAAAAATCAAAAAAGCCAGAGGCGAAAGGCACTCTCCACGTGCAGATCGTCAAATTCCTATGTGCCCCCCATCCTCAACATGTGAACCACCACCCTACTGAGGGACTGGTTCGTCATCAAGGCGAAAGCACCAGTTGAGGCCATCTGCATTTCCATGCTGGGAGCCTGGCTTGTGCTGGATGTCTATATCTAATCCCTGTAGGGATATGGCCCACCGCAAAAACTTAGGGTTCTCTGCCTGCATGGCCATTAACCATCGCAGAGGCCTGTGGTCCGTCTGGATCGTAAAGTAAGATCCAAAGATGTAGGGTTTCAGCTTCTTTATGACCCACACAACTGCATATGCCTCTCTTTCTACAACAGCCCAGTCCCTTTCCCTTTTTGTCAACTGCCTGCTCATGTAGGCGACAGGTTGCTCTACCCCTTCAGAGTTCAGCTGCGCTAACACTGCTCCAATCCCAAAATCACAGGCGTCTGTCTAGATAATGAATTCCTGACCATAGTCTGTCACTTTTAGAACTGGAGCCTTAAACAATCCATCCTTTAAATCCTGAAAGGAGGTTTGACAGGCGGTGGGTCCAAGTTACCTTCTTTGGCATCTTTTTGGATGTTACATCATTTAGGAGCATGGCAATGATCCCATACCCTCTGATGAATGACCGGTAGTACCCCGTGAGACCTAAAAAGTCTCTCACCTGCGTCTGTGTGGTGGGGATGTCCCACTCCTTCACAGCCGGTACCTCTGCTTCGAGAGGTAGTTTCTTACCTTCACCGACCAGGTGGCCTAAGTAAGTCAGAGTACCCTGCTCTATCTGGCACTTTGTGGCCTTGATAGTCAGGCCTGCATTCTGCAGCACCTGAAGCACTTGTTTCCAGTGGGATACATGATCCTCCCAGGTGTGGCTGAACACAGCAATGTCGTCTAGATAGCCGAGGCTGAAGTTTTCCAGTCCAGACAAGACGTGGTTAACCATCCTCTGAAAAGTGGCAGGGGCATTCTTCAATCTGAAGGGCATTCAGAGCTAACTGATAATGTCCTTCCAGGGTTGAGAATGCCAACCTCTCTTTCGCCCCATCTGTCAAGCCAACCTGACAATACCCTGCCGTGAGGTCAAAAGTATTCATGTACTTGGCAGCACCAAGCTTGTCAATGAGCACATCTGCCCAAGGAATGGGGTGAGCATCTGTCTTCATGACAGAATTGAGCCCCCTGTAGTCCACACAAAAGCGAACTTCAGTTTTCCCACTACTGGTCTTTTTAGGGACCAGTACCACTGGCCTAGCCCAGGGGCTGTGGGCTGGCTCTATCACTCCTAGGGACAACATCTTGGAAACGTCCTTCTTGATGGTGTTGCTGACCTTTTCAGACATCTGGTGAATCGTACTCTTCACCGGCTTACTGTCTCCAGTGTCTACATCATGGGTGCAACAATCTGCGCGACTGGGAGTCAACGAAAACAGACCGGCAAACTGTCTCAGTAATCGACAACAGTATGTCAGTTGGTAATCTGACAGGTCCCTTGTAAAGTTGGCACCGTCAACTGACCCATCTGTGGCTACAGTGTGCAGGAGGTCTGGGAGGGGATCAGTCTCCTCCTCAGTCTCTCCGTCAGCCACAAACGCCATGACCAAGTCATCCCGGCTATAATGGGGTTTTAGTTGGTTGACGTGAAAGACCCTGCATTTCTATTTAGGTCCTTTCATGTCTGAGCTTAGGGCCCTTGGCTGGTAGCACGTCATGTCGTAGATGGGATGCAGAGTAACTCTTTACACCAAATAATCAAACCAACTCAGGAAGATGGCAAAGTCATTTTACTGTTTTATTATCATTGGTCTAAAACAGGGAGTTACAACAGACATCAACAAACGTCGCACAGCGTTCCCTTGAATCATTTCATAAAAAAACACACTCTTATAGTAAAAACTCATCATATGTGACATCATACTACATGACAAATAAGAAAAACCTATGGGAGCTTGTGGTTGACTTAAGGGGAACATCTAAGCATACTTCTTCCATATGAGGTCGGTTGTGTTTGGATCTCTACAGTCAGGTGGACAACTCATGCCCACCCCTAGTGCAAGACATCTTCAACAGTTATTAGAAACACGGCACATCATTGGCTCTCAAACTATAAGGCCCTTCGTTATATGGCCCTCTACATTTGGTTGACAGACTCATGCCTTTCTGGAACATTTGGCTCACTAGCAGCACGTAAGCTCATACCCCAGGTGTCAGGAGGTGGATATGACTTTACCTCTCCACTCAATTAGCCTAACATCTCTCATCACCCTTGCCTTCTGCCATGAGGATTGTCTTTGAACTTGGCCTTGCAATTTAATCTCTTCTCTGGAAATATAAGGGAGTGTGAGCATGCGCTTATCATAGTTCTATAACTGAGTTCCCAACCCTATTTTCATCCTGGGCTCACTTGACAGGAGCCCGCAATTCAGCCCATTTTGCAGCATTTAATTGTCTTGAAATAATAAAACTTGGCCCTCGTGGTGTTCTTTCTTTGCACCTTAACAAGGAATGATTCAGTTTCTTACATTCTCTGCCTTCAAGAATAGATAACCAGTCTTGGCTGCCTTCAGTCTTGACACCAGGCCAGACAGCGCTTCTCGATTCTTCCATGCTCCCTCCTAATTCTCTGCTGCAACACAGCTTTCAGCCCTTCTCTTCATGGGTTTGAACGTACTAAAATTGTGGCAATGATGTCCAGCTTCTATATAATGGCGGTTCCGCCTGCAGTCTATTCACTACGTATAGCCAGCTTCTAAGATTACTTGATCTACTTGCGCTGCTGCATCCGTACAGTTATTGAACGGCTTGAATTTTCTACAATGCTCTTCACACATGCATTCTTCATTTCACACATGAAAGTTTACTTGATTCTTTACTTTGTCATCAGTTTCTATAAGGTCCATACTGTAGTAATGTGTGCTTACGGGGGACAAGTGCAGTAGCGTGCGTCGCATGGAATGCTATGGGGAGCGCATGTTAGGAGCGTTCGTGTTGGGATTGTGTCATGAGCTGGCGTTCGCACAGTGACAGTTGGAGACTGTGTTTGCCGGACAGGGCGCCGATGCTTTCGCTCTGATCTTCACCACAGGAGCATATGTACAATAAAGCTGTAACATCGTAACCGAGCTGGCTCTGTGTGCTGCTTCATCTGAAACCCAGATCGTTAATATACATTCTCTTCTTCAGCCAGTCTCCTCTGTGCGTCACGCTCGTTTCCTGTGACATCACTAACTTCTCCTTCTCTCTTTTTCATATTCCTTTGGGGATCTCCTCCAAGAGATTGTCATCTCTTTGGAAATAAATCTGATAGGGTTTTCTTAGTGGATACCATTTCTCCAAGACTTGACGCGGAATAGTCACAACTGCTGGTGTAAAGCATGGCACAATTTCAGGCTGCCAGCATACAGGTAATAGGGGGGGCCGGACTTCCTGCAGGGGCAGTTGGCTGCTCCTCTACAATCCCCCATCTGGTTGATTTATAGACCACACCTTCACTAATCTTCACATTTTGATTTCTTCTTTTGAAGAAGTGCTTCATCGGGGTCCAAATCTTCATCACTCCTTTGAGGAATCCTGCTGACTTAACATGTTCATCCACACTCCAGGTCATGTAGCTGCACTGTCCATTCAGATCACAATAGAACCATCATCTCACGTACTTCTTGTGATTCTTTGGTGTACAGGAACTTGGCTCCCTCGGGTGCTATGATGCTGGCCCCTATGTATCTTCTGATATCTTCACCTGTCAACTCCTTGGGTCTCAACCCTGATTCGACATCGATCATGATCTTTATTCCTACTGCCTTCTTCACTGTCTTCTTACACTGTGTAATTATTATCCTGATCACACAGAATCTAAACATCACCATCACTAATACTGCTCCAAGAAACTTGAAGATGTTTGCCATCCACTGTGGAACCCATGAGAAAAAAGGCGCAAATCATCCATCATCTGTGATGTTTTCTGTCTCATCTTCCATCTTGTTGGGCGGGTTTGTCAGCAACATTATGGCATCTGTCAAGGTCCTATTCTCAGCATCATGAGAAGGTGTGAACATGCAACATGATGGCCCGATTTTAGCACAAACTCCTCCATCCATTGCTGTGATCCTGTCAAGCACATATCTGTTCTGCAGGATCATTCATTTAATGGCACTTAATTCTTCCCTGATAGCAGTGAATCCCTTTATGATGGTGAGAATGGTCTGCAGAAGTTACCATCTGATAATTTGTAACCATTTGGCATTGGCCATCGTCTGGATCCCAGGCATAAAGATAATTGTGAATATTGAGGCAGTCCTGCTGAACAACCTGTGCTCATATGGAATAGTATCAAAGGCTTCTATTGATTTTGCTGAGAATTAATTCTCCCTCCTTGTGTGATTGAGAAATTCGAGCGATCTTCTTAAATGGGTATCTGTTTTCAGAAATTCACCAATGTTCCGGTCACTCTGAGGAATCAATAACGCTGGAACATGGATGAGCACTAAGGAACACACCCCACCCCAGTCCTTGGGCAGCTTCATGTAGGCTCTGGACCCACACGCCCAAAAATGATTCATCAGGATGGCTGTCCCTTCCTTCATACCTGGTACATCAAAAAATCAGCCACACTGGCGACTCTGTCCAACCTTCCTCATACCACTATTTCTGAAACATAAAGACACATCCTTCAGGGATAGTATCTGCGCTGGTCCTCCTTTATTGTCAACCCATGTCATCAATCTTGCAATCTTTTTCTGCATTTGCCACAACTGCTTGCCATTGTCTGGTTAATGCTGTTGCTTTGCACACAAGAGGTCCATCAGCCCATCCTTCCTGAGTAAGCACTGTTCCTTTGATTTGAAGTTGACCTTTTTCCCAACATTCTTGTATTTCTTTCCCATTCTTATCTTTGCATTGCAGAATCTTGTTTTCTTCAATCTTGATTCTAGCTGCATTCATTCCATACTGTTCATATTTTATTATTTTATGCTTTGTTTCTGGCTTCTCTCTTGTCTTTAAACCTTGCACATAATTGGCTTCTCTTTGAGATGTTGCTTTATTCATCCACACCATGGATGCTGTTCTGCATTGGAACTGATCTCTTGTCAGGCAAAGTGTGAGATGTGTCAAGCAATGTGCTTTTTTCACTGATACTTCTGTGGCTATGAATATTTTAGAGGTTCCCAAAGCATAAGGTATCAGGGAAAACACATCGCAACCCCCCTTAAATGTTCTTGCTCCCACCTTTTTCATGTGTTGATACTGCATGTTATTACCCAAGTGTGTTGCATTATCTAGATAAGTGTTTATCCCTTCATTATCTTCCTCTGCATTTCTCCTAACTCTCCCATATGCAAGGTTTGTGTACTGAGCACAAAGTGAATCAAAAGTGGTTTTCATAGTGGGAAGAACCAACAGTGAAACAGGAGAAACAGAAAGACAAAACGAGAAATTGTACATGTTATGTTATGTAAAGTTATTTTGCACTTATATAGCGCCTTATATACCATTGGTATGGTCTGAAGGCGCTGGTAGGTTGAACGCCCTTGGGAACCGAAGTTCAGGTCAGTAGAGAGAGTAGGGAGAGTCAACGGCGCGTGTGCGCACCGGGGATGTGTGCAGCTGGTGCGGTATTCGTTAAATAGCTGCTTCTTAGCAGTAGGTGTGGTGGTTGAGATCAGGGGTATGTGTTCGTTCTGGCAGGATTTATTCAGACCGACTGTGGCTGCGTTAGGCCTGAGGAGAACGGCTGGCTGGGGGGGGGTGTAACCAGCAGTGTTTACTTAGAGTGATGGGGAGTGAGCGGGAGGTGTTGTTATGAGAACAGTTATACCGAATGGTATCGTAGTATCTCTGTGTTCTAGTTGAGTGGTGGTGTAAAGAAGAGAGTAAGCGTGGGGTGTGATATGATGGGTTATATGCTCTTTCATACGTTCTCTGCATTCCATACCATACTATGTACGTCACACAGTTCTATGCGCTCCAGTCCGTTCTATGGACTTTTATTCATTCCATGCGTCCCCGTCTGTGCTACACACTGTGATCTGCTCAACGCACTCATGCATTCCAGTCCGCCCCACGCGCTCCTGACTGCCTCACGCATGCACTCCTGTCTGCCCCTCGCACGCACACTGTCTGCGCCTGTACTTCGCATTCACCCACCTTGTGCAGTCACCCGCTCCCCGAATTCACCCACTCCCAGCACTCACCAGCTCCCTGCACTCACAAGCTCAGCACACTCATTCGCTCTATGCACTCATGCTTTCCCCGCATTCAACATTAGTATGCACTCATCAGACCCTTAGAGCCATTTGTTAGTACGCAGTAATCCTGTTCTATAAATTAATTTGCCCTCTAACCTCATCCGCTCTCTAGCCTCATCCGCTCTATAACCTCATCCGCTCTATAACCTCATCCGCTTTACACGCTCCTCCGCTCTACACACTCCTCTGCTCTACACGCTCCCCCACTCTACACGCTCCCCCACTCCATACGCTCCCCCACTCTACACGCTCATACGTTCTGTGCAATCATCAGTTCTACATTCGCTTCTCTGTATTTATGCCCTCGTCCGCCATACGCGCTCGTCTGATATACATACCCAACCACTCTACATGCTCATCCGCTTATCATGTTCACCCATTCTATACCTTCATCCGATCCACATACTCATTCGATTTACACACTCATTCGATCTACGTAGTCATCTGCTCCTCCACTCATGCATTCTTCCACTTAGTGCATTCAACTGTTTACACTCAACTACTCTACACACTTGCCCGCTTAACATGTTCATCCATTCTATACACTTATCCGATTTACTTACTCATTCGATTTACACATTTATTCAATCTATATAGTCATCTGTTCTTCCACTCATGCATTCTTTCATTCAGTGCATTCATCTGTTCACACGCTTCATCCATTCTATTTCATCGATGTTATTCACTTCGTTTCCTCCTCATGCATTATGTGCATTTCAGCAGTTTACATCTCCTTACTGTTCCCATGTGATTTATTCTTATTATCGACTTCACTGTTTTGATCTACTTTACTGGTTTAATTCTGTTTGTCTTTCTAGTTTATATTCGGGGTTATCAGCTGTCCATTTCTCGTTTCAGGTAGTTTGATGGGTTGGTGTCGTTGAGATGCTGTTTGTCTGTTTGGGTTAGTTTGGTTACCGGTTGGTTTTAGGGGAAGAGCCAGGTTTTCAGCAGTTTGCGGAAGGATGTTAAATACTCAGTTTGGCGGATGTGGGGTGGGAGTGAGTTCCACAGGGTGGGGTCCAAGGCTGAGAATGATGATCCGCCTGATCTGACTGAGTTTGTCTTAGGTATGACTAGGAGGCTGGCTGAGCTTGATCTTAGGGTGCGAGGGGGGTGATATGGTTTTAGTTTGTTTTGAAGATATTGAGGTCCGGTTTTATGCAGTGCTCGATGGGAGATGCATAAGGTTTTAAAAGTCACCCTTCGGGCTACTGGAAGCCAGTGCAGTGGCTTAAGGGCTGGGGAGATGTGGTCTCTTGGGCCGAGCGCAAGCAGCAATTTGGCTGCCGCCTTTTGTGCCCTTTGGAGTTTATTCAGTTGGTACGCGTGGAGTCCGAGGTATAGGGGGTTTGCATAGTCCAGTCTTGACATAACGATTGATTGGACCGCTGAGTGTCTGTTAGGGAAGGAGAGATATGGAAGGATGCACCTAAGGGTTTTAAGGTGGTAGTGGCAGGATTTTGAGACGTTGACTTGACGCAACAGTGTTAGGTCAGAGTCAAGGATGCATCCAAGATTTTTCACTGATTTGCAGGGGGTCGGTGAGCTGCTCATGGTGGGTGGCCACATACCATGTTTCGGTTTTGGAGGGGTTTAATAAGAGGTGGCTTTTGGTCATCCAGAGTTCTATGTCGAGGAGGCAGGAGGCCAGGTCAGGTCGGGAGTTGGGATTTGAGTTCATTAGTTTTAGAATCAGTTGAGTGTCGTCGGCATAGTTGTAACACAGGATGTTGTGTGAACGAGCTATTGGAAGGAGGGTGATCAAGTAAAGATTGAACAGGAGTACAGATAGGCATGCTCCTTGTGGGACTCCGGTGTCGACTGGTCGGGCTCGGGAGGTATAGATGGAGAGTATTGTTATTTGGTACCTATCTTTGAGGAATGAAGCTATCCATTTAAGAGTGGTCCCACGAATTCCTAAGGAGTGGAGGCGGTCTAGGAGGATTGAGTGATTGATTGTGTCAAAGGTGGCGGATAGGTCAAGAAGGATTAGTGCCGCGCATCCCGCGGAGTCTGCCGTCATTTTAAGGTCCTCCCAGATTGATGTTAGGGTGGTTTTGGTTCCGTGACGGGCTCTGAAACCTGATTGTGCAGGGTCTAGGAGATTGTTGGCTTCGACAAAGGCATTTAGTTGGGAGTAGGCGGTTCGGTGAATGAGTTTTGCAAGGAATCTGGTGTTTGAGATGGGGCGTTAGTTTTTGGGCTGGAGAGGGTCAAGAGAAGGTTTTTTGATTAGTGGTTTGACATGAACCGTTTTGAATGCGTCAGGAAAGATATCAGAGGAAAGTGAGGCATTTATGATGGATCTTGTATGTTCTCCTGCGCAGGTGGAAGCGAAAATTTCTTTGAGGGTTGTGGCCGGGCAAGGGTCCAGCGGGGAGCCAGATGGTTTGCGGGCAGATAGAAGTTTGAGAAATTGCTCTGGTGATATTGGACAAAAGGATTTGAACGTTGGTTGCGTAGTGGTCGCAGCTGGGGGGATGGCCGCTGAGGGGGGAGTATTGCCTGGTGGATGTGAGAGAGCCAGTTTGGTGGCTAGAGTATTTTTTCTTTCGAGAGCCGTGGTGTAAAAGTGGAGGGAGAGTGAGTCACACAGTGATTGTGAGGGGGTCGGTACGGTCGTGGTGCAAGCCGGTTTGGTGATTTTGTGGAGTTCCTTGCTTGGGTTTTTGCAGTTTACGATTCGGGAGTTGTAGTGAGCTTTGTTTGCTTTCTGGATTTCGGCCTTGTACTGATAGAGGTGTCGGGCCAAGATGGCCCTGTTCTCCTTGGTTTTGTCTTTCTGCCATTTGCGTTCCAGGTATTTATATAGTTGTTTAGTGGTCTTCAACTCAGGAGTGAACCATCTGGGAAGAGGCTACGGCGGGATGATGGTTTACAAGGGGGTGTGAGCGGCATCAGAGATGCGTTGAGCCATGAGTCAAAGGCATCAGGGGTTAGTTGTTTAGTCAGCTGGCAGGTAGATGGTGGAGATTGGAGGAGTGCGTCGGCTAAGTCCGGGACGATTATTCATTTTTTCCAGCATTTGCGTAGATTTGGTGGTTCAGATTTTAGTATGGGAGTGGGGTCGGGAGAGTGAATGGTGAAAGAGAGAATGAAGTGGTCGGACCAGATGATGGGGGTGAGGGGGTTTAAATGAATCCGGGTGTTGGAGCTAAAGATAGCATGAAGAGTGTGTCCTTTATAGTGAGTTGGGCCATTTATGTGGGGTTGGAGGTTAATTGCGTCTAAACCGTCAACTAGAGAGTGTGTCATAGGGTTGGTGGGGATGTCGAGCCAAATGTTGACGTCTCCAAGAAGGGTGAGGTTGGGATGGTTTAGTTGAAGGGTGGCGATTGAGTCGCAGAGGTTGTTTGCGAATTGTCTGTCATAGCCTGGGGGCCTGTAGATTATTAGGAAGCTGTGCGAGAGCGATGGGGAGAGGGATAGTTTAACGAGGAGTGATTCGCAGGAAGGAATGGAAGGTTGGTTGTCGATGATTGAAGCGTGGAAGAGGGACTTGTAGACGAATGCAACTCCCCCTCTAAAGGGACGGTTCAGTGGGATGAGGGAGTAGTCCGGGGGGGAAGGCTTCACTGGCGATTGGAGCGAAGTCGTCAGCGAACCAAGTTTCGGTGATGAAAACCAGGTCTGGATTGTCAGAGGTGAGGAGGTCAAAGAAGGAGAATCTGTTGGTCTCGGGGTTGGGGCGGAGGGGGGTAGTGGTGGAGAAAGAGGAAGCTGGGGAGGGAGGGGGTGGGTGACGATTGGAGGGAAGAGTGGGCGAGCAGAAGAATTGGCGGGCTTCGGGCGGCATTGGGTGGCTGCGTGTGTTCGGATAATCGGGTTTGGAAGGTGGGGTGTGGGCGGTTAGGAGTTTCCATTACAGTTGAGGAGAAGTCGAGGGAGAGGGGTTTCAGGAAAGGAGAAGCTACGGGGGACAGAGGTGATTGGGGGAAAGTAGAGGTGGGGCGGGACAGGGGAGGTGAGGAGTACTGAGAGATTGAGGGGGACCAGGTGCGATTCCTTTTTAGTTTCCTTGTTGCGATTGGAGTGTGAGAGAGGGAAGTGGGGTCAGAGGGGGAGAGGGATGCGGCTTTGGTTCTTGCTAGGGCTAGGCGTGCATTTTTTAGGGACGGGAAAGGGTGTGTTTGGGGCGGGGAAGGTGGTGGGGGTATGTGGGCAAGGCGGGGGGTGGATGCCTGCAGGGCAAGGTGTGCCCGCTAAAATAGTGAGGGGAGAGGGCGTGGTTAACGTGGGCTGGCCGGTGGAGGAGTTCGGGGAAGGAGTGATCTTAGGGTGGTTGGCTCGCCATCATGCCCCTCTGGCTTGGTGTTTGGAGAGTGGAATGGTAGGGTGTGCAAAGGGGGGGTGTAATGATTTGGGAAGGGGGGTATGGGGCAGAAGGCACACCGGCAAGTGAGGCCAGTCCACGGTGGTCATTTCCGACAGACTATGTTGGAGTGGGTGCACTCATGCTTAGTACAAGCTGTTAGGAGTGGTCTCAATTGAAACTTAAGTTTATTGGACTTTATATGTTTGGCTATATCACTGGCTGTGAGTAGTCTTGATTTCAGGGTTGTACTAGTTTATAGATATTCAGCCGTTTTGAGGTGTAGCTAGACCCTAGGCTATGCTAGTTAGACAGTATATTTAGTTGTAGCTAGAGCACAGTTACGCAGTTGGAAGAGTTTCTTTTAGTAGGGTGGCATTCTTCTAATAAGCTGGAGTATGGGTAAGCTATTCAAGGAGAAGTTGAATGTAGCAACACTCCAGGTATGGTTTTAGTTGGACATTTAGGTGGAGTTTAGGAGGGCTTTCTGATTGTAGTTCTAAATTCAGTTAGGTACACTTCCAAGTTCAATTTGCACAGAGATGATATTAGATTATTGGATGCACTTCTGGCTTCAACTGTACACAGAGATGATGATAGGGTATTAGGGGTGTCTGGTCATTTGGTCGAAAATAAAAGATCGAGTGACCATTTGATCGAATCAAAATGGTCGGAAAAAAAAGGTTGAATTGTTTAATTTATTTATTTATATATATTTTTTTAGTTTTGGTTGCTTAAAAAATATTTGTAATAAAGAAAAAGGGGGGTTGGGGAGGACCCCCCTTAAAATAAAAAAAAAATAAAAAAAACTTGACCTTTTTTTCGACCATTTTACTTCGATCAAATGGTCATTCGACCATTTGGTTTTCGACCAAATGACTGGTAACCGGTATTAGGTACTATTAAGTACACTTCTAGATTTGACTGTACACAGGAGGTGGTATTAGGTCTACCTCTAGATTAAGTTTTGTATAAAAGGGATTTTATACTATTAGGCACAGTACTAGATTCTACATTATACAGATGATATTAGACTATTAGGATATTGTGCACACTTCTATGTGCAATTTTCTCAGAGAGGCTATTGGGCACAACTTCTGAATATAAACGTAGGCTATTGGGTACACTTCTAAATGCTACTTTTCTCAGAGAGGCTATTGGGCCCAACTTCTAAATACATACATAGGCTATTGGGTACACTTCTAAATGCAACTTTTCTCAGAGAGGCTATGGTGCACAACTTCTAAATACAAACGTAGGCTATTGGGTACACTTCTAAATGCAACTTTCCTCAGAGGGGCTATTGCGCACAACTTCTAAATACACACATACGCTATTGGGTACACTTCTAAATGCAACTTTTCTCAGAGAGGCTATTGGGCATAACTTCTAAATGGAACTTTCCTCAGAGAGGCTATTGGGTACACTTCTAAAAGCAGTTTTTCTCAGAGAGGCTATTGGGCACAACTTCTAAATGAAACATTTCTCAGAGAGGCTATTGGGCACAACTTCTAAATAAATACATAGGCTATTGGGTAAATTTCTAAATGCAATTTTCTCAGAGAGGCTATTGGGCACAACTTCTAAATGGAACTTTTCTCAGAGAGGCTATTGGGTACACTTCTAAAAGCAGTTTTTCTCAGAGAGGCTATTGGGCACAACTACTAAATGAAAATTTTCTCAGAGAGGCTGTTGGGCACAACTTCTAAATACATACATAGGCTATTGGGTACATTTCTAAATGCAATTTTCTCAGAGAGGCTATTGGGCACAACTTCTAAATGGAACTTCTCTAGGAGAGGCTTTTGGGTACACTACTAAATGCAGTTTTTCGATGGGAACCAGGAAGGGGGAGGCCGCGGGGAAGGTGAGACTCAGGGCCTGGGGGCCTGCAACACGGTGTCTGGGGCACATTCTTACCCAGACATGGGTCGCCTAGGGGTGCTACAACTCACCTGCTCCTCGGATGGAAAGGGGAGCAAGTGCAACGAGCGGGTCGCTAGACCCAGGCACGGAACTCAGGGCAGCCAATCAGGGGTGGGGGCAGGCTGGGAGGCGGGAGGGCGATGGGAACCAGGAAGGGGGAGGCCGCGGGGAAGGTGAAACTAGGGGCCTGCAACACGGAGTCTGGGGGCACTTTCTTACCCAGAAATGGGTCACCTAGGGGTGCTACAACTCACCTGCTCCTCGGATGGAAAGGGGAGCAGGTGCAATGAGCAGGTTGCTAGACCCAGGCACTGAGCTCAGGGCAGCCAATCAGGGGTGGGGGATGGCTGGGAGGCGGGAGGGCGATGGGAACCAGGAAGGGGGAGGCCACGGGGAAGGTGAAACACGGGACCTGGGGGCCTGCAACACAGGGTCTGGGGGCACTTTCTTACCCAGAAATGGGTCGCCTAGGGGTGCTACAACTCACCTGCTCCTCGGACGGAAAGGGGAGCAGGTGCAGCGAGCGGGTCGCTAGACCCAGGCACAGAGCTCAGGGCAGCCAATCAGGGGTGGGGGCGGGCTGGGAGGTGGGAGGGCGATGGGAACCCGGAAGGGGGAGGCTGCGGGGAAGGTGAGACATGGGGCCTGGGGGCCTGCAACACGACGTCTGGGGGCACTTTCTTACCCAGAAATGGGTCGCCTAGGGGTGCTACAACTCACCTGCTCCTCGGACGGAAAGGGGAGCAGGTGCAGCGAGCGGGTCGCTAGACCCAGGTACAGAGCTCAGGGCAGCCAATCAGGGGTGGGGGCGGGCTGGGAGGTGGGAGGGCGATGGGAACCAGGAAGGGGGAGGCCGCGGGGAAGGTGAGACATGGGGCCTGGGGGCCTGCAACACGACGTCTGGGGGAACTTTCTTACCCAGAAATGGGTCGCCTAGGGGTGCTACAACTCACCTGCTCCTCGGATGGAAAGGGGAGCAGGTGCAAAGAGCGGGTCGCTAGACCCAGGCACGGAACTCAGGGCTGCCAATCAGGGGTGGGGGCAGGCTGGGAGGCGGGAGGGCGATGGGAACCAGGAAGGGGGAGACTGCGGGGAAGGTGAAACTGGGGGCCTGCAACACAGGGTCTGGGGGCCCTTTCTTACCCAGAAATGGGTCGCCTAGGGGTGCTACAACTCACCTGCTCGTCGGATGGAAAGGGGAGCAAGTGCAACGAGCGGGTCGCTAGACCCAGGCACGGAGCTCAGGGCAGCCATTCAGGGGTGAGGGCGGGCTGGGAAGCGGGAGGGCGATGGGAACCAGGAAGGGGGAGGCCACGGGGAAGGTGAAACACGGGGCCTGGGGGCCTGCAACACGACGTCTGGGGGCACTTTTTTACCCAGAAATGGGTCGCCTAGGGGTGCTACAACTCACCTGCTCCTCGGATGGAAAGGGGAGCAGGTGCAAAGAGCGGGTCGCTAGACCCAGGCACGGAACTCAGGGCAGCCAATCAGGGGTGGGGGCAGGCTGGGAGGCGGGTGGGCGATGGGAACCAGGAAGGGGGAGGCTGCGGGGAAGGTGAAACTGGGGGCCTGCAACACAGGGTCTGGGGGCCCTTTCTTACCCAGAAATGGGTCGCCTAGGGGTGCTACAACTCACCTGCTCCTCGGATGGAAAGGGGAGCAGGTGCAACAAGCGGGTCGCTAGACCCAGGCACGGAGCTCAGGGCAGCCAATTGAGGGGTGGGGGCGGGCTGGGAGGCGAGATGGCGATGGGAACCAGGAAGGGGGAGGCCGTGGGGAAGGTGAAACTGGGGGCCTGCAACACAGGGTCTGGGGGCACTTTCTTACCCAGAAATGGGTCACCTAGGGGTGCTACAACTCACCTGCTCCTTGGATGGAAAGGGGAGCAGGTGCAACGAGCGGGTCGCTAGACCCAGTCACGGAGCTCAGGGCAGCCAATCAGGGGTGGGGGCGGGCTGGGAGGCGGTAGGGCGATGGGAACCAAGAAGGGGGAGGTGTCATGATGCCTACCCCCGGGGATCCAGATCAAGTCCAGCAACCCCGGAAGCAGGCATCAAGTTATTCCAAGCAAGCCCAACAACCCCTACTAGGGGCTATTTGGGTGCAGTCCTGGCGTCTATGGCGCCAGGCTCATATGGAGAGTCAGTCCTGGCGCCATAGGCACCAGGCTCATAGATTAAAACTTACCTGATGCAGACCATGCTGCAAACTTACCTGATGCAGACCATGCTGCAAGAGCTCCAAGCCAAAAGAGGCTTGGAAGGGACTACTTTACCTAGGGACTATTTTTTTACTCGGGTGGGGTCGGGGAGGAAAACTTACCTGGGACTACTTCGGAGGCTATTTAAACCACACCCGAAGAGCAGCACACGCTTTGCATTATTCTGCATCCAGCAGCGTAACGCTCACCGTGCCTGCAAGTCTGCATCCAGTCTTCTGCCACGCCCACCTCGAGTCTGGAGCTCCTAGAAAAAGGGAGAAAGAAGGAGAAAAGGTTAGAACAAGAGCAATACCTTTGATCCTTACCTGAATTCCCGATCCACCGTGCCTTCGAGCTGGAAGAAAGAAGTCATTTTATGCGCGTCGCCTCGCCTGCTGCAGCGCCGCGCTGAACTCACCGGCCTTCACAGCATCTTCACTATCCACCCCATCCTTCTGCATGTTCCTGCCGCACTCCGGCACCTAAGGGGAACACAAGAACAGCAAGGTGAGCCAAGGGAATAAACAGAGGCAATATTAGTTACCCCCCATAGACTTACCTGATTTTACCGCCGGGGGTACTATTCCTCTTCACGGGTTGGCGCAGCCTCCACCGCATCTTCGCCATACCCCGGCCCCTAAGGAGAACAAAAGGACAGCAAGGTGAAACAAAGGGACAAACAAGGGGAATCCATCTCACCACAATAGATTTACCTAATTTTACCGCCGGAGGCATAATTTCCTGAGACTTCATAATTTCTCTCAGGAATAAGGAAGTAAGCAACAGGTTACATACTGACATTATTTTATCGAACTGTGTTGGATAATACAAATCCTTACCTGAATGTTACCGGTTGCCACGAGGAACTCTTTGCTAGGGTCAAGCTGCAACCTACAAGGAATCGGACGAGAGTGAAAGTCAGACATTTGAACTCTTACGAACTATATACTTACGGAATTCTCTCGCCGGAAATCTTAGAGTCAATATTGTTCTGGAATTCACTAATTCCTTCGAACCAGTGAAGCAACTGGTTATCTACGCGCCCCTAGTGTCAATGCATGGATGGAGAGCTCATCTTTCCAAACCATCAGGTGAGACTATAAGAGGGGACATTAAAGGTGGTCAGTGGGGAGAACAGCGGGGGTGGGGGTTAACACTCAACTCCACGGGTGGTTAATTCCCTTTCTCCGTTTGCAGAAGAATACTCCTACGGGCCAAGCAAACGAAGCTAGGTGGGCCAGTCCAGTCTGTCATCTCGGCACTACGCATCACATTGGTGGAGACCGCAGCTGTCCAGTTCAGATCGCCGCCTCTGTGGGAGCCAGGTGAGTGTAACAGGAGGCCACAGGGAAGGTGAGACACAGGGCCTGGAGGCCTGCAACATGGGGTCTGCGGGCACTTTCTTACTCAGAAATGGGTCGCCTAGGGGTGCTACAACTCACCTGCTCCTCGGATGGAAAGGGGAGCAGGTGCAACGAGCAGGTCGCTAGACCCAGGCACGCAGCTCAGGGCAGCCAATCAGGGGTGGGGGTGGGCTGGGAGGCAGGAGGGCGAAGGGAACCAGGAAGGGGGAGGCTGCGGAGAAGGTGAAACACAGGGCCTGGGGGCCTGCAACACAGGGTCTGGGGGCACTTTCTTACCTAGAAATGGGTCGCCTAGGGGTACTACAACTCACCTGCTCCTCAGATGGAAATGCATACACTATGCATACGACCATTGATATCTACCTCTCTCACCATCCTGGAACTGGCTGTGCTTGTTCATTTCCAAAAAGAGTGTTTGCCCCATCATTCCTTATTTCTAATGTGATCATTTAAGGAAAAACTAAACTTTTTTACTCGTGCAATTGCAATATCTCCTCTATTATTGCTATGAGTAGTCTCCTGATGACAGGGCCATTCTTAGGATCCTGTAGAAAAGTGTGAACATCAATGTCTCTTCTGACAAGAGCAGGATGAGCTAGAAGGATAAATACAAAAACAGCAAATATAAGACTGTGTACACCCCCATCGGTCAGGAACATTGGGCTAACCAGATACTCAGTGAGAAAGGAATCTGAATATTGCACTGGTTTCCAATTTTTAACTAGGAACTGTAGTTTAGGCATATCCATGTGAATTCTAAAGTACATATTTTTAAGATTCCTGTGACTCTCAACAAAGGTTTGCATTCCCGCTATACCTATAAGGAATGTCCAAATGAGTCACAGTCCAAATGCAAAATCTTCATTATCAGCTGATTGGTTTGTCATCCTTCTTATTTGTCATCGATCAAGTCTGCACCTGCTGAAATTCTTCTTCTTGTCTTGCCTCTGGATCGGCAACAGTAGGAGGGGCGGTCTCGCCATTGTACAATTTCACGTTGTTCAAGTGAAGCCAAGCTCGCCTGCCTTGGACCTTTACTGCTGAGGGGTTATATTTTCAATACACAAGGTATTGAAAAAGTGGTTTGTGCCACTTTCGGGTGACATTTCTTTATCAGAGAGGTGTCACCACCAAACAATTTAGGTGCCGATAAACGTTCAGGAGATTCGGTTGCTGGGTTGTTTTCATCTTTGTTCAGACACTGACCCCTCGACATGTGAGGTGATCTGAAATGAGGGAGATGATTGTGCAGTACATCACCTAACAGTTTCACTGTACTCTGGGCATCACTTCTACTCCTCGATGGAGGTGTCAGAGGTGTTCTCATTCGCCTCCCTGACACGAGTTCATGTGGGGTGAGGTGGTGGTCCGAACCAGGCTGATTCCTGAGTCATATAAAGCTAAGGGCAGGCAATATAGCCATCTCTTAATCAAAGTTAGCTTGATTTTTGCAATCCTTTCTTTAAGGAGGCAGTTGAGTATCTCACAAATACCTGTTTGCTTGCGGGTGATAAGCAGAAGAAAACTTGTGTTTAATACTCAATAATGGCCCTATCTGTTCAAACACTTCATTAACTAAATCTGACCCACTATTGTATCTCAGCACTTAACACACACCCCATCTTAGAAAGACTTCACATACTAAAAACTTCACTGTGCAAGTGGCATCAGGGTGTGTACACAGACTTGCCTTGATCCACCTAGAGAAGGGACCCACCACCACTATCAGATATCTATATCCATTACATACTTGAAGCATGTCAACATAATCCATATGTAAATGCTAAAAAGGACCATTTGGTCGAGGTATTACTCCTCTAATTGTTCTCAGTGTATGCCCAGCTGTAAACATTTGACACACAATGCAATTCACTTCAAAGAATGCAACATGTTCTAACAAATTTGGAATGAACCAGTCTTCCACAATCATTGCAGCAAGACTTTCCCTAGCTCCATGTGCGGGGTAATACAGCTGTTCAAGTCCTACTTTTAACAATTCTATTGGCATCACCGACTTTCCAGTGCTATCCTGTTGCCATAATGCTTATCTTGGGGATAAAGAACACCCCATTTGCTTCCATAATTCCTACTCTTCCTGCGGTGCACTCCCTTGAAACTCAATTAAATGGGTCTTTGACAAATAATTAAACACTTCTCGCATTACCATAATTGTGACTACTTTCTCTTTGACATTTGGAGTGTCAAAACTTGAGATATCTGGGGAATACACAGCCCTTTGACTTCTGTATCTGCGGCTTCATTCCCGCAAGAAATAAAATCAGTTTCCTTAGTATGAGCACCACTTTTAATGACCGTTGTGGCTACTGGAAGTTGTAGAGCTTTAATAAGCCTGTCCAATAAGGATGAGTGCTGTACTGGAGTGCTGTCCGCTCAGAGGTAGCCCCTCCTTTTGCAACATGCTAGCCCTCCGTGTATGGTTGACATCACTTAGGAAGAGTCACAGAATAGCATCACTTCCTGCCCTTAATGTTTCTCGAGCAAGACAATGAGCGCCACCAATTCTGCCACTTGTGCTGAAAAGTGAGACGATAGCCTGACACTTGCTACAATTTAAAATTTCCCATTCAATATATGCCTCACTGCAGCTGCGCCAGAATGCTTTTCTCCACTAGACTGATAAATTTTCTAAGAACCATCAATAAAGAGAATTTCCCCTCCTGCCAAAGCATTTTCTTTCATGCAAGGTATATCATCATAAAATTCAACATAATGTGCACAGTCATTCACGTGATTGCCTCCTTTTACTGGCTCAGCTACAAATATGACAGGATTCACTATTTTACATCTGACAATTTTGATTGTTGGGTATGAAATCATTACTTCATAGGCTGAGGCTCTCTGCGATGTTAATGTACCTTTGGGTTTCTCTAAAATGGCAAACAGAGCATGATCCACGAAGAGAGTCATAGTGCAGCCGATCACAATACTAGTCGACTTCCCAATTCCGAACATGGTGGCTGCCAATGACTGTTTGCAAGGAAAGTATCCTTTTATAACTGGGTCTAAAATCATACCATAACACGCTAGAGGCTTGTTCCCCAGTGGAGTCCTTTGTGTAAGCACTGCTGTTATGACTGTCCCATTTGTGTGTGAAAACAAATAAAATTCCCCAGCATAATTGGGAATTCCAGAAACAGGAGCTGTACAAATCGCTTTCTTCAATTCCTCAAACCCTTCCTCCATCTCCTCAATCCATTCTATCTTAACCTCATTCACCTGTGCTTTCTTTAAAGCCCGCAAATGGGGTCTTTGGTACGAACTGTAGTCAAACACCCAGGCTCTAATGTAATTGCATAGTCCAAAAAATGGTTGCATCTGTTTTACTGTGTAGTTTTGTAGTTTTCATAATCCCCTCAGCTCTTTCAGATGTCACCTCTTTTCCCTTATGTGAAATCAACTGTCCTATGTATAACGCCTCTTCTTGACAATATTGGAGCTTTTCCTTGTCTACCTGGTATCCTTTGTCTACTAAGATAGTCATTAACTGAATCAAGTCCTGCCTGCACTCATCTTCTGTAGTGCTACACATTAAAATGCCATCTACATATTGTATCACTGCACTTTTCAAATCAACATTGACTAGGTCCATCTTGAGGAACCTGTTAAAGATTGATGGCGATTCACAGTACTCTTGAGGCAGCCTAGTGTGTTTCAGTCTAGTTTGACAAAACGTAAATGAAATCAAGTCTTGTGAGTCCTTGTGCAACATGATGGAGAAAAAATTTTTTTTCAAATTGATCACTGTGAAATATCCTGCTTCTAAAGGGATACCGCATAGTATTGTTGCCAGATAAGGAACTAAAGTAAGCTCTGCCTCTACAATCTGCTTAATTGGTCTCATATCTTACATGAATTTCCACAAACCTCCCTTTGATTTGTGATAGGATATACTGCAGTGTTGCAAGATGATTCTGTAGAGAAGGTGCTAAGTACCCCCACCTCAACCATCTCGCCCATATTGCCTATATGTTGGGAACCAGAGTGTGAGACACGTGCAGTTCCATTGAAGCTACAGATACAGAGGAGAATCCTGGAAGCAAGGTTCCCTTTGAGAAAGCCATACCTACATACACAACAGTATGAAGGCCATTTAAATGAGACCCCAGAAGAAACAGAGCAAATGTCCGGAAGAACAGAATGGTGATGTCACATACGAAGATGGACTGATGTACTTAGAGAAAATGCAGAGACAAGAGAATGAAGATATTCCATAAGGCATCAAGAAAGTATCAAAGATAAGTGACATCTTGGGCTCAAGATGAAGAGGCTTATGCTACAGAAACAATGAAGATATCAAGTCATTTCACACGTGTACATATGCAAAGAAACGCAAGCAGACAAAGTATTCTTGAGGCTAGCTGTATAGTTAATAGATTCTGGCATGTACCAATGTATACATATATAGGAACACGTAAAGAATGGATGATTCCACTATGTGTTATAGCAGTGCTAGACCAGAGAAGGAAGGCCTTTCCAGTGTGTCACAGTTGAAAATGCAATTGAGTTACACAAGCGGATCTCAGAAAGACGAGGCTGGATGAGCCCCAAGAAGCCAAGGTCTTATCGGACTGGGATGAACAGACAGTAGTTACAAATCATGTGAAAGAACAAAACTCATGTTCAGAAGGCATGGACAAAAACAAGGAAGAGGTCAGAGGTCTATTAAAGAATAGTATTTTAAATATACCAGAGCTCAGAATTGTGTTCTTCAGTCATGTGGAAGGATGAAGTTGGACAAAGGTGACGAACCACACCTACCATGAAGGCAGAGAGTGTGCTTTCACTCCCCTGAATTCTCCAGAGCAAAGAACATTTCCAAGGATAAGTTCAAAGCCTTAATTGACAGCCCACCACTGAGGTGATGATAGATGATATGCTAATTGGTGGGAAGCTATAGTTATGAAGAGCTCACCAGCACTGGAAGTCTAGCCTGCGTGCTGCTAACATAGGTGGAAAAGTACTGACGGATGTAAGAGTACCAACCAATTATAGTGGGCCACGTAATTAAGGGCCCTATAGTTTGTATAACCAATGGGACATCATGTATCTAGTGATGTCTATAGTGACCTGTTTGAGTGGAGGGCTTAGCTTCCCCACCTGATGTTAAGGAGCCTATCACTTTCTTGGACTAGTATGGAATGTATACTTAGATGTTCCCTTAGAACCAGTCACTCTCTTCAATAGGTTTTTGTAGTTTGCCACGTAGGATGACGTTAGTAAATACATAGGTTAATGTCATCAATGACGAGTTTTACTATAAAGTACAATGTTTTTCTGAAGCAAATTGAGAGACCATGTGGTGAGATGTCCGTTGATGTCCGTTGTACTCCCTGTTTTAGATAATTGATATTAAAACATTTAACCTTTTTGCCAACTACTTGAGTCATTTCGATTATTGATGTTTGAGTAACTTCTGCACCCCATTCATCTCATAATATTGCTACCTCATCATAAAGGACTGGGTCGAGTCCCCCAGTTCACGTGGTAGCAGAGTGATGATGGTTAAAAATTCATCGAGATAGTAAGCTTTGGGGCCTTGGCAATATCAAGCGTCCTCTGCCATTTAGTTGAAAGGACGTGAAGCTCTTTGTACCAGTTTATAAGATAAGCCTTGCAAGCACAGATGACACGGGTCCCTCGCTTGGTACGAAATCCCCTCCCGACATCTACAGGAAGCTGAACGAATGGAAGGTTGAAGCAACTGATAAAGAGGAGGTGATCCTGAAAGCCGGAAGTTGAAATGGTGAGTGAAAACTGAGTGATGTAGCAAAATTGTGAATGGGCAGTAAGTGGAGAGAGTGATAAGGGAAAGCAAGTAACGGAGGGAGGTTGGGATAAAAGCACCTCGAGACGATGAGCGTCAAGTTATTAAGTAATTGGCTTGAGCAGAGGAGCCAAGCAATTGAGAAACTGTGAGATGAGGATCCTCACAGTAGAGTAAGCCCAGTGTCCTGCGTCATAAGCACGTAACAAAAGGAACCGTATCTAGAGTCCCATTTGCGGATGATGTAGGCTACAGACAGTCCAAAGAGAACAGTTCACATACCGATCAGGGTATTTCTTAGGGGTGAGGATAAAGTCTTGAGGATCATAGACTGAGATTTATGTGGCCGGTCGAGTATGTTTGTTTCTTTTATATGATTGTATAGATCTATATGTGGTGAAGAAATAATAGAGAAATTAAGAGACGAGAAAAGGAAAATGTGAGATTTAAGAATTAATTATTTATTTGTTGGAAATATAATTGATGGTGTTTAAACGAATAAAGTAGTTTGGAATAAAACATGATATAGAGGGTTTGGAGCTGCGACGGTTGGTGCACACACATATTGTATTGTTTTCTTGCAACTTAATTTTTGAAAAAGTGAAAAGTGTAAAGATGTGTATTGACAGTCAAGTGTGATGAGTCAAAATGGAGGACTTTACTCTGCTGACACATCTCTGCAAACAGTTGCCAAAACACGCACCTAACTTTAAACAGTACATTGCGGAATGGGTTAAAGGCACGGCAGACAAGATGTTTATGCCATGGCCACAAGGGGGATCACTATCAAACGCTATTTTGCAGCATAAAATGACATATCTGCATGCAGCATACACAGGAAAAAAGTTAGACGAAAGTTTAGGGAGCTTAGAGCTCTGGAAAATGTAACAGGAGGAAAGGGGGGAGCCGCCTCCTGAAGACTGGATACTTAACATATGCAAAACGGGGGGTAAGGAGCCTTCTCCTCCCCCTGCTGTGTCTGAAATAAATGATGAAAGCAAGAAAGAGGACAGATTGTACCCATTAATAGAGCTTAAGGCACCGACAGGGTACAGCAATCCGGCATATGAGTCGCCTGCGCAAAGCAGCGATGAGGGTGCAAAGAAAATTCATGAGATATATGTAATCTCTAAAGTCCAGAGGGACAAGGAAAGACACGACAAGGAGAAAAGTGATCAACAAAGTACATCCTTAGATATAGGACGAGAAATAAAGAGATGGAAAGAAGAAAAGGATAAGGCTGATGTGGTAGCGCTCATACAGAATGAATGGATGCGTGGTCAGATTTTGCTCAAACTCAATGGTAAGAGCATCGAGAATGTGAGGCAAAGGGAAGATCGAGATGATAGGGAGAGAGAGTAATGAGTGAAAGAAAATGGGGTGAAAAAAAGGAAAGATAGACAAAGACGGGAACAGTTGTATCAAGATGAACAACTGAAAAAGCAGGAAAGAGCAGAGGAGCAAAGAAAGTATGACAACAGACAGAAGAGGGCAATAGAAGAATGTGAAAGACTAGAAAGAAAAAGAGAGAAAGAGGAGGAACAGAAATTAAGGGATAAAAGAATACAAAGATGAAGAGATAAGGAGATACGAAGGGCAAATGAAAGAAGAAATATGAATAGAAAGAAAGGAGACAGGGTGAGAGAAGAAGCAAGGAAGCAAATAGAGCTTGCTGATGAAATAGAACGAAAGAGAAGGCAGAGAGCATGCGATCTTGAATGTTTAGAAAAATAATTAATGGATCCTAATCCAGTAATGGCATGGAAGGACATAGAAGAATTCTTCCCAGCACATGAACTAATAGCAGGTCCGTCTTGAGCAAATCTAGAGGATGAGTTGGACTCTAGAAGCATTGGGGATGCAATCGATAAGGTCTATCATGATATGAGAACTAAGAGAGAACTGAAGGGAAAGGGTAAAAACGATCAATTCGAGAGTACGCAGTTGTACAACAGAGAAGGAGGCTCATGTAGTTTTGAGCCTAAAGAGTTGTCTTTAGATAGACTAACTGTGAATAGAGATGAAGAAGAGAGAAGTCACAAAGTTGGGGACAGGATATGTCAGATGCGGACAGAGAAACCTTCAGTGGAGGAGGGAGGTAACATATGTGGTCCTGGAGGATGTTTATCAATGGATAAGGAAGTAAGATGGTCGGATTTAGACCAACCTATATCTTGGGCGTCAGAATCTCTGACACGGCTAAATCCACCCAAAGGATGATCCCATTGTGTGAGGGGGGACCCGCCACCTTATGTGGGCAGGTTAAATTTGCTGCCAGGAAGAAGGCGGTGCAGAACCATTGTCCCTGCGATGGAAAGACAGACAATGGGGAACGGGGATGAATGTGAAGTTGGGATTTAGCAGTTTTCATTGTTAGAGAAAGGAGGAACCAGACCACAGTATATACTTTGGCCACACATGGATAAGGATAATTTAAGGTGTAAACTCCTGAGTTTAACTTCTGGCACGGGGAAATGGATACATGAGTTAGAAAAAAATGACAGGAGGAAACACATTAGCTGTAGGGGATATTAAAGGTCTCCTAGTCGCTATCCTTAGGGAGAGAGGTGATGAGGTTTGGTCAAGAGCAGGATATTTGAGTGTTACCACGTTGAGCACTGCTCATGATGGAGCACTGTTTAACAACTGCAGGGCCGGAGTCTGGAAAGCGCTTAGAGTGTGCTATCTGGACACGTCAGATATGGGAGCTATAATGATGAAAAAAGATGCAGGAAGGGAATGATCCTCTTGTTTACATTCAGAATTTTCAGGCGGAATGGAGCTTGGAGACGCAAGTGCCTTGGGGGAAATCTATAACTTTATTTTTTCATATACTATGCCAAGGGCTGCCAGAGTCAGTGCAGAAGCAGCTCAAGAAGTTAGTAGGTGTGGAAGCAAAGCCATGGTCAGAAATTCAGCTGACCATTGCGCATTATTGCAGACTGTTGCAAGAGAAGCATTGAAAGAAAGACAATGTTAGGAAAGGTGAAGAAGTGAAATTAGTGCTGAAAAAAGGATCAAAGTACACCATTGAAGGAGCGATGTTGACTAGCAGAGAAGGGTCAAGTTCGCAGCAAGCAGCAGGCATGCCACAGGTGAATAACCAAAGGCAGTATGATGATGGAAATAGTGGATCCATATGGCGTCATATGGGAAGCTCTGGCGTGGCTGTCCTCCTTCCTCTCCAATCGACCCTCCCAGGTCCAACTGGGTCCCTTCCTCTCTGACATCTTTTTCTCTACCTGTGGTGTCCCCCAGGGAACTAACCTCTCCCCCTGGTTGTTCAACCAGTATCTGGCACTTCTTGCTCACCGCATCGCCGCTCTCTGTCTCAACTTTCAATGCTACGCGGACAATACCCAGCTCATTTTCAGGCTACCCTCGGCCTCCTCTTCCACTTCCCTCATCTCTGACTGTCTTTCTGCTATCCAGGAATGGTGTGCCGCCAACGACCTCTGCCTTAATGCCAGTAAGAGTGAGATTCTACTTATCGGCACACCCACTCCCTCCTTTCCTGCAGCTCTCTGGCCGGCCTCCCTTGGCCCTCTTCCTGCTCCTACCTGCATGGCAAAATACCTCGGGGTCATCTTCGCCTCCACACTCTCCTTCTCTCCTCACATTTCCGACGTCTCTAAGAAGTCACACTACCAGCTACACCTCCTCAGAGGTATCCTTTCTTTCCTCTCCTTTCCCCAGAAGCTCACTGTCTCCAGAGCTCTGGTTCTCTCTAGGCCGGACTACTGTAACAGCCTCTATCTAAATCTTCCTGCCTCTACTCCCCGCCCTTTGCAACTCATCCAGAACAGGACTGCGAGACTTGTCCTTGGCCTCAAGCCCAGGGACCGTATCTCTCCAGGACTGAAATCACTACACTGGCTCCCAGTGGCTGCAAGGATTAAGTTCAACACCCTCTGCATTGTCCACAAGGCCTTCTGGGGCCTTGGGCCAAAATACCTGCAACTCTCTCTTCCTAAATATCTTCCTTCTCGAGTCCTTCGCTCATCCACCTCCAACCACCTTAGGGTCAGCCCCGTCTCCAAGCAACGAGCTGGGGGTAGATCTCTCGCTGCAGCAGGGGCCTCCTTCTGGAACAGCCTTCCTGCCTCCCTGAAACTTGAGGAGAACCATCTTCGGTTCCGGAAGCACCTCAAAACCTTCCTCTTTGCCTCCGCTTTCTCTCCCTCTCTCTGCTACTAAAATCACTGAACCTGCACTGAATCTACAACTGGGCCACCCACCGATCTTGTGTCCTGGCCCAGCCACTCCTCCCTGCACTGCCTACCTGCATTACGGGACTGTCTCTGTATCCTACAGCCCCTTCTCCCGGCACTTACCTTGCACTTGCCACCAGCTGGCCCTACTATTTATATTGTATTCTATTAACCATGTACTGCACTTTACTTGCACTTGCCACCAGTTGGCCCTATTATTTATCTTGTATTCTACTAACCATGTACTGCACTTCCCCTCTCCCCTTCCCCTGCACCTTTGCCAGTCCCCCTACCCTTGCACTTGCGCGATCTGAATGACACCTGGCCTAGTAGGATCGTTGTCTGTCTCCCCTTGTTCCCCCCTGCCTCGTCGCGCCTTGAAACACTTGTGTATAGGTGCGTTACAAATGCCATATCATATCATATCATATATCACGAGGTAGGGGAAACTTCAAAGGTAGAGGCTTCCAGAATAATCAGGGACATTTCCAGAATAACCAAGGTGGGTTTCGAAATATGCAGATTGATAGTCAAGGCGTGCAGGAAGGGCACATTAGGAGATCTCCTGTATGTTGGACATGTGGTATGTCAGGACACCTTGCATGCATGTGTAGGAGCCAAGGGATTGTGTAAAATGGGAAATTCCAAGAGGGCGGCTGCATACCCGCCTGCATTCAGTCAACAGAATGAAGGTGGGTTTGCTCAAAATCAGATAGTACAGCAAACACAAATGCCGAGAGTACAGCAAGATTTACAAACACAGCAGACAGCAATGAATCTGCCGCAAGGGCAGTCACAGCATTCACCCATGCAGGTACAGCAGGGCACAATCACAGGACAATTGATGACTCCTAGGATAGGAGTTGTCACTGATGAAGGAGGAAATCCTTTCACAGGTACGGGATGAGAATGTATCCACAATAGGACAGCTCACTGGGAGACTTGATGTGTTCAATACTATCTGTGACGCCCAGTCCTCAAGAGGAACCTAGGGTCGATCTCAATATAGGGTGAACATCTTTTTCTTTTTTAGTAGACACAGGTGCAACACACTCATGTATACGAGAGAGGAAATTTACAATGTCTGGAAATGCCATGAATACTCAAGGTTTCACAGGAGCTACAAGTAGAGTTCCTTTTAGTGAAAAGCTGTCCGTCTCTATAGGAGAATTTCACATTTCTGTGCCATTATTAAATTCAAGACAGACGTCTGTCAATATATTAGGTGGAGGTTTAATGACAAAGTTGAACATGACGATTCCGTTCACTAATGAAGGCATAGTGTGTTTAACACCAGGAATGCATTATATAAACGTGAGTGAATTTATTATGGCATTTGCAGGACAAGTGGCCATGCGAGGAGTGCCATTAGAACCAGAAGTTTTTCACTATGGGGTACGCATTCTGTTGATATGGTTACCAGGTCGAGTGGGAAGAACTATGAGAATACTTGATTAATTTTTATTCAGGCCAAAGATACCTATGGATGAAGCGGAAGGACAAGATTTTCCTTTAGAATTACAAGCAGCCATAGTGGAAGGAGAAATGGCTTTGCTTGATGGAACTGATTATGAAGGCAGACGATGGTGCACAGTGATTGCTATTGGAGAGGTTTATAGATTGACTGATGTCACTGATGAAGCTATATTTAGAGACCATCTGACAGATTACGAAGTAATATTTGAAATAAGTATTACTTATTGGATGAGAGCAATCAAACGCAAGGTTTTTCAAAAAATGATGCTAACATTGAAACGTCCCAAGTTTTTCAATGAGGATATGGCAAAGGTGCCAGCTTCATTATGGATAACAGGCCCTTATGACATAGGCCTATTGAAGGGGGCTGGAGAAGTAAAGATTAAATTAAAACCAGGAGCAAGTTTACTTTGAGCACAACAGTATTCCATGCCTCGAGAGGCAGATGAATGTATTTTCAAGACAATATATGCCATAATGGAACAGGGTATCTTAGTGATGTCAGAGTCACCATGTAAATACGTCAGAGTATCCGATTAAAAAAAGTAAAGGTGGGTCGTGGTGTTTAATTCAATATCTACACCCAATTAACCAGATTGTAGAGGCTGAGTTCCCTGTAGTTCCTAATTCTGTGACAATCTTATGTAGTATTCCTTTTGAAGCACAATATTTCATGGTCATTGATTTGAAAAATGCATTTTTTTCAATCCCATTGCATAAAGACTCACAGGATCTGACATCATTTACTTTCTGCCAAACTCGACTGAAAAGTACTCACCTGCCCCATGGGAACTGTGAGTCCCCATTGATTTTCAATAGAGTCCTGCAGATGGACTTAAGCAATATTGATTTGGAAAGTGTTGCAGTAAGTGCATGATATATTGGTCTGTAACACCTCAGAGGAAGAGTGCAGACATGATTCAGTAAAGTAGATAAGGAGAAATTGCAGTATTGTCACGAGATAGTGTTATACGTAGGTCAGTTAATTTTGCATGAAGGAAAAAAGGTTACTGCAGAGAGAGCTGAGGCCATTTTAAAACAGTAAAACAACACATGATAAAGCACATGAAAAGATTTTTGGGACTATGTAATGATGTGAGAGCATGGGTCTTTGACTACAGTTCATACATAAGGCCCTTGTTGCAAGTTCTGAAGAAAGCACAGGCAACCTAGGAAAACATTGTCTGGAGAGAGGAAATGGAAGAAGGGTTTGATGAGTTAAAAAAGGCAATTTGCACAGCCCCAGTTTTAGAGTCCCACAAATAGCACTGTTATGACAGCAGTACTCACTAGGGGAACCACATTGGAGTAGAAGCCCCAACCCCCTTCCATATCACAGTGGGATTTTAGACCCAGTAATGAGGGGTCACTTTCCTTGCAAACAATCTTTGGCAGCCGCCGCATTCGCCATTGAAAAAGCTGCGAGCATAGTAATGGGGTGTTCCATGGCGTTATTTGTTGAACAAGCATTAGATGCCATTCTAGAAACACCTAAAGGCATGTTGACTTCTCAAAGGGCTTCTGCCCACGGGGTGGTTATATCGAATCCAGTGATTAAAATAGCTTGATGCAGAATAGTGAACCCTGCCATGTTTGTAGCCGAACCACTGACAGAAGGCGAATATGCACATATTGCTCAAACTATGAGGAATTCTATGATGAACTCCCGTGGGTGAAGGAAAATGCGCTGGCAGCTGGGGAGATTCTTTTTATTGATGGTTCGTCAAGAATTGATCAAAATGATGGACAGGGATATACAGGTGCCACTGTGGTGAAGTACACGGCTAATGGGGAGGTTGAAGTATTAATAAGTGCACAACTACCGTCTCACTTTTCAGCACAGGCTGCAGAAATAGTGGTGCTGATTGTCATGCACGAGAATCAAGCAGACCAGGAAGTAACGGTGTACAGTACTCTGCCTATGTGACATCAACAGTACACACAGGGCTAGCTCGTTAGAAAAGGAGGGGCTACCTCTGAGTGGACGGCACTCCAGTGCAGCATGCCGTTTTATTGGACAGACTTATTAAAGCACTACAACTCCCAGTATCCATCCCAGTCGTTTTGTGCGCAGCACACACGAAAAGGGCAGATTTTATTTCACATGGAAATCAAGCAGCAGACGAGGAAGCAAAATGTGTTGCATATTCAGAGAACATTATGAAGTTTGATACGCCTGATGTGAATGAAATTATGGTGGTGATGATGAGTGAAAGTTATAGCAACTTGTCTCAGAATTAGCTAGTAGAAATTCAAGGGGAAGCGCCTCAGGATGAGACAGACCTATGGACACGTAGGAGGTGTTCTTTAAGCCCTTTTGAACCATGCACTGGTAAACCGGTGATGCCTGTAATCTTAATAAGGGTGGCATTAGAGCAGCTACACTACCCTGCACATTTCACTAGAGAAAGCCTCGCCGCAACAATTGCAGAGAAATGGCTTGTTCCAGATTCGGTAGAACACGTTGCATTTTATGTAGTAAATTGTATCGTATGTCAAAAGTTAATGCTGGGCACAGACTGTGCACAGTTAGAGGAGTTATCCCGAGACCTAATAGTCCTTTTCAGCATTTACATATCGACTATGTCGACATGCTGCAAGTCTGTAATGGATACAGATATATGATTGTAGTGGAATGTCTCTTTTCAAGGTGGATTGAGGCTGGTTCATGTACACATCCAGATTCCACCCATGCAGCGAAATTTCTAGTACAAGAAGTGTTTCCTAGATGGGGAATATGTGAAGTATTCAGATTAGATAATGGCCCTCATTTTGTTAATGAAGTCTTTGAACAGATAAGGTTGCTGCTAAGTATAAAGCACAAGTTTTCATCGGCTTATCACCTGCAAGCGAATGGAATATATGGGATACTCAATGGCCTGCTAAAAAGAGAGAATAGCCACATTGAAGCTTACCTTGAAGAAAGGATGGTTGCATTGCCTACCACTGGCATTGTATGCGTTGAGAAATCAGCTTTGTTCCGACCACCATCTTCTCCCCCATGAAATAGTGACAGGGAGGCAGATGAATACACCCCTCACACCTCCATCTAGAAGTGATGCCCAGACAACAGCAGAATTGTTAGGAAAGGAGTTACATGATGACTTAACATGTATGACTACAAGTATCTCTGTCATTTCAGATCAGTTCAAGCAAAAGGGATGTGGGGCACAGAACACAGAAGGAGATGTCACAACAACTGGAGTTGAAGAATTACGTCTTCCCAAACTCTTTTCTGGTGATTAAATCTTGATCAGGAATTTCACTAGAAGGTGGCACGAGCCACGCTTTAATGGCCCATTCATCGTGGAAGACGTCACGCCGTCAACAGTGAAGGTACAGGGCAGACGTGCCTGGATATTTCTTGGACACGTAAAGATCTACGCTGGAGAAGCCCCTTTACCCCCACCCCAGTTGGAAGCAAGCATCGGGGAAGAATCTAAGCACATGCAGACTAAGTCCATGACGAGGAAGAAGGACGCAGAAGCTGGAGTAGACAAATAAAGAGTATATTGGGCTGTGCCTTGTTTCGGGACACTCTTTTAAGTTACTAAAAAAGGAATTAAGAGAAGCTATTTTTTCTTGAGCCATAGGACTTTGTTGACATTGGACTGATACATGTTTAAGTCTTGCAAAGGTAGCGGGCGCCCCTCTCTCGAAAGAACAGACTTGATAACCTGTTCAGTGGTTATTAACCACTTGAGAGTTTGCAGCCACTGCTTTTACTCACTGTGCCTTTCACAGATGGGAAATATCCATTTGCATATCAGTCTTTGTCCTGCCCAGGGGCAGTCCAGCACCGAAATGCAATGGCAATTCCAACCTGAACGAGCGTACCACCAGCAACCCCATACACGTGTTTCACCCTTGTTGAGGATCATCAGTGAGGTGAAGCTGATGCCTTTCTAAGTACAGTGAGAGGGAGACCACGTCTGGTTGCCCCCAGGAGACCTAGGGTTACCAATCCCAGGTTCCTTGAAAAATAGTTTTGCAAAGGTAGCGGGCGCCCCTCTCTCGAAAGAACAGACTTGATAACCTGTTCAGTGGTTATTAACCACTTGAGAGTTCGCAGCCACTGCTTTTACTCACTGTGCCTTTCACAGATGGGAAATATCCATTTGCATATCAGTCTTTGTCCTGCCCAGGGGCAGTCCAGCACCGAAATGCAATGGCAATTCCAACCTGAACGAGAGTACCACCAGCAACCCCATACACTTGTTTCACCCTTGTTGGGGATCATCAGTGAGGTGAAGCTGATGCCTCTCTAAGCACAGTGAGAGGGAGACCACGTCTGGTTGCCCCCAGGAGACCTAGGGTTACCAATCCCAGGTTCCTTGAAAAATAGTTTTGCAAAGGTAGCGGGCGCCCCTCTCTCGAAAGAACAGACTTGATAACCTGTTCAGTGGTTATTAACCACTTGAGAGTTCGCAGCCACTGCTTTTACTCACTGTGCCTTTCACAGATGGGAAATATCCATTTGCATATCAGTCTTTGTCCTGCCCAGGGGCAGTCCAGCACCGAAATGCAATGGCAATTCCAACCTGAACGAGAGTACCACCAGCAACCCCATACACGTGTTTCACCCTTGTTGGGGATCATCAGTGAGGTGAAGCTGATGCCTCTCTAAGCACAGTGAGAGGGAGACCACGTCTGGTTGCCCCCAGGAGACCTAGGGTTACCAATCCCAGGTTCCTTGAAAAATAGTTTTGCAAAGGTAGCGGGCGCCCCTCTCTCGAAAGAACAGACTTGATAACCTGTTCAGTGGTTATTAACCACTTGAGAGCTCGCAGCCACTGCTTTTAAGTCTTGATCGAGAAGCGAAGCATGTCAGATTTGGAGTTCCTTTTCGACGACTGGAAGCGGGAACAGTTCCCTGATTCCTTTCTCACTGAGTTTCTTTTCGGAGGTTCCCATGGTGGTGCCCAATAACAACGTTCATCGGATCATCCTTGCTGTTTTTATCTACATTCTTCGTTCTTGCCCTGTGCTGGTTGGGAGAACTTTTGATGTTCATAATTTCCTGCAAGATCCTAAGTCTGGTCCAATCATGAGGAGATTGCTCGCAGCTATAATAGAGCAGGTTCTTCAGCTTCCTGAGTACAGTGGGGAAAATACAAATGCCCCTATCGGCTGACAATGCGCATAGACTGGTTGGCATGGTCTTCTATTACTTAATTGAGGAATGCACGCCTCTTGTTGGAAGACAAACTAATGTCCACACATTCAGGAGAGATCCGAGGAATAACGTGGTGCTTGCTGAATGAATTATTATGAGATATCATTGAACAAGTCAACCTCTATTCTGAGAGAACACTGATGACATCCTGAATGAGACTTTTTGAGGAAGCGATCCAGAGCTTACTTGCTGTAGCAGCACCCGCATTTCGTCTGGCGAAAGGACAACTCTTTCCTCTACATTAGGAACCCTGATAATCATCCTGAGATATGCCAGCTGCTTGAAGAACTTGTTGAGAAAATCAAGATATTACTGGAGTATTGCATGATGTTGCCCGATTAAAAATTGTTTTTTCCTTCCTTAAAAAAGAGAATGGGCAGCGTCAATAGCAACAACATAATGGCAGACAATGAGAGACGTCCACAATGTGCAAGAAGCTATTGTTGTAAGAAATGGGCTTACCTATACGTCATTTACACATGCATTTTGTTTATAGTGATACTTCTTTCACTTACAGTGCACACTGCTTACTATTTTGATCCAAATAGAACACAGATTCCTGTGTATCTTCCTATGCAGAAGGAGGGTACAGATGTGGCAACTACAAAGCAGCCGAGACCTTATGTGATTATTCCTACTACGATAGTCCGTAAAGGGGCACCTGGGCATATAACAAATGTCACCAGACATCTTTCCTTAGAAAAGGGTGTTATAGAGATGTTCCCTGTATGTCAGAAAAAGGCTTGAAAAGGAAAGACAAAGAAAGAGATTGTCTGTGAGCAAACTTACACAGGTAGTACATGTAAAAACACCAAGTCCGCTGACAAATGTTTCTGTGATTGGTCCAGTAAGAAGGAATTATGCTGACATACTTCATGAGATGATTGTAGAAGCTCATAAGAAAAGAATGAGACATAAGAGAAATGCTAGGGAGGATGATCATGAGCTAAATGATTACCTGGATAGTACAGCACACTTGGGGAATAACATATGGTATCAGTTTATGAAAGAAGTAGCAAGGAGGACCTTGAAGGAGGAATGCTTTGTATGTACACTCCTGGTTTATAGCATGGCGAAGTCTATAATCTTCATAGCTATTGAAATAGACGTCCAGCCAGAACATTGGGCCTCATTACAAGTTTTGCGGTAGCGTTGCCGGTAAAACCGGCAGACTGCCGACAAACTTGCAATTTTTTCCAGCACCCGTGAATGGGCAATTACTGGATCATTACGGCCCCGCCAGACCCGGTAATTGCCCATTCACGGGCGCCAGAAAAAAATGCTCCCCATTCCCTTTGAGCCCTATAGGGCCCTATAGGGCTCAAAGGGAATGGGGAGGTCAGATGCACGGCACCGTTCAGAATGGTGCCGGTGCATCTGTCATGCTCTGCTGGCGGCCGGGAAAGCACCCGCAAGCAGAACTCATAGTTTGCTGGTCCAGTAACAACGGTACCGGCAAACTTACCAGTACCATTGTTACCGGACCGGCAAACTTATAACGAGGCCCATTGTCTATCACACATAGCACTCTGCCATACAAGAGGCCAGTTCATGGGTCGAACAGCCTATCTCAAATGGGCAACTGAATGGACAAATCCAGATGTAGATGATTATATCCAAGACACGAAGACAAGAAACAACATGTGATCCGATATGAAAAGCCCAAAGTAAAAGGAGCTGAAATCAGATGGGAAGTGAACAGAAGACTTGAAAGTCCAGGAAAATCTGCAGAAGAAATGTGTTCATGGAAGAACCGAGGCCAGATACAGATATGGGGATCAGTGTTATCATCAGATGGATGGAAAGAAGGAGTGGTTGTCACGCTCACCTGATTCCCACAGAGGCGCAGGTCTGGCTTCGAGTGCTGATGCTTCTTCTATGGTGAAGCGCAGGACTCTGAAGATGGACTCACTGGCTCGCAGGAATATTCCCCTGTGCGTGAAAAGGGAGTATTACCTACTGACGGAATAATGCTGAAACCTCCCACTCCCTTCCAACCCTCCACAATACCCTTCCTCGATTCCCCGTGAAGTCTCATTTTAGGGTCTGGAAGGATGAGTTCTCCATCCTGCTTCTGATGCAGGGGCGCGTTGAAACCCAGTTACTTCACTGGATTGAGGTTTGATGGGAGTTCAAATAAGCTTGACTATTCAGGTAAGGCGCTGTAAGAGTTCTGTAGCAAGTTCAAAAGTTCAAGCTTAATAATAATGTTCATTGTCTTATTGCAGCAAGCGCTAACGCTTATGTCTTTTTCCCCTTAGGGGCCGGGGTTCGGAATGCCGGAGATATGGCGCCGACCCGAAGTGAAACGTGCAGTTCCAGTAAATGACAGGTAAGTTCTGGATGAGTGTTCGGGTAATGTCTTTACATTCGCTCATTCAATGTCTTTGTCTTTTTTCCCCATAGGGGCCGGGGTCCGGAATGCCAGGAAGCGGCAGCACCCGAAATGAAATGGGAATGACCCAACAGGTAAGTCTTAGAAGGAAACTGAGCTTTTCCTATTCCCTTCCTTCTCTCACCTTGTGTTCTTGTCTTTTTCTCTCTAGGCTCTGGGAAGTGGCTGCGGATCCGGATGATCGCTGCTGAAGATGGAGGTGCCCAGGAAAGGTGAGTGAAATGCAGCGCTGCAGCGATCGAATCGAAATGCTTTTAAAATGATGTCTTCCCTTTCAGGATTGTCGGAGTGATGTCTCCGTGATGCAGCTTTAGCAGGTAAGGTCTTCTTTCTCTCCAATTCTCTCTTAGCAGGTGACTCAGGATGCTGACAGGCGTGGCTGAAGGCCAGATGCAGGAGCTGACAAGGTGAGCGTCCAGCTGCGAGGAGCAGAACAACGCGAAGCGTGAGTTGCTGAGCTGATCGGGCGTGGTTTAAATAGCTTTGGAAGAAGTTCCAGGTATATATCCTTCCACCGATCAGGTATGTACCCTTCCCGACCACACCCAGGGGAAAGTAGTTCCACAGGTAAAGTAGTTCCATTCAAGCCTCAAGAGGGCCTGGATGTAGCAGCATGGTCTGCATCAGGTAAGTGCACCTTAAAACACTTGAACACACGTCTAGCTTTATGAGCCTGGCGCCTAAGGCGCCAGGACAGGGGTCCAACATGAGCCTGGCGCCTAAGGCGCCAGGACTGTGTCCAAAGGGCCCCAGCTTGGGCCCGCTGGCACTTCCCTGGGGGGAATGATGCCTGCCACTGGGGTTGCTGGGTCGGACCTGGCTCCTTGGAGGTAGGCATCATGACAGTGGTCATCTGCAGAGCCTGGGTAGTCATTGGTTGTTATTAGCCAGCCATTGACATGGTGCAGAATAGATGTAATCCTCTATGGCCAAGATTTGCTAAACTACTGACCTGAATCGAAGCTAGAGGAGGACCTTTGCAGATAGTGCCCTTGGAAAGTGAAAAGCTGTGCTTGAGAAACAATTCACAAGTAAAGTCATAGAGAATCAGAACTATGGTTGGATCTTTGATGTACGAGGAATGAAATTTAGAACAGCAGTAATCATGGATAATTACTGGGCTTATGGATCCAGAGCTTATATGAACCTGCCCAAGGATTGGGGAGGAAGATGCTCAGTAGTAAATGTCCATGTTCCAGCATTGCTGATTCCTAAAAGGGACTTAAGCCTTGACAGATTTCCTAAAGTAGATGCTCATTTGAGGAAGAAGAGATCAGTGGAGCTGATTAATCGAATGAAGAGAGAGAACTATTTCTCAGCTAAGTCAATAGAAGCTTTTGACTCCATCCCATACGAGCACAGATTGTTCAGCCAGACTTTGTCGATATTCACGTTGATCTTTATGCTGAGTATCCAGGTTGGAGCAAATACTAAATGGCTTCAGATTACCCGATGGGAGTTGCTGCAGACAATCAATACTACCATAAAGGGATTTAATGGTATCCGAGAAGAGATGAGAGCCATATGACTGATGACACTTCAGAATAGATATGTCCTGGACATGATTACAGCTACGGATGGAGATGTTTGTGCAAAAATTGGAGAATCATGTTGCACGTTCATACCTTCTCATGACAACGAGAATGGGACCCTAAAAGAGACCATAGAGATGTTGACAAAGCTACATGTCCAGATAATAGATGAAGTGGAAGACATTGCTGATGATAGCTGGTTTGGAGCACCCTTTTTGTCTGTTCCAAAATGGATGGCAGACATGTTCAAGTTCCTTGGAGCCCTGATCGTAATGGTGTTGCTTGGATTCTGTGTGATTAGGATAATAATCTCACAATGCAAGAAGACTGCAAAGAAAGTCATAGGGATGAGAATCATGATCGATGTTGAATCAGGGTGGAAGGCCAGAGACCTGACAGATGAAGAAATCAGAGAATTTGTGAAGGCCAGCATTCATGCACCTGAGGGAACGAAGTTCCTGTATCCAAAGAACCCTAAGAAGTACATGGGAAAATTGATCTATTGCAGTCCAAGTGGACAGTGCATGCTCATGACTTAATAAGGATGAGCATGTGAAATCAGCTGGATGCCTGAAAGGAGTCATAAAGATATGGATATCAAAGAAGCATTACTTCAAAAGAGGATGTTTGGACATGAAAGATGATGGGAGAGTGGTCGATGAATCACCCAGATAGGGGAGTGTATAGAAGGAGCCAAGTACCCCCACCTCAACCATCTCGCCCATATTGCCTATATGTTGGGAACCAGAGTGTGAGACATGTACAGTACCATTGAAACTACAGATACCGAGGAGAATCCTGGAAGCAAGGTTTCCATTGAGAAAGTCATACTTACATACCCAACAAACAATTGAGTAGGCTCAGTGGGTTTGATATATATACTGTGCGCTAATGACCTGAAATGCGGTACGTTTGGTATGCTTTATATTTTGGTTTTACCTTTAGAATGACAATGTATTGACAATGTATTGTTTTGTTTTATACACACATTTGGTTGCTCAAATTTGTTTTGTTTTGTGTCATGCCAAATGCTATGTTCATAATTATTTAGAGCCTTGAGAACGACCAGGTGGTCCAAACACGTGTCGGCTGTATACTACAGAAAATCAATTTTGAATACTACGGAATTACCTATTATGATTATACTCATTTGCATTATTATTTAGTTTAGGCAGTCCTAACAGTCTGAGCGCGAGTCACCTTCCCAGATATTTAATCCTTGTTTACATATTCCAAACCCCAGTGGGTGGTTTGTGGGAACAGTGTGTTCGCTGCCGATTAAGAAGTCGATAGTGTTTTTTTTTAAATCCAGAGTGGTCATTTGCGCACATTATGCACATCGAACACACTGAGCCTACTCAATTGTTTGCTCAATAATCAATATCATCTGTGCTTGCTGAATTAAACCAAAAATAATGGCTGACTACATTTGTAATCCAGATGAGGATAGGGCCGCCTTCTTTGCTCCAAGGGGTAGCACTTCTAATCCTTTTAGAAGCATCTACACCTCAATGGAAACTCTAAAACAGAAATTAATTAAATTAGAAAGGTTATAAAAAAAGAAATTAATAAATATTGGGAACAAGCCTCCCTAACTAACTATTTACAGAATTACATTATCCCTAGAGGATTAGGTATCCTCATTTTCCCCAACTTTGAAAATGAGGAAGATGCCGATCTGGCTGAGAAATGGGAAAATTATCTGAATCAGAGAAAATATGTTACAATGACTTACAATTACTGATTTTACATGCCACTCGTGAACATAAGAGAGTTATCAATCAGATCAATACTGTGAAATAGGAGATCAAGAATATGTCTAATGCAGAAGCTACAAAACAAAAACATTTTCAGAAAATGCATGACATCCTCAGAGAATATCAGGATGAGATTAAAATGAGGAAGTTTAGAAAAATGTTCAGAGATGACAAAGATTATAGACAGGAGAAGGTGTATACTTTGCAAACCAAATACGATAATATAGGCTCTAGATCAAGGCCTAGCTTGTCCAACACTAGCCCGGCAAACTCCGATCCGGATTCGGAAGGGGACAATAGTGAAATTGATACTATCAACACTAATGCAACAGAATCAACAATAGTGGCGGCATTCGTTTTTTAGAACAGATTTGCAGATACAAAACAGGAAATCAGAGATTCATCAATACAAAACAGGTCAAATTTCAACACCACCCACTGTGCTTACTGCAATTCCAAACACCACACAAGGGACAGGAGGGGGGGAGTGGAAGTGGAATCTCCGATGAGGACACAGGTCACCCAGGGATCCTGACTCGGTCCAACACCAAGAAACGACTGGGGAAATAATTCATTCTGATTTGGTGGTCAATCTTTCCAACAGACAGCTAACCAAGAACGAGATCTCAGTTTTGAATAAAGGATTATCATTTGCCCCTAGTGCTGGCACAGACTTTGTTAATTTTCAAATTGATTTTTTTAAATTTCTGAGAAAATTTAAGTTGAAAAGGTTTTTGCAACAGACGTTCGATTATTAGTGTCTAAACCCACACAGGACCACCTCAGCACATACACAATATCAGATATAACTAATACTGAAACCTTGATGTCTTTTAATCAAGATACCATTGTGAGTTTAGAAACCATATGCAATGAGCTAGATGTCAAAGCCAGACATTTAGAAATTAAGGAACTGAAACCGAAATCAAACTGTGCTCCCCAATTTTATTTTATTTTATTTATTTGCATTTGTAGAGCACACATCGGCCCTTGGGCATCGTGGCGCTGTTAAGGATACTTGTTTATACAAACCGCATAGCTTTTAAATTTACATAAATTTACATAGGCATACAGTTCAGGTACAGTTTAGGCTTTCTTCCATACATAATCCCACAGGTGAGGTGCAGATGAGAAAGGTAATACAGTTTTTGTAAGTTGTGTCTGAAATGGCTGGTTAGTGGAAGAGTTGAGTTTTTAGCAACTTGCGGAAGACTGAGCGTGAGGTCTCTTTCCTGAGTGTTGGTGGTAGAACGTTCCAATTTCTTGGTGCTAGGACTGCAAAGCTAGCGCCTCCAATTAACATCGGAAGATGTAATTGAAACCTTTCATAAAGCAATTACTTAAGACATTCATCACTATTTGGACAAATCCTATCATAAAAAGAAGAGGCACAGATCTAATCTAAGTTGAGAGGAATTCAAGGCTTTGGAAGATCTTGCTAAGGACAGGAATATAACCATTAAAGAGGCAGATAAGGGTGGCAATATAGTTGAGTTGTTCTCAATACATCAGATTATATTGAAATGGGCATGCAGCATCTAGCCACTCCTAATTGTTACTTAATATTCAAATCCAATCCAAACAAGAGGGTCATATCAGACCTACTTGATTTAATACAAGAGTGGCATAATAAGGGGTACCTGATGGATGATGAGAAGAGATTCCTAACCATTACTGAACCAACAACATTATATTTTGTACCCAAATTCATAAACCATTAAAAAAAATTGGCAGAAGTAAGACCAGAAGTAAGACCAATCATGAGCAGCATTGGGTGGGCAATGGAAGGGCTGTCTCAGTATTTAGAGGAGGCCCTTAAAACCACATGTTTTTTTTTTTTGGTAAAACATTTTTTATTGTTTTACATCACATCAAAACAACAACAACGTGTAGGGATTAGCATGTCTCATCAAAGCTCAATCATTAACAGGTTCATTGTCAATCACCCATAACATTTCCCCAAGTCTTTAGTGTGATTAAACCTCATCACCCCCGCTGCGTCTAGCGGGATCTAGGGTCCTTCCTCTTCCCACCTCCCCCATATACTGTCCGCCTTTACAGGGCAGCCTCTGGCGGTGTATATTCTGTGTTCTATCATTGCACATATGTCCATGTCCATTGCCCATTGCTCCATTGTTGGGGACTCCGGGGCTCCCCATTTTTGCGCTATGTTACGCTTCATTAGTCCCGCTGCTGTGTTCAGGAGCAACCTTTCCCATTTATTAAGAGAAATCTCGTCCGGAATGCCCAGGATGAGAATCTTTGGGTCCAGTGGTACATGGCATGTAAGGATCTTATTAAGTTCATTACAGCATTCGTTCCAGAAAGTGTGGATTCGGGGGCATGCCCATAGAATGTGAAAAAAGGTCCCCTCTTCCACTCTGCATCGGAGACAGTTTGGGTTTGAGGCTCTCTTCCACCTATGTAATATCGTTCTGGGGTAATAGACTCTATGCAAGATCTTCTATTGGACCAGCCAAAGCCTGGAGGAGATGGCCACCTCCCTTGGATGCATTAGTGCTTGGATCCAGTTTTCTGGGTCTATCTCCCCTACGTCCACCTCCCATTTGGCCTTTAATCCCGTCAGTTCAGGTGTGGCAAAGGATGTGATAGCATTGTATAAAATGGAGGTGCATTTGGTGGGGATGAAGGCTGGTAGCATGTTACGCTCTATTGGTGTGTAGTCTGGGATACTGGCGCTTACAGGTATATGGTTTCTCAGGGCATGGGTCAGCTGTACATAGTGGTAACGCTCGGTACCCGGGAGTTGGAATTTTTGCTGGAGGGCTTCAAACGAGGCCAGTTCCCCCTCATCAAGAATGTCTTCAACTCTCAGGATCCCGGACCTTACCCATCGGGGCCACGGGTCAAGAGTCCTCATCTCGGACAGATTGCTATTTCCCCACAGGGGTTGTGCCGTGGTTATTTTATTTTCCCACCCTACGAATCTATGCGCTTGCTTCCAAACAGCAATAATGTGAGTCGTGGTCGTTGGTGGGGGGGGTCTCGGGAGGGTTTGATATAGTAAGTGCCGTGGGTCGGTGCCATGCATAGCGGCGACCTCAGCCCCGATGTGGGGGAGTTCCCCGTCTCCGTGGACCAGGTCATTGACCACTGCAAGTTGCGAAGCCCAATAATAGGTTTGGAGGGGGGGAACCCTAATCCCACCCTCCCAGATCAATCTTTGGAGCGTGGTTAGCGCTATCCTTGGTTGGCCTCCACCCCATATGAGTTCCCGAAGGAGGGTTTCTACCTGATCGAAGTCGGAGTCTGGGATCTTTAGTGGGGCATTCTGTAAGACATAGAGAAACTTTGGGAGAGTCATCATCTTAAAGAGTGCGGCTCTCCCCACGGGTGTGAGGGGGAGAAGCTTCCAGTGGTGGACGTCACTGACAAAACGGTCAAGGACCGGTTGAATGTTCTATGTTCCATAAGCAGTGATGCCCGTTGTCACCCAGATCCCCAGATATCGAAAGCCCTTGCGGCTCCAATCGGTACAGGCCTTCCTGGGGGTCGACCTGCGCACCTCCTTTCACCGGGAAGAGGACTGATTTCCCCCAATTCATTTTAAGCCCACTAAATTCACCGAAACGGATAAGCATTTGTGTCACTGTTGGGCAGGACCGGGCTGGGTCCCCCAGATATATCAGGATGTCGTCTGCGTACAAGGAAATTCAGTCCTCATGCCCTTCAGGCCATCTAAATCCTGTCCAGGCTGCATTTTGGCAGAGCCACAGGGCGAGAGGCTCAATTGCCAGGGCAAAGAGAAGGGGATAGAGGGGGCAACCCTGTCTCGTGCCCTTTCCCAGAGGGAAGGATCGAGAGGGCCAACCATTCACCCTGACCTCCGCCTGAACATTCGTGTAGAGTAATTTTACCCATCCCAGGAAGCCGTCGCCAAACCCCATGCGTCTCATGATTTCCCAGAGGCTGTCCCACCTGACCGAGTCGAAGGCCTTTTAGAAATCTATTGCCAATAAGGCGAGAGGGATGTCGATGATTGGGGCCTGCTCTAGCGCCAAGTGGTGTCGACGCAAATTCATTTGGGTCGATTTGTGTGGCATAAAGCCATATTGATCCGGGTGGATCAGGGTGTGGGCCACTGGCTGCAGTCGATTGGCTAGGAGTTTGGCTAGGACCTTGGCTTCACTATTGATTAGTGAGATAGGCCTGTAAGAGGCACACATTTCCGGGGGTTTATCTGGTTTGGGAATGACCACAATAGTGGCTTTACATAGGTCTGGTGGGAGGGTGCCTTGGTCACGGGAGCCGAGGAGCATTTTGTAGAGGGGAGTTGCTAATTTGTTCCCTCCAATCTTTTGCCAAGCTTCGGCCGGGAATCCATTAGGGCCTGGTGTTTTCCCCGTTTGGAGTTGCGTTAGGGCTTTGGCTATTTCGGACTCAGAGAGATCGGAGTCTAATTCCGCTCGATGTTGTGCTGTCAATGATGGGAGTATTACATCGTCTAGAAGAGTCGGATCGAGTGGCGATGTCGGGGCTCGATATAGTTCTGCAGAGAATTGGGCGAAGGCCTCCGCTATTTCGGCATCCGTCTGGTACCTCTCATTACTTGGAGTAACGATTTCCCAGACGTAGCGTCTCCCCTCATCTCTTTTTTCAAGCCAGGCTAGCATTTTGCCTGCTTTGTCCCCAAATTCGTATATATCCTCGCCCTGGAGTCCCAGTGGGCTTTCTTGCAGTTATCCAGCATGATATTTCTGAGGCTCTCTGTGGCTAGTTTAGGGGACCTTTGGATCTGCGGGTTAGGGTCAAGAGCGTGCATGGTCTCGGACTGGATCATTTCCCCTTCTGCCTCTATTTTTTCTGGGAGTCTCTCCCTCTTTTTATTCACTACCCAGGGGATTATTTCTCCACGCAGCACTGCTTTGTAAGATTCCCACACCGTTACTGGGTTGTCCACTGCCGGTTCATTTATATCAAAATATTCATCGGAAACTTCCGTGAGACGGTCAACCAGTTCGGGGAACCCAAGAAGGTAGTTGTTTAGTCTCCATGTTCTAGGAGGGGTTGTGCCATGCATTCGCATTTCTATTATTAGGGGGGAGTGGTCCGAGATTCCACCGTGGAGGAACTCTGCGGATATCGCCCTGTGCAGGTCTGTGTTCGGGAGGAAGAGGTAATCGAGTCTAGAGAGGGAGCTGTGGGCACCCGACTGGAACGAGTAACCTTTGTCTCGGGGGTGTAGTTCCCGTCATACATTGTGAAGGCCCAGGGCAGACACAAAGTTAGACAGCCTTGTGGGGGTATCCGGGTACGCCCTCTAATGTGAGTACGATCCATGGTATTGCACATACCATCATTGAAATCTCCCCCGAGTGTCCACCGATCTGGCTGGTGTTTTCCCATAAGAGTGGTTAGGTCATCCAATAAGTCCTGGCCCAATCCGGGCGGGAAATATATTGACACAATGGCCATTGTCTCCCCCCAGAACGAACCCAGGATGAATACATAGCGACCTCGAAGGTCCTGTTCTACGACCTGTGGGGAGAACGGGAGTCTTTTGTGTATAAGGATAAGGGTGCCCCTGGATCCCATTGTGTACCCCGCGTGGAATGCGGCCCGGTAGTTGGTTCTCTGGAAAAGGGTACAGTGTGTTCCCGCTAGGTGTGTTGAAGGATGTCTTAGCCGGGAGAGCTGCCTCCCATTGGTACATCTTGCGGGAGTAGGATCCCGATACATGGTGCTGCAGGGTGTAATGTGCACAGGGTTGTGATTGGGTGATTGTTTGAGCATGCCATAGTCCCGAACTAACAAAACATCATGAAAACATTCCCCTCCTCCCCCCCTCCCTATACTCCACCCCAACTTGAAGTACCTGTTGCCCGAACATCACTGATCCTCCAAACCTTAGGGGGTCAGATCACACTTTAACTAATGTCAGGAACAATGGCGAGAAGAAACAGTCTGCCCCATTTCCTGCGCCATTCGGTCGAGTTTTTCGTGTTGGAGCAATCTGCCCAGCAATGAAGCAAGTTCGAGGAACAGCGTATCGTTGCATAGCTGCGATCCATGAAGCTCCTTTGGTCTAGGATCATTGTCTGTTCATCTTTCATTCTGTTTCGCCCCCTGTTCTGGGGCTTCTGGTTCTAACCTTCCAGGATCTCTTACGGGTGAGGGACGGTCCTGTCCGGGCCGGGGTCTCCCTCTGTGTCTCATCGGTCTCGCATTCCAGTCGCCTTGGATGTGTGTTTCCACCCACTTCCATGCCTCCTGCGGGTTGGTGAAGTGTACTGTGGATCCCTTGTGATAAATTTTAAGCTGTGCTGGAAAGAGCAGCCCAAATTTGACACTCATGAGGGCTAGCTGTCTCTAAAGTGGTTCAAAGGATTTCCATGCCCGTTGAACCTCTTGGGTATAGTCAGGAAAGAATGTGATTCGGGATCCATTGTGGGTAATTGTCTCGTTCGAGCGCGACATTTGGAGGAGGGCGTCTCTGTCCCGGTAGTTGAGCAGTTTAGCGATCACTGTGCGGGGTGGCGCTCCCGGGATTGGCCTCCCTAAGGGCATCCTATGGGCTCTCTCAACCAAAAAGAATTTAGAGAAAGAATGGGGTGCATAGATATCTGCAAGCCACTGTTCTAAGAATAGCTCCATGATGTGTCCTTCTTCTCCTTCTGGTAGCCCAAGAATGCGCACATTGTTACGGCGAGATCTGCCCTCTCCTTCATTGATTCTAGATTCCAGGGTTTTCAGGCGGGTCATGGCTTGCGACAGTTGTTGGTTGACTCCTCTAATGTTGTCTTCCGCTTCAGAGATGCGGTGTTCCGCTTCTCCTGTCCGGGAGGTGAGTTTTTGAAGGTCATGGCATAAAAAGGAGACGTCCGCCGCGATACTGTCCATTTTAATCTCCATGGAGGCGCACGAGCTAGCAATAGCGGCCATCACGTCCCTCCGCGAAAGATTGTCCTCGCCTGTGGGAGACGTCGGCCGTGTCGTTTGGCCCATCGGTGCCGGAGTGGTGGCTACCGCGTATTGATCCATGCTACTCTGCGTGGACTCTTTTGTCTATCTTTGCCCATGGCACAGGCAGCGTGGTTTCCGTGCCTCACTGTTGTAAGGGTGTTCCTTATTATGGTTGCAGAGGTACGTGCAAAAACAACTGTGGTTTCGGGCCCCGGAACACTCCCTCACCCCTTGATTCAAGTCTTGTTGTGGTTTTCAGCATCAGTATTCCCGTTTGAATCGTCCCTTTCCTGCAGTTAGGACTCTCGGAGCTAGTGGGGTGTTGCACAGGTGTGGGATGGGTCCCACGTTTAGTAGCGAGTACTGCGGGTCAAGAACAGCAGGTCTTGAGGGATACTTCAGCGTCGTTTATATCCTGGTGCGTTTCCGGGGGGGAATCAGGCCTGTGTGATCAATCTTGCTGATTCCACACCTCCCGTATGGGAAGAATCTCTGGTGTGCACCCGGTGGATTCTTCCCTGGACGTATTAAGGTGGGCCCCCGGACCAGGGCACATTTTTCATTAGTTTCAGGAGGTTTTCTTTTAATTATGAGTTTTCTCCGCTTGGTGCTGTTCCCGTTTGTCGCACAGTGGGTTGGGGGTCACAGCGTCGGGTGGGTCTCGTTCCCCTCCAAATTCCCCTTCGGTGTCCTATGGGGGGGAGGGCAGTCGCGCCGCTGCAAAAGGCTCCCCCAGAGGCTTATTTGGTGCTGGTGTCGGCGGCAGCGCCCACTTCCCTCTGCTGAGTAGGTGGGGAGGGAGAGGGTGCTCCCCCCACAGGCCCAGGGCCGTGTCGCGGCTCTCCTTCAGCGCAGCGCCACGGTTCTGCGGAGTAGTGTTCAGAGCTTCCCGAGCACTTACTTGGTGCTGGTGTCGGCGGCAGCATGCTCCTCCCTCCGCCGAATATATTGATGGTCCCTCGAAGTGCACCCTCCGGGGGGGAGGGGCAGATTCCCCTCTTGGGTCCTGGGCCGTTTCCACGGGCTAATGTTCGGAGGCGGGCAGTGTTCCAGGCAGTTGGGCCCCGGGGCCGCTCCTCCACAGCGCAACGGGCCATCACTCGTCGATTGCCCCCAGAGGCACGGAGGGTACTGAGGCCGCAGGTCACGTCGCAGCTCGTCGGGGGAAACAACACTCGTGGCCAGGCACCATGTGGCACGTCGCTGCGTGTTCTCGCCCCAGCTCAAGCACCGGATCTGTTTGTATGTGCCGGCTTTCCTCTGCTGCACAGCGGCCGCCCCCAGAGCGCGGGCTATTGAGAGCGGGGCAGGGATCCCCTCAGTCCTCGGGTGCCGCCGGTCATCTTGGATCTTCCCGCCGGTGGACGTCTCTGGGTCTGTTTCACCGCGGTGGATTTCTCAGGGATTCCGCCGAGTTGATGTACCAAACTTGGCTTGTAGAGGGACCAGGCGGTCAGGAGTCATTTCCACACGAAAAACCAGGATATTGTGCAGGATTTGTTTGGCTCCTGCCGGAGCTCCCTGGGCTCATGTCTCCATGCTCGCTAGCTGGCCACGCCCCCTAAACCACATGTTTTGAACATGAAATCCTACATAAGAGACAGTACGCATGTACTACAGTTCCTGAAGACTTCAGAATGGAAATCTGACTACATGCTAGCAACCTTAGATGTGTCATCTTTGTATACCAGCATTGATCATGATTTGGCAGTAAAAACCATTGATTATACATTTCATAATTCATCTGTGTCATATCTTAAACATATTGACATGCTTAAAAGCTTCCTGAGATACAATGTTTTTTTTGTTTAATGACCAGTACTACTTGCGAGCAAAAGGAGTGGCCATGGGTGCTAAATGTGTACCTTCCTGGCAAACATATTTATGTCACAATATGAGGACACACACATTTATAATCAGGAAACTTTTAGTCACAATCTGATAACTTTGAAACGATTCATTGATGATATCTGGATCACAACTCTTTTGAGGACTTTGTGTTATTAACCTGACTGGCCATGCCTGATCATCACATATTGATTTTCAGGATTTAGATGTCCTTATTGAAGAAGGCTCAGTACAGACCAAAACCTATCAGAAACCTACAGAAGTGAATTCTGTGCTCTATGCCCAAAGTAGTAATCAACGAACTACTATCAACAACATACCGGGAGAGAATTTTATAGAGCAAGGAGGAACTGTAGTCTGGACAATGACTATGCCAAAGAATGTGACATACTTACACAACGGTTTTTGAATAGAGGTTGTCGGCCTGACATCATTAAGAAATCTTCCAATAAATATGCTAGTACTAAACAACCAGACATTTCAGTTGATAATGGCAAGCGGAGTGCGCAACAACAACACATTGCAATAATTATCCAATTTCCCCAGGATTCCTCCATATTATAATAATTAGCTTGGAAGCATTGGTACATCCTCAGACTAGATAAGGATCTGTTACCTTTTCTATCTCACAAACCCAAATTTACTTTCACCAAGGCTCATAAGATTAAACAGAAATGGAGTCCTTCTTTTCTCAATACCATGGAACAGAGTTCCAATGAGAATTGGCTAAAAAGAACAAGTGTTTTTTTTTTTAATCTGGTAGCTATAATTTTTGTCAATATGCTCATGACAACTGTCAAGTCTTTACGGATGCATCCAGTGCATCAGTCAGGATTAATGATTTCATAAACTGCAAAACTTGCTATGTTGTTTATGCCATAATTTGTGTTTGTGGCAAGTTAAATGTGGGCAATACTATCAGACAGCTGAGAGTCCGGATTAGGGAACATTTAGCAAGCTTGAGAAGCACTGACCCAAAATTACCATTTGCCATACATTGGCAACAAGAACATCAGCTGGCCAACAAAGCGGATCTAAGATTTATTGGGCTTATGAAACTAAAGAGGGGCAAGAGAGGTGGGGACATCTAGCTCAAATTAAGACAATTAGAATGTAAATGAATTTGCTTCCTTAGATGCACTATTAATGGACTCAATAGTGAGCATGAGATGAATTTCCTTTTATAACTGATATGTATGTGTCAGTTTTCTTGTTAATCTTTAGACCATAAATAGTTGGATGTTTATGATACCGTATCAGAAAGTACTGAAGATGATGAACCATACTGACTTGCTATCCAATTACTATACACTTATTAAACACAATATTATGTTATTTTTCCCAATATATCACACTGCCAATCTCCAGCAACCAATTCACGAAATGAGTCTGATGATAGTAGGTCAGCACAGTCTACCTCCATCTCTGCTCAACTTATTCTTTAACATTATTATTATGACCGCCTATCTGGAACAGTTTCTCTTATGCTTACACTATGATATGATATTGTACATTATACACCAATCAATATTATCGTTAATCATTGCTTAACAATTCGTAATATCTGTTAAAGAAGGCTACACGCATACATTTATTCCTACATGCTACTATCAGGATTTTCTATCTAGACTCATTTTCTTTCGTACCTACAACATGGCGTGCATCATGTTTACATACCATACTGGACTGCATGACTGTGGATTAGTTTAAGAATGTTGATATCCTCGAAATCAATTATTCACATCTAGCATTGGCAGCAACATTAAAAACATTGTTTACAACTTATTGGAGTACAAAGGTGCATATTTCATTGTTTATGAGGAGCCATATCAGCGGAACCCACTGTGGGCCCAGTAATTAGTGTTTCTTTATCATGGGGTACATTCAAAACCATATCTTACACATTCATAGTTGTTTGCTACAATATATTTTTTCTATAATAATATCGGACATCGTAATATAACTACATTGGACATGACACACACCAGTGTTTACAAGTAACGTCATGCGTTCAGTTACAGGCGTGATGTCTGCAAAGGTGATGATGCCTATTATATGAGACTGCTCTATCAGGCCTTGTTCGCTCGAATCTTTGACCCAGGGAACGATCCCATTGCATTGAACTCGCTTATTACAGGTTAGGATATTTCTTGTTTGAGACACAGGTTCTTCAATCTTCATTGAACACTTGATATTTGATCTATTTTCTAGGTTATAAGGTTTAGTTGCGTGCCTATTTTTAGTGGTCTCGTATTTAATTGATAGCTTGTGAATTCCCGCATTGGGGATTTTGTATCATACATTATTCCACAATAGTTTGCTAATTTTGTTGTTACTAATTATTGAAGCTCCAGATGCAGGTAAAACACTAAAGGTAGTTGTAGGGTTGCCATAAACTTGCCAACATGGTGATTTGACTCACACAGAAAGCTTATCAATTTTATTTTGATTTATTTTGATTTCAGGCATTATAGAATGGTCTTGACATCATTTCGTATTGATTTGGAGTGTCAAGATATGTTGACACATATTTCTATATAATTAGGACGGGTGCTGCCAAATGTGACTGCATGGTTGGAATCAGATCTCAGGTAGGGTTTTGATACTGGCAATGATATCAGTCTGGGTCTTTTATCTTTGACATACACACTATACTCACTATGCTCAACGGTTATATTACAGATGAGACAGACTTTGACCGTGTGGGACTTGTAACACGAATTGAACATTACTACGTACCATAATTCTCATAATTTTGTCAATGGTCAGTCCTTCCAGGTATGTTCTCTACAACCTTTGTTCCTTGGACTTGAAACCTTAGGTCCTAAGAATCGTCCACTTCCCTAACAATCTTTTCACGTTTTCAGGGGAACAAATGTAATTCCTCATCAGCAGGGTAAGCCCCTTTCTAAGTATCCATGCATACAAGATCTAAAATAATTCAAATCTAATCACCTCACTATTTCTAATTGGAATTTTACCATCATTACGAATCTGTATGGGCCACTAATGCATTATGATCCTTTTCACGCGCATGGGTGATTTATATTTATTAAATACGGCATTATCAGGCTTCATGGCTTTAACTAGTAGGCAAGTCAGTTGGTTTTCACATCTAATGGTTTTCACTACCAATCTTTCAAGTTTCTTCAAGACAGAAGGATATTGTAAACAAATCAAATTAGATGTTCAAGTATAATGATTGTACATTCGTTGCACTCTCCTCTCATTTGGAATTTTGTATTTTTCTTTCAACTTTGATCAATTGGCTCCATTCTCCGCTTCTGACCTGAAATGTGATACTTTTGGTATGCTTTAGATTTTGGTTTTACCTTTATAATGACAATGTATTGTTTTGTTTTATACACACGTTTGGTTGCTGAAATGTGTTTTGTTTTGTGTCATGCCAAATGCTATGTTCATAATTATTTACAACCTTGAGAACGACCAGGTGGTCGAAACACGTTAATACTACAGAAAATACATTTTGAATACTACAGAATTAACTATTATAATTCTGCTCATTTGCATTATTATTTAGTTTAAGCAGTACTAACAGTCTGAGCGCGAGTCATCTTCCCAGATATTTAATCCTTGTCTACATACACAACAGTATGATGGCCCTTTGAATGAGATCCCAGAAGAAACAGAGCAAATGTCCGGAAGAACAGAATGGTGACATCATACACGAAGCTGGACTGACGTACTTAGAGAAGATGCAGAGATAAGAGAATGATGATATTCTATAAGGCATCAAGAAAGTATCAAAGTATCAAAGATAAGTGACATCTTGGGCTCAAGATGAAGAGGCTTATGCTACAGAAACAATGAAGGTATCAAGCCATTTTACACGTGTACATATGCAAAGAAATGAGAGCTTGAGGCTACCTGTGTAGTGAATAGATTGCAGCATGTGCCAATGTATAGATATATAGGAAGATGTAAAGAATGGATGATTCCACTACCTGTTACTGTAGTGCTAGACCAGAGAAGGAAGGCCTTTCCAGTGTGTCACAGTTGAAAATGCAATCGACTTACAGAAGTGGATCTCAGAAAGATGAGGCTGTATGAGCCCCAAGAAGCCAAGGTCTTATCAGACTGGGATGAACAGACAGAAGTTACAAATCGTGTGAAAGAACAAAACTAATGTTCAGAAGGCATGGACAAAAACAAGGAAGATATCAGAGGTCTATTAAAAAGGAGTATTTTAAATATACTAGAGCTCAGAATTGTGGTCTTCAGTCACATGGAAGGATTAAGCTGGACAAACATGATGAACCACACCTACGCATGAAGGTAGAGCGTGCCTTCACTCCCCTGAATTCTCCAGAGCAAATAATATTTCCAAGGACAAGTTCAAAGCCTTAATTGTCAGCTTAACAATGATGTGATGATATGCTAATTGGCGGTAAACTATGGTTATGACCAGCTCATCAGCACCTGGAAGTCTAGACTGTGTGCTGCTAACGTAGGTGGAAAAGAACTGACGGATGTAAGAGTGCCAACCAATTGTTGGGGGCTGCGTAATTAAGGGCCCTATAGTTTGTATAACCAATGGGACGTCGTCTATTTAGTGACGTTTATAGTGACTTGTTTGAGGGGAGGGCTTAGCTGCCCCACCTGATGTTAAGGAGCCTATCACTTTCTTAGAGTAGAATGGAGCGTATACTTAGATGTTCCCTTAGAACCAATCACTCTCTTCAATAGGTTTTTGTAGTTTGCTACGCAGGATGACATTAGTAAATACGTAGGTTAACCTCAACAATGACAGGTTTATACTGTAAAGTACAATGTTTTTCTGTAACAAACTAAGAGATCATGCAGTGAGATGTCCATTTATGTCCATTGTACTCCCTGTTTTAGATCATTGATATTAAATCAGTTAACCTATTTGCCAACTACCTGAGTCGTGTTGATTATTGATGTTTGAGTAACTTCTGCATCCCCATTCATCTCATAGTATTGCTACCTAATCTTAAAGGTCTGGGTCGAGTTCCTGAGTTCAATTCTGATGACACCAGAATACCTTGTTTCATCAGTGCTGAAACAGTCTGAAATATACCCTTATCTGCCTCTTGAGACATGGTGTACTGTCTTGGTTGAGGTAAAATCACTCCTGGCTTCAGATTTAATTTGACTTCCCCTATTGCCTTTAATATTCCTATGTCATAAGGGCATGTAGTCCATAGGACGCTGGGCACATTCTCCAAGTCCTCTTAAAAAAATGCTGAATGCTGCTGCATTATTACCATTCGCTGTGGGATTTCCCTCTTCTCTATTCCTATACAGTATTTAATGCTCATAAAGAACACTACTTCATCGTCTGTTGGGTCTTCTCTAAACATATCATCATCAGTAATGTCAGTCAACCTGTACCCTTCTTCAAGAGCTATTACTGTCCTCCATGGTCTACCCTCATCATCCATTCCTTCAAGCATCGCCATTTCTCTTCGTACTGTTGCTGCTTCTTACTCTAGAGGGATAGTCTGTCCCTCCTCTTCGTCCATAGATATCTGTGGTCTGAACAAGAATTCATCAGGTATCCTCACAGTCTTCTCCACTAAACCAGGTAGCCATGTTTGTAGAATGCTCACCCCATAAAGAAAATTGTCTGGCTCTACTGGAATGCCTCGCAGAGCCATTTACCCTGTGAACGCCAGCATAAATTTGCCTATATTTAAGTAATGTATTCCGGGAGGGAAACACATTATTCCCTCATCAGTAAATGGAATCATCATTTTAAGTTTTGTTATCAAATCTTTTCCTAAAATGTTAACTAGTATTTGTCGTGAATACAACAATGGAACAGACATGTCACATTCTCCTATATGGACTGGTAATTTATCAGTAAAATGAACTTGACTCATAGTTTCACAGAACCCTTGAGCATTTATGGCCATTCCCGACATTGGACATTTTCCCTCTCGTATACATGAACGAGTAGCCCCAGTGTCTACTAGAAAAGAAAAAGATGTGCCTCCTATCGTCACATCAACACTTAGTTCCTCCTGGGGGTCTGGTGTCACTGATAGTACTGAACACATCAAGTCACCCTGCAAGCTGTCCTATTTTGGGTACATGCATACCCCCGTACCTGTGAAAGGATTTCCTCCTACCACAGTGGCACCTCCTATTCTAGGGATTCAGTAATTGTCCTGTATTTGCATACTGTTGTGTCTGTATGGGGGCGTGTTGTGACTGCCCTTGCGGTAGATTCATTTGAACTTGCTGTGCCTGTTGCATTCACGGTGCTTGTGTCTGATACACTGTCTGATCTTGGGCAAACCCTTCCCTAGTTTGTGTGTTATATGGTGGAGGATAAGCTGTCCCCCTCGTGAGAATTGACCATTCTGTACATTCCCTTGGCTCCCACCTACACGTTCAATGTGTCCTGTCATCCCACAAGTCCAACATGCAGGGGGAAGCCGCCTGACTAGTTCCCCTTGGTTGAATCCTCCTTGCACATTCTGATTCTCATTGTGCACATTTTGAAACCCATCTTAGTTGTTTTGGAATCCACCCCTTCCTCTATAGCCCATACCTCTGCCTTGTGGCATGAACCCATTCCCTCCTTGGTCCATCAGGCATTGATTATTCACATGCGATGCACCCACTGCTTGCTGCATCCCCCACTCTTCTCCGCTTGTCAATACTGCCCCTTCCATGGCAAATTTTGACATTTCTTTCAGAACCAATTTGGCTTCCTGAATTTTCCTAGCCTCATCTTTTTTCTTGTATTTCTCCTGCAATAGCCGACAGTGATGCACTATTGTCAACTGTATTTCAGCCCACAGCTTTGCCTCCATTCCCAATTGTTTCTTCATTTGCTTCTGTACTTGCTCGGGCAATCCCTGACATAAAATGTGGTAAAATAATGCCATTGTTTTTCCCCAAGGCTCGCACATTTCAAGATTCCAATGCTCTTGAATGTCCTGAATTTAAGCAATAGTGATTGCACCCATATCTGATGTGTCGGGATATTGCACCCTGAGAGCCTTCCAAACATCTGATCTTCAATTATGGAATGGTGCTTTGTTGTGCCCTGTGTTTTGTGCTGTCACACTCAAATAGCCTGCTCTCCTCCAAATGTCATCAGCTCTCTACCCAAGAATAGCTGCCAAGAGACCGTTAATGCCCCCTATGGCCAGTGTGTTTCCTCCTATCATTTCTTCTAACTCATATATTAATTTTCCAGCACCCGAAGTCAAACTCGGGAGCTTGAACCTTAAATTATCCTTATCCATCTGTGGGCATGGAATATACTGTGGTCTCATTCCCCCTTTTTCCAATAAGGGAAACTACATAAACCCTAACCCGCAGTCGGCTCCCATCGTCTGTCTATCGATGGCAAGGTCCATCTCCTTACTGGTAGCGATCTTAACCTGCTCACATATGGTGGTGATTCTCTTTTTTCGCTATATCATCATCCTCTGGGATGCTCTGGATATGCTATGGGATCTGGCAACCTATCCTTAGGTTGCTCTAGATTGGACCATCTTACTTCTCTGTGTGTCTGCAGGATTTGCTCAGGGGCACACGTGCTCCCTCTCACCCAAGGAAGTCCCCAACTAGTGTGACTCTCATCCCCTTCACCATTATCTAAGTTCAGTCTGCTTAAGGATAATGCTCTGTGCTCGAGGCTAAATGGATTTTCTTCTTCGGTTTGCTGTTGGAATACTAAGGACTGATCTCCCTCCCTCGGCTTCCAGATTTGCTACCTTCCTTTAATTCTTGATAGGCCTTATCTATCCTGTCTCCGATACTTCCTATATCAACGTTTCTTTCTTCTAATGCTACTCTAGATGCCCCTGAAGTTGCTACCTTTAACAGAAGAAACTCTTCTATTCTGTCCCATCGTATTGCTGGGCTTGGCTCTACTGGTTCCTTACGAGCAAAGCTAATATCAAAGTCCTGCTGTCTCCTTCTTCATTCTAACTCTTCATCTACTTCTCTTTGTTTTCTCACCACCCTACTAATTCTCTTCTCCTCTTGCCTTCCTTCTTCTCTCTTCTCTCTTCTCTCCTGCTCTCCTTTCTTCCTCTTCTCTCCATCTCTGTATGCTTTTGTTGCATAATTTCTGCGCTTCCTCCTCCTCTCTCTGCCTTTCTTTTGTACCGCTGTCTTCTATTGCTGTCTGCCTATTGTCATACTTTCTTTTCTCCTCTGCCTACTCTTTTTTTTCTGTTGCTCCTCCTGATACACCTGTTTTCGTAGCGCCTTAGTCTTTCCTTTATACGTACCTTACTTCAACCTCTTTTCTCGCTTTCTGTCTTTTCTCTCCTGTTCGTCATTATCTTCTTTTTGCCTTACTTCCCCAAAGCTTTTCCCAGCTAGATCGAGTAATATCTGTCCTCCCATCCATTCATTCTGCACAAGCGTTACCTCGTCAGTTTTGTCCTTTTCACCTTTCCATCTCTTAATCTCTCTTTCTAATTCTGTCGATGCGTTTGATCACTCACTCTTCTCTTCATTTTGTATGATCTTAAAGATCTCCTCTTTTCTGTTATTCCCCTCTGGACTATCATCACTTCTATAAGCGGGATATTCGTATATCGGATTACTATACACCATTGCCACTTTCAGTTGCTTTAGAGGGTACAACCCTACTTCTTCCGCACTAGCACCTTTTACTTCAGGCGAGGTAAGGTGAGCTGATGGCTCAACACCTTCCTCCTTACACTGATTAAGCATCCACTCCTCAGGTGGCAGATCTTCCCTCTCTTCCTGGTACATCTTCCAGAGCTCTGGAATTATTAATCTTTTCTCCAACTTCTTCCCCGTGTACGCAGCGTGCAAGTATGCAGTCATGTGCCATAATATAGCTTTTGACAGTGATCCACCTTGTGGCCACGGCATGAACATCTTATCTACCGTGCCTTTCACCCATTCCGCAGTATACTGTTTGAGCTTTGGCAATATCTTTCATAAATGCATCAGGGCAGTGTCTCCCATTATTACGAGTCTCAACTGACTGTCAATACTTACCAGGTTTTGTAAAATACTTTTGCTACTTTTCAATATTCTTAAAACAATTGCCGCTCAAGCCTCTACATTTCCAGTTATCTCTGTCTATCTCTGGATTGGTACCAACCACTTTCCGTTTTAGCTCCTTAACTTCATTTCAATTCCTTTACAACTTTTGTCACTTCTTCAACACCTTAACTCAACACATAACACAGCCAAACTCGTCGACTTTACACATTTACTAAAAATACTCTGTGATCGCCCTTTTTCTCCTCGCCCCTATTCAAATATCCTGTCACAGGATTTAAGTTGTCTCTTTATGTGAACCTGTTCACACGTAGCCTAGTGACTCCTACTGGAGTGTGAGACAACTTCTTCTAGACCACCTTGGGTCAGGCTTCTGGGCGCTTCTATCTCTATCTCCACACAATATTTCCCATTACTTTTTGAATTACAACACCCCCTCCCCTTTAATTTGCCATTCCCATCTGTCTACTCACCATTCGGTCGTTTGACTCAAGGCCTTCGGTATCATCTCCTCCTCCAACCAACCACTTTCGCCTTCCGTTCACAGAGCGCCCCTGGAGTCTAGGCAGTGATTTTATCAAAGAAGGACCCTGGCCACTGTCTCTGTTTTTCTTGCAAGATTTCTATTTGGCTGCTCACCACATGAAACCCTGCGATCTTCCAGCTAAATGGCGGAGAATGTCCGATTGTCCGAAACTCTGAAGCTAACTGGTTGATGGGTCTGAACCATCCTCTGCTACCACGTGAGTTTAGGGCACTTGGCAGGTAGCGCATCATGCCGTAGATGGGATGCAGAGTAAACCTTTACACCAAATAATCAAATCAACTCAGGAAAATGGTAAAGTCCTTATACTGATTGATGATCAATTGTCTAAAGCACAGAGTTACAACGGGCATCAACGGACATCGCACAGCGTTCTATCTTAGCATTTCATAAAAAACAACACTTTTATAGTAAAAACTCATCATTCATGACATCATACTACGTGGCAAATATGAAAAACCTACAAGGGTTGTGGTTGGGGTCGGGTTGTGATTGGGTCTTTACAGTCAGGTGGACAACTCATGACCACCCCCAGTGCAAGTCATCTTCAGCAGTTATAAGAAATAAGGCATATCATTGGCTCTCAAACTATCAGGCCCTTCATTATATGGACTTGCACAATTAGTTGGCACGCTCATGCCCTTCTGGAACATTGGGCTCACTAGCGGCATGTAAGCCAATACCCCAGGTTTCAGGAGGTAGACATGACTTTACCTCCCCACCTAATTAGCCCAACATCTCTCATCACCCATGCCTTTTGCCATGAAGATTGTCTTTGAACTTGGCCTTGCAATGTATTGGAACTGTGTGCCCAACTCTATTTTCAGGAGAAAATGGGCAGGCCCTAGATTATGAAAACTCCTGCGCTAAACTCCATTTTCTTGTACCATGGTAGTTTATATATGCAAGGTCACAGGTTGGTGGAGGCGAAGCCCACACTTCTTAGGTAAGATTGAAGAGAATATCCTGGCTACCTTGCACTGGTATATTTGGAAAGGATACATTTCCATGCTATTTGCGGTTAATATGTTGTACGTTTATTGCAGTGAAGACTCTTGGTCTTAGTGGTGATCAGCCGACACGTGTTTCGACCTCTAGGTCCAGGACAGCGATTGATTCACACAGGACCAGCTATACAGCCCCAGGCCATCCAGGACCAGCTCCTCCCTAAAGGGGACCCCATCCAGGACATAGACCCTCACCCCTCAAAATCAGAACATAGGGCCTCATTACACGGTAGGTGGTAAGGGTTTACCGTACCGGTAAGGGCACCGGAACCGGTAAACCCTTATCGCCTTACTATGAGGTCCCTTTGCGGGACCCGACCTTAACGGCTGGTTTTACCAGCCATTAAGGAACGGGCCTGCAAAGGGACCTTGGTGCTAATTACGGTACCGCAATTTGCGGTACCCTAATTACCTCCTTCTCCATTCCCATTGAGCCCTATGGGGGCAAACATGGGAATGGGGAAGTGCCTTGGTGAATGGGGAATTACCGCCCCCGCTCACCTTGGAGTAGGGCGGTAATTCCGCCATCCACCAAGGCGGATTCGGTAAAAATACGGCGGCAACCATGGCACTAACAGCGCCATGGTTACCGCCTACCGTGTAATGAGGCCCATAGCCTTGATAAAGACCATAGAGGTTGAAACACGTGTTGGCTGACCACCACTAAAACCAAGGGCCTCATTAGGACCCTGGCGGTCCCGTAATGAACGGTGCCGGTACGGGACCTGCAACGTTCATTACTGGCTGCCCTATTGCGAGGCCTGCTAGCGGGTCCCGCTTTTCATTAGACCAGACGTGAAAAGCGGGACCCACTAGCAGGCCAGGATGCTAACAACTGGCCCGTCATTAACGGGCCCATTGTTAGCATCCTCCCCATTCCCAGTGTGCCCAATGGGGCTCAAATGAGAATGGGGATTGATTTTTACCGGGTCCCAGAAAAGGGCAATTACCGGGTCCACCAAGGTCGGAATGACCCGGTTATTGCCCTTTTCTGGGACCCGATAAAAAATCATTACCAACGGCAGTCGTGCCCTTAAAAAGGGCACGGCTACCGCGAAGGTCGTAATTAGGCCCCAAGAGTCTTCACTACAATAAAAGTACACCATATTAACTGCAAATAGCGTGGAAATGTATCCTTTCCAAATATACCAGTGCAAGGTAGCCAGAATCTTCTCTCCAATTCTATTTCCATCCTGGGCTCATGTTACAGGAGACCACGATTCAGCCCATTTTGCAGCATTTAATTGTTTTGAATTAATACAACTTGGCACTCATGGTGTTCTTCCTTTGCACCTTTACAAGGAATGATTTAGTTTCTCATGTCCTCTGCCTTCAAAAATAGATAACCAGTCTTCGCTACCTTCAGTCTTGACACCAGGCCAGACAGCCCTTCTCGATTCTTCCATTCTCCCAGCTAATTTTCTGCTGCAACGCAGGTTTCAGCCCTTCTCTTCATAGGTTTGAATTTAATAAAATTGTAACAATGATGTCCAGCTTCTATATGATGGCGGCTCCCTCTGCAGTCTATTCACTACATATAGTCAGCTTCTAAGATTACTTGATCTACTTGGGTTGCTGAATCTCTAAAGTTATTGAACGGCTTGCATATTCTACAGTGTTCTTCACACGTGCATTCTTCATTTCGCACATGAAAGTTTACTCGATTCTTTACTTCATCATCAGATTCTATAAGGTTCATGCATTCTTTTCTTCAGCCAGTCTTCTCTGTGCGTCACGCTTGTTTCCTGTGACGTCACCAACTTCTCTTTCTCTCTTTTTCATATTCCTTCGGGGATCTCCTCCAAGAGATTGTCATCTCTTCGGGAATACATCTTGTAAAAACAAAAGGAAATATCGAGGCTGAGTACCCCACAAGGAAATACACCAAACACGGGCTTATAAAGATTTACAGATCTTTATGCTAATACTGTACAGTTACAAAGAAATAAAATCAGATACAGATAGCTATCTGGCCCTCAGTACATCATAGCAAATACCAGCCCTTTTGGTGTGAGAAGTGAGAGGCACTGGACGTCTAAACAGTTGTGCATTTTATAGATTTTCGATAATAATGACCAGCCCCTCTGCAAGTTAATAATCCATGGTGTAGAGTTCGTGCCGAGTTCACTTATGGCTTGCATGACAATATGCACATGGCTCATCCTCGGTTTACATGCAAACAAGTTACAATGGCAATAGTGTATTCTTGGATTTAACAATAAGCCTTTACACATGTCCTTTACAATGCAGTTCAGCTAGTGTCCATGTTCAGTATTTGTTCTACATTGTGGTCGATCTATGTCCATGCATGAGACTTATTGGCGCAGAAAATCCTCTGTCTACAAGTCAGGCATGGGACAAGGTCTCTTTACTCAACCCAAACATTCGGCCAATGGACAGTTTACACATTAACTTTCGTACAAGGTTCAGGACGGCTCACTTACAAGCGGGAAACACTGTCCACCAGTTTAGACACTGAGTTACGTTGAAATGGAAATCAAAATGGCGGATGGACCTAAAATGGTGGCGAAGTCGATCTAGAATCAAAACTTTGCAATGGGGTTTTCTTTGCATAGCGACTGGGCTTAGGCCAATATATACAAGAAAGGAGGCACGGTATGATATACCGTTTAACAAACCCTCCTGTTGGCCTAAGCCAAGCGCTAAACTACTTCTAGTCACTTTACGAGTAACTCCACATCTCAATGTCCATACATCCTGAATCACTATCAGAGATATCGATCACCACAAGGTCAGATACTGAGATTTCTTTCAACACAAATACGTTGGTCATTTTCTCAGGGGTGCATACCTTGTGTTCTAATGTACCCATCGCTTGTGCACAACATCCTCCTAACATCAAACATATACCAGGAAGACATTGTATAAAACAACAGAAAAATAACAAAATACCTAAAATAATCAGCAAGACTGAAAGTAGCTTCCATCCCCAAGATTGCAAGAAGTCCCAGAACCAAGCGCTAAGATCCCAGTTTCCCTCGGGAACATGCACTTCTGAACTAAGGACGTGCAGATTTTGTATTGCCCTGAAGATAGTTGGGGAGGAATCTGGCACGAAAACGCAACAAGCGGACCCCACTAATTTACATACCCCACCACGCTCCGCCAGGATGACGTCTAACGCCATCCAGTACTGAAGTGCTGCTAACCTTATCGCTTTTTGTTCTAAAGTCATGTTATAGAGTATGTCAGTGATCCGGTTGATGGTCCTCTCCAGTACTCTCGCTAGTCTTCTGATATCCTCTGAGTTCAAATTTGCCCCCAAAATGGTACGAAGGATTTAGCTACATCCCCCAGAACTTGTGCTGAAGTATCGCCATTCTCGTCCCGCCTTGGATGAGCCTTAGAGATTTCTACAGTATTAGCAATGAATACCCCGGGTAACAGAATCCCTAAATAACAGGTTCCCTGCCAATCTCTGGGTAACCATGGAAAAGCTACATTACCGCAAACAAAGTAGACAGGTTCGCCTTAACATTAAGCTTGCTCCTATTCGCAAAGAGTGAGCATCCTAGGGGCGTTAGAACACGTTTCTCAAAGTCATTCAAATTAGTTCCATCAAAGTTCCCTGAGATGCTATTGTTCCATCAGCCAATGAATAGTGCCCTTAAAGAAGCATAGCATGCAGTAGTCAAAGGTAAAGGATGAATATACCAGCTCAGCCCCTTATCCCCGTGTTGCGGTAAATGCGAGCAGACCCAGCAATTGGATTTGTTAAAAATGGCATCTGTGGCATTCATGATAAGTAATAGAGTATTGTTATGGTAACTCTGCCTGTGCTGAGAGTCTCTAGGAGATAGAGTGTGCAGATGCATAAAAGATGTAGAAACAGTAGTTACATTTTCAGTGGGTAACAGAATTTTAAGCGGATGTATTTCCTCCAAATACCAAAATCCTAAGGCAATTACTATTGTGAAACCAGTTAGCATAATCAAAAGATAACAATATGTTTTCTGGGCCCAGGCATTAGATTTTTCATTATTACGGTCGGTCACACAGTCTCTTATCTGTTCCGTACGAGTGGGAGCGGTTGCAGGCATTGTTTCTTCAAACGAATACGCCAAAGTCAGGTTGCTGGAGATCTCCGGATCAAGTGTTTTCTTAGTCCTTTCCCAAACCCTAGCCAACAGAATTCCCTTCTGTGCAAATGAATGTGCCAAAATGACAAGCCTGCCAATGATTTTTCTTTGATGGCACAACCGAACCGTGCAGTAAGTCTACCTCCTCGGGCGCAGATCGTACCTTGTGATCCCTGGTACTGAGTGACCTGGAAACAACGTGTCGTTACATCCTGATGGAAGCAAAAGTAATTTACAAAAGGAACTGTTGGAGAGTGTGGAGATAAAGCGGCTGTTTCCCCAAGCCCCACGGGCTCATGGAGAGTCTCCGGCGCACTCTCGATGCTGTTTGATGCTTCCTGATCGTTGGTTACAGCACAGAAAGGAGAATCTGTGCCTTCTGTATCGTGTGGCAAAGGGAAGGGAATCCTCTTAATGTGGGACGCGTGGATCCAGTGCTTCCGCCCCTCCACTCTCACAGCGGTCTGCATGTCTAGGAGAACTTGGTGTGGGCCCCGCCAACGAGGTGTGAGGCAGCATGCTCTTTAAAATGCTATAACAAGCACCCACTCCCCAGGTCAGATGCTGTTACCTGGGCCTTCGTACTTTGCAGGGAGGGCTTCTCGCAACTGTTGGTAAATCAAATACAGATTTTTTGTTAACTGCCCACAATAATCAGAAAGAAGTACATGCTCAATGTCGCGCAGTGATGAGGGTTTAGGAAGATTCCAAATGTTGGCTGGACTATCCATGACTACCTCAAATGGAGAGAGCCCAGTCTTAGTTTGAGGGGTCGTTCTCATAGACAATAACATGATCGGTAAGGCATCCGGCTGTTCAAGAGGAGAGGAATTCGCTGACGAGCCCATTGGTCAGCACTCACCCTCTAGAATTTGCAAGACAAGATAGCTGCACCATGTGAGGACAGGGGGTGCAGGATTCACTTACTCTGACACGACTCAATAACGAGGATTCAGTAGTTTGGCAAAGGGAAGTCTGTTTAATGATACATACATCAAACAGGGAAACAACTGGGAATGAGATGTTGTGCGATCACGGGTCTCGCTCCGACTTCCACGAACTTCAGTTGAACAACAATTTTTATAGGCACAAATCGTCATCATTGACGTCTAATTTCTATAAAAAATCATCATGCAATATAATTTGTTAGGAAAGGTAACTTAAATATAGGTGTTATATCTGTATATGATAATGGAGCATGTGGATTGGATAACTCTTATCGGGTGGGCGTCTACGCCCATCCCTCTATATCACACGTGATTGGCGTCACTACACGCATGACGTCTCATTGGCTACAGTGTCTATAGGACCCTAGATTACATGGTCCATTGTGATTGGGCAAGTTACACCCCTAAACATAAATCTCCACTTTAATTAGCAGCATGCAGAATAGACACCCCTGAGCCTGGTGTCCCAAGTTTCATCCTGCCTCCCTTCCATCAATCAGTGTTTTAGGGCGATGTGTCAATTAGTTGGCTAAGGATGGCCTCGAAACTGTAGTCTCTTATCAGGAAAAGTTATGGCATCCTCGGTCCTGGATGACATCAGGCGATGGTACTTCTTCGCGCCTGGCTGGTCACGTGTTAGTTCACCATGAATCTGCTTCAGTTTCCAGCTTTTAGTGCATTTAATTCTGTGTCGGCCTAGCCACCTGCATGGGCCCCCCGTATCTTGACCTTCATGAGGCAGGCTAGTATGCTCTGAAGTTGGAGTCTTGTGAGCTGACGCTCTCCTCCCCTTCTCCGGTTGACCTCGATTTCCTAGGCATGAGCCGCTCTTTGTTGAGTTTCGATTCCGCTCCTTCTCTTGCCTTTGGCCGGGTTTCGAAACTTGGCCTGGCAGGCCTCTGGCCGCCTGGGTACCTTTTCTGCTTTTACAAAATGAGTCGCACTTGTATAATGTGCCTTATTGAGGTAGATATACGGTTGGTGCTTGCCACTCTATCTTCTACTAAGCATTGCAAGCAATATCGATTTCTTAGCATCTTGCGTTTCAAGCCTATTTACACACGTTTAACAGGACGGCTGCTTCCATCTGGTCTCGTAACACTGTTTCCTGGCATTGTAACATTGTCTCCTCTCTGTGCCTATTCCATTCAATTTTGTAGCTACTCGCACTGGCGTGTTATCTTCGATAGCTGCTCTTGTTCATTCTCGAATCTGTTTAGGCCTTGTGTCATTTCCACGGGCCTTCCATTAAGGCTTTTGGGGTCTCTTCATGGACAGTGTGTAGGTACTCCTCATTACGTATCAGTGGCTGTTATGGCTGTCTGATAGGGTACCGTGCTGCCCAGGTTTGTCTGGTTATGGGTGCTTCAACCGGTATGGATCTTCTGATGTATACTGGGCAGAGTCTCACTGCAGCTCTTTGTAGGTTCATTTGCTCTTCATACGTCACATACCTTGGCGAGCGCATTCCTTGTGCCTCGAAATGAGGGGGAGGGTTGCAGGCCATGTCTAGGACCTCCTCTACACTCCCCCCTCTGGTCGGTTCATCGACCACTTCTGCAATCTCCTTTGCATTCGTTTCTTTTGTTTCTTCAGTGCCATGCTCATCGTCCTCTGCGTTGGTACATGATGGTGTAAATGTGTGAGCCTTTGGAGTCCATATTTTTATCACTCCCTTCAAACTCCCTCCTGTCTTCACATGTTCGTCTTTGTTCCACGTCATTAGCTAACATTGTCAATTTGGGCTGCAGTAGATCCATTTTCCCTCATACCTTCTTCGTTTCTTAGGGTATGTGAACTTTGTTCCTTCTGGCCAAATTTTCTGGCTTTCACAAAGTCTCTTATTTCTTCATCAGTCAAGTCTCTGGGCTTCCATCACGGTTCGACATCAATCATTATTTTCATCCCAATGGCCTTCTTCGCAGTTTTCTGGCACTGTGTAATGATTATCTTGATTACAGAGAATCCTAGTAACACCATTGCTAGTAGAGCTCCCAGAAACTTGAATATATCTGCCATCCATTGTGGGACCCACGAGAATAGGTCTACAAACCAGCTGTCATCGTCTACTTCGTCACTTTCATCAATCATCTGGTTTTTTAGGCTTGTCAGCATGCTTATAGCCTCTGTTAGGGTTCCGTTTTCTTCATCGTGTGATGGTGCAAATGTGCAACATGATTCTCCGATTTTTGCACAAACACCTCCATCCATTGCTGTGATCATGTCAAGCACATATCTGTTCTGGAGGGTCATCAGTCTGATTGCTCTCAGCTCTTCTTTGATCGCGTTGAATCCTTTTATTGTGGTATTGATGGTCTGCAACAACTCCCATCTGGTTATCTGCAACCATTTAGCATTCACTCCAACTTGGATGTGGGGCAGGAGCAGTGTTGTGAATACTGTTGAAGTGAGGCTGAACAGCCTGTGTTCGTACGGGATTGCATGGAATGCCTCTTCTGATTTGGGAGAAAAGTAATTTTCCCTCTTCATCCTGGATATCAGTTGCACAGATCTTCTTCTTCTTCTTAGATGAGCATCTGCTTTCGGGAAACTGCCCAACTTCAAGTCATTTTTAGGGATCACTATTGCGGGAACGTGGACGTTCACTAGTGTGCATATGCCTCCCCAGTTTTTTGGCAGTCTTATGTATGCCTTGGATGCACATGCCCAGTAATGGTCCATAATAACTGTGGTTCATTGTGTCATTCCTGGAGCTTCAACGATTTTTCCACAGTTTTGATTCTCTCCCATGTTCCTCGTGCCATTGTTTCTGAAGCATAGTTTCAGGCTCTCCAATGGCACTATCTGCAGGGGTCTCCCTCTATCTTTGACCCATGCTAGCAATGTTACTAGCTTTGGCCACAGAGGTTTGCATAACCTCTGCAAATTCTATATTGCTTCCTTGCATGCTCCAAGGACCATCCATGCTCGGCAGATTACTACTCCGTCCTCCCATCCATCTGGGGAGACCACTGACCCCCAGATCTGCATTTGGCCTCTGTTTTTCCACATTTGAGCCTCTTCTGCAGCCCTCCCTTGAACGTTCAGTCTTGGGTTTATTTCCCATCTTATACCAGATCCTTTGATGCCAGGGTTCTCGTACCTGATCACATGATTTCTGGTGTGTGCTCGGTTTCTTGTTTTAATGCCCTGGACGTAGCTATCTTCATCCGGATAATCCTTTTCTTTGGCCCATATCAACGAGGCATATCTTCCCATAAATTGTCCTCTGGTGTTGCACATCGCTACATGTGACATACAGTGTGCTGTAGGGACATCAATTTCTACAGCCACGAAGATCTTGGACTTTCCCATGCTGTATGGTAGGAGTGTACAGACAAAGCATTCGCCTTCTGACTGCCTTCGTCCTACTTCCTTCATGTGTTGGTACCATATGTTGTTTCCGAGATGGGCTGTGCTGTTCAGGTAGTCATTAAGCTCATTGTTATCTTTATGAGGGCTTCTCTTGATTCTCAGCGTTCTTCTGTAGTTTGCTATGACTACGTCTCTGAATGCATCTGTGCTGCTTTTCCACTTTGGGTATCTCGATGGAGCAGGCTGCCTTGACTGCATCGCTGTGGTAGGAGGGGGATTTGTGCTTCATTTCCTTCCCTTTTGCAGTCTGCCATAGACTTCCCGTAACCACCATTGGTTCATCAACCTCCCAACTTGTGGCTGTGCTGTAGGCCTGCGGCTTGTTCTTTGAGCAGGTGTGCTTGCAGTTATAGTTTCTGTTTTTCAGCTCCTTGTGTAGTTTCTTTGCTTGGATTATAAATGGGAACAAATACTCTATTAGTTTTTGTGGGTCTTCTCTGTGAGTTCTTTTGTGGCCACTTCTGTTCTTTTGAGGGATCTTGCTATTCCCTCCTTTTTTGGCATTTAGCTTGGCTTTTCTTTGTTATATCTACTATTCTCTGGAATTGAAAGTTTGGCAGGCAGTCTCTCCTTTTCTGCTGCCTTCGTTGGAGGCATTATAGCCATTGACTCTTGCCCTTGTTTGTGTGCATTCTGAGTGTGGGTGCGTGCCATGTCCAGTGCTACATTATTATTCATACCATGCTGACCCTGTCTCCAGCCTCTTCTCTAATTTATCACCTCGTGTGCATATGTATCACTGCTAATTATATTCAATTTTACATCATTTGCTTCACCATTAGCTTTTCTTGGAACTGGAATCACTATGCAGGGTCTGGGTACTTTTGTAGGCCCCAGATGTTCATTATCTGGTGGGTGCACTGATAGGGGGACACTTCGTGCACCAATAAAGAAAGCAGTTCTGATTGTTAATAATAGAAAACGAATTATGATCACAGTACATATGCACATAATCATTCTGAGTGAAAGTTTGCAGCATTTTCTTCCAGGAAAGCAGGGGCGCCCTTCTGTTGGGGGTAAAACCAAGTTACTGTTCTGGGCCCCCATTTCGAATGAGTTCATAGTCAGTTATTTATTCCTTCATTTGCTTTGGTCTCACAGTTTGAAAGGTTATTACTACTAACGTGTCGAGTGCTTTCAGTGTCCCCCTCTTGTGGGTGATGATGGCAGTCTCTGGGTATGTAGCATGGTTCTGTTTGCTAGACTATGGAAAAAGGTTAGGCTATCAACTCTGGTACATCACGTCCATCTAAGCATATCGATACTAGGTGAGGTCCCAGTACATGCCTTGAATTTGCTTTGGTCCTGAGGAAAACAGTTAAAATGTGACAAAATAAAACAGTGGAACTCCTACAAAATAACACAAAATGAAATGTTGCAAAAATAAAAGTAAAAATAAAAACAAAAGCGAACATGAAAAATAAAAATAAAAATAAAGTAAAAATAAAAATAAAATAAAAACTGAACGTGTGGCTAAAATAGGAAAGGATGAGCTAATAGTACAAAAATAAAGTTGTAAAAATAGGAACAAAAATAAAAATATGGAAAACGAGTCAAAATCGCAAAAATAAGATGTTGTACCAACAGGAACAAAAATAAAAGCAGAAGTCAACCTATGAAAAAATAGGGAAAAATGAGAAGGATGCAGAGCAGGGAAAAATACGATGGCGAAGTTCTTGTGTCTGCTCCTTTAGTTCAGTCTCTTCGTGACAAGTTAAGGAACAGTGTCTCTCTTCTCTATCTGCTCCACAGTGAAATGATGACGACAAAATGCTATTTTGGATTTCCTCCTTCTAAGGCTCTCCTCAGCAGTAGATGTCCATAATTGCTTCTTAGTTGCACTATGATAGCCCTCAGGAGCCTGTTCAGTTGCACGTTTTTTGCTGGATTACTGAGGAATGCGGGTATGTCAACATTGCTGGGTCTACCCACTAGTTCTGGAAAGTTTTCAATGAGGTGGAAGAAGACCGGAATACGTATCTGCTGTCTTCTGGTGTCAACGACATTTGCTCTTGTTTTCTAGTCTCTAGATCACAGGCCTTTTTGCTGTGTTAACAGTTTTTGTCTCCTCGATCTGTCCCTCTGCGAAAGGTCTCACTGGAATCTCCTTAGAAATTCTCACTGGAAGTTGGACAGCTCCACCCTGGTGCATTATGCCTTGGAGGAGTGTGCCCATGTGTGGTGCGTTGGCCGGATCTCTAAGAAAGGTGATGACATCAACATCTGCAGGCCTCCCCACCATTTCCGGATAGTCTCTGACTAATCTAAACAGGACATTGTGTGCCAGCCGGGTGTCCTCGGGTGATAGGAACATTTGCCCTGTTTGGTTGTGTGCTGATCACAAGCTTTTCTTTTGATTCACACAGTTTTTACACTTTCCTGCCGTGTGGATTGCAACCACGTAGTTCAATTTGTACCATTCGTGCCTGAGAAAGTCATTGTTTCTTGGGTCTCAGATAAAGGTTAGGGTATCTGTGGTTCTCCTGACGAGTCCTGGGCATTCCTCTATGATGCGGAAAAATAGGATATATGTAAGTTCATCAATGATCACTTGAGGTGGGAGCATTAGTGTCCTCTTCGCCGTGCTCGGGCAGTTTGATGAAGGCTTCTGTTATGACAGTCAGCAGTTGCCAGATTACCTTCTTGTTTGCAGGATCTCGAATAAAGTCTGTGACACTGGCTCCTCTCCCTATGAGTGACGGGTATGATAACACCACAAGTTGAAAGTAGGTTAGCACATCCCACTTGAGATTTCTGCTGGAATGTACCATGAATTCTGTGATTAAAGTCTCGATACTGGTTGCTTCAGGATACTGTGTTGCACTCTTAGGCAAAGTTTTGTTTACAGTCTATCAGGGTCTTGATTCTTGTATCACTATGGGCATTTCGTGCTTTCAACAGTTCATTTTATCAAGGTTGTTGTGGCTTTGATTGTGCTTCCCTTTAACCTGCAACTGGGATGTACAGAGTGTTTGTTATGCCCTTCTCCCCCTTTGCTTGGGGAACCTGTCCAGTTTTATGCCACACTTGCATTCGGGTTCTTTGTCTTGGTTTTCTGCTCATGCGTCCTTCTTCTTCGCCATGGATCTTGTCTGCACGTGCTGAGGTTCTTCCCTGTTGTCTGTTGCTTCTTTGCGGTTCAATGTAGCAGGAGGGCTCTCTCCTATGTAGGGTTGATGTCATTTAGGAAGATCCATGCTCTTCTGCCCTGGAGCTTGATGGCGGAGGGGGTGCAGTCCTCTACGATGAACTGGCCATTAAACAGTGGTTCGTCCCACCTTGTTCTGGTGAAGTTCTTCACCAAAACGCTGTCACCAGGGAAGACGAGGGGTGCATGTGCACCTTGTTCGGTGTCTGCTTCGGCACTTCCTGCTGCGTTTTGTGTTGCGACACCCCCTTTTCGCCGTCGCTGCAGTTGGCCTGAAATAACAAAGGTGCTGAATGTCAAACAGTCCAGATAGGCTTTCATCTCTTCTCCTAGTACCTCCCTAGTTGGCTGGGCATCACATCTAGCTCTGTCTCGGGGGTAAGAGGGGTCCTCATCCTTCTACCAGTAACTATTTCTTGCGCCGTGAGATGATGGTCGGAGCATGGCTGGTTCCGAAGAGCATACAATGCCAGTGGTAGACAGTGAAACCATCCCTTCCTCAAAGTGAGCTTCAACTCGGCTATCCTTTCCTTAAGTAAGCTGTTGATTCGTTCACATATCCCATTCCCCTCAGGATGATACGCTGATGAGAACTTGTGCTTTATTCCAAGCAACAAGCTGATCTGTTCGAAAACAGAATTTACAAAATGGGCCCCATTATCTGATCTCATTACCTCGCACACACCCCATCTAGGGAACACTTCCCTCACCAGGAACTTTGCAGCACAGGCAGCATCGGGGTGTGTACACGGGCCTGCTTCTATCCATCTAGAGAAGGGACACACCACCACAATTAAATACTTGTACCCGTTGCACACTTGAATCATGTCAACGTAATCGATATGTAAGTGCTGGAATGGTCCATTTGGTCTGGGAATGATTCCTCTCACTACTTTTAATGTGTGCCCAGCGGTGAATTGCTGGCAGATAATGCAGTTCACCATAAAAAATGCAACATGCTCTGCTAAATTCGGTGTGAACCAGTCTTCTGCGAGCGTTGCAGCTATATTTTCTTTTGTCATGTGGATGGGGTAGTGCAGTTGTTCTAATGCTACCTTCACGAGGGCGACAGGCATTACTGGTTTACCAGTGCTATCTTGCCTCCACAGCCCGTCAGAGGGGTTTAAAGAACACCCTCGACGCTTCCATAAATTCTTCTCCTCCTGAGGTGCCTCCCCTTGCAGTTCCATTAGCTGGGTCTGCCCCATGTGACTATAGGCCACGGTTGTGGCTCGTGCTACCATCATTCTCTCATGGGTACGTGCCACCTCCATGTCCATGATTGCTTCATTTTTGGTTGCCATGCGCTTGGCTTCCGTGTCCACTTCATGATTTCCGCGAGACACTAAATCTGTGCCCTTGGTATGAGCGGCGCATTTCACGACCGCTATACCCACTGGGAGCTGTAGTGCTTTTATCAGCCTGTCCAACAAGGCTGCATGCAGCACTGGCATGCCGTCTGCTCGGAGGTAGCCCCTCCTTTTCCAGTGTGCTAGTCCTGCGTGAACTGTGGACATCACATAGACGAAGTCACTTTACACCCTTACTTCCTGGTCTGCATGGTTCTCAATGACGATTATCAATGCCAATAGCTCTGCAGCCTGTGCCGAATAGTGAGATGGTATTCGTGCACTAACGAGTACTTGAAACTCTCCATTTGCTATGTGTTTTACCACGGCCACGCCTGTATACCTTTGTCCGTCTTCCTGGTCAATTCTTGAAGACCCGTCAATAAAGACGATCTCTCCACCTGCCAGGGCATTTTCTTTTACCCTGGAGATCTCATCATAGAATTCCTCATAGTTTGCACAGTCGTGTATGGGTTCTCCCTCTGTGACTGGCTCAGCTATGAATGTAGCAGGGTTCACAGTTTTACATCACACTATTTTGATCGATGGGTTGGAGATAATCACCTCATAGGCGGATTCTCTTTGAGATGTCAGTGTGCCCTTTGCTTTTCTAGTATGGCAAACAGTGAGTGCTCAACATACAATGTCATGGAGCATCCCATCACAATGGACGATGCCTTTTCGATAGCGAATGCGGTAGCAGCTAGGTTTTGTTCGCATGGGAAGTGGCCCTTCATGACTGGGTCTAGATTCCCGCTGTAATATGCTAGGGGCTTGTATCCCAGCGAGGTTCGCTGTGCGAGCACTGCCGTCATAAAACTGCCATCGGTATGTGAGAACAAGTAGAATTCCTCCACATAATTAGGAATCCCGAGCACTGGTGCCTTACAAATTTCCCCCTTGAGCTCTGTAAATCCTTTCTCCATTGATTCATTCCATTCAATTTCTTCTCTTGTTGCCTGGGCCTTTTTAAGTGCCTGTAGCAAGGGCTTGGTATATGAGCTGTAGTCAAATACCCATGCTCGGACATAATTGTACAGTCCTAAGAGGCTTTGCATTTGTTTTATCGTGCGCGGCTTGGCCGTGTTCATGAGAGCTTCAGCCCTTTTTGGGGTTACCTTCTGCCCCTCATGTGAGATCAGTTGCCCTATGTACAACACCTCCTGTTGGCAGTACTGCAACTTTTCTTCTCAGCCAGTATAGTCAATAGCTGGACAGAATCGCGCCTGCATTGCTCTTCAGTGGTCCTGCAGATCAGAATGTCATCTACATACTGCAAAACAACACTGTCCACTACGACATTGCTTAGGTCCATTTGCAGGACCCTGTTGAAGATTGACGGGGACTCACAGTACCCCTGTGGCAACCTCGTACTTTTCAGGCGCATTTGTCTGAAAGTAAATGACGTCAGGTCTTGTGAGTCACGGTGCAATGGAATTGAGAAAAACACATTTTTCAAATCGATCACTGTGAAATATTTTGCTTCAGTTGGTATATTGCATAGTATTGTGGATGGATTAGGGACCAGAGGGAAATCGGCTTCGACTATATCGTTTAATGCTCGTAAATCCTGGATTAAATGCCAGGATAAATCACTGTGTTGCAAGGTGATTCTGACGTCACTAAGATGCCCTGTTCCATCATGGTGGAAATTGTCTTTGCGATCCCATCATCCGCTTCCCTGGACATGGGGTATTGTCCTGCTCGCGGCAAAATAGCTCCGGGCTTCATCTTAATCTTTACTTCACCTGCCCCTTTCAGGAGACCTACGTCATAGGGCCCTGTAGTCCAAACTGCGGCAGGCACTTGGACCATGTCGTTATCAAAGTACTCTGGGCGTATTAGTGCCAACATCATTTTCTGTGGCACCTCCCGTTTGATCATTTTGACCCAAAATAGGAGACTCACTTCCACCCTTGTCTCTTCTAGGTCAGGGTGTTCTTTGAACAGGTAGTCATTGGTGACATCAGTCACTCAATACCCTTCTTCAATGGCAACAATTGCACACCATTTTCTGCCTTTATCGTCATATCCTTCAACCAATACCACTCTCCCTCGCACAGCAGCAGATTGTATCATTAGGGGGAATACTTGTCCCTCCTCTTCGTGCATGGGTATTCTTGGACTGAATAGAAATTCATCAGGGGTTCTCATAGTCCTGTCTGCGAGGCCTGGCAATCCTGCCATAAGCACTAGCACGCCATATGCGAAGACTTCTGGCTGCAGTGGTATAGCCCTCATGGCTGCACATCCAGAATATGCTCTGATCATTTCACACACGTTTGAGTAGTGCATTACTGGGGTGGAGCACACTATTTCATTCTTGGTAAACAAGATGGTCATGTTTAGTTTAGTCATCAGGTCCCGACCCAGAATATTTACTGGGGTCTGACGCGAATACAATAGAGGTACATTCATTTTGCGCTCTCCTACTGAGACTGGGAGTACATCTGTAAAGGGAACTCTACTATGAGCTCCAGTGAAACTCTGGGTATCTATGGCCTGTCAGGACAAGGAAAATTTGCCTTCTCATATGCACGAACGCATTGCACCCATGTCAACTAGGAAGGAATATTCTTTACCCCCTATGGTGACATTCACCCTAGGTTCCCTATTAGGGTCTGGTGTCACTGATAGTATAGAACACATAGGGGTCTCCCGTGAGCTGTCCTATTTTATATATAGGTTCAGTCCACTGTAAACGTTTGGGTTTCCCCCATTTCCAGGGTTAATTCCCCCTCCAGGATTATTGCCCTGAGTCATCTGCGGCGGTGCCTGCTGGGGTTGTCCTTGTGGCATACTCCACATGTTCGGTGGTTGAACTACTTGCTGTGCACCTTGCTGCAAGCCTGCCGCCTGCTGATGTACCGTGTAATTTTGGGCACCGCCCTGTTGCGGGATGGCAGGTTGATTCGCATGCCTGCCCCATCCCTTGGTTATTTTGCCACATGCCATAGCTTCTGCACATGCGTACCACGTTTCCAGTCATTCCACACAGCCAACATACTTGCGGTGGTCGGGCCATCTGTCCATCTGGCATAGTTGGATTGGCCATCTGTGTGTTCTGGAAGCCACCTTGAACATTCTGAAACCCTCCTTGGTTACCACGAAACCCTCCCTGATTACTCTGCCATCCTCCATTTCCAAACCCTCTTCCCCTCAGGTAAACTCCTGTGCTACCTTGATTATTTTGCGAGGGGTTAGTCGCTTGCTGTATGCTTGTTTCGGCCGGGCTGGTGAGCATTGCTCCCTTGAGAGCATACTTCAAGAGCTTCCTTTGCACCAGCTTTGCTTCCTCCCCCTTACGCGTTGCCTCCTTTTTGCAATTCTTTTCTTGCAATAATGTGCAATTGTCAACTGGATTTTGGCCCATGGTTTAGCTTCTATTCCTACCAATTTCTTGAGCTGTTTTTGCACCGGTTCTGGTAACCCTTGGCCCAATATATGATAGAATACAGGGATGGATTTTGTCCAAGATTCATGCGTTTCGAGCACCTAGGCGTCTTGAAAATTCTGGATATAAAGCAACTGATCCTCTGACTCTCATTCTTCGAGTCATTATCGCTCCCATATCAGACGTGTCTGGATATAGCGTACGCAGCGCGTTCCACACTGCTGCTCTACAGTTATTAAATGGCACTCCATCATGGGAGGTGTCAGTTAGGGTTACCCTAGGGTATCCTGCCCATTTCCATACATCATCGGCTCTTTCACCCAGTATGGCAATTAGGAGGCCCTTAATGTCCCCTCTAGCTAAGGTGACACCCCCCCGTCATTTTCTCTAACTCATGTATCCACTTTCCGGCTCCTGATGTCAGCATTGGAAGCTTATTATTAAGGTTCTCTCGGTCCATGTGTGGCCATGGAATATATTGTGGTCTTGCTCCCCCCTTTTCTAGCAACGGGAATTGTAAAGCACAGTCCTCCTTCTCTTTCCCCATAGTTCTCCGGTCTACCGCCGGGATTGCGTTCCCACCTTGCCGTCTGCATGGAAATGCCCTTAACCTGTCTGCATAGGCAGGCGCTTACGCCCCTCTCTGACCGCAGGGTGTTTCTTCATGTCGGCTGGATTGTCCAGCGGAGTTCAGTGTCCTACTTACGGACCTGCTAGCATCTGACCATCATACCTCTTGGTCCCTTGGGAGCCGTTTTTCGCACCGTCCCTCTTCGTCATATGCCACTTCCTCCGTTTCCCCACCGGAGTCAGACCCTCAATACTCCCAGTTTACGCAACTTCTTGCATCTTCTTCCTTCTGCCCAATCTCTAACCTTTCTAGGGACATTCCCCTGCTCCCACTACTTCGGGTGACATCCTCAGTGTCATATAGCAGAGTGCTCTCTAAGCGCTCATCCTGCCTTCCCCCTTGGGAAATTAGTGCCAGCCCCATCTCATCATAAATTTTATCAATCGTTTCCCAGATGCTTCTGGTGTCGAAGTCATCTTCAATATTTGTCCCGCTTGTACTTGGTACCGCATCGCTTGCAGGAAAGAATTCTTCTATGTCTTCCCATTCTACAACAGGATTGGGTTTTTTAACTTCCCGTTGTAAATATTCTAAACCTCGTGCCCTCTGTCTGTACTTACGTTCCGCTTCCTCATCTATTTCCTTTCGCTTCTTTGCTTCTTCTCTAGCCTTATCTACTTCCCTCATCCGTTCATTTCTACATTCTTTTGCCCTTCTACTTTCCTTGTCTTCCCGCTTCTTTACCTTCCTTTCTTGCACTCTCCTTTCTTCCTCTAACTCTAGCATATTCTGCCTGTACTTCTCATAGGCTGCACATTGTGTGCGACTGAGCGGTATTCCTTGCTCTTCGCGATATAGTTGTTCTCGCCTCAGCCTATTCTTCTTTCTTATCCTCTCGTCTCTCATATCCTTTTCTTTCTCCTTTTCCTTTCTCAGCACCTCATCAGACCATTCCCTCAGTCTTATGTCATCACTCCCTTTACCATCAAGTTTTAGCAATATCTGACCTCCGATCCACTCGTCCTTTGCGAATGCTAACTCGCTACTACCTTTCTGCTTCTTTCCCTCTCTCTCAAGAGATGTACTACTCTGTACCTGATCCTTCCCTTCATCACTGCGTCTCTCCTTGTCCCTCGGGACTACGGAGGCACGATTACTTTCCTGTCATTTTTCTTTGATGTCGTCACCACTGCATGCAGGTGACTCATATGCCGGGTTGCTGTATCCGTGGCTGCCTTAAGTTCTTTTAGCAGGTAAAGACCGTCTGACTTACTCCCTTCGATTACTGGTTCAGGTGGGGCAGGTGACGCGGTAGGCGTCTCACCCCCCTCTGTACATACATTTAATATCCAATCTGCGAGTGGTTCTTCCACCTTCGGTTCTTCAAACATTTTCCACAGTTCCAGCACAGTAAGACGTTTCTCTAGCTTTTTGCCAGTATATGGGGCATGTAGGAAAGTGGTTGTGTGCTGTAAAACAGCCTTAGAGAGTGACCCGTTCTGGGGCCAAGGCATAAAAATCTTATTTGCGGCGCCCTTAACCCACTCCTGGCTATATTTCTTCAGTTTTGTTGCATGCTTGGGCAGTTGCTTGCATAAATGCACAAGCGGGATAACTTTTTCCATTCTTAATTCCGTCACCAATCAATAACTATACAGTTCTTTTACTCTTTTAATAGTATGAGCGAGCACCAAATACGCAAGCTCCAATCCAATCTTTTCCTGCCAAATTTTATACCAACAATTTACTAAAAACTCATCAATTCAGTCGCGATTCCCTCTCAGTTACAGAATTGCGTAAATCCAAAATGCATTTTAAACAATCACCAATACAATTATTTTATATTCGACATACAACAGAACATATATGACAGACGTTTGACGGACTAGACAGACATCAGCTGGTCATACATATACCTGCCTTCTAATTAATACCCCGTCATGGGATTTGAACAAACCCCTTTTATGACATCTTTAAACGTCATCGTAGCCTAAATTGTCCCCCCACTGTGGGCTCTGGGTTCACGTTCCTTCTGACCATTCTTTAAAGTGCAGGAACAAGGCGAATCTTTACATTTTTACTTCAGGTGCCCCCCTGATTTACGTTTTTACTTCAGGTGCCCCCCAATTTATGTTTTATTTCTTATGCTCGAGTCATTAACCCCTATATATATACAGACTTCTCTACTTCTAACTATTTTATTGTTTCTCCACCACCCTCCGTTACAGTTCCCTTTCTGGCTCTAATGCCTACACAACATTTGCCAAAGTAACAAGTTTACTGTTTCACTCACCAATTGCATAGTTTCCTCTCTGGAACTTCGGGATCACCGCCCCTTCCTCTTCCTGCTTCTAAGGTTTTCGTCCGATCCGCTGCCCGTGGGAATGAGAAGGATTATGCTTGGAAAGGCGGGTTCCTTCAGGTCCAGTGCAGATTGTTTTTGAAATGTTTACTCTATCATTGTCCACGGGAAGCTTCTCAGTCTACTCAGCCGGAATGGTGAAAGGACCGAAGGCCCAGAGTTACTTCATGCCTTTGGTTTTAAGGGTGTCTTATGACTATATCAATCGATAATCTATGATCCATAACCATCCTCACGCTGCCAAGTGTTCAAGAGGAGAGGAATTCGCTGACGAGCCCATTGGTCAGCACTCACCCTCTAGAACTTGTAAGACAAGATAGCTGCACCATGTGAGGACAGGGGGTGCAGGATTCACTTACTCTGACACAACTCAATAACGAGGACTCAGCTGTTTGGCAAAGGGAAGTCTGTTTAATGATATACATATCAAACGGGGAAACAACTAGGAATCAGCTGTAGTGCGATCACCGGTCTCGCTCCAACTTCCACGACCTTCAATTGAACAACAATTTTTATAGGCACAAATCGTCATCATTGACGTCTAATTTCTATAAAAAATCATCATGCAATATAATTTGTTAGGAAAGGTAACTTAAATGTAGGTGTTATATCTGTACATGATAATGGAGCATATGGCTTGGATAACTCTTATCGGGTGGGCGTCTACGCCCATCCCACTATATCCCACGTGATTGGCATCACGACATGTACGATGACTCATTGGCTATAGTGTCTGTAGTACCCTAGATTACATGGTCCATTGTGATTGGGCAAGTTACACCCCTAAACATAAATCTCCACTTTAATTAGCAGCATGCAGAATAGACACCCCTGAGCCTGGTGTCCCAAGTTTCACCCTGCCTCCCTTCCATCAATCAGTGTTTTAGGGCGACGTGTCAATTAGGATGGCCTCAAAACTGTAGCCTCTTATCGGGAAAAGTTATGGCATCCTCGGGTCCTGGATGACATCAGGCGATGGTACTTCTTCGCGCCTGGCTGGTCACGTGTTAGTTCACCATGAATATGCTTCAGTTTCCAGCTTTTAGTGCATTTAATTCTGTGTCGGCCTAGCCACCTGCATGGGCCCCCCTTATCTTGACCTTCATGAGGCAGGCTGGTATGCTCTGAAGTTGGAGTCTTGTGAGCTGACGCTCTCCTCCCCTTCTCCGGTTGACCTCAATTTCCTAGGCATGAGCCGCTCTTTGTTGAGTTACGATTCCGCTCCTTCTCTTGCCTTTGGCTGGGTTTCGAAAATTGGCCTGGCAGGCTGTGGAATTATAGACGGGAGACAGGTGGATGATGAAAGTATATTTATTCTTGGTAAGGCAGAAAACTAAAGGTAACAAAATAAACAAGTCCTTCCAGTTTGCTTCACCGGTGTCTTGGCTTCACAGAGTATGCTGGCCTTAGTCCCAGCTTGGTTCTATCCCTTAGTATCCGGACAGGGCCCACCACGCTGACTCTCCCTCCTCTCTCTTCCCGATATCCTGTGGAAATCATCAGAATGGTTTGGCACGCTTTCATCAGAACAGCTGGGCTTAGGGCCCCACCAATCACTGAGCGTCCAGCCTAGCCCCCTTTCTATTGGTTCATGAGGCTTTGACCCGCCTCCCTCAAAGGACGCCATCCCGGCGTATTGCCATTCCCGTTTAAGCAATGGAAGACCCTCGCGTCGATCACGTGCCTGTGGCCGCGCCGAGTAGGGGCATGGTCGGCTGCTGGGTGGTTCCCTCCCGCCATGGTTAGCCTTGGGGTCACCATTAGGAGCACGGCGGTGGCGGGTTGGCTGCTCCCCCCTTTGCTCACCCCCATCTGGGCAGGCCTGAAGACAAGGTAAGCCAAGCCGAGGCACAGCCTGTCGCGACCCGAGCCGAGGCACGCTTGGTGCACGCTGCGGCTCCAGCCGAGGCGCAGCCCGTCGCAGCTCCAGCCGAGGCGTGTTTGGTGTACGTTGCGGCTCTAGCCGAGGCATGTCCGGAGCACGCCGCGGCTCTAGCCGAGGCATAGCCTCACACACCTCCCCAATCCTAGGCCGATCGGGCCAGGGAGAACACCTGGACAGATAGTCAGCCACTAGCTGGAACTTCGCAGGTTTGTGCAACGTTACGAAGTCAAAAGGCTGGAGTAAGAGGAACCAGCAGAGAACCTTCTGGTTCGTGTCCTTATGTAGAGCCAGCCATTGCAAGGGTGCATGGTCAGTGTAGAGCGAGAACCGGCGACCCAGTAGGTAGTATCGGAGCAAGTAAACGGCCCATTTGATGACCAGACACTCCTTTTCAATGGTCGAGTAGGCCATCTCATGGGACAGTAACTTCCGGCTGATGAAACACACTGGCTGCAGGTCCCCTTCTTTATCCTGCGAAAGCACAGCCCCCAGGCCCAGGTTTGAGGCATCCGTTTGCAAAAAGAAGTTCTCCTGGAAGTCCGGACAGCATAGGACAGGGTTCAATGTGATTCTTTGTTTCAGGTACGAAATGGCGTTTAGGGCCCTCGGGTTGTTGGTCAGGTTTGGAACACCCCGAAGCCTCAAAGCGTCGGTCAAGGGGGCGGCCACCGAGGAGAAGTCAGGGATGAATCTCCGGTAATATCCGACCAATCCCAGGAAAGCACGAATCTGCTTCCTGTTAGTGGGGATCGGTATTTCAAGTATGGCCTGGGTTTTAGACAATTGAGGCTTCAGGATACCCCCACCCACTATATGTCCCAGACATCTGGTCTCGTGGGTTCCCAACGTAGTCTTCTTGGGGTTGATGTGCAACCCTGCTTTGTGCAAATCGGCCACTACCAGTTCTAGATGATCCAGATTTTCTCTCCAGGAACGGCTGTACACCACAATGTCATCCAAATAAGCAGCAGCATATCCATCATGCGGTCTCAGTATGATGTCCATCAATCTCTGGAAAGTGGCGGGTGCTCCATGAAGTCCAAAGGGCAGAACCTTGTACTGGTATAGTCCTTCTGGTGTAGAGAAGGCAGTCTTCTCCTTGTCCTGGGAGTGAAGGGGTATTTGCCAGTAGCCCTTGGTTAAGTCTAGAGTGCTCAAGTATTGGGCGGCACCCAGGCCCTCTAGAAGTTCGTCCATTCGAGGCATTGGATAAGCCTCATAACTGGACACCACGTTTAATCGTCTGTAGTCCATACAAAAACGGACCGAGCCATCTGGTTTGGGAACCAGCACTATGGGGGATGACCATACACTGACGGAGGGTTCGATAATGCCCATCCGCAGCATCTCCTCCACCTCGGATTTGATAACATTCCATCGAGCTTCAGGAATCTGGTAAGGCCTAAGTCTCACGGGTGGCCCGGGTACCGTCTTGATCTCGTGTACTAGTACATTAGTACATTCAGGTAAGGAGGAAAAGGCGTTGACATTGGGTGACAGCCTGCTTTTGAAGTCTTCCTTCATCTCCAGGGTCAGTGCGTCTCCCCAATTGACAGCCTCCAGGGAATCAGGGTCTGTATTCAGGATCACTTCTGATTCTGGCTCCTCGATGTTTACAAAGGCGCTTATGAGAGGTGTGTTCCATTTTTTTAGAAGATTGATGTGATATACCCTATCTGGGGTGGCCCGGTCGGGTTGATGCACCCGATAGGTCACTGGGCTTAGTTCATCTGTGACTTTGTAAGGCCCTCTCCATCTGGCCAACAGCTTGTTGGCGCTGGTAGGTAGGAGTATCAGTACCTGGTCTCCTGGCTTGAAGGTTCTCATACGACTCCCCTTGTTGTAATTCGTCTCTTGGGTTGTTTGGGCACGGCCGAGGTTGGCTTGAGCCAGCGTGCGTAACGCAGTCAGATGTTCTTTTAGCTCCTCGGTGTACTCAGTTAAGGACACCTCTTCAGCCGCTTCCCACTCTTCCTTCACCAGATCCAGTATGGTCCTTGGTTGTCTCCCAAATAAGAGCTCGAAGGGGGAAAAACCGGTGGAAGACTGGGGGTGTCTCTTAGCACCATCAACACCAAAGGGATCACCCTATCCCAGTTTTCCCGGTTGGTCCCGTCACCCTTCGTAGCATTTTCTTAATCGTCTGGTTATAGCATTCTACCAGTCCATCGGTTTGGGGATGGTATACAGAGGTCCTCAATTGTTTGCTCTGGAGTTGTCCACTTATCTGTCGTAAGAGGGTCGACATAAAGTTGGTACCCTGGTCTGTGATTATTTCTGAAGGCAACCCTACTCGGGCAAAAAACGGGATCAGTTGGTCGCACAACACTCGGGCCGACGTCCCCTTCAGGGGGAAGGCCTCCGGGTATCGAGTGGCATAGTCTACTACGACCAATAGGTACTTATATCCCTGGCTGGCAGGTTCCAGGGGTCCAACTACATCCATGCCGATCCTCTGGAACGGGATCGCTATGAGAGGCATCATTTGTAGCAGAGCAACCTCCCCATAAATGCCAGGCCAGTAGAACCTCTTTAAAAGGTTTTGTTGGGTTTTAAGAGAGGCCATGTGACCCCCACAGGGATGGTTGTGGGCTAGTTGGAGCACTAGGGGTCGGTGACCTTTTGGAAGCACCAACTGTTCCCTCATGGTATCGTCGTCGCCCTTATACTTCCGGTACATGAGACCCTGACGTAAGAGGAATCCTGGACCACCGACCATGTTGGGTTCCCCTTCTTGGGCGTCCCGTTCCCTGGCTACTCGAAGAGTGGGATCGGTTAGGGTCTCCCCTCGTATGGTGTCCTCGTTGTCTTCCAACTTCCAATCGATGGGATGTCTCATATAACTAGCCTGACACTAGGCCGTCCGGGTTTGCCTTTTTTTTTCGCCAAGGGAGGGATTCCCGGGAACCAGAGGCCATCCCCGTAACCTTGGGTTCGGGCGGTGCCTTCTCCTTTTCCTCTAGGGCCCTGAGTGCCTGATTAAAGTTGGGGAGATCGGTCCCGATCACCACCGGGGCAGGGAGAGACGGTAGGACGGAAGCCCTTAAGGGAGTGGATGTTTCATTCAAGTCAATCACCACATCCTTCATCGGATAACACTTAATGTCCCCATGAATGCATCTAATAGGTACCGTGATATTAGATAAGCAGGGTGTGTTACTCACGATTGGTGATATGGCGGTCTGCCTGCTGCTGCTGTCCAGGAGGGCGTGTGTTGGTCTGCCGTCGACTCGGATGTCCACCACATAAGGACCCGGGAGGCACTCTTCGTCTACCGAGTGCAGGTAACCAATGTCCATTGGCTCAACGGATCTTTTCCTGGGACAAAATCTGGCGATATGGCCCCACTCATTGCAGTCATAGCATTGCAGCTGTTTATAACCAGGGATCAACAACCGGGTCTTCTCGTCTATTCCTGGTCTCTTGTCCTCTAGTCTCCTGGGGTTCTCAACAGTGGATCTCTATCGTATGGGCAGGGCTCGGCTACCCCTACTCATAAGGGGGTCGTTTACTGGAATGGCTATGCGGGCGGATACTCCGGTAGGATGTAGTCGGGGTTGGCTGGACTTCTGGAATGCCGACGCAATGGCCACGGCTTTGGTTAGGGAGGGCCGGTGGTGCTGTCTGACCCACCTCTGCATATGCCCTGGTAGGGCTTCTATGAACTGTTCCAAGATGATTTTGTCAAGCAATGGTTGATTAGTGGGGTTTGGAGCCAGTAGCCACTTCTCAACCAGTTCCTTTATTCTATAGAACAGCTGGCGCAGGCTTTCCCCAGCCTTGAGACGGGTCTCCCTCAATTGGATTCGGAAGGCTTCATCGTCCAGGCCTAAGCGATCCAGCACTGCGGTTTTAATCTCCCCATACGGGGTGTTGCTGTTGGGATTTGCCGCCTGGTATGCGCCCTGCATCACTCCAGACAGGAGGGGGGCAACGTACTGTCCCCACCGATCCAGGGGCCAATGTGCGTTCCTAGCAATCCTTTCGAAACTAGTGAAAAAAAAGGCAGGGTCTTCTCCCTCCTTATATTTTTGTAGGAGCGCCGAAGGTACCAGTCGTTGATTTCTGGTGTTGGCTACGGCGTCTCATGCTGTTTGTCCTGGGCATTGGATTGTAGGGTGCTCTGTAACTGAATGGCCTGTTGAAAGGCTTGCCTATCCGTGGCTGCCTGTTGGGATTGCAGCTGGATCAGTTGCTGTAGTTGCTGTTGGCCCTCGGCCAGGGTTTTAATCAGAGGTTCCAAAGCGCTGTCTAGAATCCCACCTTCGTCGCCAGTGTGGAATTATAGACGGGAGACAGGCGGATGATGAAAGTATATTTATTCTTGGTAAGGCAGAAAACTCAAGGTAACAAAATAAACAAGCCCTTCCGGTTTGCTTCACCGGTGTCTTGGCTTCACAGAGTATGCTGGCCTTAGTCCCATCTTGGTTCTATCCCTTAGTATCCGGATAGGCCCACCACTCTGACTCTCCCTCCTCTCTCTTCCCGATATCCTGTGGAAAGAGAACGAACACCCATCAGAATGGTTTGGCGTGCTTTTATCAGAACAGCTGGGCTTAGGGCCCCACCAATCACTGAGCGTCCAGCCTAGCCCCCTTTCTATTGGTTCATGAGGCTTTGACCCGCCTCGCTTAAAGGACGCCGTGCCGGCGTATTGCCATTCCCCTTTAAGCAATGGAAGACCCTCGCGTTGATCAGGTGCCCGTGGCCGTGCCGAGTAGGGGCATGGTCGGCTGCTGGGTGGTTCCCTCCCGCCATGGTTAGCCCTGGGGTCACCATGAGGAGCACGGCGGTGGCGGGTCGGCCGCTCCCCCCTTCACTCACCCCCATCTGGGCAGGCCTGAAGACAAGGTAAGCCAAGCCAAGGCGCAGCCTGTCGTGGCCCGAGCCGAGGCGCGCTTGGCGCACGCTGCGGCTCCAGCTGAGGCGCAGCCCATCGCGGCTTCAGCCGAGGCGCGTTTGGTGTACGTTGCGGCTCTAGCCGAGGCATGTCCGGAGCACGCCGCTGCTCTAGCCGAGGCGTAGCCTCACACAGGCCTCTGGCCACCTGGGTACCTTTTCTACTTTTACAAAATGGAGTCACACTTGTATAATGTGCCTTATTGAGGTAGATATACGGTTGGCGCTTGCCGCTCTATCTTCTACTAAGCATTGCAAGCAATATCGATTTCTTAGCATCTTGCCTTTAAAGCCTATTTACACACATTTAACAGGACGGCTGCTTCCATCTGGTCTCGTAACACTGTTTCCTGGCGTTGTAACATTGTCTCCTCTCTGTGCCTATTCCATTCAATTTCGTAGCTACTCGCACTGGCGTGTTATCTTCGATAGCTGCTCTTGTTCATTCTCAAATCTGTTCACGCCTTTGTGTCATTTCCACGGGCCTTCCATTAAGGCTTTTGGGGTCTCTTCGTGGACCGTGTGTAGGTACTCCTCATTTCGTATCAGCGGCTGGTATGGCTGTCTGATAGGGTACCGTGCTGCCCAGGGTTGTCTGGTTATGGGTGCTTCAACCGGTATGGATCTTCTGATATATACTGGGCAGAGTCCCACTGCAGCTCTTTGTAGGTTCATTTGCTCTTCATACGTCACATACCTTGGCGAGCACATTCCTGGGGCCTCGAAATGAGGGGGAGGGTTGCAGGCCATGTCTGGGACCTCCTCTACACGGCCATTTCAGTTTTGTGCTGGCACACGTCTTAGTGAGCTTGTTCTTGATGATGCCGTTGTGTCTTTCTACTAAACCAGCAGTCTGAGCGTACCTAGCCGAATGGAACCGTTTATCGATCTGTAATCCCGCGCATATTTGCAGAATTACAGCAGCGATAAAATGTGGACCATTGTCCGACCAGATGACTCTTGGCAGACCAAACCTAGGAAAATATTCCTTCAGCATGGTCTTCGCCGTTGTCATGGCTGTGGCAACTTTGACAGGAAAGGCTTCAACCCATTTACTAAAAGCGCAGATAACCACTATTACGTATTTGTAGTTGTTGCAACGCTCCATTTCAATAAAATCAAAATGTATCACCTTGAAGGGGACAGAAGGTGGGCCAAAGCTACCCCTAGGAGTCGATGTGCCCTTTCCCACATTATGCTGCAAACAGATTATACAACTTTGGACAAAGCGCTCAGCTACTTTGGAGATTTTATCATTCACCCAGACATTCTGCAACATTTTGGTAACTTTTCTTCCACAGATATGGGTGGGACCATGAGCCATAGCGACCATCATTGTAATATACGCATCTGGCAGCAACCATTTCCCTTCCACCTTGTCCACCCAACACCCGTCATCATCCAATTTTGCCAAACCCTCAGTCCATTTCTTAGATTCCTCTAAAGTGGCATCAGCTTGAATATTTTTCACAGATTTAATACCCTCATCCAAAGTACAGGCATTTGTGGCTTCCCTTGAAGTATACATTTCTGAAGAGAGATCAGCGTTTCCTTTTCCCACATTATCTATGATTTTCTAATGCGCTGCACATTTCATAATTGCTAACTGAGTGGGGAGTGCAAGTGCTGAGAGTAACATACTATCAAGGATCCATACTGGATTTTAGTGACATGTGAGGTTAAGAAACCTTGTTCTGCCCAAAGTCTGCTGAAGTTGTGAACCACCCCAAAAGCATACTGACTGTCAGTATATATGTTTATGGTAAGCCCTTTGGAAAGTTCACAAGCACGAGTCAAAGCTATAATCTCTGCGGCCTGCGCGGAGTTATGCGTGATTCTTTTGGTTTCCACAACCGTGCTCAATGTGGTGATTACATAAGCAGCCGTGGATGTACCATCCGGGAGTTGGAAATAGGAGCCATCACAAAACAGCTCCCCTTGCGGATTGTTCAAAGGAGTATCTTTTAGATTGATTCTGCCTTTTGTCTCTTGCTCTGTGGTGTAAAGGCAGTCAAGTGACTCTTCGTCACTGCAAGCAATACCTTGCGGGAAAGGTAAAAGTTCAGCCAGATTGAGGACGCAACATCTTTGAAGTTTAATGTGCGGTGCAAACAAGATCAATTTGTATCTCGTTAATCATGCGGAGGTGAGATGTTGCATTTGTGTTCTGTTTAATAGAACATCTACAGAGTGAGGTACCATCAGGGTTAAAGCATGGCCTAGGATCATACCCTTGCTCTGTTTCACGGATGCAGCAGCAGCAGCGACAGCTCTAAAACATATTGGCAAAGCGCATGCAACAGGATCAAGGGCGGAAGAAAAGTAGCCGCATGGCCTATTCTTCCCTCCATGTTCCTGCGTTAATACAGCCAAAGCACATCCATCACGTTCATGCACATACAACACAAAGGCCTTTTCATAATTTGGTGTGCCCAAAACTGGTGTGAACACAATGCAGTCTTGAGCAAATCAAATGCTTGCTGGTGTTCCAAGTTCCACGGTAATGGCGAAGAAATGCCCTTCTTCATCAAAGCCAACATTGGTTTAATCGTCAACGAGAAATTGGGGATCCACTGCGTACAGTAAGAAGCCATTCGTATCAAGGATCTGACTTCCTTCTGTGTGTTTGGGACAGACATGCTAGAAATGATTTGTAGCCACTCAGGCGTCAACCTTCTTCCCTCCTTTGACAGGAGTTAGCCTAAATAGGCGACCTCCTGTCGACAATATTGAAACTCTTTTAGTGAAGCTTTGTGTCCATGTTGTGCTAGGTGGATAAGCAACAACATGGTGCCATCCTTACAGGCGCTCTCTGAGTCAGCAGCTAAAAGTAGATCATCTACATACTAAAGCAGTGTACAAGTGATAGGCAACTCAAGTGTGTCGAGCTGCTCTTTCAAAGCCCTACTGTAGATGCTAGGACTCTCCGTGTAACCTTGCGGCACACGGGTGAAGGTAAACGAGCATCCCTCTAAGGTGAACACGAACAGATATCTACTATCTTTGTGTATAGGAATACTAAAGAAAGCGTTCTTAAGACCCACAACACTAAAGTGAGTAGCAGAACCAGAATCATAGTTAATATTGTCGTCACATCAGGCACAATGGGAAATTGTGGAGCAACAATCTTATTAATGGCACGTAAATCAATAATGAAACGAAAAGGAATTGCATTATTGTCTTTTTTGTACACGGGCAAAATCGGACTATTTCACAAACTACCTGCAATTTCGATTACCCCACGATGCACAAAATCAGAGACTATGCATTTCAAAGCTTGCTCACCATCGACCGAGATCTTGAGGAATACGTGGCAACTTTACTCCATGCTTCAAAATAATCTTGACAGGTTCAATTTGTAAAACACCGACATCATTATCATCAATTGCCCACAAACACTCCGGAACATCACTAAATTCCGGTGGCAAAGGTCTGGTCAAAAACTGAGAGACCGAAAGTTGTTGTGGTGAAATCATCAAACACACTCCATCAGAAGAACAATGAATTACCGCATTTAATTCTTTCAACAGATTCAACCCCAACAAATTCTCTCCACAGTTCATAGTCAAAAGGAATGGACAGTGGTCTGTAAATGGACCCAATGTAATCAGTACTGGCGAAGAAACCAGACAGACTACTGGTGTGCCAGAAAACCCTACAGAAACATTGGTTTGCCCTGACAGTGGAATGTTTGGAACCAGTGAGTAGTCAATGGAACACTTCTGTGCCCCTGTATCTATCAACAATAGATGCTTCCTATTTCCCACCATCGTCTCAACATAGGGACCTTTCTAATTAACGGGAATAGGCATTGGTTCCAAACCCTGCTTCGGGCAATCCTAACGAAACAGAATGTCGTCAAAGGAAGTTCTTCAGATAGGTAAGCAGCAGAAGGATGATCAAAAATGTTTCTGTTATCCACACTCGGTGCCTGATTATCCTGCGAAAAAGGTTGCTGTGAATCTTGCGTAAACTGACTTCTACCAGGACCCCCTGCCCCAGTGCAGCCTCTGGATCGTCTACCCATGTTACCAAATGCGTTATTCGATCTCTGCTGGAGGATCAGGCATTGTGTACGCCAATGACCCTCTTGTCTACAATAAGCACTCTGGTTTATGTTTATAAGACCCAATGGCGCATTTCCCTGTGGAGCATACTGACCCCTAAATTGTGAATTACCCTGGGGCCCTCTAACAATGTGCTGTAATAGAACTTTTGATTTGAAGTCTTCCTTTCTTTTTTCAATGCTTTCTTTTTCGTTATTGACACGATTCTCATAGTACTGAGCCATATGCTATACTTCTGACTGAGACTTAGCTTGTCAAGCGCTCTCTGAAGACATAATTTGCGACTGGATGTCAGGCAGCAATCCATGCACAAATTTGTCCAGGAATAGTCGTTTCCCAGACTCTGTGCTCAAATCTTGTCCACTGAAATCTGAAAACACTTGTTTGAACCGATTAAAGAATTCGGTAGCACCCTCAGATTTCCCTTGGACACAAGCAGTAAGTTTTTCCCAAATGATCCTTCTCTCAGGAATTATAGCTTTTAACTTCGTAATTATCCTATCAGGCAAAGTCAGTATAACTTGTAGTGGTCTCTCGCCGGCTGGCGTCTCTCTATCTAGTCTAACCATATTATCCCATGTATCCCTTAACCCTACTACATCGTCTACAGTCCTAATATGTTTCCACAAATCACCAGGTAGGAGCACCGGAAAGAACAACTCAATATCACTAAAAGTAAATACTGATGACTGCAAGATAGACTCTATCTCTTTGTAGAACCCTGTTGGATTCTTCCTAATATCGGGAATGGATTGTTTAATGGTGTTCACTTCCTGTCTCGAGAATGCGATGTGAACAAACTGCAACACATAATGTGCAGGAATATCCTGAGCAGGTGTACCTGCTGCAACATTCGCTGGAATCTCAACTTTTGGGACAAATGTCGAAGAGCCTCTCTCATAGGCAACTGAGAAGTAGGCAACTCCAAACGCTTACTGAGCAACAGAGCTAAATCGAGTGCTAAAGCAGCTCAAGAAGTGTCAAACGAAAAAGCTCTTTTATAGATATTCAATAATTCTGTGGGACAACAAATCTTTCTTTTTATACATTCATCCTGCAGGTATTCTACCATAACCTGTATCACTTTCCTCTGCATTTCTGGCATATAATGACTATATGTGTCATATACTTCTAAGGGAGTTATCGACATGTGTGAAATCCACCTAATCGCATTTTTTGTGCAAATTCGTGTTTCCTCATTTATCGGCTTACGACAAGGAAGGAACTGTTTCTGTACAAACATAGCATCCAAAGTATCACCCTCAATATCTATATTCCGTAACCTTTCCAACTCCCTTCTATACTCAAAAACCATCTCGACATGCTCATATACTTTCTCCGCAGTATCTCTTGAATATGCTAAAACATTCAGATCCCTCAACCCTTGTGGGAGATCTATATCATCTAATCTGTTCCACATTATACGTAAATGAACTCCCAACCCTTCAATAAAAAGTTTTTCTCAGGACAATAGTCTAAGTTAGAGAGTGTGGCAAAAACATCAGCTTGTTCACCCTTCTCCATGCAGGGTCTAGCCCATGCAGTCAATTCATGCTTTCTCTCTGAAGACACAGTGTTATGAGTTACATCCCTCGATCCCACTCCCCGATCAACTAAAAGCGGTACAGAACCACTTGGAAGAGGAAGAGTAGGAACATCTTGTACATTCGGCAAAAGAGGTGCTGTCACTGGTGCAGCAGGCAAACCCACCAAACCCGTAACAGCAGGCAAGGGTGGAGGAGCAGGTGGAGGAGCAACAACAAGAGGAGGAACAACAACCGGAGGAAGAGGAACAACAAGAGTAGCGATAGGGAGAGCAGGAGGAACTACGGGGGGAGGACTAACAGCAGGAAGAGGCAAAACAACAGGAATAGGAACATACGGAGGTGGCACAGTGGCACCAGGCCTTCGTTCATTTAGAAGTTTGTCAATCAGCTCATCAGATACATGAAAGTCTATAGAAGGATACATTTTCTGGATACCAAGTGGAAAAGGCTTATCCATATTCCTAACTGACTCAGACTGTTTATTTTGATCATATAACAATGCTTTTTCGGTGTTGGTCATATGACGGCGCGCATGTTTTTCCCTACTTTTAAGTTGCTGCAAAGTTTCTTTCTTCCAATTCTGTAATACATCAAATGCTGCAGGTTTAGCCTTTTTCTTTAATGATATAGATTCTAAGTATTCTATGCAAGGAATTTCAAAACTACCATTGATTGGCGACTGAAGTTCGGAAGCATGTCTAGTTTGTCTGTGCCAAATATCATTAAACAGTATACTACCAATGCCGTGCTTACAGTACATAGAACGCGCCGGCGACCCCTCCATTGTCGCCGGTCGGCCAAATTCCAAAGATTGTCTGTCACTGCGGAATAATGCCCTGAAGCAGGCAGACAATTTCCCAGGCATATCAGAATACTGGTGTTACCTGGTCAATAATTGTACTTGCAAGTGCAATAAGCCAAAACAAATTATCAGGATGCTTAAGAATCGGGTCACGACTCATCTGATCAAATTCTAAGGAGGTCCGATCGGAATACTAAGAACTCAAAGGAACCACGTGGTTGGTGATTTTGGAAATCTGCCGCCTCGATATATGGACCTTCGTCAAGATTCCATCTTGGACCACTGGCTCACTGTCCAGGGATCGGGTCGTGCAGTACTGCTGAGGTATCGCGTCTCATCCAAGAAAGGGGCCCCTTTTTTCACCGTCCGATCCCGGTCCGAAAGCCGTGTCAATCTTCAACGAGATGGCATCAATCTTGAGGGTCCCTATTTGTGCGCCATCTGTAAAAGCAAAAGGAAATATCGAGGCTGAGTACTCCAAAAGGAAATACACCAAACACGGGCTTATAAAGATTCACAGATCTTTATTCTAATACTGTACAGTTACAAATCAGATACAGATAGCTATCTGGCCCTCAGTACATTAAAGCGAATACCAGCCCTTTCGGTGTGAGAAGTGTGAGGTTCTGGACGTCTAAACAGTTGTGCATTTTATACATTTTCGATAATAATGTCCAGCCCCTCTGCAAGTTAATAATCCATGATCTAGAGTTCGTACCGAGTTCAGTTATGGCTTGTCTGACAATATGCACATGGATCATCCTCGGTTTACATGCAAACAAGTTACAATGGCAATAGTGTGTTCTTGGATTTAACAATAAGCCTTGACACATGTTCTTTACAATGCAGTTCAGCTAGTGTCCACGTTCAGTATTTGTTCTACATTGTGGACGATGTATGTCCTTGGATCAGACTTATTGACACAGACAATCCTCTGTCTACAAGTCAGGCATGGGACAATGTCTCTTTACTCAACCCAAACATTCGGCCAACGGACAGTTTACACATTAACTTTCGTACAAGGTTCAGGACGGCTCAGTTACAAGCGGGAAACACTGTCCACCATTTTAGACACAGAGTTACATTGTGTTAGGCAGAAAACTGTGCAGTTAACCTTAGGGACTACTGCAAAAAGTTTAAGACCACAGGAGTAAGCAGTAAACCCAATTGGTAGCAGTCTGCACCACCCAGGTTTACCTGGTAGCTGTGGCTGAGCAGTCAGACTTCTCTCAAGAAGAGTTAGGCAGTATATAGAGTATACACAATAGGGCTAAAAATACAGTAGCCCAAGCAAACACTGACCAGAGCTTTGGTTTAAAGTATATAATTATTTATTTAAAAACACACTTGTAAAAATACACTGGCACTAATATGTCAAGCAAGTTCAAACACAGTCACTATAAGTATATACTCCTGCCTAGTAAATTATTCGACAAGTCTAGGTTAAGACACCACTAATTTAGCAAAACAGAGGTGAACGCTTAACCATAGATGGCACTCCAATAATTTGTTTAAAAAGGGAGAGAAAAGGCAGAATAGGAAAATAACACAGTATCAACACTTTTAAGAAACCACAGCAAGCCAAGAAAGGCAGGGTCTACTGTAGAGCAAAAAGTTCATAGGCCAGGTCCATTCTTGGAGAGAGCAAGGCGGAATGTGCTCAAGATCACCCAGTGGAAATGCACTCAACGTCTTTGCAGAAAAGTCAAAAGAGGTTGGATCAGTTCAGAAAGGTAAAGTTAGCAGGTCCGAGGTCAACCCAGGATAGAGAGTCAAGGATTTACGGGACACCTTGGACAGTCTGTTGCAAGGGAGACCAGGCGGGAAACAGTACCTGAAATGGTGAGAAAGCTCCAGCGGGGGCAGTTGTTCCTGGCAGCGGGTGCAAGTCGGGGCTTCGTCCAGGGGAAGAGATGATGTCGACGTGGAGGAAAGCTGGCGTTGCACTGCCAGGGAAGAAACCAGCCGCGGAGTTTCCCAATTAAAAGGTACAAATGTTTTATTCACGGTAGTGGTGAAGCGTGGCTATCCGGCCACCGGGGTGCTTGGCACGGGCGATTCGACCACGAGACGATCCAGGAAGGTGAAAAAGGTGAACTGGTTGGTCCCACCAGCTCAAAGGGAAGAAGACTCTCCTGGAAGAAGATCTCCTCTGTCGTCGGGGAAGTGGTGAGTTCGTACAGCAGGGCTCCACCGGTGGTGTCGTCGTTGTAGATGGCTCAGCTTCTCCCCTCTTTGGATTCTTTAGGTCCTGTGGCGACTTCTGAAGTTCCAGTCCCCAAAACCCTGCGTTTATGCAGCAAAACCCCCATTCATCAGCCTAGCTGTCACTCAAACATGCTAAGTGGTGAGCCGGGCGGCTCACCACTGGGCCAATCACACAAGAGTGAGACTTGAGTTCCCAAGGCAACTCAGTCCAGGGTGCCTAATCCCCCTCCCACACTTCCTGTTGACCCCAGAGTGGCACCATTTGGAGGGCTTCTGTGGAGAAGCCCGTCAAAAAGTGGAACAAAGGGCTCGACTTGGGTTAGAGTTCCAGAGGCGAACACAAACGCCATTTTAAAACCGAGTCCTGGCAAAAAGATCCAACCGGGGAATTAATATTAAATAAATAACCTGGCGGTATCTTTAACATGGCACCAAAAAGTGGTGTTTAAAATGAATGGGAAAATCCAATAGGAAATATTCAGGTGGAATATTTTGGGTGGTATCCACTGCCACCAGCCAGAAACTCGACAAGGGGGGACTGGACAGTGCACGCTTGGAAAACAGACCCAGGGGCAATCGAATTACCCCTACCAGTACTTCCACAATATGATGGTTTGTACTGGTTCTGTTCACAATTTAAGACTAGTAAAGTCAACGGTGACTTTACATGCCCTGGGAGACAGTAGTCAGTCCCAGGGTATGGAGTCTATGTTTGTGGGTCACTATGACACCCCTGTGTTACTGCACTGAGGGTGCTGTGTAACACACATACCAAAAACACATGCAGCCCTATGGAGTAAAAGACCCAATAACCCATAAAACACATTACACAGTCAAAGGACATTCTCAAATCATGTTGAAGAGTGGGAGAAAAAGAGTCTCACTTTTAGCAGGAGAAAAAAATAAACCCCAAAAATCCAGCAAAGCTGCCGGGGGACTCACTAGGTTTGGGAAATTAGCCTAACAGAGAATTATCCCTAACACTCGCCCCCCCCCGACTAAGGGACAGGAGGATTTAATCCACTCCTGGATGAATCTCATACCTCTAATCGATGACATACATCCTAGAGAGACCATCAGCATTTTGGTGGTGACACCCTGACCTATGTTCTAGGGTGAAATCAAAGGTTTTCCTTTGTAAACTATATGACCTACAAACCCTTTGAGGAACATCAGTCTTTTTAAAACTATAGGGGATCTGGTTGACCAGTCCCTCAGAAGTTGGTACAACTTCTGAACCTGTGAAAGGCTTTTTCAAGGGGTCCTTTTAAAGGATTCCCTTAGATCTAGAGGGGCCTCCAGAGGTCCTCACCACTTCTCTGTTGGGAGAAGGTTGGGTCTTAGGCCTCTTGGTTGGACGGGATGGAGATAAGCAAGGTACATGCTTCCCCTTCCTCTTAGGCAGAAACCTGTGCAGTTCCCTTAGGGACCACTGTAAAAAGTTTAAGACCACAGGAGTAAGCAGTAAACCAAATTGGTAGCAGTCTGCACATCCAGGTTTTCCTGGTAGCTGTGGCTGAGCAGTCAAACTTCTCTCAAGAAGAGTTAGGCAGTATATAGAGTATACACAATAGGGCTATAAATACAGTAGCACAAGCAAACACTGACCAGAGCTTTGGTATAAAAGAATATAATTATTTTTTTAAAACACACTTGTAAAATACACTGGCACTAATATGTGAAGCAAGTTCAAACACAGTCACTATAAGTATATACACCTCCCTAGTTAATTATTCGACAAGTCTAGGTTAATACACCACTTATTTAGCAAAACAGAGGTGAGCATGTAACCATAGATGGCACTCCAATAATTTGTTTAAAAAGGGAGAGAAAAGGCAGAATAGGAAAATAACACAGTATCAACACTTTTAAGAAACCACAGCAAGTCAAGAAAGGCAGGGTCTACTGTAGAGCAAAAAGTTCATAGGCCAGGTCCACTCTTGGAGAGAGCAAGGCGGAATGTGCCCAAGATCACAAAGTGGAAATGCACTCAAAGTCTTTGCAGAAAAGTCAAAAGAGGTTGGATCAGTTCAGAAAGGTAAAGTTAGCAGGTCCGAGGTCAACCCAGGATAGAGAGTCAAGGATTTACGGGACACCTTGGACAGTCTGTTGCAAGGGTGACCAGGCGGGACACAGTATCTGAAATGGTGAGAAAGCTCTAGCAGGGGCAGTTGTTCCTGGCAGCGGGTGCAAGTCAGGGATTCGTCCAGGGGAAGAGATGATCTCAACGTGGAGGAAAGCTGGAGGTCGTTGCACTGCCAGGGAAGAAACCAGCCGCGGAGTTTCCTGATTAAAAGGTACGACCCTTTTATTCGCTGTAGTGGTGAAGCGTGGCATTCGGCCTCCGGGGTGCTTGGCACGGCGATTCGACCACGAGACGATCCAGGAAGGCGAAAAAGGTGAACTGGTTGGTCCCAACAGCTCAAGGGGAATAAGACTCTCCTGGAAGAAGATCTCCTCTGTCGTCGGGGAAGTGGTGAGTTCATACAGCAGGGCTCCACTGGTGGTGTCATCGTTGTAGATGGCTCAGCCTCTCCCCTCTTTGGATTCTTTAGGTCCTGTGGCGACTTCTGAAGTTCCAGTCCCCAAAGCCCTGCTTTTATGCAGCCAAACCCCCATTCATCAGCCTAGCTGTCACTCAAACATGCTAAGTGGTGAGCCGGGCGGCTCACTACTGGGCCAATCACACAAGAGTGCGACTTGAGTTGCCAAGGCAACTGAGTCCAGGGTGCCTAATCCCACTCCCACACATCCTGTTGACCCCAGACAGAGTGGCACCATTTGCAGGGCTTCTGTGGAGAAGCCCGCCAAAAAAGTGGAACAAAGGGCTCGACTTGGGTTAGAGTTTCAGAGGCGAACACAAACAACATTTTAAAAATGAGTCCTGGCTAAAAGACCCAACTGGGGATTAAATATTAAATAAATAACTCGGCGGTATCTTTAACGTTGCACCAAAAAGTGCTGCGTTTAATATAAATGGGAAAATCCCATAGGAATTATTCTGGTGGAATATTTCGCGTGGTATCCACTGCCACCAGCCAGAAACTCGACAAGGGGGGACTGGACAGTGCCCCCTTGGAAAACAGACCCAGGGGCAATCGAATTACCCCTACCAGTACTTCCACAATATGATGGTTTGTACTGGTTCTGTTCACAATTGAAGACTAGTAAAGCCAATGGTGGCTTTACATGCCCTGGGAGACAGTAGTCAGTCCCAGGGTATGGAGTCTATGTTTGGGGGTCACTATGACACCCCTGTGTTACTGCACCGAGGGTGCTGTGTAACACACATACCAAAAACACATGAAGCCCTATGGAGTAAAAGACCCCATTGCCCATAAAACACATTACATAGTCAAAGGACATTCTCAAATCATACCTAAGAGTGGGAGAAAAAGAGTCTCACTTTTAGCAGGAGAAAAAAATAAACCCCAAAAATCCAGCAAAGCTGCTGGGGGACTCACTAGGTTTCAGAAATTAGCCTTTACAGAGAATTCTCCCTAACACATTGAAATGGAAATCAAAATGGCGGATGGACCTAAAATGGCGGCAAAGTCGATCTAGAAAAAAAACTTTGCAACACGGTTTTCTTCGCAGAGCGACTGGATTTAAGCCAATATTTAGAAGAAAGGAGGCACGATATAATATCTTGTTTAACAATCTGATAGGGTTTTCTTAGTGGATACCTTTTCTTGAAGACTCAACATGGAATAGTCACAACTGCTTTTATCAAGCATGGCACAATTTCAGGCTGCAAGCATACAGGTAGTAGGGGTGTGGGACTTCCTGTAGGGGCAGTTGACTGATCCTCTACACGTCAATGAGATAATTCTCCTTGCTGACCTTTTCCAGCACACAGTCCGTCCCAGTCTACTTGTCCTGAAGGGCACTGGGTTTGACAGGCTCCATAATCCACACCCACTGGCCTGGAGAAAGGACTGTCACTGTGGCCTTTTGGCCATGCCAGTGCTTCTTCAGCTCCTGACTGGCCTTTGGATTCTTTGTTGACTGTTCCATGTACTTTGCCATTGGAGATCGAAGGCCGAGTACATAGTCTACCACATCTTGTGACGGGATGAGGGTTTGCTTTCCCATCCCTCCTTCACTAGACTGAAGGGACCTTGTACAGGTTGTCCAAACAGAAGTTCAAAGGGGCTAAACCCTACACTGTTTTGTGGAACCTCCATGTAGGCGAACAGAAGGCATGACAAGAGAAGATCCCATTTTCTGCGGTTCAAGGACTTGTCTGTCTTGAAAATGTCGTTAAAAGATGGACGCTGGATGATGCTTGTGTGGCACTACTCCTAGCTTCTTTGCTGGGCTCGTGTCCTTTCAAGGCAGATGGCCCAAAGCTCAGGTGAGTGTTTGCAGGCAACGGCTTTGTCCTTTTTTCAGATACTCTCTGGCACTTCCCACCTAGGAAGCTTGCTGGCAGAACCTAGCAGGGCACGATGTGTGCTGGCTGGGTACCAGTTCTGGAGCTGCTGGATTGGTCCTCTGAGTCCGGTATCTCCCTCTGTTCCCTGTGAGATGTTTATGGGAGGGATCTTGCTTTCCTCTTGGAACTCCTGGCCTTCCTTCACTGGCAGAAGATGTAAGGAAGACTGCACCTTCAGCTCGGGTCCAAATGAGTCCTTCTTCTTACTCCTTTTGGAGTCTTCAGATGATCTGCTAAGTGAGGGGTTCAGCCCTCTTTTAAAGCCAAATGAGCCCCAGTGATTGGAGCAGGCTAAGCTCACCTTAATGAACCAATCCTTCTTCCCCACCAACAATCTTCTGTAATGCAGGATATCAGGACTAGAGTGCTCTGCAACAGGACATCCAAGGGGGTGACAACATATACCTAGGTCCCACCCATCTACCTGTCTATTGTAGATCAAAGTGTCTCTCTGGTTAACTGAGCCCTCTGTAACTCTTGGTTAAAGCGCAGGGTTCCCTTGAAGTTTCTGCTGGGAGCAGACTTCCTGTCTCCCCCAGACCACATACTTCTTCCCTCTGAAAGGGGTCAGCTCTGCAGGGGTTTGCCTACGGTAAATAGTGGACCCAGACATGCATTTCACTGTCTTTCATACAGAAGGGTGGGAACTAGCTTCAGGTTGACACATTGCATACTAAAGGGCTGTTAGCCCCGTCTTTCCTGTTGTCTATTCTGGAAACCAAGCCACTTCAGGCTTGCTTCAATTATCTCTTATTTGTATGCACTACCACCAGCCGGATGACAAAGGAAAGCAGACCATGGAGGCTTTGGTATTTAAATTAGGCTGCCCATGCTGGAGGAAGATGTGCCTTCCCCCTCCTTGAGATGCTTTGATGTACATGGGGCTGTCACACTCTAGCTGAATATGACAGGGGAAGAAAACACCTGTAAGCTGTGTCTTGCCGGAGTACATGTAACTATGCATTTTGTGCGGGAAGCGGATGGACTGTGTGTGGAGAGGCCTCACACAGTCCTCGGAGGTTGGTCTCCCATCATTCCTTTTCATTATTAAAAAATCAAAAAAGCCCAGGTGAGCACACTCTCTCCATGCGGATGGTCAAAGTCCTCACGCCTCCCACGCTCCTGGAGGGGCTTTTGTTTGTGAGCTGTGCTGCACTCAGCCCTGTTAGTAGTCCTAGAAGAACACCTGAAAGGGGGGCCCCTGTCTGATGAAGCACCCACAGTGCCCCAGCAATCGCAGCACAGCACACCATGCCACCACCAAACTTTTGCATTCTTCCTGAGAAAGAGCCGTATTGTCACGCTCACCTGATTCCCACAGAGGCGCAGGTCTGGCTTCGAGTGCTGATGCTTCTTCAATGGTGAAGCGCATGACTCTGATGATGGACAGGAAGGGCCTCTCTACTCTGGCTTTTCTGGCTCGCAGGAATATTCCCCTGTGCGTGAAAAGGGAGTATTACCTACTGACGGAATAATGCTCAAGCCTCCCACTCCCTTCCAACCCTCCTCGATACCCTTCCACGATTCCCCGTGAAGTCTCACCTTAGGGTCTGGAAGGATGAGTTCTCCATCCTGCTTCTGATGCAGGGGCGCGTTGAAACCTAGTTACTTCACTGGATTGAGGTTTGATGGGAGTTCAAAATAAGCTCGACTATTCAGGTGGGGCGCTGTAAGAGTTCTGTTGCAAGTTCAAAAGTTCAAGCTTAATAATAATGTTCATTGTCTTATTGCAGCAAGCGCTAATGCTTATGTCTTTTTCCCCTTAGGGGCCGGGGTTCCGAATGCCGGAGATATGGCGCCGACCCGAAGTGTAAGTTCTGGATGAGCGTTCAGGTAATGTCTTTGCATTCGCTCATTCAATGTCTTTTTTTCCCCATTGGGGCTGGGGTCCGGAATGCCAGGAAGCAGCAGGACCCGAAATGAAATGGGAATGACCCAACAGGTAAGTCTTAGAAGGAAACTGAGCTTTTCCTTTTTCCCTTCCTTCTCTCACCTTGTTTTTCTTGTCTTTTCTCTCTAGGCTCTGGGAAGTGGGTGCGGATCCGGATGATCGCTGCTGAAGATGGAGGCGCCCAGGAAAGGTGAGTGAAATGCAGCGCTGCAGCGATCGAAGCAAAATGCTTTTAAAATGATGTCTTCCCTTTCAGGATCGTCGGTGTGATGTCCCCGTGATGCAGCTTTAGCAGGTAAGGTCTTCTTTCTCTCCAATTCTCTATTATCTCCTTTTGCAGGCGACCCAGGATGCTGACAGGCGTGGCTGAAGTCCAGATGCAGGAGCTGACACGGTGAGCGTCCAGCTGCGAGGAGCAGAACAACGTGAAGCTTGAGTTGCTGATCGGGCGTGGTTTAAATAGCTTTGGAAGAAGTTCCAGGTATGTATCCTTCCACTGATCAGGTATGTATCCTTCCCCAACCACACCCAGGTTGAAAGTAGTCCCACAGGTAAAGTAGTTCCATTCAGGCCTCAAGAGGGCCTGGATGTAGCAGCATGGTCTGCATCAGGTAAGTGCACATTACAACACTTGAACACATGTCTAGCTTTATGAGCCTGGCGCCTAAGGCACCAGGACAGGGGTCCAACATGAGCCTGGCGCCTAAGGCGCCAGGACTGTGTCCAAAGGGCCCCAGCTTCGGCCAGCTGGCACTTCCCTGGGGGGAATGATGCCTGCCTCTGGGGTTGCTGGGTCGCACCTGGCTCCTTGGAGGTAGGCATCATGATACATATAACCAACTGCGAAGAAGGAGAAGATCATCCAATTACATATCAACAGACTTGTCTGAACTACTCACGCAAATGCCTGATGAGTACAACCTCTATAATTTTGCAGAGACATTTTTTGCATCTCTAATACCAGCATACAGACGCAAGCCAATGCCAAATGGCTGCAAAACATCAGATGGGAGCTGATCCAGTTGGCTGACAACACTGAACAAGGGTTCAACATCATAAGGGTGGAACTAAGGGCCCTCAGGTTGATGATGATGCACAATAGGTACGTGCTGGATCTACTGACAGCTATGGAAGGTGTTTGCAAAAAGATCGGGAGTTCATGTTGCACATTTGTACCTTCCGAAGATGCTGAAAATTGGACATTGTCACACATCATCATGGCAGTGCATGAACTGGGGATGAAGATGTAAAAAGAAGCTGGCGTCAAGGAAGTGGATTGATTCTCACTGGCCTTTAGCTGGGGCCCATCATGGCTCAGAACATTGGTGATAAAGCTGGTGCCGATCATCGTGTTTGTCTCGGTGATCTTCTGCACATGTCAATTGGGTCTCAGGTGTTTTTCCAAAGCGCAATGAGTCCTGAGGTACCTCGTGATACAAAGGAAATAGAAGTGAAAACTGACCACCGCATTCACCACATGGTCCCAAACCCTGTTGGAGATATAGTTGACCGATTGTATTACACAATCATTGTCCCTCTCCCTGACCCTGAAAATTACAGAGGTGTGGATTGACTTGGCCGGGGATGGGTGGTACATCTATATGACATGTATACCTAAGGAGTATGCACAAGCAGGAGAAAACTTGAGACTTGCGTGTAGGTCCTGGAAACTGATAAAGGGAACACCCACTTATGAATATGTAGTGAAGGATCCAAGTACCCCCATCTCAACCACCTCACCCATATTGTCTGTGTTTTGGAAACCAGAGTATGTGACATACACGGAACAGCTGAACCAACAAAGGGCAGAGTATGGACCCTGTGGTGCGAAAACCATACCTGCATACAAGAAAATATGATGATCATTTGAATGAAATCCCTGAAGAAGCAGAGCAAATAAATGGACAAGATGAATGGTGATGTCACCAACCATCGTCAAGTAAACGTCACAAAGAGCTAAACTGACTTACATAGAAGAAATGCAGAGACAAGAGAATGCAGATATTCTATAAGGCATAAAGAAAGTACCAAGGATAAGTGACATCTTGGGATCAAGGTGAAGAAGCTTATGCTATAGAAACAGATGAAGATATAAAGCTAGTTTATACGTGTACAGATGCAAAAGAAACACAAGCAGACAAAAGAAATCTTGGGGCTCCCTTTATAGTAAATAGATTGTGGCAAGCGCCTATATATATATATATATATATTTTACATGGCCACGGTAGTGGCCATGTCGTTATGGTTAAGTTGCTGTTTCCATAGGAAGAGCACTTTTTGGGTGGCTTATAACTTTGCACCCCCTGGACGAATCCTCACCAAACTTTGGAATAAAAGTATATGGCCCACTCTGCATTTTATTGCAGAGTTTGGTGAGGATTCGTCCAGGGGGGGCAAAGTTATAAGGGGGGTCCCAAAACTTTTTTTTCCCATAGACTGAATGGGGAAAAAACTTTGCTCACGCCTACAGCCCAAACCGCTGGACGGATTTTCACCAAATTTAGACCAGGATTAGCGGCTTGGTCCTGAAAGCGTGCTTTTGCAAATTTGGTGAAAATCCGTCTGGTAGTTTTTTTTAAAAGACCAAAAAGTAGGTCACAAAAAATTAGTGATATCTGTGTTCGGTCCGCAGACACACTTCCCTGTTCTCTCCGCAGACAGTGTCCTGATCGGCCAATGTCCGTGGGCATGCAACGTGTTCGCTGCTTAGACGGCGTAGAGCGTGAAGCTCGTCAGATTTTCGGTAGCGCCCGCCATCTTGGATTCGCGGACGTCCGCGGACAGCGTGGTGAAACTTGGTTGAAAAATTGTAATTAGTAGAGTGTGTTGGTATGTAAGAGTGTTTGGGGAGGGTGGGAGAGTATGAGATGGGTTAAATGTTGTATTTATTTATGTGGTAGACCCTCTTGTTGTGTTTGATTTGTCTGCGGACAACACGGCTGTTCTGAAATGTTCTAAATAAACTAAATGGGGGTGTTCTGAGGATGCAATATGTGTCCGTGTTGTTCACAAGCAAGCTGAAACTGTTCTAAGAACACTCAGGGTTTCCTGAAATGTCCTTAAATAAACAAGTTGTGGGTGTCCTGAGGACGCTGTCCATATTGCTTTCTGGTAAGTTGAAAGTGTTCCAAGAACACTCGCAGTGTCCTGAAATGTTGTTAAATAAATAAAATGGGGATTTCCTGAGAACGCGGTGTCGTGAAATGTTTGTAAATAAATAAAATAGGGGTGTCCTGAGAACGGTATGCCTGTCAGTTTTGTTCGCAGATAAGTTGAAACTGTTCTAAGAATATATCATGTGTTCTGGGACGTCCGTCAATAAACAAAATGCGGGTGTCCTGAGAACGCTGTCCGAATTGTTCACTGGCAAGTTGAAAGTGGTCTGAGAACACTCACGGTGTCCGGAAATGTTCGTAAATAAACAAAATGGGGGTGTCCTGAGGACGCTGTCCGTATTGTTCGTTGGCAAGTTGAAAGTGTTCTACAAACACTCGCGGTGTCTGAAATGTTCGTAAATAAACAAAATGGGGGTGTCCTGAGGACGCTGTCCATATTGTTCGCTGGCAAGTTGAAAGTGTTCTAAGAACACTCGTGGTGTCCCCTAAATGTTCGTAAATAAACAAAATGGGGGTGTCCTGAGGACGCTGTCCGTATTGTTCGCTGGCAATTTGAAAGTGTTCTACGAACACTCGTGGTGTCCTGAAATGTTCGTAAATAAACAAAATGGGGGTGTCCTGAGGACGCTGTCCGTATTGTTCGCTGGCAAGTTGAAAGTGTTCTAATAACACTCGTGGTGTCCCCTAAATGTTCGTAAATAAACAAAATAGGGGTGTCCTGAGGACGCTGTCCGTATTGTTCGCTGGCAAGTTGAAAGTGTTCTAAGAACACTCGCGGTGTCCTGAAATTTCCGTAAATAGACGAAAAGGGTGTGTCCTGAGGACGCTGTCTGTGTTGTTCGCAAGCAAGCTGAAACTGTTCTAAGAACACTCATGGTGTCCTGAAATGTTCGTAAATAAAGAAAATGGGTGTGTCCTGAGGACGCTGTCCGTATTGTTCGCTGGCAAGTTGAAAGTGTTCTAAGAGCACTCATCATGTCCGCGGACGTTAAAAGTACCCATAAGACATAGTTAAAATGTTTGACTCTATGGGTGTGATATGCTGCGGTGGTTGTGGCCAGGGCATAGAGTCTTGGGTGCATGGCCATATGGCCATTGTTGCAGAGAGTGCATGTATGTTTCCACATGTATGAAATCTGGAAGATTTCATTTATAGGTATGTTTTTATTTTCCAGTGCTTGTAGTAAGTACATTAGAATTTCTTGTGGATCTTCCTGTGAGTTTATAGTGAATTTCACCATTCCAGCACAGTAGTCCAATTGTTGTCTTATTCCATAAACACTATGGGCCTCATTACGAGTCCGGCGGTAACCGCAGCGGTAAAACTACCTGGTTACCGCCGGACTCGTATTACCATTCCGCCTCCGTGATTCCCGGAATTACTGGGGCATTACAACCCGGTTTCCCGGGAATCACGGAGGCGGAATGGTGTTAATCCCCATTCCCATTGAGTCCTATTGGACTCAATGGGAATGGGGATCAGGGAAACACCGGCAGCATCTCGTGGCAGCACCGGCAGCCATATGGCCATGCACCCAAGACTCTATGCCCTGGCCACAACCACCGCAGCATATCACACTCATAGTGGCTTATAACCTTGGGATCCAAAAACAAATTTATAAGGAACAAAGTTATAAGCAACCATGGGTGTTATATGCTGCGATGGTTGTACTTATTATAATATACTTACTGTTTGGTTTAGTAACTGGAGTACATGTATTTCTTGTTCATTTCTGTGATAAAAGAAAAGATCATGTTAGTATTGGTATTTTGTAACAACTTATAACATTGAATAATCAACTTTTTTTTTACCCTCGTATTTAGTAGATTACAAACCAGTGTACTGTGCAATTTGCTCAGTTTCTGTGTTTGTTGCTAAAATTATTGGGTCTGTGGGAGAAAAAACAAATCCATGTTGGATTAAAAAAAACCTTTTTTGTTATGCTACAGTCTATTTGTTTGTTTGCTTTCAGTGTTCACTTGTTGTTTCTGGCTAATGCTCTATATATTGGCTTGTTGCAGATTTTTGGAGCAGTTACATATCATTTATTTGTTTGGATATTGTAAAATTTTGGAGCAGTTAGATACCAGTTGGCGTATTCTAACTGTCTATTTTTTTATATAATTCAGTGGTATTGATTTATCTGTTTGGATATTATAAATATTTTGGCCAGTTAGATACCAACTGGCGTATTCTAACTGCCTATTTTATGATATAATTTAGTGGTATTGATTCATCAGTTTGGATATTGTAAAATTTTGGGTTAGTTAGATACCAGTTGGTGTATTCTAACTATCTATTTTTTGCTGTAATTTAGTGGTATTCATTTATCTGATTAGTTGTTGTAGAATCTTTGGCCAGTTAGATACCTGTTGGAATATTGTAACAGTTTATATTTGTTTACTACAAGGTTAGTTAAGGTTTAAGTACAATTTAGTTAATACATTTTGGTTTTAAGAACATTAAATAAGCGTTTGTAAGATTTGCAGGTAATCTCTGCTTTAGAGTAATGGTACTATCATTACATTCAAACCGTCCACATTTATTTTTTATATATGCAGTGTAGTGACCTGAATTGGTTGTGGCTCCGCCGTGGTAGATTATACCTATTGTTGTGAAGGTTTTCTTACCAAGTGATACTTGACCATGTGTGAATCCAGTCAGCTTGCAGTTGTTTTTGGTACAATCTGCATTATAACGTAGAAGCATTAGTATTACGTATTTACTATGTGTTTGTATTAGTAAGGTGGAGCGATTATCCGAATTGCAGGTAGTACATAATCTACAATGGTTTGCATTTTGTACAAGTTGCTGAAATGGAATGGATTCACAATTAGGTATTGATATATATACAAAGTGTTCATTGGGGATTTGTTCTTGTGTCACATTGTTGCAGAGAGTGCATGTATGTTTCCACATGTATGAAATCTGGAAGATTTCATCTATAGGTATGTTTTTATTTTCCAGTACTTGTAGTAAGTACATTAGAATTTCTTGTGGATCTTCCTGTGAGTTTATAGTGAATTTCACCATTCCAGCACAGTAGTCCAATTGTTGTCTTATTCCATAAACACTATGGGCCTCATTACGAGTCCGGCGGTAACCGCAGCGGTAAAACTACCTGGTTACCGCCGGACTCGTATTACCATTCCGCCTCCGTGATTCCCGGAATTACTGGGGCATTACAACCCGGTTTCCCGGGAATCACGGAGGCGGAATGGTGTTAATCCCCATTATAAAAGTTGCATTTAAACACGATCTCACTCTTTACAGAAATAAATAAAATAGCACAGTAACAGCATTATCTGTGATACACTGAAAAGAGAGTGGCGGAGACAAGAACTCAATTTGCAACATTAAACACGTGAGTAAAGCACAGGAATCTCCTTTCCTACACTGACTGAATATTCTCATACACACTCAGCCCCCACACTTCTGTAATTACCTTATCTGTTCAGCATGAGTTTTCTCCGGCTGTTCTCTTTCTGAATTTGGCGCCCTTGAAGATTAACCCCAGTGAAAACAAGCGTCTTTCGTTCTCAAACCGGGGTTATTGCCTGGAATTCTGAGCTTTTGCAGCAGGAATGCTTCAGCCAGGAAACAGGTCCTTCTCCCAGCTCTGCCAAATCTCGATTGTACTCCCCCTCTCCTCAAGCTTCCCCAGCAAAACTCTAATCACTGCCTCTAGCATGATACTTGCTATGACGCTGCTCCAATCAGAATCAATCATACCATCTCCTCCCTCACTACACAATGGCTCATTTCTACAGTAACCATTTGTAACCAACTTATTTCCTGTTCCTTCGAGC